>NC_073382.1:7519585-8119585 GCF_028641065.1 Leucoraja erinaceus
CGTGGGTGGACAAAGCCAAGACACTGGGGCTCATCAAGGCCAGTGCAAGGGCCTATTTTGGAGCACGATACCAGCCACATGCAAGACCATAAAAATGTGGCTCATACCAGTGGCAGTGCCAGAAATCAATATAACCCGCAGCAGCCCCTTTTTAGGGTATGGCCAGGGACGGCCACCCTGGAAGATGCGGAAGCCTCAACCTCCCACACAACCCCGAACAAGAGATATCAAACCAGAACCCCCCTTTTCAAAAAACCAAGGAAATAACACAACCACCAGTAACCATGGAGGTAGGTGGGTGTGGTTCTTCTGTAAAAAAGGGACCCACGATGGTGGGGGATGGGAGGTTGCAATACTACAGTTATGTATAGTGTAAAATCACTACAGACTCATATATTCTCAGCAGTATTCAGGGTTATCTGATAGAATTTACTTCTCCCTATAACCCCAGTACAACATACACCAGAAAGGCATTTTGTCCTTACAAAAACCGAACAATCTAAAAGCCCACATGGTGCTACAAAAATTGTACACAAAAGGTGTGATTGAGCATACTTTTCATGAAAAATTAGAATTTGTATCAAACATATTTATTAAAAATAAAAAAGATGGGGGTTGCAGGATTATCATTGACCTTTCAACCCTAAACACATTCGTTCAATATGTTCATTTTAAGATGGATACTCTTATTACTGATAAAGAATTAGTGTCAGCTGGGTTTCTATATGGCAGGCATTGACTCAAAAGATGCATACTATACAATACTCATCAGAGGGGATCACAGACGGTATTCGAAATTTAACTGGATGGGGGGAACTTTGGCAATATAGAGCTTACCAAAGGGGCAAACATCAGCCCCAATATTATTTACTAAAATTCTAAACCCAGCTTGGCATTGTTACGTAAACAAAGCCATAGGGTGATGTATTTCCCCCGTTCTGCCACATCAATCGGGTACTGGGGGAAAAATTCAACTAGACTCGGCATCTGGGATTCTCATAGTACCCGATTGGCCTACTCAATCATGGTATTCGGTCATACAGGGGATGGTGTTAGAACCATGTTCCGTTATGAACATAGCCAAATTTATTAATTCATCCAGTGACTGGGGGCAGTCATCCATGCCATAAGACTATGGATTTGTTGATTTATAGAGTCTGAAAGACCCACCACACGGCATGGGGCTGTCAGACAGGACGATGAATCTCATCTCATCTGCACAAAGACTATCAACATGGAAGCAGTACCTTGGACACATCAAGAAATGGGGCATATACTGCTTGGACAACAACCTCGACCAAAAGGCCAAGAACATTCTGGCAGTATTGGAATTTTAACAAGCCTCCATTATGATAATCGATGGGGCTACAGTGCCATCAATAGTGTCAGAAGTGCACTCTCCAATTACCTATCACAAGGAACGGAGCGGCACACGGTGGGAACACACCCCCTGGTAACAAAACACATGAGGGGCATATTCAATCCAAATCCCCTATAACCAGGTACTCCAAAATCTGGGAGGTGGGTGTCGTTCTAAATATGCTGAGGAACTGGTCGCCCATAACAGCATTGTCACTTCAGTAAAGGACCATGAAGATGGTTATGCTCATGGCGTTAGTTACCGCACAACGAGTCCAGTCATTAAGCAAACTGAGCCTGGACTCCCTGATCATCTCACCCGAGAAACTGGTGTTTGTCATACAGGATTTAATAAAACAAAACAGACCAGATTCATCGGGTCAAGTGTTTGAATTTATGGTATATCCATATGACGAACGACTGTGTATAGCAAGACACATCCAACTATACATAGAATATACTAAGAGCATTCGAGGTCAGGGAATGGCGTTGTTAATCTCTTACAAGAAACCGCACAAAAGGGTCACGACCCAAACTATATCAAGGTGGCTCGAATATGTCCTGAGGATGGCAGGAATGGACACTAATGGTTTTTAACTCTCATTTCACCAGGGCTGCAGCAAGATCCGCAGCAAAAATTCTAGAGGTACCCACAGACCAAATCCTCAGAATGGCAGGATGGTCATCCGAAAAGATTTTCCAAAGGTTTTATAATAAACCAGTTTTTGGAGCCATCATCGTGTTGGGAAACCATTTTACGTTCAACAATATAATTTGCCCGAAAGGTTACAGGGCTATGATTTTCAATTTAAAAAATTTAAAAATTTGTATTTTTCGTTATTATACCACAAACTCTTTGTATAAGTGTGTTTTTCGTTTACTACTGATGCTCAAAAAAAATCCTTTTAAAATTACTAATGATGTTGTTTTAAAATTACTCTCTCTCCCAATACCCAAGGCAGTTGTGAAGCATGGACTCGTTCCACGGCATGAGGTCACAGAGCTTTGAAATCTTCACGTAGTCACTCACGTGACTCCGAAGTAAAATAGTAAGATTAAACGAGAACTTACCAGTTTGAAGTTTGATCTGTATTTTATGAGGAGGAACGTTGAGGGAATACGTGCCCTCCGCTCCCACCCTCCTATGATCATATCAAAAACTGGTATCTCTTTGATAATCTTACTATGTTAGGTAATTATAGGTTTCTGTGACCTCACACCGCTGCTTTAAAGAATGACACGCATGCGTTGGAAGCGGGTTCTTCACGTATACCCTCAACGTTCCTCCTCATAAAATACAGATCAAACTTCAAACTGGTAAGTTCTCGTTTAATCTTACTATTTTATGTGTCGCCTGGACAAGTCAGAGAACCACATAATTGAAGCCTTAGTCAGCCCTCTGAAAAGTTGCTATAGATTCACTTCTAGGCTAAGATGGCATTGTTGCAATAGCTTTTATATATTTTAGGCTAATATGCAATTTCTTAATGCATCTTTGTAATTCTTTGTACTGTTTGATGTGTATATGGACCTTTGTCTGAAATAAAGCTTTAATAATAATAATATCTCCCCAGAGCATCGGTTGACTCGTCTATTGAGATCCATATTATGTTGCATGCAACTTCATCTCTAATTTTCTGCACAACAATGTTGAAGTTGCTGTCAACATCATTTTTCTGTAATGATGAATCGCTTGGTATGTTCCTCTGTGCATTTCTCTAAAAAACCTCTGAGAGATTTGTTTTCCAATTTCGACAGTGGAATTCTAGCATCAATGAATGCCTTGCACAGATCACTCGAAAACTCAGATTTGCGACTGGAGCCAGCAGTAAATGTAGTGAGGAGACAAGCTTGGGTATTTCGCTTGGGTAGTCTACACCCCAGCGGTATTAACATTTTCTAATTTTAGATAGGCCTTGTCTTCTCCCCCTCCCTCTCCCCCTTCCCAGCTCTCCTTCTAATCCTATTGTCTCTGCCTTTCTTTTTCCTGCCCCTCCCCCCCACATCAGTCTGAAGAAGGGTCCCAACCCAAAACATCACCTATCCTTTTCTCCAGAGATGTTGCTTGACCCACTGAGTTACTCCAGATGGTTGTATCTTCCTTCTATTTATGGATGGAAGTGATGACAGGTCTCTCCGTTGCCGAACCAGCAGGTCGAGGAACAGCTTCTTCCCGGCGGCTGTCACTCTACTCAACAACGTGCCTCGGTGACTGCCAATCACCACCCCCCCCCCGGACACTTATTATTATTTATTCAAGTAATTTGCTATGTCGCTGTTCCAGGGAGATGCTAAATGCATTTCGTTGTCTCTGTACTGTACACTGACAATGACAATTAAAATTGAATCTGAATCTGAATCTGAATCTGAATCTGACATTTCTTTCCTGTAATTTGCCAGGTGCTCGTCAGGGAGTGGATACATCAAGGCACAGAGAAAGCTTGCTTCATGAGAAAGATAACGGCACACAGCAAAACATTTTCCAAGAACAAGCAAGGCAACAGAGAATTGTATTTTGTACCGGGTTTTATCTCCTGCGATTCTTATGCAATGGCCACGGCTATTGACGAGAGTGTTGTTACTGAGCACATCCAGGTGGGGGTGAGCGTGGAGTTACAGGGGTCACTAACCAGAGGGATGATGGTCCTGGGCACATCGAACCTACTGAAAAAACACCATTGAGCTTTTATTGTGGCAAAATGTGATATGGAGAAGTTTAGTCAATTTATGATGTCCGCTCTGAAATAGTGATAGAGGTTAATAGGAAAAATAGCAACATCAGCCTTTTAACTGAATTAGCAAAGTGTATATGTTTGCACCCATTACTTCTCTCCCCCTCTCCACATACACTCCTTCCTCTAGCTTCACAATTCACAACTCTTCAATCCTCTTGTCTCACACCTTCTGTCTTTTCCTCTCTGGCCTTTATCCACCATCTGTCCCTCAGCACCTCCCCTCACCTGTATAACTGTATCAACCTATTATCTGCCCGGTTTTTGTCCTACCCCTCCTCTCTTCCAGCTTTTCCCCCCCCCCCCCCCCCCCCCCCCCCCCCCCCCACACTCACTCGACAAGGGTACAAACTTGAAACATCACCTGTTCATAGATCCAGAGATTCCTACTGATCTGCTGAGTTACTCCAATACTTTGTGCCTTTTTTTGTTTATTTCCTTTGTCTTCTCTTCCATTTCTCATTTTCTCCTCTAAGGGTAGGAAATGTCTCCATCCACAGTAATACACTTGTATCCTAATCAAGTTTCTCTTCTTCCATGGGTTGTGTTATTGATCAATGAACGTCTGTTCTACATGTCATGTACATCAATGATCTGGATGAAGGTGTGGTAAATTGGATTAGTAAGTATGCAGATGATACCAAGATAGGGGGTGTTGTGGATAATGAAGAGGATTTCCAAAGTCTACAGAGTGATTTAGGCCATTTGGAAAAATGGGCTGAAAGATGGCAGATGGAGTTTAATGCTGATAAATGTGAGGTGCTACACCTTGGCAGGACAAATCAAAATAGGACGTACGTGGTAAATGGTAGCGAATTGAAGAATACAGTTGAACAGAGGGATCTGGGTATAACCGTGCATAGTTCCTTGAAGGTGGAATCTCATATAGATAGGGTGGTAAAGAAAGCTTTTGGTATGCTAGCCTTTATAAATCAGAGCATTGAGTATAGAAGCTGGGATGTAATGTTAAAATTGTACAAGGCATTGGTGAGACCAAATCTGGAGTATGGTGTACAATTTTGGTCGCCTAATTATAGGAAGGATGTCAACAAAATAGAGAGAGTACAGAGGAGATTTACTAGAATGTTGCCTGGGTTTCAACAACTAAGTTACAGAGATAGGTTGAATAAGTTAGGTCTTTATTCTCTGGAGCGCAGAAGGTTAAGGGGGGAACTTGATAGAGGTCTTTAAAATGATGAGAGGGATAGACAGAGTTGATGTGGATAAGCTTTTTCCCTTTGAGAATAGGGAAGATTCAAACAAGAGGACATGACTTCAGAATTAAGGGACAGAAGTTTAGGGGTAATATGAGGGGGAACTTCTTTACTCAGAGAGTGGTAGCTGTGTGGAATGAGCTTCCAGTGGAAGTGGTGGAGGCAGGTTCATTGGTATCATTTAAAAATAAATTGGATAGGCATATGGATTAGAAGGGAATGGAGGGTTATGGTATGAGTACAGGCAGGTGGGACTAAGGGAAAAAAAGTTGTTCGGCACGGACTTGTAGGGCCGAGATGGCCTGTTTCCGTGCTGTAATTGTTATATGGTTATATGGTTATATCATCCCCAAATGTAATCTTGTCTTCACCGAAGATCCCAACTTAGTTCAGTGCGATGTTATGAGAAGTAGTTTCTTTTGTTTTCAGAGATATAGCGAGTAAACGAGTCCGCGCCGACCAGCGATCCTCGGTGATTAACTCTATCCTACACACACTAGGACAATTTACACTTATACCAAGGATATAAGCTCCAGCCAATTAACCTGTAAACCTTGTACGACTTTGGACTGAAGGAGGAAACCCAAGATCTCGGAGAAAACCCGTGAGATCTTTGGGAGAAGGTACAAATTCTGTACAGACAGCACCCGTAGTCGGGATCGAACCCGCGTCTCTGGTGCTGCAAGCGCTGTAACGGCAGCAACTCTACCACTGCGCCTTCGTGCCGCCCTGTTGATTGAATTGAATTTGATTTAATTCCTCTTCATTCCTGCAGATGGTGGATGGTTAACATTCTCTCTTGTATATAAACATATAAAATTATAAAAGGACTGGACAAGCTAGATGCAGGAAAAATGTTCCCAATGTTGTGTGAGTCCAGAACCAGGGGCCACAGTCTTAGAATAAAGGGGAGGTCATTTAAGACTGAGGTGAGAAAAAAACATTTTCACCCAGAGAGTTGTGAATTTCTGGAATTCCCTGCCACAGAGGGCAGTGGACGCCAATTCACTGGATGGATTTAAGAAAGAGTTAGATAGAGCTCTAGGGGCTCATGGAGTCAAGGGATATGGGGAGAAGGCAGGCACGGGTTATTGATAGGGGACGATCAGCCATCATCACAATGAATGGCGGTGCTGTCTCGAAGGGCCGAATGGCCTCCTCTTGCACCTAGTTTCTATGTTTCTATGTCTTACCCATCGTAGGGTAATCAAGAGGACATAGGTTTGAGGTGAGAGGGGAAAGATTTAATAGGAAACAGAGGGACGAGCTGCCACAGGAGGCAGTTGAGGCAGGTATAATAACATTTAAAAGACATTTGGACAGGTTAATGGAGAGGAAAGGTTTAGATGGACACGGGCCAAATGCTGATAAGCCAGACTAGTGTAGCATGGGTCTTAGTCAGCATAGGCGAGTAGGGCCAAAAGATCTGTTTCTGCCCAGCATGATTCTGACTCTAACCTGAAACTCGACCATTTAGACTTTAGAGATACAGTGCGGAAACAGGCGTTTCAGCCCACCGGGTCTGTGCCGATCACCGGAATTCCATTGGGAGAATTCTTTGGGAGAAAAAGTTTTTTCACGCACACAGCCCTGGCTCCACCCCTCTCTCTCCCTGGTGAGACGCAGTGATCAATACAGGGAGGGTGGGCCACTGATACTAGCCAGTGCCTCCCCAGCTATTTACCTCAACGCTTATCACTGCTCTGTAAGATCACCCCTCAGCCTCCTGCACTTCAAGGAATAATGTCCTAGACTGCTCAACCTCTCTCTGTAGCTCAGGCCCTCGAGTCCTGGCAACATTTTTGTAAGTCTCTGCATTCTTTCCAGCTTAACGAAATTTTTAAATTTTGTTGTACATGGTTCATGTTACAATGACAATAAAGAAACTATTCTATATTCTATTCTAACAACGTCCTTCCTATAGCAGGTTCCAAGGTATAAAAATCACCTGCCATCTTTAAACTGCTTAATAACTTATACCTCATTCTGCCCAGTGGGTTGGAGTAGACAACATTACAATAAACACAATTCACTGTTGGATTTAGACATTAGACTCTAGAGATACAGTGTGGAGACAGTCCCACCGATCCACGCCGACCAGCAATCACCCCATAACACTAGCTCCATCCTACACTCTGGGGACAAATTACAATTTTATTGAAACCAATTGATCTACAAACCAGTACTTCGTTGGAATGTTGGAGGAAACTGGAGCACCCAGAGAAAACCGGTGCGGTCGTGGGCAGAACGTCCAGAGCCCGTACAGACAGCATCCGTAGTCAGGATCGAACCCATGACTCTGGCACTGTAACACAGCAGCTCTACCACTGCACCACTGAGCCGCCTCATTACAATCAACGCAATTCACAGCTGGATGAAAATAAAAACATTGAAAGCAGTTTAGTTCCATTCGACCTTTATTTTCTATTGATTCACACGGTATTTATGAGCCATTACAATATGAATTCAGTGGTTCCCACCAGATTCAGCAAAAGCAAAGCTTATTTCTATGACGTTATATTGTCACCATATCAAATAAAATGCATATTATTTTCTCATATCAGTTCTCCTGTGGAGTGTTAACAGCTTGAAATATCAAGGCAAACCATGTCTTTGAAATTGACATCTCTGATCACAACAAAATGAACCCAAATCCAATTAGGCATCTTAATAAACAATGATATGTATTTATAGGCCGGATTTATCATATGAATCATATTAAAGCCTGAATCACACAGGATATAAGATGGCCATTAATCTCTCTGCAGGGGAAGAGAGCGTGGGGTTTAAGAGGCTTAGGAAGAGACTTTGAAAGCGCAAGGTCTTCACGGGTCACAGGGCTGGAGGAGGCAACAGAGGTAGAGAACTTTGAAGCCTGGAGGGGGTGGGTGGAGAGGAGGATATGTTGGGCATGGATTATTGAGCAGAGAGTGATGGAGAGTCTTCACTGGCAGGGATTTAGTTAAATTTACGGTGGCAAGAAATGAGGATGGAAACCAGTGCGGCATCGCAATAATGTTGGAATGAACTGCAGATGCTGGTTTACACTGAAGATAGGCACAAAATGCTCCAGCAACAATGTAAAACACCATTCAATTTTCCCATACCTCCCATTGAATTTCCATTGGAAAGGTTGGTGTAAATATTTCCTGCTTAAAAAAGATAATCAAATTTCCATTAGATTTAATAGTTAATCTTCCAACCGGTTTAGTTTGACTTCAAACACATATAGAAATAAAAATACAGAATAAGCAAACAATGTGGATGGAGAGACTGGACAAATCTATCGGCGGGACTCCGAGTTCAGCAATGTGATTGTGTTGTTGTAGAAGCTGTTCCTCATCCTACTAGTATGAGACCTGAGGCTCCTGTACCACCTCCCTGATGGGAGGAGGGCAAACAGTCCATGGTTAGGGTGGGAGGGGTCTTTGATGATCTTGCCGGCCCGTCTCAGACACCGAATGAGTTATTGTTAGCATTGAATACCCCATTTTTAATGTGTTAATAGCTCTTTATTGAAACATAAATTTTATAGGCGTAAGCGCTTGCATCGTGTATAATTGTAACTCTGGCACTTTATGTTCTTCCGTGTGGGACGTACTGCATCTTATTTCAGGGCGTTAATCAGCTGCTGCTTATACTTCTCCATGTCACATTCCAGGAAGACGGTGGCTTTGTGTGGGAGCTTCAGGATGTCGAGAGTGTCCACGACCATCATGCCCCTGGTCAGTGATCCGTGCAACTCCACACTCACCCCATACTGGGCGCGCTCCTTCACCACCGAGTCATCAATGGCAGCAGATATTGCGAATGAATCACAGCACACAAAGCCGCTTCCAAACAGCAAGGCCTTGCCACCTTCGCCTTCGTGGCTGTAGTCCGCAGTATGTGCAGATATCTTCTTCATGAACCGAGCCTTTGCACTGTCTTGATTCACCCACTTTTTGTAAAAGTCCTGTGAATGAATGGTACATTATTATCAGTTACTGGATTGCCACCTTGTTGTGGTGGAGAAACTTGTGTGGACCTGAGATCCTAAGAGCGATGCCGTCTGGAGCTACGCTCCTGGTTGGGCCACCCATGGCGGTAAGGTCGAGGGGGAGGTCTCTGACAAAGAGCAATCCAACCAAGACCTCAATGGTGGAACAGGCGGAGGACGATGGCTGACCTTAGTGGAACGTCACAACGGCTGGGAAAGTGGATGAAAGCTGCAACAGAAAAGGGTCTCCGGACATCTTGGACTATGCCACTGGATCCTGACCCAGATCTGTCAAGGACCGTGTGGTGGCTGCCTGTGCACAAGTCTCCTCACATTAAAAAAAGTCATGCTCAGGCGTCCACCATATAGGAAATAGCACCATGGAGACACCCATGGGCAGAAATGACCGAAGGCGGCCTAAGAAGAATTTACTGGATGAATTCAAAAGAGAGTTAGATAGAGCTCTTAGGGCTAGCAGAATCAAGGGTTATGGAGAGAAGGCAGGTACTGAATGTGGATGATCATCCATGATCACATTGAATGGCAGTGCTGTCTCCAAGGGCCGAATGGCCTCCTCCTGCATCTATTGTCTATGTATCTTTATATCGCATGTGTGATTTGTCACAGTGAGATTCTTTGCTTTGCATACACAAGTATACAAAGAGTTGCCACATACAGTATAGGCGGCGACCAAGTTACAAAGTGTTCCATTCAGTCCACAATGGTCCCCCTTTGTTCTCGTTGATTTGGAAATATCATGACAGTTTCAGGCAGGAACCCTTCCTGTTCATCTCTCTACATAACATTCCCTGACTGTACTTCTCATCCTGAATCCCCATTATTAACAACATGCTGGGTGTAATTGTTATTCCTACTGATATATTGTGGATGGCTGTTTGTCAGGTTGGAGGCCAGTGACTAGTGGACTAGTGGGGTGCCACAGGGATCTGTGTTGGGTCCACTGTTGTTTGTCATGTACATCAATGATCTGGATGATGGTGTGGTAAATTGGATTAGTAAGTATGCAGATGATACTAAGATAGGTGGTGTTGTGGATAATGAAGTAGATTTTCAAAGTCTACAGAGAGATTTATGCCAGTTGGAAGAGTGGGCTGAAAGATGGCAGATGGAGTTTAATGCTGATAAGTGTGAGGTGCTACATCTTGGCAGGACAAATCAAAATAGGATGTACATGGTAAATGGTAAGGAATTGAATAATGCAGTTGAACAGAGAGATCTGGGAATAACTGTGCACAGTTCCCTGAAGGTGGAATCTCATGTGGAAAGGGTGGTAAAGAAAGCTTTTGGTGTGCTGGCCTTTATAAATCAGAGCATTGAGTATAGAAGTTGGGATGTAATGTTAAAATTGTACAAGGCATTGGTGAGGTCAATTCTGGAGTATGGTGTACAATTTTAGTCGCCTAATTATAGGAAGGATGTCAACAAAATAGAGAGAGTACAAAGGAGATTTACTAGAATGTTGCCTGGGTTTCAGCAACTAAGTTACAGAGAAAGGTTGAACAAGTTAGGTCTTTATTCTTTGGAGCGCAGAAGGTTAAGGGGGAACTTGATAGAGGTCTTTAAAATGATGAGAGGGATAGACAGAGTTGACGTGGATAAGCTTTTCCCACTGAGAGTAGGGAAGATTCAAACAAGAGGACATGACTTGAGAATTAAGGGACATAAGTTTAGGGGTAACATGAGGGGGAACTTCTTTACTCAGAGAGTGGTAGCTGTGTGGAATGAGCTTCCAGTGAAGGTGGTGGAGGCAGGTTCGATTTTATAATTTAAAAATGAATTGGATAGTTATATGGACGGGAAAGGAATGGAGGGTTATGGTCTGAGCGCAGGTAGATGGGACGAGGGGAGAATACGTTTTTGGCACGGACTAGAAGGGCCGAGATGGCCTGTTTCCGTGCTGTAATTGTTATATGGTTATATGGTTATATTACCACGTTGGTAACCTGGTACAACGGCACTTTTTCAACAAAAATCATACCTTCTGCAAGTTGTCCCCATAATTGAATAACTGAGTCCAATCTTAAAATCTTTAATTCCCAAACCATGATTCACATCCTTCAGCCAAGAAAACGTTGGTCATTCTATCTGCTCTTTATGGTAACATCAATTGAATTGTTGCTAATTACTCTGCATTTTTCTGTCAGACTAAACCATATTTTCTCATTCACGTTGAACCTAATTTAAGAATTAACAGAAGATAAACAGAAAAAGCTGGAGTAACTCAACGGGACAGGCAGCATCTCTGGAGTGGATGAATGGGTGACAGTTCAGGTCGAGAAGGTACAGGATACTGAGTTGGATGATCAGCCATGATCATATTGAATGGCGGTGCAGGCTCGAAGGGCCGAATGGCCTACTCCTGCACCTATTTTCTATATTTCTATGAGAACCATCTTCAGCCAATTAACAGCTTTGATTATCAGAATGAAGAAGGATCCTAACCCACAACATCATCTGTCCATTTTCCTCCACACATGCTGCCTGACCCGCTGAGTTCCTCCCTCAGCCTATGCTCATTATCAGCTTATTGCTCAAGATTGCAGCATGTGCAGTCTCTTGTGCCTCAAATTAACATTGCCATTTCGCACAATAATCCGCTTTGTGCAATGTTATTGTTTGTACTGCAGTGCAGATTATCATTTAATAGTTAGATTAAACGAGTACTTACCAGTATGAAGTTTGATCTGTATTTTATGAGGAGTTACGGTGAGGGATTAAGTGAAGAACCCAGCTCTACTGCGCATGCGGCATACTTCGAAGCAGCGGTGTGAAATCACAGGATAGACACAATATTTGAAGTAAGATAGTAAAGATCACGAGACATCAGTTTATTAGTTTGATCTATATAATGAGGGTGGGAGCGGCGGGCACTTAATCCCTCACCGTAACTCCTCATAAAATACAGATCAAACTTCATACTGGTAAGTACTCGTTTAATCTAACTATTTTACTTCGGAGTCACGTGAGTGATTCCGTGAAGACTTCAAAGGTCTGTGATTTCAAACCGTGTAACAGTTTTTATTTCACTCACTGCCGAAGTTTATGAGGGAGGAAGTGTTATCGTAATCAACCAGTGGATCTGCTTTCAAAAGAAACAGAAAGGTATTTGTTAACAATAACAACATAAAAGAGCTCCTCTGAGCTTAAATTAATATTGCAGTTTGTAATATTCTCCTGCAATTAAATCAGGTTTATCAACGGTTTATAATAAAAAATGTTCAGAACGCCGTTCCCTTGACCATTCTGCTGTATTGAAAATGTGGTCAACCGGGATGTCCATTCGTTCAGCCGCTGATACCAATGCTGCCCTAGTGGAATGGGATTAAATGTATTATTATCTATTCCGGCAGCTTTCAGTACCTGTTTGAGCCACTTTGGAGTGGTTTGGCTCGTACCCCGTCTTGGGTTACTGTGGTTGACCCATAGGCTTTCCTCTCCCTCTAAGATTGTGGGTTGTGTCTATATATAGTAGTAGATGGGTCACCACACTCAACCTGGACTCTGGTGGGTAGGCCCGGAATCCCACCAGTAAATTGGGCGTTCCTGGTCCATATAGCCATATAACGACTACAGCACGGAAAACACAGGCGATCTCGACCCTACTAGTTCGTGCCGAACTCATAATCTCGCCTAGTCCCATATACCTGCGAGTTAGATTTTACCAGACCTAAATATGAACGTGATGCGTCTGGGGTAATCACCATGTTATCCAGTCTGGTTTATGGAGTGACCGGACTCTGTGAGCGTGTACGAGAGCCATAAGCATGAGCGTTTTTTAAAACATAGATTAAGCAAGCTGAGGGATCTGGCTGGTGCCATTCTCTGAGACATGTCAATATCACACCAATATCCCATACATGGGTATATACCTGGGTGTTTGGGGCTTATATTATAGTTGCCCTTCATAAGTTTACCTTCAGTGGATGGGATCCCATGCTCTGCTGACATGCTGTTTTAGATAAGCAGATAAGGCGCTCCATGCTGTATTTACGGCACTGTAACTCACCTTTTAGTCATGGTGTAGATGTTCCAGGAACTCCAATACGTCAGTGGTTGAATAGTTCGTTGTCCCTGCGTCGTGGCAGTATTTTACCCATGTTAGCTTTTAGTGACTGTTCGCAGGGATGCCGACATGGTGGTAATGGTTCCTTTGGATAATCCCAGTCCCTGGTAAGGTCTATTCAAAACCTGCACCCATGAGTTTGATGTTTCCCTGGCATGGGTGGCTTGTGCCTGATACTGGGTTGAGTCAGCAACCATGGTCCACTAGGGAAATCCATAGGTGACTCGCCCACCGTGTCGTGATGAACTGGGAACCATGGCTGTGTAGGCCGGTCGGGCACGTTCAATATCTCGGAGACAGATCCCATCTGTATTGCGAAGTGCCCGTCTGATGAGGCAGAAGGGAGGAAGGCAAAGCAGAAATTCCCCCTTCCAGCGTATAGGCATCTATCGCTGCTGCCTCTAATCTGGTTCCTAAGTCACATACATGGGTTACTGGTGATTCCGTCTTGTGCAACCAAATTGATATCTGGCTTTCAAACTGCTTAATAACTTTAGCAGATATTTTGGGTTTGACATCTATTCAATGTAATCATAGATTTTACCCCGTGACATGGTGTCTCCCACTGTGTTCTAGCTTCCTAGGACATAGGCAGCTGATAGTTAAAATGTCTTTTGACACACCATTGCCAGATTTGTTTGACCAATTTGTTGCACAATAATGATTATTATGCTCCCCATATGGTTGATATAAGCCACCACCATAGTATTATCAATCCGTAACCACATATGTACGTGCTGCATTTGAAATGCATATGCTTTTTAGCCCAATAGGCGATCACCAATCCCAAGTAGTTGATGCCCGGTATGTGTAGTAACGATGTTTGTGAATTGGTCCATCTGTTACCTGTGCTGGATATGGAGTTTAGTTGCTCCCCAGCCTAAAGTACTGGCATCGGTTTTTTAATAACCAAGTTGGGATTGGTGATGATAATAGGGCTGAAAACTATGCCAAATATATGTCTGCCCACCACCTTAATTGTGATATAGCTTCAGTGGGTACATTCATGATTTGATTATAGTGACCCAAGTACCTTGGCAAAGTAACAGTCATATGGACGGAATTATTATTGAAGCCCAGATAATCCTTGGTAGTTAACGCTTCAATTCTGGTTTATCTGGGCGTGGGATAAACTTCAGCTTTAGGGAGCTGTTTCGTAGCTAGAACTGCTGCCACAGCTAATTCCTTTGTTTCCCCTAATATGAGGATATCATCCAATATATGCCATGATTATGCTTGTTTTCTTAATATTTTCATGGCCATTTATAATAGTTTAGGGCTGAGGTTAGACCATAGGGAATGCTATATGCTCCCATGGTTGCCCTAACCGGGATATCCATTATCCAGGTAAAAATTTTTAGGTATCTATAATGATCCTAGTGTATGGGTATAAGATAGTTAGCATCTTCCATATCAATGCTCCCCATAGGTATCCTTGGGAGATCAGATGTCTGGCAGTGACAAAAACCCGTCTCCATCTTAAAGTGTATATACTCAACAGATTTATTTAGTGATATTAGATCAATGATGATGCTACATTCACCATCTTTTGTAGTTTTGGTGAATATATTCGATACAAATTCCAATGGTTCATGTTTACTCCCATGATCCGTTTAGTAATGAGCCTTTCTAGTTCAGCTTGACCTTCTCACTTCTCTTTTCTTAGAGGGAGAAAATGCCCTTTGGGCGCATTGCTGAACTGGCGGTAATATGCCCAATTTGAATTCGTTTTTATCCTCTAATACTGTTGAGTATATTTTAGTTATTTGTGACAGCATCCCATGCTTTATCCACAAGTGTAAATGCCCCCCCACGCAGTTAGTAGAACACCCTTGTTTAGTGTAAACTGGGAGGAACCAGACTACCTACCTCCATGTTTGTTTTTTCATGAAGGCGTAGTTTGCTGGTATGCTGGTGCTGTCGGTGGGGCGGCGCATCTTCCCACGGCTCCGCTCTGGGCCCCGTCTAAAAAGAACTTTGGGGGTAATGTGAAGCGGTCGCCAGGCTTTCACCAGTCCTTGTTTGATATCGCTGGTGGATGCCGAGGGGTTCTGCCAGCTGGGTGTTGGATGCGATGTCCTGCTCGTTCCATGGCCTGCCTTCATGAGGCGCACAGGTTTAGCTGCCTCTCGTCCCGCAGCAGCGGTTTGCATAGCCCCATATATTTGGGGTTGCGGGCAGGTCTATATGCACCATTGTTCAGTCGAGTATCCCAAATTTGGGAACATCTTAGGCGTCAGCACCCTGGTAGTGCAATGGGATAGTCTCATCCTGGGAGAGTATAATCCGTGGAAAAGGCGAGCAAAGGCGGTAACATCTTGCCCTTCTGTAGAATCTGCGAGTCTGCTGACCCAGCTGCCTGCGGATTTGCCTCTGGAAAGGCCTGCTCCTGCAGGGCTTTTGTTGGGAAGATGGTCGCGTGGAGGAGCCATGTAGTGGCCCACGACACCCAGTAGCTCTTCCTGATCCTGCTCCCCTGGCATACTGCTGTTCTCGTCCGCCTGCCCAGCGTTTAAGCCAGCCCAGCCCTGGCCTCCTTAGCTAGCCTCAAAAGAGGGAGCAAAAGGGTGTGCTATAAATTGGAGGAGGCATAGCTCAAACTCCGCTGTTGCATCAATCCCTCGACAAGGGAGATGGCTAGTGCAATAGCACTGGGGTAGGAGTCAGCTCCCTTGGCATTCAGCCAGTGCCCCTTTATTCCTGGAGGTGAACTCCATGACCTCCTCTGGCTTGGGGAGACAGACATACTTATTTTCGCTGTCTCCAACCTGTTCCAGTTTTGGAGGAAGTTGGCTCCTGTAGAACCTGTTGAATTGGGAAGATTTTTCTCTTACCTGTATGTAGAGGCTGCCTGCCGTTTTCCAGGCGGCATTGTGGCGGTTCCCGGGCGGCGATTCTCTTTGTCAGGAGTCTGCAGGGCTGCCGGTCGAGTTTTTTAAACCTTCCCGCCGGGCCGCTGCTGTTACCAAACAGCTGTTCAGCGGACCGGCATTAGCGCAGCTCCTTGCAGCGGTCTGCAGCGTTTGCGGTCCGGGTAGCGCCTTTTCCCCGTCCACTGTCGGCTCCACGCTGGAGTCGAAACGGGGCCGCTCACCATGCCTCTCTACTTTGCTCCCCCTGGAGCAAAAAACCACAAGGCCCGATTAAGGTAAGTACTTACCTCTCGTCCTTGGATGCGGGAGCTAGCCCGACTCCCGCTGGCCGCGTTCTGCACAGCTGTGCGTAATGCCGCATGCGCAGTAGAGCTGGGTTCTTCACGGAATCACTCACGTGACTCCGAAGTAAAATTACACGTAGGAAGGAACTGCAGATGCTGGTTTAAATCGAAGATAGACACAAAATGCTGGAGTAACTCAGGGGGACAGGCAGCATCTCTGATGGGAGAAGGGATGTGTGACGTTTCGGTTTGAGACCCTTCTTTAGACTGATGTCAGGGGTGTGGGAGGTGCATAGATAAGGAAGAATAAGGTGTGAAAACAGGACAAAGGGAATGGAGATCAAGAAAAATGTAGAATAGATCATTGTTAGTTGGGAGAAGGTAACAACAAAGCAAACAGAGATAAAATGTAGTCGGAGACAGTAAGACTGGTCGGAGAACTGGGAAGGGGAGGGGATGGAGAGAGAGGAAAAGCAAGGGTTATGAAGTTAAAGAAGTCAATATTCATACCACTGGGGTGTAAGCTGCCCAAATATGAGGCGCTGTTCCTCCAATTTGCGCTGGACCTCACTCTGACAATGGAGGAGGCCCAGGACAAAAATGTCAATGTGGGAATGGGAGGGGGAGATAAAGTGTTGAGGACCCGGGAGAACAGGTAGGTTTAGGCAGACTGAGTGGAGGTGTTCAGCGAAACAATTGCCGAGCCTGCGTTTGGTCTCACCGATATACGATATACCTGGGACAGTGGATACAGTAGATGAGGTTGGAGAAGGTGTAAGTGATCCTCTGCCTCACCTGAAAAGGCTGTCGGGGTCCGTGGATGGAGTCTCACCCCTAAATGTCACCCATTCACTGACTATCCCATTGACTTACTCCAGCATTTTGTGTCTACCATTTAATTATAGTCGGCTGTGCCACACCTAGTCATGTTCGACTGACTGACTGACTAGAGAAATTGCAGGCAGTGTTAAATGCAGGAGAGATGCAGCATAAAGTTGTCTTGACCAGCAATGTGCCTGAGGACAGGTAGTATTTTAGAATTCAGCAACATGGGAGCAAGAAAAGCAATGTAGACTTTGAAAGTAAGATGTCAAGAAAGATAAAAAATGGAATGTAAGAATTTCCATGGTAGTGTAAAAAATGAAAGATAAAGTCAGGGCAAATCTGGGTCGCTTGCAGAGAGGGGAGGTTTTATAAAAGGAAATAAGGAAATAGCAATGGAGAAACAACAGACGATGCAAATACAAAACCAGAGAAACCAAGGCTCTTGTGAGTGTGAGGAACTGAAGGAAATTAGTTTACATCGACCTCATTCGAGACACTCGGACTATCTTTAATCGGACATTACTGGACTTAATCTTGCACTAAACATTATTCCCTTTATCCAGTATCTGTACACTGTGAACGGCTTGATGTAATCATGTACAGTTTGTCCGCTGATTGCACAGCACACAACAAAAACAAGTTTTTCACTGTACCTCGGTACACAATAAAATAAAATAAACTAAAACTAAAGAAAAGTTACTAGTTGGTGAAACAATAAGATGATAAATCCCAAAGACCCCATGGTCCACATTCCAGAGTTTTGAAAGACATGGCTAAAGAGATAATGGACACAGTATTTTATAAACTTACAACATTGTACTGATCTGGAATTGTTCTTGTGGATTGAAGGGGAGCAAATTCTGAGCCCCCTTCTTAAGAAAGGAGTGGGGGAGAGAAAATAGGAAACAGCCAACCTCATAGACAAACTACAGTAATTGGACCATTTGGATATCGACAACAATCCAGTCCTGACCATGGTCACCATACTAGCTAATAATCTATATTACTAAATCTCTGATCTTGACCGCTTTTGGCCCACTGTGCTGCGATTTCCGACAGAACGCCGCCACCTACCGCCGTCATTTTTGGCCACCTCGCTCAGAGCCCCCCTCCGCCTTACGGGTGCGGAGGATTTTTCCCATCGATGACAAATCAGAGAGTTATTAATGTTTAAAAAAAATTCACCATTCTCTCTGCTGCCCCTGCTGGAGGGAGGGGGAGGGACTATAAAACCAGGAAGTGGTGTGGCTCACTCAGTCTCTGCAATATTGATGAAGCCAAGGGTCATGTCTCTCTGAGCTCTGAATAACAATGAACAAATGTTTACACAACTGTGAGTACCCTTAATGTGATTTGAAAATGAAAATATGGTTTGTTTGAAGTAAATAGGCACTGCCTGCAAATGGTTGTTTGGGTGCTTTGGCTTCAAGTTGAAAGGCACTACATACTGCAAATGGTGGCGTGGGTGTTTTGCTTGAAGTTGAAAGGCACTACTTACTGCACATGGTGGCTTGGGTGCTTTGGCTTAGTTGAAAGGCTCTACTTACTGCAAATGATGGCTTGGGTGCTTTGGCTTGAAGTTGAATGGCACTACACTGAAAATTTACCATATACATGGTAAATGGTAGGGAATTGAAGAATGTAGGTGAACAGAGGGATCTGGGAATAACTGTGCACAGTTCCCTGAAAGTGGAATATCATGTAGATAGGGTGGTAAAGAAAGCTTTTGGTGTGCTGGCCTTTATAAATCAGAGCATTGAGTATAGAAGTTGGGATGTAATGTTAAAATTGTACAAGGCATTGGTGAGGCCAATTCTGGAGTATGGTGTACAATTTTGGTTGCCTAATTATTGGAAGGATGTCAACAAAATAGAGAGCGTACAGAGGAGATTTACTAGAATGTTGCCTGGGTTTCAGCAACTAAGTTACAGAGAACGGTTGAACAAGTTAGGGCTTTATTCTTTGGAGCGCAGAAGGTTAAGGGGGGACTTGATAGAGGGTTTTAAAATGATGAGAGGGATAGACAGAGTTGACGTGGAAAAGCTTTTCCCACTGAGAGTAGGGAAGATTCAAACAAGGGGACATGACTTGAGAATTAAGGGATGAAGTTTAGGGGTAACATGAGGGGGAACTTCTTTACTCAGAGAGTGGGAGCTGTGTGGAATGAGCTTCCAGTGAAGGTGGTGGAGGCAGGTTCGTTTTTATCATTTAAAAATAAATTGGATAGTTATATGGATGGGAAGGGAATGGAGGGTTATGGTCTGAGCGCAGGTATATGGGACTAGGGGAGATTATGTGTTCGGCACGGACTAGAAGGGTCGAGATGGCCTGTTTCCGTGCTGTAATTGTTATATGGTTATATGGTTATAAATGATGGCGTGGGTATATTGGCTTGAAGTTGAAAGGCACTACTTACCGCAAATTATGGCTTGGGTGCTTTGGCTTGAAGTTGAAAGGCACTACTTACTGCAAATTGTGACGGGTGCTTTGGCTTGAAGTTGAAAGGCACTACCTACTGCAAATGGTGGCTTGGGTGGTTTGGCTTGAAGTTGAAAGGCACTACTTACTGCAAATGGTGGCTTGGGTGCTTTGCCTTGAAGTTGAAAGGCACTAAGTGCAAATGGTGGCTTGGGTGCTTTGGTTTGAAGTTGAAAGGCACTACTTACTGCAAAAGGTGGCGTGGGTGAATTGGCTTGAAGTTGAAAGTACAAGTCACCATTCTCTCTGCTGCCCCTGCTGGAGGGGGAGGGACTATAAAACCAGGAAGTGGTGTGACTCATACAGTCTCTGCAATATGGATGAAGCCAAGCGTCACGTCTCACTGAGCTCTGAATAACACTGAACAAATGTTTACACAACTGTGAGTACCCTTAATGTGGTTTGAAAATGAAAATATGGTTTGTTCGAGGTAAAAAGGCACTGCCTGCAAATGGTTGTTTGGGTGCTTTGGCTTGAAGCTGAAAGGCACTACTTACTGCACATGGTGGCTTGGGTGATTTGGCTTGAAGTTGAATGGCACTACACTGCAAATGATGGCGTGGGTATATTGGCTTGAAGTTGAAAGGCACTACTTACTGCAAATGGTGGCATGAAGTTAAAAGGCACTACTTACTGCAAATGGTGGCTTGAAGTTGAAAGGCACTACTTACTGCAAATGGTGGCCTGGGTGCTTTGGCTTGAACTTAAAAGGCATTATATACTGCAAATGGTGGCTTGGATGCTTTGGCTTGAAGTTAAAAGGCACTGCTGCAAATACACTTACTTCCTGTTTGCACTGTATATTGATTTTAGATAAAATGCTACCACTTACGGCTGTGATTTTTGGCCATCTTACTTAGTCCCCCCTCTGCTGAGCAGGTGCAGATAATTCTTCCCATCAATGAAAACTAAAAGTGTTATTAGCATTTAAAAAATATCTCCTGTCAATCACGCTATGAAAGTCACACCTTTTCCGGTGGGAGGGGGAGGGGTTATAAAAACCGGAAGTATGGGTGTGGCTCAATCTCTGCATGATGGGGGAGGGAGACGTCACAACTCTGTCTGAGCTGTGAATCAACTGACACACTGAATGTCTACTGAAACGTGAGTTTGGTGTTTTCAGTGGTTTTATGGTGGTTTCACCCTGCATGAAATGATATGAAGCTGCATTTGAATTTGGTAGCCTTGCAGGTTGCTTGAAGTGGAATGAAACTGCACTTGAATTTGGTGGCCTTGCACCCTGCTGAAAGTGGTATGAAACTGCACTTGAATTTGGTGGCCTTGCATCCTGCTTGAAATGGTAGGAACATTGATTTGAATTTGGTGAATATTGCGTCGGAGGACCAGCCCTCCCGTGTGAACATGGGACCTAACTGGTCCCACTTAGTCTAGTTTCATATTATTTTTTCATTACCTGAATCCAAATTTGTCAATTATCATGGTGGGATTCAAACTCCCATGTCCTGGACCAGTAACCTTGCCTCTGGAGCTTATCTGAATAACATAGCACTAGGCTACCATTCCCCAAGTGCCATGACTGCTCTGAAGCTGCTCCTACACAACATACCCAGGACAGATGATGGCGGAGGCAGTACTCCAAGGTGGCGATGTACACGGGACAAGTGAAGTGGCTCAGCACCATGGAAGCCGCTTCTGGGTCTGTGACAAAGTTGAACTCGCCGCAGACTCTCACATTCCCTCTGGCTGGAAATAAAAGCAGGGGAGTTAATGCTTGAGTGTAAAATATTGACATAACACACAACCTAATAGCTGCATCATCTGTGAATCATTTGGCAAGACCTTAATGACAACTTGATGGGCCGAATGGATTTTAATGACTGTAGACTTGATGGGCTGTATGGTCTAATTCTGCTCCTATCACATGATATTTTTGAGCTTATGATAACAGGTTGCTCCAGATGTGGATTTAACTCCTTGGTACCTCACCTGGTCTTATGTTCCAATAGGGACTTTTGGTTATGGGTTGGAGTTGAACTGGGTACAGTCCTTTCACACCACAGACATTCACTCCTAAGATTCCCTGCACTGTTACGGAATATAATTACAAGGACGGATAATAATTCCATGTATTTTTCCAAATCAACTAAACAAGGCAAACTCTGGCCCTGTCTTCCTGCCTTACTGCCAGACAAGTACTATGGGCTGTCCATGCAGTACATGTATCAGAGTACCGACAAAAACAAAATATAGCAGATACTGGAATCAGGCGACAATATGCGTGCCCACTCAGTAGGTCAGGCAGCATCTGTGGGGAGAGAAACAGAGTTAATGTTTCATTGGAAAGGAGAATCTATCTGTCAATTTAGATTTGTGCACCAGAGAAGGACAGAACTAGACACAAAAAATTGGATAAATTGGAAAACAGGAGAGGTTAAATGACAAAGGTTTGGTTCGTGCGAGATCACTAAGTTCCAGAGTGGGTGAAATTACAAAGCAATTATCCAGACACTGTAAGGAATGTTGAAGGACTGAAATGGGAATGTAGGAAGTGCTCTTTATCTGAAGTTGTTGAACTTGTGTGGAGTGTGTAGTAAGGCAGTAATGTGCTATAGGGAAGGTGAGTAGTTGGTTTCATCAATAATGTCTCTTCGGACAGTGTGGTAAAGCAGGATCTGAGCATACCTTCCATGTTTCCACCCATGATGTACAAACCCTTCAGCTTTGAAGGAAAGGTGGGGTTTAACTTGGCAGCCAGGGCTACGTTGGTCAGGGGTCCAAGTGCAACAAGAGTGACCTACAAGAGGAAGAGAAAGGACTTAGTAATGTAACGGTGAAATATTAATTGCTTTGTTTATTTCAATTATAAAGATCTCATTTAGTTTAGGGAATTCAAAACTGCAATCGCATTTGTAGACATTCCAGTTTATTGCAGACATTTGCAAATTTCATTGATACTTTGGCACAATGTAATCTGTTCAACTTCAACTAATACAAACATCTGATGTTAGAGATGTTCGAGAGCTCAAATCCTTTCAAGAAAATCAATGACGGTAGTTTAAATTGAAATTGGGACATTCAAATATTCTTGTCTTAGTTTCGAGATACAGTGCGGAAACAGGCCTATCGGCCACTGAGTCTGCATCGGTCAACAATCTCCGCCCATTAACACTAACCTACACACACTAGGGAAAATTTTACATTTATACCAAGCCAATTAGCCTACAAACCAGCATGTCTATGGAGAGTGGGAGGAAGCCGAAGATGTCGATGAAAACCCACGCAGGGTCATGGGGAGAACGTACAAACTCCGTGCAGACAAACACCCATAGTCAGGATCGAACCCTGGTCATTGGTGGTGTAAGGCAGTAGCTCTACAACTGCGCCACCGTGCCACCGCAGTTGAGGAAAGATTTCCATGAAGTGGTTCGGATGCACTTGACTTAAAATGGTTTTCAACCAAAGCCTCCCCATTGCAAGTTTTCTGTCATTTGCTTCTCTCTTTCAATTGTCTATGAAAATCCTCCACTTTTCATTCAGAGGTGATAGTGTTAATATTGACCAAATTAAACACATCATAAAATAGAGGATCCCTGCATTTGTCAGAATTACTTAACTTTTGTCAGTGGAAATATACAGGCTGTGGATGGCTCCGGCCAGTCTGAGCTTAGATTGATATGCACAATGGTGAAAGATCCAGGTGTTCTCCTAATTTCCTCCTAATTGATAAAAATGTATAACAACTCTGCAAAGAAGCTTAAAATGCTTTGATTGGATAGTTGCAAAGGGATTGTAAATAATGTAAATAATGTTGCAAGACAGATACCCTGCTGTTTGTTGATTGGCCAGACTGTTAAGCCCTGGCAGAATTGTTTTGTGTTCCAGGGTAAATGTTGCATTATTCAGTTGACTAGCTTCCTTCCAGAAGCTTCTTTAAGAAACATTGTTTAAGACTGACTATAATTGGATTGGGGAACTGTCAATAATGTATTGATGTAATTGATATGTTTGATTGGATTGTAAAGGGAACCACCCCTATGTAGTTCGGCCCCTCAAGATTCGTGGACCTATAAAAGGTAGCCCCCATTTAGGTCGGTGTAGATCTTCAGGAAGGGCACTTGGGACTGCGTGACCTTTTGGGCAGTGACTGCTTGCACGAGGCTGAAGGGCTTAGCCAGGCAGAGACAAGGATCGAACCCGCAGTGGTTTAGGTATTGTATAGGGGAATTTGTGTTAGTTCTAAAAATAAAGATTAATTGGTCCAGTGCTTGAGTCAATGTTTTTAATGAACTAGACTAAGCTTTCGGAGCGTGTTTACAATAGTGTCATGCAACTTTGAAACAGGTTCTTCAGCCCACCAGCTTCATGCCAAACACCGAGCGATCATTTGCACTGAACTTACCCCAATCTTGTGCTACCCGCTCCCCATTCCTGTCAACCATTCCCTGATTGTGTACTCACCTATACAATAGTGGCCAATTAATCAATCAGGCCGTACTTCATTGGGATTGGGGAGAAAGTCGGAGCATTCAAAGGAAATGCATGTAATCCTAGGGAGAACGTGCAAACTCCATGCAGAGAGCACTGAGGTCGGATACATCTGGACTTACTGGATATATATGAGAAAGTAGCTCTATGAGCAGCGCCACTATGCTGCTCCAAATACCATCCCACCACAATGCTAAAACCACGAGTTACCCATATTCGTGTCAGAAGCAAGGGCTCAAACTCTATGCATGTTACCACTGACTACCAAGTCTTGTGTTCCCAAATGTCGGTACATAGAAACATAGATAGAAACATAGAAAATAGGTGTAGGAGTAAGCCATTCGGCCCTTCAAGCCTGCACCACCATTCAATATGATCATGGCTGATCATCCAACAGTATCCTGTACCTGCCTTCTCTCCATACCCCCTGATCCCTTTAGCCACAAGGGCCACATCTAACTCCCTCTTAAATATAGCCAATGAACTGGCCTCAACTACCTTCTGTGGCAGAGAATTCCACAGATTCACCACTCTCTGTGTGAAAAATGTTTTCATCATCTCTGTCCTAAAAGATTTCCCCCTTATCCTTAAACTGTGTCCCCTTGTTCTGGATTTCCCCAACATCGGGAACAATCTTCCTGCATCTAGCCTGTCCAACCCCTTAAGAATTTTGTAAATTTCTATAAGATCCCCCCTCAATCTTCTAAATTCTAGCGAGTACAAACCGAGTTTATCCATCCCAGGAATCAGTCTCATTAACCTTCTCTGTACTCCCTCTATGGCAAGAATGTCTTTCCTCAGATTAGGAGATCAAAACATCTCACCTGCTTGGGGTACTCATTAACTATCCGTGCCATGGCATTCACTGCGTGTTCGGACTTTAAATGCTCCACACCCGGAGCATCGGGATCGGGAACATCGCCCAGGCCGTCCTTCCCATGGTACTCTGAGGCGTGATGGACTACACCCAGGAGGGAGGTGCCTGCTCCACGGTAGACAGGGATCTGGAACATGGACAAATGGTCAGAAATATCACGTGCATCGGGTTCGTTGCTCACCAACAATCATGAAAGGCCAAGAAAGATGATATAATTTGGCATAAAGGACCCTCATAGGTTCACGAGTCATCGGAAGGTACACCATTTGGCTCATCGAGTCTACTTCGCCCTTCAATCGTGGCTGAGCTACCTTGCCCTCTCTATCCCATTACGCTGCCTTCTCCCTATAACCCTTGACGACCTTGCCAATCAAGAATCCCCATGAGGCTACTTCGCCAGTGAGCAGCCCAGAGAACAGGTGGGCAACAAAACTGAAGCACTTCCCTGATTCAGTATTATTGCCATGTGCTAATCTATAAGATGGTAAAATATGATCTGATTTATCAGGGTACTGAGGGAGACGTTAGCTGGATTCCAGTGTCCCGATTACCATTTAACCACACTCTACTCAGCCTCTAGTTGGGGGGAAAACCACCTTCTCGTGCTAACACCGTGACTTTAACACCCCACCACGTGGGTAAGGATTTATAAGACTGTCTCCATTGGTGTCACTGCTTCTCTCTATCAAAGAAAAATTCAGGAACAGCTTCTGAGCAGTCCTTCCATGTGCTTTAGAGATACAGCGTGGAAACAGGCCCTTCGGCCCACTGAGTCCATGCCGACCAACGATCACCCCATACACTAGTACTATCTTACACACTAGGGATGATTTACAGAAGCCAATTAACCTACAAACCTGCACGTCTTTGAAGTGTGGGAGGAAAGTGGAGCACCTGGAGGAAACCCACGCGATCACAGGGAGAACGTACAAACTCGTTACAGAGAGCTCCCATGGTCAGGATCGATCCTGAGTCTCTGGCGCTGTAAAGCAGCAACTCTACCACTGCTCCACCGTGCCACCCTTGGGTGGCGCTCTATATATTGATTAACCCATTTTAAGAGGATCTACATGTGTTTTATTTTCTCCTATGGGCAGAGTTGTTGCTGAACAGAGAGGCACAGTCCCCGGCCTGCTCCTCGTGACTACCTACCTCCATCCTGTTACACAGTTTCAGCACACGCAGCACGTTCTTGCACACGTTGTCGATGCCCGTGTTACCGTGAGTGCAGGTTATTGCCAGGATGTGCACGTTGGGAGCTGCCAGAGCCATCATCAGCGCCAGGGCATCATCCACGCCAACATCCACATCCAAGATAAATAGCTCCTTGCTCTGGTGGCAACCTAAAGACAGCGAGTTTGGAATAAATGTGGCAATGTTTAGCAACACAATGTGGAAACAAAAGAACTGCAGATGCTGGATCATGCACAAAAGCACACAAAGTGCTGGAGTAACTCAGGAGATCAGGCAGCATCAGCAACCGCAACAGATGCTACACTTGTCGCTTTACCTCCCCCCTCGACTCCATTCAAGGACCCAGGCAGCCGTTCCAGGTGCGACAGATGTTCACCTCCACCTCCTCCAACCTCATCTATTGCATCGGGACGACAGATGGCACAATGGGCTAAGTGTTCGGCTGGCGACCGGAAGGTAGCCGGTTCGAATCCCGCTTGGAGTGCATACTGTCGTTGTGTCCTTGGGGCAAGACACTTCAACCACCTTTGCCTGTGTGTAAATGTAATGTAATTATGTGAAGCACTTTGGGGTCAATGCAAGTTGACTAAAAATGCGCTATATAAATAAGATTATTATCCGCTGCTCTACATCGGTGATACCAAGCGTAGACTTGGCGATCGTTTCGCTGAACACCTCCGCTCGGTCCACATTAACCAACCTGATCTACTAGGTATGTTACAAAACCTACCTGAATCGTGTTTGAGAATCTGTCCCAGCCCCGTGTGTGTGATTTTGGCGCTGTTTAGAGGGGGCGGGTTTAAAACGCGATTTTTACTAGGCTGTTGCAATCGAAAATGTTCAGCCTAGTAAATCATTAACGGAAAATCGCTGAAAGACCCCGTCGCAAAAGGTATTATTAGTTTTTATGGCCTTGTATCATAGTTATAGTAGTTTAAAAATCACTCTCCAAACCCGCGACCTCTCGCAGCCCCAGGGTTTTATAAAGCAAACAATTAAAGGTATGTACCTTATTTTTACATTAAAAGGGGCTTCTTAAGAACCCTGTATATAAAGTTTTCTATAGCGAATAGTTCATTTTGGGCTCTTTATATCCCGCAGTATTTTTCTGGGCATTTGAGGGCACAAATCCACTGCAATGTGAACGTTCTAAACCAGCGCGTTCCACAGGAACCCACTAGAAAGCCGATTTTAATTGACTTTAATTTACAGCAATTGAACACTAAATTCCTTCCATTTGGCCTATAAATTAATGTAAATGAGATTTAAAAATCATGTTTTATTGTGAATTATTTGTGAATATTATTTGGACACTTAGGCTCTTTAAAAATGTTAATCATTTATTAAGAAATGGATAGATGTTTAGATCTAGTAATTGAAGTTTGAAATTAGCTACAATTGGGTAACTAACTAATTATATGCTTTAATTTCAGGTCTTCCAAGTAAGATTATTTTATATTTGTTTCAGAATGCTTCAATCTATGATTACTGAAAATTTCATTCAGTTCTCTTAATTTTTAAGAAGGTTATGGGCTTTTGACTGTCCTCGATCACAGCTTTTTTGTTATGTCCATAGAAAATCAATAGGGAACAAGATGCTAATTTCCGAGTATGAAAATGCCATAACTTTTTTATTACTTGTGATATGAAAGTGAATTAAGTGTCAAATTAAACTTATTGTTATGCTTTATCTGATGGGATAAATTGCAGACTTGATTTTTTAAATCTCAAAATTTTGTAACATTGCTAGATCTCCCGGTGGCCCAGCACTTCAACTCCCCCTTCCATTCCGAATCCGACCTTTCTGTCCTGGGCCTCCTCCATGGCCAGAGTGAGCACCACCGGAATGTGCAGGAGCAGCACCTCATATTCCGCTTGGGCATTCTGCACCCCAGCGGCTTGAACATTGACTTCTCCAATTTCCGGTAACCCTTGCTGTCTCCTCCCCTTCCCAGCTCTCCCTCAGCCCTCCGGCTCCTCCTCTTCCTTTCTTCTTCCCACCCCCCCACCCTGCATCAGTCTGAAGAAGGATTTTGGCCCGAAACGTTGCCTATTTCCTTCGCTCCATAGATGCTACCGCACCCATTGAGTTTCTCCAGCATTTTTGTCTGCCATGGATAGTGACATTGCATGTCAAGACCCCTATTCAAACCTCTCTGTAAAGTCACCTATTCTTGTTCTCCAGAGATGCTGCCTGACCCATTGAGTTACTCCACCACCTAAATAACTACGGCACGGTGGCACAGTGGTAGAGTTGGTGCCTTACAGCATCAGGGTGCTGACGAGGGGCGCTTGTCTGTACTGAGTTTGTACATTCTCCCCATGACCTGCTTGGGATTTCTCCATGATCTCATATTTCCTCCCACACTCCGAAGACGTACAGATTTGTAGGTTAATTGGCATTGTCTAATTGCGAATTGTCCCTAGTGTATATTGGATAGTGTTGCCGTGCAGGGATCTATTGCATCCGCTGCTCTAGATGTCAGCTGATCTACATCGGTGATACCAAGCGTAGGCTTGCCGATCGTTTCGCTGAACACCTCCGCTCGATCCGCATTAACCAACCTGATCTCCCTGGTACAGATCCAGTGGGCCAAAGGACCTGTTTCCGTGCTGTATCTCTAAACTAAACTAAACTAAACTAAACTAAACTAAACTAAACTAAACTAAACTAAACACAATGTTCAACTATAACTGCTTGTCTCAGGGTTAGAACTGTGTTCCTTTGATAAGTTAATATTTTAACCCAACCGGAAAACCCAACTGGAATTTTCAACTAGGAAATTATAGAGCTGGTTTCAGTGATCTGCCCTCTGCCCATGCCATCGAGAGTCCAAATCCCAGATCTCAGCAATACTAAATGGGAAAGTCCAAGTCCATGCCGAACACTTATTTTCCCCTAGTCCCATCTACCTGCACTCAGACCATAACCCTCTTCCACCCCTGCAACGGACTGTTCCAGCCGCTACGGTCAGGCAAACGCCTCCGTTGCCATGCAGTGAGAACGGAGAGGTTGAGAAGGAGTTTCTTCCCAGAGGCAATTCGGACTGTAAACGCCTTTCTCACCAGGGACTAACTCTATAGAACGTTTTTCCTTCTATTATTTATTATGTAAAAGAATATGTGTGTTATGATTGTGTTTATAATTTGTTTGGTTGTTTTGTTGTTTGTCTTTTGCACAAAAGTCCGCGAACATTGCCACTTTCATTTCACTGCACATCTCGTATGTGTATGTGACAAATAAACTTGACTTGACTTGACTTGAAAGGAAATTGGTGCAAGCTGTATGCTTCCGACAGAAAGTCCCTTGGATTTGGAGCCATATGGTGGCCAGCTGTATAACACCATGGTTTTCCAGTTTCCCTACTACTTCTCCTCCCACACACTCTGTAACCTCCACCGATCATCTGTTTCTCTGCCAATTTAAGACAAGCCCCACTGACTACTCTTCTTGGGACACCCATCCAGTTACAAGCCCAATAGGTTAGCAGGACAGACAGTGAGGCAGGGGACTGGGAGTGTTCACAATTATAACCATATAACAATTACAGCACGGAAACAGGACATCTCAGCCCTACAAGTCCGTGCCGAACACTTATTTTCCCCTAGTCCCATCTACCTGCACTCAGACCATAACCCTCTATTCCTTTCCCATCCATATACCTATCCAATTTATTTTAATTTTTTTTTTTTGCCTCACTAACATCTCATCAGTGAACCTTCGTCTTTTGAAATTCATTTCTGTACCCAATACCCCAACTCTGGTGAATGACCAACTTCTGGTGCAACATAATGTGTGGTGGACTCACAGAGCAACATATCTTTAGTACCTTTCTCTGTGCAGAAAATATGTGAATCCCATGGGCAAAGGTGAGGTGAGATTAGTTCCACCAGGATATCAGTAAACAAGGGACTCAACCTGAAATCACCCATTCCTTTCTCTCCAGAGATGCTGCTTGTCCCGCTGAATCACACCAGCGTTTTGTGTCTCTCTCCTTGTTTAGTTATTCACCTATTCAGACTAGCTTCTAATTGTATCTCTCCTGGGGAAATTATTGGAAAGTGAAACCCCAGTCAATGGAGAAATATCCAACATGACTGTGATCAAACCAATGGATGAAAGGTTTATCTTCTGAGGAAACCTTCACCAGCTTGGGCTTCAACCTGTAGGGCGGTAAGGTGGCGCAGTAGTAGAGTTAATGCCTTATAACGTCAGAGACCCAGGTTCGATCCTGACTACAGGTGCTGGTCTGTATGGAGATTGTATGTTCTCCCCATGACCTGTGTGGGTTTCTTCCTACACTCCAAAGATGTACAGTTTTGTCAGTTAATTGGCTTGGTATAATTGTAAATGATCCCTAGTGTATGTAGGATAATGTTAGTGTGTGGGGGTCGCAGGTCAGCACTGGGGCCTGTTTCCATGTTGTATCTCTAAATTAAACTAAACTAAACTAAACTTAAGATCTTAAGTGATAGGAGCAGAATTGGGCTCTTTGGCCCATCAAGTCTATTCCGCCATTCAATAATGGCTGATCCACCTCTCCCTCCTAACCCCATTCTCTTGCCTTCTCCCCATAACCTCTGACACCTTTCGTCCTTGCAAGGGAACCCTATCCCAGGATTCATGAAGCCTTTCTGGGCAAGCCCCAATACAAATAGACCCCTCCTTAAGTAAAACCAAAACTGTTGAAGTACTCCAGGTCTCCCTTTACCAACACCATGTATCATGGCATAAGAGATCAATCAATCAACCTTTATTGTCATCTTGCAAAGCAACAGTTGTACAGTGCAAAATGAGAAGACGTTTCCCAGGGAATACCGGAGCATCGCACATAAATCTTAAACATTTCACACATAATAAAACAATAAAAACAACCCAGTCCCTGATGAAACAGGATAAATAATTAAAAGCAGGTAAAACAGCAACATTAAAATACAGTAAAAACAGTCATTAAAATGTCCAGGGCAGCTGATTTGAGTGGCCAGTCCCAGTTATTAAATTATCAGTGCAAAGCCGCAGAATCAGGTGGAGTGACTGTTTAGCAGCCTCACAGCCTGTGGCAGGAAGCTGTTTAGCAGTCTGGTTGTCCGGGCTTTGATGCTACGGTATCTCTTGCCTGAGGGCAGGAGATCCAGGTGTGTGTGGAGGGGGTGCAGTTTGTCCTTAGCTATTCTCAGAGCTTTTTTCAGACAGCGCTCTGGAACAGTTCTTGTACCGAGGGTAGGGAGACACCAATGATCCTCTCTGCTCCCCTCACTACCCTCTGCAGAGCCTTCCTGTCTGAGCAGTTGCAGGTGGAGTACCAAGTGTTTATGCAGTACGCGAGTACAGACTCCACCGTGTCCCTGTGAAGAGTCCTGAGGATGTTGGTGGGAAGTGAGACCTGTTTTGAGTTTCTCCAGGTAGTGCAGTCGCTGATGGGCCCATTTGACAATCCCAGTGTTGTTCCAGGACCAGGCGAGACTGTCTGTAATTTGCACTCCGAGGAACTTTATGCTCTCCACTCTCTCCACCGTGGTGCCACTGATGTTGAGGGGTGTGTGTTTTGGCTGCGACCTCCTGAAGTCAACAATCATCTCCTTTGTTTTGTCGACGTTTAATGCTAAATTGTTGTTGCCGCACCTGTTCACTAGTTGTTTCAATTCCTCCCTGTACATTGATTCATCATCTCCGCTGATGAGATACTTTGGGGGCTGTCAGAGAGTTGAGTGATAGGAAACATACAGGAAGGTGGATATAATGCTAAGATCAGGCACCCATGATCTTATTAAAAACTGGACCCAAAGGCTTTCTGCTGTCCTATTTCAGTCTGAAAAAGGGTATCAACCCAAGACGTCACCTATTCCTTCGCTCCATATATGCTGCCTCACCCGCTGAGTTTCTCCAGCATTTTTGTCTACCTCCTATTTCCTATGGCTTGTAGTGGCTCTCGGTGTGATAATGAGTTCCATATTTGTTCAGCACAGTTTAACTTGGATATGCTTGGATATAACTTGGATCTTATAGATAGATATAAAATTCTTAAAGGTTTGGACAGGCTAGATGCAGGAAAAATGTTCCCGATGTTGGGGGAATCCCAGAACCAGGGGTCACTGTTTAAGAATAAGGGGTGGGCCATTTAGGACTGTGACGAGGAAAATAAATTTCTCCCAGAGAGTTGTGAATCTGTGGAATTCTCTGCCACAGAAGGCAGTGGAGGCCAATTCACTGGATGTTTTCAAGAAAGAGTTAGATTTAGCTTAGGGGTAAAGGAATCAAGGGATATGGGGAAAAGCCAGGAACGGGGTACTGATTTTACATGATCAGCCATGTTCATTGAATGGTGGTGCTGGCTCGAAGGGCCGAATGTCCTACTCCTGCATCCATGTTTCTATGTTTGCATTTTTCTATGTTTCTATGTTCCTATTTTTCTATGTTTCTATGTTTCTATGCTCCTCCTTCCTGGGGTGTTTTCCATCGCTACTAACTCGTGACTGGGAAATTTACCCACAGAATGTATTTATTTATTTTTTAAGCATTACTCACTAGTCGGAGGCACAGCTTGCTGCATTGTTGGGTGTTGCCAGTTGCCAGTTTCAGCTCCGGTGCAAGATGAAGGTCCACGTGATCTTGCTGTCTGCAAAGCTGATTGGAAATAAACAGAAGCGACCTGGGATTATTTTGCCGAACAAAGGTAGTGTCCAGGTTCGATGAAACACAAGTGGAGGCTGAAAAAGCGACGATACTTTTATACAAAAGGAAAGTAAATCCGCAGCAGTGCAATAAATACATTTTTATTTTACCAAATTTTCAAAGCATGCAAAGTTCTAATCATTACTTTCTGAACGTTGGTACTAATATCAGGTTCAATAATGAAGCAAAAATACATCTTGGGACCTACTTGGAAGAAAGCAAGAAAGACGGCTTATTAATCTGCAGGAGTGCAATAAATATATATTTTTCTGAACAATTTTTCAAGGCAGTCAAATATTTAATCATTATATTCTGAATCTTGGTAATAACCAGGATGAATAATGAAGCACAAATACATCTTGGAACCTGCTTGGAACAAAGCAAGAAAGGCAGCTCATTCAATTAATAGTGTTCGCCAGCACTTCAAGAACTTGAAAAGAAATGGGCTGATTTATTGATTACGTAGAGGGTTTATAACTGCAGAATTCAGGCATGTATTGCATTGACGATTCTTGCAAACAATTAACATTCGCATATATTTATTTGGTAGATGCTGTACATCTCGACTGGAATTAAAGAAATTAATCTCAAACAGTCAAGGGACCAGAATGTTTAATTGTCATTTGTACCGAAAATAGAACAATGAAATTCTTACTTGCAGCAGCATAACCAGTATTACACGCAAATATATTATATAATAAACAAATATTCAATAAAGTAATGACCACAATGCTGTACATTTTTGGTTTTGTTCTTGGGTAAGGCATGCATGCTAGTGTCTTAGGTCCAAAAGAGGATAGAAAGAAAATACTAAAAGGATCCATGTAAGAAGATTTTAATAAGCTCATCTACATTTAAGGTAAATCGACATATTAGAGGAGAAATGCATCCCAATATACAGGTCTCTCCCCGCCCCTGAAAACAATGGTGATATATAATCCATTCTGCAAGCATGTAGTTATAATCAAATTTGTTCTTATAAGTGAATCCAATATGATATTTTCTGTAATTTCAGATGTCGACAGTGGGTCCAGAATACTCGTCGACAGGATCTCCTACACCGAACTCCAGTGTACTTGTCAAACGACTGCCGTCTTTGTTCTGAACACTTCGAACTTGACCAGTTTTCCAACAAGCAGACCAAGAACAGCCTAAATTGGAATGCAGTTCCAAGGCTCTTTGTCATCCCTAATCTGCCGAAACGTCTATCTATCCAACGCAGGTCATTCAAGAGGAAGAACAAGAACCTCCCATCTTCACCAAAGTCTTCAAAGCAGCAAAGGGGTAGGCCTATTTGCATGTATTCTTTTTCCTTTTTAATATAACATTTATTTATAAATAACACTTTGGCTAAATTACAAATTTACATCCTAACTAATATAATTTGTACTGGTACAATATGTAATAGCATGCATAGTACTTCTATTTTCATTTGTGAAATATTCACAAATTATAATTGCACATAAGGCTACACAGAGCAGGCTAAGAGAATGTGTACTTGTATTTAAATCAAGTAAGCACAGCCATTTAAAACTCCCTCATGCATAATTTAGACAACATTTAAATGATTTAATGGGACTTCAAAAATCAAAATTATGATTTTCTTTTGGTAGACTGAAATTGGTGCATCACATCTATTTTAAATTACAATTACAATTCAATTTAAAAACTTTATTGGCATGATAAAAAAAAACATTGTTATATTGCCAAAGTATAAAACATGACATACATGTTTAAAATGCATAAGTATAAATACGAGTATACAGTGCATGGGTAGATATGTCCCTGTACATAAACTCGCAATAGGCCTATAACCCTTTATTGATTGCTACACGTTCTTGCAGCTGTCGGAGGAGTTAGTTGAGGCAGGTACTATCGCAATGTTTAAGAAACATTTAGACAGGTACATGGATATGACTGGTTTAGAGAGATAAGGGCCATACGCAGGCAGGTGGGATATGTGGGCAAGTTGGGCTGGAGGGCCTATTTCCACACTGTAAGACTCAATGACTATGAAATATTTCAACAAACAATTTACTTTGAGAAAACACATGAATATAAACGGTACAAAAATTAGCAAAAAGAACAATCCTCATTGAACGGAAGGGGTCAATGAAAAGATAAGATTACTTTTAATGAGCATGACACATAACATTGAAAATAAAACATTCTGCCTCACAGTTTCAACAGTTTGCAAAAGCTGGAAAGTTCCTGGCTAAATTTAAAAAAATGTCTAACTCAGCAAACCTGAAAATAATTGAAAATGTAGAAAAGAAGAAGGCAATAAAATATCAGGGAGAGACTGACCAGTGCGCTAAGCAGTCAGCAGGAAGACAATACATAATTACAATCGCCATTTACAGTGTACAGATACATGATAAGGGTATAACATTTAGTGCAAGGTAAAGCCAGTAATGTCCAATCAAAGATAGTCCGATGGTCGCCAATGAGGTAGATGGTAGATCAGAACTGAAAGTGAGTGTCCATTAGCTTGAAGAATGTTATCAATTTCCATGCAAATAAATGTTCAACCTGTTAAAGTTACTGAAACAACATTGGAGCACATATACACAATCCAGCGGGAAATAATTTTGTACAACTGAATTAAATGCCTTAGGCGATTATTCCATTAGAAAAGTAACTCCTCTCACCAGGTTAAGTGTTTTGTCCAAATAGATCCTCTTTTAATTTAATGCAAGTGAAGTACACACTCGGGTCTTCAGTTCGTTTAATCTTCTCCGGAAAACTGCAGCCTCTAACTGAGGAACTTCATCTGTGTGCAACTTTCTACGTTTGATCATAGGACATTCTGTTCACGCCCAGATGTTGTTCCTGAATCTGCTGGTACGTGTGAACAAGCTTTTTTTTATCTTTCGCCAGTGGGAGAGGGTCATAGATAACTTTACCACAAAAAGCTCATATACATCCATGACCAAAATTCTATGTTTGTATGTTACTGTGTTTCTATGTTTCTATGTAATGAGGTGGAAGCAGTTTGGGACTGCTATGAGCAAAATATTCTACACTCACCGGGTGTGGAGCTTTGGAAATCTCTTCCTGGATTGGCTCCAAAGCTCACTCTCATGTTTTTCTTCTGTGACTAAAATTCAAGGCCATCTGTAGCCAGCAAAGAGAAATCCAGGGTACACAAAAATGCTGGAGAAACTCAGCGGGTGCAGCAGCATCTATGGAGCGAAGGAAATAGGCAGCGTTTCGGGCCGAAACCCTGAAGAAGGGTTTCGGCCCAAAACGTTGCCTATTTCCTTCGCTCCATAGATGCTGCTGCATCCGTTGAGTTTCTCCAGTATTTTTGTGTACCTTCGATTTTCCAGCATCTGCAGTTTCTTCTTAAACAAAGAGAAATCCAGTGTGTCTTTCCTAGAGAGCCTTAGAATGCTATAATCTTTTTAGAGAGAGTTTTTAGAGACATACAGCATGGAAACAGGCCCTTCGGCCCTCTGAGGCTTGCCGACCAGCAGTCATCCCATACACAAACCTACACACACCAGGGACAATATCTACAATATTTGGAAGAAAATTAACCTAAAAAACTGTACATCTTTGGAGGGTGGGAGGCAACCGGAGCACCCGGAGAAAACCCTAGCTGTGACAGGGAGAATGTATTAAACTCCATCCAGACTGCACCCATAGTCAATATACAACCCCGGTCTCTGCCACTGTAAGGTAGCAACTCTAGCCCTGCTGTGCCACTGTGCCACCCTCTGCCGATCTGTAAACCGTATAGTCACCCATGCTCTGATTTAGAGCCATGCAGTCATAAAGCATGGAAACAGACCACTCGGCCCAACTTCCCATGGTGGCCATGTTGCCCCATCTACACTGGTCCCACTGGCCCACTTTGGGTCCATACACCTCCGAACCTTTCCTATCCATGTCCCTGTCCGAAATGTCTTTTCATTTTTCCTTCCAGGATTCTGAGGGATAAATATCCACTTAAATGAAGAATGGCCATGACAAATGTAACGTAGACTGTGTCCAGTTTAACCAATGCAACATGCCAATTGGAGGAGATCTGAAGAAGAGTTCCGACCTTAATCGTCACCTAGTCCATTTCTCCAGAGCTGCTGCCTGTCCCGCTGATTCACTCCATCATTTTGTGTCTATATTTGTACATGTTTGGTCTCTCTGGGCTGAGAAACCTCAGCAGGAGGAGAACAGATGAGACGGAGCCAGACTTTGCAACAGCAATGCAACACGTTAGAAAAAAACATTCTAGAGAAGAGATGGGGAGGAATCTCGTTAGTCAGAGGGAGGCGAATCTGTGGAATTCATTACCACCGATTGCTGTGGAGGCTCAGTCATTAGATATTTTTATAGCGGAGATTGACTGATTCTTGATTAATAATAAGGGTGTCAGGGGTTATTTTGGAGAAGGCAGGAGAATGGGATTGAGAAGGAAAGATAGATCAGTAATGATTGAGTGGTGGCGTAGACTTGATGGGCCAAATGGCTTAATTCTGCTCCATGATCTTTTGAACCTGTGTTCCCATATAATATCAAATAATAATTGCTAATTTATAAATAAATATATGATCTAGAAAGTTAAATACACAGGAATTATCTGCCCTTGATTTTGGCAAAATGTCAGCAGAGGAATTAAATATTTTAAACTTTTTGATATTGCTTGATTAAGCTGCTGTGTAAATGGCAACATGTTTGTATTCTGTATACAGGAAAGTAGACTATTATCTGAATGGTGGTCGATTAGGAAAAGGGGAGATGCAACGAGACCTGGGTGTCATGGTACACCAGTCATTGAAAGTAGGCATGCTGGTGCAGCAGGCAGTGAAGAAAGCGAATGGTATGTTAGCATTCATAGCAAAAGGATTTGAGTATAAGAGCAGGGAGGTTCTACTGCAGTTGTACAGGGTCTTGGTGAGACAACACCTGGAGTATTGTGTACAGTTTTGGTCTCCTAATCTGAGGAAAGACATTCTTGCCATAGAGGGAGTACAGAGAAGGTTCACCAGACTGATTCCTGGGATGTCAGGAATTTCATATGAAGAAAAACTGGATAGACTCGGCTTGTACTCGCTAGAATTTAGAAGATTGAGGGGGGATCTTATAGAAACTTACAAAATTCTAAAGGGGTTGGACAGGCTAGATGCAGGAAGATTGTTCCCGATGTTGAGGAAGTCCAGAACAAGGGGTCACAGTTTAAGGATAAGGGGGAAATCTTTTAGGACCAAGATGAGAAAAACATTTTTCACACAGAGAGTGGTGAATCTCGGGAATTCTCTGCCACAGAAGGTAGTTGAGGCCAGTTCATTGGCTCTATTTAAGAGGGAGTTAGATGTGGCCCTTGTGGCTAAAGATATCAGGGGGTATGGAGAGAAGGCAGGTACAGGATACTGAGTTGGATGATCAGCCATGATCATATTGAATGGCGGTGCAGGCTCGAAGGGCCGAATGGCCTACTCCTGCACCTATTTTCTATGTTTCTATGTTTCTTAAGACCTGTGAAACAACCATTCCCTGTACATTAGTAATGCTAGCCTCTCGTATTACTGACAAACTCAAAATTCTTGCAGAATGAGGAGGGACCTCATTGAAACATACAGAATAGTGAAAGGCTTGGATCGAGTGGATGTAGAGAGGATGTTTCCACTAGCGGGAGAGTCTCGGACTAGAGGTCCTAGCCTCAGAATTTAAGGACGGAGAGGAGGAGGAATTTCTTTCTTCAGTTGGTGGTGAATATACGGAATTCTTTGCCACAGAAGGCTGTGGAGGCCAAGTCAGTCAGTCAGTTCCTCTTCAGTTGAAAGGAAACAGTAAAAATTGAAAGAGCCCTGGTTTTCAAGGGAAATTGGACATCTTGTTCGGAAAAAGAGGGAGATCTACCATAATTATAGGCAGCATGACGTAAATGAGGTGCTTGAGGAGTATAAGGAATGTAAAAAGAATCTTAAGAAAGAAATTAGAAAAGCTAAAAGAAGATATGAGGTTGCTTTGGCAAGTAAGGTGAAAGTAAATCCAAAGGGTTTCTACAGCTATATTAATAGCAAAAGGATAACGAGGGATAAAATTGGTCCATTGGAGAGACAGAGTGGACAGCTATCTGCAGAGCCAAAAGAGATGGGGGAGATATTGACCAATTTTTTTTCTTCGGTATTCACCAAGGAGAAGGATATTGAATTATGTGAGGTAAGGGAAACTAGTAGAGTAGCTATGGACACTATGAGGTTCAAAGTAAATGAAGTACTGACACTTTTGAAAAATATAAAAGTGGATAAGTCTCCAGGTCCTGACAGGATATTCCCTAGGACATTGAGGGAAGTTAGTGTAGAAATAGCCGGGGCTATGACAGAAATATTTCAAATGTCATTAGAAACGGGAATAGTCCCCGAGGATTGGCGTACTGCGCATGTTGTTCCATTGTTTAAAAAGGGTTCTAAGAGTAAACCTAGCAATTATAGACCTGTTAGTTTGACTTCAGTGGTGGGCAAATTAATGGAAAAGATACTTAGAGATAATATATATAAGCATCTGGATAAACAGGGTCTGATTAGGAACAGTCAACATGGATTTGTGCCTGGAAGGTCATGTTTGACTAATCTTCTTGAATTTTTTGAAGAGGTTACTAGGGAAATTGACGAGGGTAAAGCAGTGGATGTTGTCTATATGGACTTTAGTAAGGCCTTTGACAAGGTTCCTCATGGAAGGTTGGTTAAGAAGGTTCAACTGTTGGGTATAAATGCAGGAATAGCAAGATGGATTCAACAGTGGCTGAATGGGAGAAGCCAGAGGGTAATGGTGGATGGCTGTTTATCGGGTTGGAGGCAGGTGACTAGTGGGGTGCCTCAAGGGTCTGTGTTGGGTCCTTTCTTGTTTGTCATGTACATCAATGATCTGGATGAAGGTGTGGTAAATTGGATTAGTAAGTATGCAGATGATACCAAGATAGGGGGTGTTGTGGATAATGAAGAGGATTTCCAAAGTCTACAGAGTGATTTAGGCCATTTGGAAAAATGGGCTGAAAGATGGCAGATGGAGTTTAATGCTGATAAATGTGAGGTGCTACACCTTGGCAGGACAAATCAAAATAGGACGTACATGGTAAATGGTAGGGAATTGAAGAATACAGTTGAACAGAGGGATCTGGGAATAACCGTGCATAGTTCCTTGAAGGTGGAATCTCATATAGATAGGGTGGTAAAGAAAGCTTTTGGTATGCTAGCCTTTATAAATCAGAGCATTGAGTATAGAAGCTGGATTGTAATGTTAAAATTGTACAAGGCATTGGTGAGACCAAATCTGGAGTATGGTGTACAATTCTGGTCGCCCAATTATAGGAAGGATGTCAACAAAATAGAGAAAGTACAGAGGAGATTTACTAGAATGTTGTCTGGGTTTCAACAACTAAGTTAGGTCTTTATTCTCTGGAGCGCAGAAGGTTAAGGGGGGACTTGATAGAGGTCTTTAAAATGATGAGAGGGATAGACAGAGTTGATGTGGACAAGCTTTTCCCACTGAGAGTAGGGAAGATTCAAGCAAAAGGACATGACTTCAGAATTAAGGGACAGAAGTTTAGGGGTAACATGAGGGGGAACTTCTTTACTCAGAGAGTGGTAGCTGTGTGGAATGAGCTTCCAGTGGAAGTGGTGGAGGCAGGTTCGTTGGTATCATTTAAAAATAAATTGGATAGGCATATGGATGAGAAGAGAATGGAGGGTTATGGTATGAGTGCAGGCAGGTGGGACTAAGGGAAAAAAGTTGTTCGGCACGGACTTGTAGGGCCGACATGGCCTGTTTCTGTGCTGTAATTGTTATATGATTATATGGTTATATATTTAAGGCAGAGATAGATATTGTAGATTCTTGATTAGTACGGGTGTCAGAGGTTATGGGGAGAAAACAAGAGAATGGGGTTAGGAGGGAGAGATTGATCACCCATGATTGTGTGGCAGAGTAGACTTGATGGGCTGAATGCCCTAATTTTGCTCCTAACTCTTATGATCTTATGAAGGAGAATCCTATGGATAGGACAGGTTGAGCGAGATATGTGTCAAAGAGTAGGAAATGGCACTAGCTTTGTAGGCCATCTTGGTCAGCATGGATGAGTTAGGCTGAAGGGCCTGTTTCTATGCTGCATGACTCCATACCTATGAGTCTACAATTTTTTTTATCCACCTCATTTAAACTTAATTACATAGTGTTTCACTTTCTCAAGAACACAGCTCCTGTTTTCTATTGAACCAATTTTTCATTCACTCAGATATCCCTACTTTGGAGTTGAGGGACGTCCATGATTTTACTTCGGAGTCACGTGAGTGACTACGTGAAAGAAGCCCGCTACGACGCATGCGTGTCATATCGCATACACGCATTGAACGAGTCAGACGTGGGAGACGACGTCTCCCTAGAGGTAAGTGGAAAGAAGCAGGTAAGAGACTGCAAAATTTTTCCCACTTACCTTGCAGGTAGGAAATGCAAGAAGCTGCGGGAAAGCTGGAGGGGAGAACCGCGGAGACAGCGGGCAGCCAGCAGCCAGCAGCAGCCGACGGCACGCGAATCCTCCGGAGAGGAAACAGCTGTGCCCGACGTCGCTCCCCGCACCGGCAAGATTCACTGCTGCCGGGCGGGAAGCGAAGCAACACGTCCCGGGGGTTTCCAGACTCAGGCGAGTCTGGGTTGGATGCAGTCGCTAGCGGCATCGGAGCCGATTGAAGCGGCTGGAGGACCGGGACGAGAGCAGCAGGAGTACTCCGTAGCCGTCAGCCGACATCTCGGACAGCAGCCCAAGGACCTATGCTACGGGGTCCGTGGGGCTGCGGGAGGAAGGACGTTCCTCCCAAACGGCAGGCTGAGAACCAGTACAGGTAAGAACAATTTTTCCTTACCTTTGTTTCTTTACAGACGTTGCTGCCGTATTCTGAAGAGCAGCAGGCAGCCAGCTAAGGACGTCAGGGCAGAGCCACAGACGTTGCTGCTGTGTTCTGAACAGCAGGCAGCCAGCTACGGACGTCAGTACAGAACTGAAGTCGCCGCCACACAGAATCGCTGCTGTTTAATGACCAGCAGCAGGCAGCAATGAATGTCGGCACCAGCATCTCCCATAAGGGAGCAAGTGCCAAACTTCACCCTAAATGGGTAGAGGTGCCCGTGAGTACCGGGACCATGAGGAGCGGCATGAGTATATCGGGAGGCCGGGAGCGACCAGTGCCCGTAGGCATGGGGACCGGCTGCGGGAAATACCGCGTGCGACTAGTGCCCGAGAGCACCAAGGTCGGCAGGAGCGGTCCGATATATTAAAGCACCCGCGACGACTAGTGCCCGAGAGCATGTAAGTCGGCTGGAGCGGTTGCTGGAGTAAATTTCTCCACAGTGGCAGGCTCCGGGATTGGAGGATAGCCACAGTGGGCAAAAAATATAAGTCCCACAGCAGTTTCCCATAAGGGCTGCATGAAATATCAGACGCCTCTGAGGAGGGTATGGAAGGTCTGACGGGGTAAAATCTGAGCAGGTGATGGAGCCACCTTCCCCTATTGAAGGGTGGGATAAAACAACCTGCTGAACATGATGAGCCAGTACTGCCAGCAGGAACACACTGAGAATGATCTCGAGAAGGATGGCTGTGAGTATTGAATATATGTCCACCCATCAACTTCAAGCTAATACTTTTGCTGAAGTGTTGGCAAGGCATTTATACCCCAGGATATTGTGGTGCTCTTAATGTAGCCAGTGTTACAGGTGCACTTGCAGACATGTTGGGAAGGCCGTTAGGAGTCGGGATATTAAAATCCAAAATACTCTGAAAGGTCTCATGGCGGGCATAACAACTTTGGCCCGCATGTTAGAAAAGGTGGACAAAATTAGTGACCACAAGGATGCCATTAGCACTATTTTTGCAATGTGCAGTTTGAACTAAATATATTAGAAAGAGGGCCATTCAGCCAGCTCTAGACCCTAAGTTCGCTATACTATGTAAGCAAAGGGCTATAGACCCCGTTATTTGGGGGAGACCTGTCCAAACAGGTTAAAGAATTGGATGAGGAGGCTCGACTTTGGGGCTGATTAGAGCATCCAAAGGATATCTGGGGAAGACATTAACCTTATGTGCATCCTAAGAGAGGTAGTTTTTTGTAATTATACTACAAAGAATTGGGCAGAGGTACCCAGCAGCAGCGTCCTGTTTAGGGTTTGGCCCGGGACGACCACTGTGGAAGATGCAAAAGCCTCTACGTCAGCATCTACCCTAACCTAAACCTTTAGGCCCTCCACAACCACGAATGAAACCAAGAAAATAACTTGGTTACCACCGATAACCATGGAGGTAGGTGAATCTGGGGCTCCAGCATTAATAGGGAGCACGGAAGTTGGAGGGACATTGCAACTTCATGTGGAAGCATGGTGTAATATATCTATGGACAGATATATCCTTAGCAGTTTTAAGGGATATCTGATAGAGTTGCTACACAAACAAAACCCTCCAGTACAACATAAACTGGACAGATATACATGCTTACTAAAAGGGTAATGGAATAAACCAAACCTGAACAACAGGATTTTGTCTCAAACATATTTATTAGAAATAAGAAAGATGGGGGTTGCCGTATTATTATGGATTATCAACGCTTCACAATGTTGTGCAATATATTCATTTTAAAAATGGATACTTTTAGCAGTGCTAAAGAGTTAGTTTTCAGCAGGCTACTTTATGGCAAGTATTAATCTTTAAGATGCTTACTATTCAATATCCAACAGGAGAAAAATTTTAAACCAGCTTTGGGATTGCTGCAACACCAAAATCATAGAGTAATGGCATAGTTGGATGATATACTTATTGTGGGAATAACTTATGAATTGGCATGTTAGGCAGTGGTTGCCACTAAACAATTGTTTGAACAGCTGGGATTCATTGTCCATCCACTTAAGTCAAAATTGACACCATTAACACATTTAATATGTTAATGACTTTACTAATAGGGAAAGCCACAGAGTTCAATGGGCTCAAAATTATAGAGGCCATTTATTTTGGCCAATGGAGCTAACAATAGAAGCTATAAAAGAATTACAATGGTGGGAACACAATGTTAAGTATTGCTCCAACCCAATAGTTATTCACAACCCGTCTGTGCTATTACAAACAGATGCCAGTGCAATTGGTTAGGGTACAACTGATACCATCTCGAGCTATGGGGGAGATGGAATATACAAGAAGCTAACCTACTTAACACTAAGGGTATAAGTACTTAGAAATGTTAAGTGCATTTCATGGGCTAAAATCTTATTGCTCAGGAATGAAACTGCAGCATGTTAGATGGTAGATAGATAATACCTCGGTGGTGGCATATATAAGTCATATGGGTGGAAATATATCAACATCTTGTGATGAATTGGCAAATTCAATTTGGCAATGGTGTGTCCAAAGGAATATTTGGTTATCGGCTACGTATCTACCAGGGATACTAATTCAGTGGCAGACACCAGGTCACGAAAATTTATTGAAAGTACTGAATGGATGTTGGATAGAACGGTATTTGCTGAAATCACAGTAAAGTATGTAAGGCCGGATATTAGAATTGCATCCAGGTTTAAATCACCAGTTACCGAGGTATGTATCATTGGTACCAGATCCTGAGGCAGAAGCTACAGATGCTGTTTCACTGCACTAGGGGGGGGAAAGATTTCATTTATGTATTTCCTCCTTTTCTACTTTATCAATTGGGTACTAAGGGAAATTCAACAGGAATCGGCATCTGGGATGTCTCAGTCTGAAGAAGGGTTTCGGCCCGAAACGTTGTCTATTTCCTTCGCTCCATAGATGCTGCTGCACCCGCTGAGTTTCTCCAGCTTTTTTGTGTAACCTGTCTTAGTACCTGATTGGCTTACCCAACTATGGTTTTCTGGGGTACAGGACATGGTGCTGGAACCATGTATAACTGTAAGACATAGTCCTAAGTTACTGGTGCATCCAGTAACTCAGGATAGCTATCCATGTCATAGAAAATATTGATTTAGTAGGTTGTAGACTCTAAAAGACCGCTACGGGACATGGGGCTATCAAAAAGAACTGTGGACATGATCACAGCAGCACAAAGAAGGTCTACACAAAAACAGTATTTAGGTCATATTAAAAATGGACTAATTACTGCCATAATAACCTTCTGGACCACAGAAATAAGGATGTTCCGGCGGTGCTAGAGTTTCTCACCAGCCTGCACTATGGAGGACTGAGTTACAGCACTGTGAATAGTGCCAGAAGTGCATTGTCAAGTTATTGGTGGCAAGGAACAGTAAGACAGTCTGTGGGATCACATCCTCTGGTAGTTAAAATTTTAAGAGGCAATGTTAACACCAAGCCACCAAAAATAAGATACAACTATATCTGGGATGTAAGTGTGGTCTTGACCTTGCTAAGGAATTGGTCGCCGGCTACAGCATTAAATCTGGATAAACTAACTAAGAAATGGTAATGCTGATGGCGCTAGTCACAGCGCATAAGGTCCAGTTATTGCAAAAAGTAAGACTGGATGGCTTCACTATGGCGGCAGGAAGTTTGGGGTTTGTGATCCAGGACCGTATTATTAAACAAAATAGGCCAGGATCAGCGGGGCAGGTCATAGAATTGATGGCCTACCCGGAGGACAAACGCCTCTGTATAGTGAAGCACGTTTTGTTATACAGTGAAAGTACAAAGGCTATCAGAGGCAAGGAAATGGCGTTTAATCAGCTATAAGAAACTGTACCGTAGAGTGTAACTCAGACCATTTCGCGGTGGCTGAAATATGGGTTAAGATAGGCGGGAGTGGACAATAACATATTTAAATATCACTCCACCAGGGCTGCAGCTACATCCGCAGCAAAACGCCTTGATGTATCCATGGACCAAATCCTCAGGATTGCAGGATGGTTGTCGGAGAAAACGTTTCAGAAATGTTATAACAAACCAGTTAGCAGTATGGGAACGTTTTCGGGGAACATTTTAAGTTCTGTATGATAATTTATCCCTGAAGAATACAGGGTTATGATTTGAATTAATTAGATATTATTTATCATTTCCATTAAATAATTGGTATGAATGTTTTGAATATAATTAACAATTTCTCCCTAACTACCAAGGCAGTTGTGAAGCATGGACTCGTTTCCACGGCATGAGGTCACAGAGCTTTGAAATCTTTCACGTAGTCACTCACGTGACTCCGAAGTAAAATAGTAAGATTAAACGAGAACTTACCAGTTTGAAGTTTGATCTTTATTTTATGAGGAGGAACGTTGAGGGAATACGTGCCCTCCGCTCCCACCCTCGAATGGTCATATCTTAAACTGGTATCTCTTTAATAATCTTACTATTTTAGGTCATTATAGTGTATCTGTGACCTCACACCGCTGCTTTGAAGGATGACACGCATGCGTCGTAGCGGGCTTCTTCACGTATTCCCTCAACGTTCCTCCTCATAAAATAAAGATCAAACTTCAAACTGGTAAGTTCTCGTTTAATCTTACTATTATGTATTACAACTTTCTGATAATTTATTGAGTCCAGCCACAAAATCAACTTCCTGAAGGATATTCATGACTGAACTTAATCTGATTCAGCCATCTAAAAATGTATTTGTTTCTTCACTCCTAGTGCAAGATCAGAAATTGAATAGCCCAGTTTCTGCTGTCAGCAACAAATTAACTCCATTCATCATTCAGTCTGCCTGTGGCTGCTCACAGGTGTGTGATTTGTTGACTGTAGTTATTGGGAACCAGGTGTTTCTCAACGCCCTGCATGGAAGCTCTGGGTCCTGTATGAACAGGTAAAGTTACAGGATGCGTTTGCCCATGTCAATCTTAACCAAGATGCAAGGATTGAAACCAAGAAGGCTTTCTTAATTAGATGTAAAATCATGAAATCAAAATAAAGAGTGGGGAATTATTTATTTATTTATTTATTTATATATATATATATATATATATATATATATATATATTTCCCCACTCTTTATTTTGATTTCATGATTTTACATCTAATGAAAATTTTACATCTAAAGAAAATTATATATATATAGATATCTATATCTATATCTATATCTATATATATATATATATATATATGATTTTCTGTTTGTGGGACTAGTGTAGCTGGGACATGGTGTGGGCAAGTTGGGCCGAAAGGCCTGTCACTACACTGTACCACTCTATGACTATCTACTATGACTATGATTGGCTATATTTAAGAGGGAGTTAGATGTGGCCCTTGTGGCTAAAGGAATCAGGGGGTATGGAGAGAAGGCAGGTACAGGATACTGAGTTGGATGATCAGCCATGATCATATTGAATGGCGGTGCAGGCTTGAAGGGCCGAATGGCCTACTCCTGCACCTATTTTCTATGTCTATGTTTCTATCTCTGCCTTAAATATATACATATTGCTGGAGATCATTAAATGTATATCCTTTCATCAGCTCACTCACCGTTCTCCTGTGCTGCGAGTGCAACATGTTTTGTTGCGATCGGTAGTATATTGTAAAAGTTAGCGGGGATTAAAAATCATTAAAAACGTGTGCGCGCATGTTAATCCTGGCCAGATTGGAGACGCTAGGACCGTAAAATTGAGTAAAGGCTTCTGGGCTGCTAGGCCATTTCGTCAATTTAAAAGTGGTTTCTGTAGAAAAGGGACAAGCTGCAGAATGGTGCTAGTTTGTCTTGAGCCTAGATCAGAGCTGCAGGAAGAGAATGGGAACATCTGCAGAACCTGACAATGAGGTGCAAATTGCATAGAATGGATTGGATGAATGCAAACCAGACATACACATTGTAAATAATGTTGCAAAGCTTTATTTTGCTGGATGTTGATTGGATTAAATATTGAGCCTTTTCTGGTTTTCTTGCATATCAGAGCACATGTTGCGATGTCCGTTTCCTCTGAGAAACACTGTTTGAATATAATGTATTAGCTACTGTATTATTGGGTTAGGGAAATGTCTGTTATGTACGGGATTAATCGATATCTGTAATTGGATTGTAAAGAGACCACCCCCACGTGGTTCAGCCCCACGAGGTCCGGGGACCTATAAAAGTCCGCTCCCACGAGGTCGTGCGTCGATCTTCTGGGAGAGAGCTTAGGACTGCGTGACCTTCTGGAGTGTCTCTGTTTGAGCGAGGCCAAGAGGGCTTGACCAGGCAGATACGAGGATTGAACCCGCGGTGGTTAGGTACAGTAGTTGGAATTGTAATTGTGTTTTGTCAAAATAAAGTTTTAGATCCGCAATTGCTTGACTCAGTGATTTTTGACTGAAATGAGACTGGGGGGAAGCCTAGAACGAGCAATTTACATGGAGATCGATCTCCTCTCCTGCCAGTCAGCATCGCGTGGATTGATCTCTTCTTCTGTCACTCCCTGGGATGGACCGCCCCTTCCAGTACCATCGCGTCTTTACTGGAGCTGAGTGACACTGCGAGTGGCCGGCGGAGGTCTCCAACCGTACACACGAAGCGGCCGGGCCTGGCCTGGTGCGGTGCGGTGCGGCGCGGAGTTGGAGGTGTTGCCAAACGGAAAGCGGAGAGTCTGATCCCGGCATGAGGGGAATGTCCAGCACCCGCTGTGAGTCACAAACGCACCACTATCACAACGCCCCGCAGCTCCAGTCCCTTCCCCATTGGTCCCCCTCGCTGGCTCAAGTCCCCTCCCCCCCTCCCCTGTGATACTCCCTTCTCCCCCATGGCTTTTTCCTCCGTCTTTTCTCCGACCTTAGGGACTTAGTCTAGTCTATACCTAGATGGATATAGATACCAATATAGATATTGGTATTTATATTGGTGACACTTCACCCCTCTCTCTCTCTCTCTCTCACTCCTTGTATACACAATATACTTCAGTATATCTATACTGCTATCTATCTATCTATCTATCTATCTATCTATCTATCTATCTATTGCGTTGGGTGACCATTGGGAACCGAACGGGTCCCACTTAGTCTAGGATACGTATATATATATCCTTAGTCCAGGATATATATATATCCTAGACACATATATATATATCCTGGACTAAGGATATATATATATACGTATCCTAGACTAAGTGGGACCCGTTCGGTTCCCAATGGTCACCCAACGCAATATTCCACCTCTTCACCAATTTCAATATTGTTGGCCAGTGGGGGGGTGGGGGGCTTTCTGTAGCGCTAGTATGAGTTTCGTGGGCCGAAGGGACTTGTTTCCAGAGGGCTAGTATGGACACTGTGGGATGAATGGATTCTTGGGCTTGGCAGCTCAGTCACTCAGGCTTAGCAGCTCAGTCACTCAGGCCTGGCAGCTCAGTCACTCAGGCCTGGCGGGCTGGCAGCTGAGAAACTGCCAAAAATTCTGCCAAAAACAGGTGGCGGACTGTGAGAGAAGGGGGGGAGAGGGTGGACTGAATGGATTATTGGGCTCACAGTTCAGTGAGTCATGGCTGGTGGGCTGACAGTTCACAAACTCATGGCTTGTGGGCTGGCAGTGCAGTCAGTCACGGCTGGTGAGCTGGCAGTTCACTTACTCACGGCTGGTGGGCTGGCAGTTCACTCAGTCACCCCACCTCCCTTCACCCCCCCCCCCCCCCCCACTCTGCTCCTTGTCATTCCCCTTCCCGCCACTCATTCAGTCCATCTTTCCACAACCTCCCCCCATGAACTGTTAGTGACTCTCCTACAGAGCTTCCATTCCTGCCTATTAGGTTCCCATTATGATGAAGAACACGCAGGCATGAAAAGTGGGAAAAGGATTTATTAAAGTTTAAAATGCGAATGACTCTTAAACAATATGAACAATTTAAATGTTAAAGATGAGAATTATTAAGTTATTTCTTGTTGTGTCTCTTGGTGTGTTCTGCTGCTCACTGCCTCTTGATGTCTATTTGCTGTTGATAAAAAAAAGAGACCATTTTAATATAGAGAGATTGAGCGGTCACATTTTAACAAAGAAAATCTGAGAATTTATCTCAGAAGTCATCATTCAACAAAGCACGCTTTTAATGACAATATTCTTAGTCGATGTTAGATAGATAGATAGATGGATGATCAGCCATGATTATATTGAATGGTGGTGCAGGATCGAAGGGCCAAATGGCCTACTCCTGCACCTAATTTCTATGTTTCTATGTTTCTATAGCCTTTATTGTCATTCAGACCGAAGTCTGAACGAAATTGCAGCAGTCATACATATAATACAATAAAAACAACAATAAACACATATTAACATCCACCACAGTGAGTCCACCCAGCATCTCCTCACTGTGATGGAGGCAAAAGTATTTGGTCTGCAGTCTCTTCCCTCCTCTTCTCCCTCTGCGCTGAGGCGATACCCCCCGGGCGATGTTATATTTCAGTCCCGCGGCTCAAACACCGCGGCCCGGGGTGGTTGAAGCTGCCGCCCACCAGTCCTGCAGACGCAGCCGCTGGCCCTCGGCCGAACCCCGGACTCAGGCCACCACCGCCAGAACACCGTCCCAGCCACCCTCACGTGAGTACTGCGCCGTCTTCAGCCTCGGGCTGGGCCGTCCTTCAGGAAAACTTTGACATTTTCCTTCATCTTTCCTCGGCTAAGAGCCACATATAGTTGTCCATGCTGAAATACCGGTTTGTCGAGGTACATCAACACCTTCTGCATTGTTTGTCCTTGTGCTTTATGGATTGTCATAGCAAAACTTGATTGAATAGGGAATTGGGTCCGCTGAAGGGGAATGTCTTCACCTTCTGTTAAATTGAGTGCTATCCTAGGAATGAGAACAATGTCATCTTTGAAGGCTCCCATGTTGATTCTTGCAATGATCAGATTATTGTGTAGCCTTTCCACAATCATCCTCATTCCATTGCATAGCTTTGGCGGCTCCAAGTTTCTCATTAATTTGATTGGAGATCCTTTTTTCAACCAATTTGTGTGATGGGAATCCAGAGAGCTCAAGTGAATCGAGGAATTCTGTTGGGAAGTGAGTATCATGAGTTCCGTCAGTGACAGGATTGAAAGAAATGTACTCCTTAACGATTCCAGGGAAGCGCCTGATGCGTGTAGAATTGATCCTTCTCTTGGTATCGTTGTGAGGAACCAAGATACAATTGTTGGAGAATAATTCTGCTGAATGGTCAAATGTGGGATAGATGAAATCAATACAATATCAATATCAATACAATATAACCATATAACCATATAACAATTACAGCCATCTCAACCCTTCTAGTCCGTGCCGAACACGTATTCTCCCCTAGTCCCATATACCTGCGCTCAGACCATAACCCTCCATTCCTTTCCCGTCCATATAACTATCCAATTTATTTTTAAATTATAAAAACGAACCTGCCTCCACCACATTCAGTGGAAGCTCATTCCACACACCCACCACTCTCTGAGTAAAGAAGTTCCCCCTCATGTTACCCCTAAATTTCAGTCCCATAATTCTCAAGTCATGTCCCCTTGTTTGAATCTTCCCTACTCTCAGTGGGAAAAGCTTATCCACGTCAATTCTGTCTATCCCTCTCATCATTTTAAAGACCTCTATCAAGTCCCCCCTTAACCTTCTGCGCTCCAAAGAATAAAGACCTAACTTGTTCAACCTTTCTCTGTAACTTAGTTCTTGAAACCCAGGCAACATTCTAGTAAATCTCCTCTGTACTCTCTCTATTTTGTTGACATCCTTCCAATAATTAGGCGACCAAAATTGTACACCATACTCCAGAATTGGCCTCACCAATGCCTTGTACAATTTTAACATTATATCCCAACTTCTATACTCAATGCTCTGATTTATAAAGGCCAGCACACCAAAAGCTTTCTTTACCACCCTATCTACATGAGATTCTACTTTCAGGGAACTGTGCACAGTTATTCCCAGATCCCTCTGTTCACTTGCATTCTTCAATTCCCTACCATTTACCATGTACGTCCTACTTTGATTTGTCCAGCCAAGATGTAACACCTCACACTTATCAGCATTAAACTCCATCTGCCATCTTTCAGCCCACTCTTCTAACTGGCATAAATCTCTCTGTAGACTTTGAAAATCTACTTCATTATCCACAACCCCACCTATCTTAGTATCATCTGCATACTTACTAATCCAATTTACCACACCATCATCCAGATCATTGATGTACATGACAAACAACAGTGGACCCAACACAGATCCCTGTGGCACCCCACTCGTCACTGGCCTCCAACCTGACAAACAACCATCCACCATTACTCTCTGGCATCTCCCATTCAGCCACTGTTGAATCCATCTTGCTACTCCACCATTAATACCCAACCATTGAACCTTCTTAACCAACCTTCCATGAGGAACCTTGTCAAAGGACTTACTGAAGTCCATATATACAACATCCACTGCTTTACCCTCATCAATTTCCCGAGTAACCTCTTCAAAAAATTCAAGAAGATTAGTCAAACATGACCTTCCAGGCACAAATCCATGTTGACTGTTCCTAATCAGACCCTGTTTATCCAGATGCTTATATATATTATCTCTAAGTATCCTTTCCATTAATTTGCCCACCACTGAAGTCAAACTAACAGGTTTATAATTGCTAGGTTTACTCTTAGACCCCTTTTTAAACAATGGAACAACATGCGCAGTACGCCAATTCTCCGGTACTATTCCCGTTTCTAATGACATTTGAAATATGTCATAGCCCCTGCTATTTCTACACTAACTTCCCTCAATGTCCTAGGGAATATCCTGTCCGGACCTGGAGACTTATCCACTTTTATATTTCTCAAAAGTGTCAGTACTTCCTCTACTTTGAATCTCATAGTTTCCATAGCTACTCTACTTGTTTCCCTTACCTCACATAATTCAATATACTTCTCCTTGGTGAATACCGAATAAAAGAAATTGTTCAATATCTTCCCCCATCTCTTTTGGGTCTGCAGATAGCTGTCCACTCTGACTCTCTAATGGACCAATTTTATCCCTCGTTATCCTTTTGCTATTAATATAGCTGTAGAAACCCTTTTGGATTTACTTTCACCTTACTTGCCAAAGCAACCTCATATCTTTTAGCTTTTCTAATTTCTTTCTTAAGATTCCTTTTACATTCTTTATACTCCTCAGGCACCTCATTTACTCCATGCTGCCTATAATTATTGTAGATCTCTCTCTTTTTCCGAACCAAGTATCAAATTTCCCTTGAAAACCATGGCTCTTTCCAATTTTTACTATTTCCTTTCAACCGAATCCTCCGGTGTTTCTGCTGATAGAAACATGTCTTGTGGGATTTCAATTTCATCGTCTTCATTCTTTAAAATCTCGTCTTCTCCAACTTTCAACAAAAATTGAGAATAGTCACCTTCTCCCTCTGTCAATCGCATATTTGTGTACAATTGAAACTTGGTGAAAAGTCTCCACGTAGGATTTCTTGATGCAGGCATTTTCAACATCATCATCATTTCCCCTTTTGCGTGGATGGGGCGGTATCAGTAGGGGGAACGTCCTATAGCCAGGCAGATGGCAGCGTCTTGAGGTGGGGGATGTCAGCGGGGGGTGGGGGGCGATGAGCGACCTACTCATGGCCTCTGGACTCAGTCACTGCCTTGGGACTAACTCATGGCCTCTGGACTGAGTCACAGCCTCTGGACTGACTGACTGACTCACGGCTTGTGGACTGACTGACTTATGCCCGACTTCGGGAGTCACGTCCGACTTTTATAAACTGAAAACTGTAACATCCACATTGAGGAACAACTTCTTCCTGACAGCCATTATTCATTAAACATAATGAATAAGTTCTGATCTACTAAAGACTATTATTTGTACTATTTGTTGATCACACACACCCTCCACCACAGCCACAGCCACAGACACAGCCACAGACACAGACACAGACACAGCCACAGCCACAGACCTTCAGAACATGGTAAGCATACTGAATCTTGTTCCTAACCATATACTCCATGTGAGAAGTTTGAAAATAAGAACACAGTTGTGTCTAAACCGAATGATTCAAACGTTTAAAGCCATTTTTACTCTGAAACACTCCTCTACAGCTGCTGTTAAAGCAAAAACATGTTTTAAATAACTTTCAACAAACATACTCACCATATACATAGCAGTAGGCTCTCTTGAGTTACTCAAACGGTTGAAGGTGGCATCTTTACTTTTGGTCTTCCGCACTCAACGCCATCTCTCCACTAAGTGAAAATAACGCACTCAGCGCCACCCCGGCACTAAGCGGAAGTCACGGAATGTGCGGCAATTTTGCATTAAACACAGTCCTGATTGAATAAAACGTTTAATCATGGTTTTTCCTTCCGAAAACTGTCGCAAGCATTTTAGAATGCAAATTCACTTTTTGCAAGCATTTTAGAACGAAAATACACTTTCTGCAAGCATTTTAGAACCAAAACATACATTTTTGCAAGCATTTTAGAACCAAAAATATACCTTTTGCAAGCACTTTAGAACCATAATACACTTTTTGAAAGCATTTTAGAATCAAAATAGACTTTCTGCAAGGATTTTAGAACCAAAAAATACACTTTCTGCAAGCAATTTAGGACCAAAAAACACACTTTCTGCCAGCATTTTAGAACCAAAAAATACACTTTTTGCAAGCATTTTCAAACCTAAAAATATGCTTTTTGCAAGCATTTTAGAACCACATTAAGGGCACTCACATTTGAGTAGACAAAGTGTTATTCACAGCTCCGAGAGATGTGACCCTCTCGCGTCCTCCATCTTGCAGAGACTAACTGAGGCACTAAACACGTCCGGGTTTTATAGTCCCTCCCCCCTCCCACCAGCAGGGGCAGCACAGAGAATCTCATTTTTTTTAAACATTAATAACTCTTTTATTTTTAATTGATGGGAAAAAAACTCTTGTCCTGCACAGCGGAGGGGGACTGAATAAGATATCAAAAAATCACAGCCATAAGTGTCAGCGTTTTTTTCGAAAATCAAGAAACAGAAAAACTGGAAGTGGTCAAGATCAGACTTTTAGTAATATAGATATACTAGACTAAGTATGATCTGTTGGGTCCCAGTTTCACATGGTAGGGCCGGTCCCCCAATGCAATATTTCACCTCTCCACCAATTCTATTATTGGTGGCCAGTGGGGGGGGGCTTAGCATGGATGTTGTGCGTCAAGTCAAGCACAGTGAGTGCAGGGCCAACAATCAATTTCAAGTCAAGTTAATCCATTTCAAGTCAAGTCTAGTTAATCCATTTCAAGTAAATTCAATCAATTTCAAGCACAAGGCAGGCTAAACAACTCATGGCATTGTCATTTCATTTTCAATTTTGCATTGCAGTTTCAAGCACGGGGAGGGCAGGCCAAACGGTATCCGGACGTGGCGCCGACGGACGAGATGCCGAAGCAAAGAAGTCAAAGCCTAAAAACCGAATGGAAACGAGGCCGAAACGCCAAAAAACTGAAACAGTACGAAGCCAAAATGGCAACTGAGCGAAAGGATGGGACGCCTAAATGCAAACTAACTGAAAGGGCGGGTCGCCTAAAAGCAAACTTACAGAATGGCTGCTCTATCGAAATGTCACTTACCCGGAAGTTGGCGTTGCCTACAAACCAACGAACCGACTGCCGCTCAACAGAAAAGTCCAAGAATGGACATGACGTTGCCAGGGGCGGAACTTGTCAGCGATTGGTCCAGACCCCGCGCCCATCACATCACTGTGGAGGGATGAACATTGTCCCACATCTCTGCTCCACCCGACCCCCAGCCCGCGGAGGGTGGTCGTGGGAGAGTGGGGGATGTCCCGAGGGTGCGCACATTCAGCCGTTTACAACTTGGTGCTTGGGTTCAGATTGCCCAGTCACCTATGGCTTGTGTGGGAATATGAACCCCACGCTCTCGTCTCCCCTTCTCTCTCCCATCTCTCTCTCTCTCTCTCCCCCCTCTCTCTCTCTCCCCTCTCTCTTTCCCCCCCCGCTCGCTCTCCCCCTCCCTCTCTCTCTATTCTCTCTCTCTCCCTTCTCTCTCTCCACCTCTCTCCCCTTCTCTCTCTCCTCATCTCTCTCCCCATCTTCTCTCTTCCCCTCTCTCTCTCCTTCTCTCTTTCTCTCCCCTCTACTCTCTCTCCTCCTCTCTCTCCCACTCCTCTCTCTCCTCTCTCTTTCCCTTCCCTTTTCTCTCTCTCCCCCCTTCGCTCTCTCGCGCACTTTTGTAGAGCGGCTATGGAAGTTGAGAAAACTGGCAGCGGTCCGTGTGAAAATACATCACTTTCCAACAATGAAGGCACTATGAAACCAGCTGCCACAAGCCCTTCCCATGGGGCGGGGTTTAAACTTGGCATTAAAAATAAAAACAGAGTTACATTGTTTTAAAAACAAAAATGTTACATTATAAATCGTTCTTACATTCGGGAACACACGCACGCACACAGACACACACACACACATCACAAAAATCACAGCCGTACGTGGTACCATTTTTTCTAAAATCAATATAAAGCACAAACAGGAAGTGGTCAATAGACAATAGGTGCAGGAGTAGGCCATTCGGCCCTTCGAGCCAGCACCGCCATTCAATGTGATCATGGCTGATCATCCCCAATCAGTACCCCATTCCTGCCTTCTCCCCATATCCCCTGACTCCACTTTTTTTAAGACGCCTATCTAGCTCTCTCTTGAGAGCTAGACTCTCTGTTTCCTGCCTCTAGCATGTCCAAACCCTTAACAATCTTATATGTTTCAAGGAGATTTCCTCTCATCCTTCTAAACTCCAGAGTGTACAAGCCCAGCTGCTCCATTCTCTCAGTTTGTGACAGCCCCGCCATCCCGGGAATAAACCTTGTAAACCTACGCTGCACTCCCTCAATAGCAAGAATGTCCTTCCTCAAATTAGGGGACCAAAACTGCACACAATACTCCAGGTATGGTCTCACTAGGCCTCTGTACAACTGCAGAAGGACTCTTTGCTCCTATATTCGATTCCTCTTGTTATAAAGGCCAACATGCCATTCACGTTCTTCACTGCCTGCTGTACATGGTCAAGATTAGACTTTTAATTATATAGGCAAGGCAACTTTAATTTGGCAAGGCAACATTTATTAGGCAAGGCAACTTTAATTTGGCAAGGCAACTTTAATTCGGCAACACAGGTTTAGCATTTCCAAACCAAAGGCAACACAGCTTTAGCATTTCCAAACCAAAGGCAACACAGCTTTAGCATTTCCAAACTATATTTTCAAACCACTGACAGGTCAGTAAAACCATCACAGTTTAGTTTAGTAGACGTGTTCAGTGTTATTCAGAGCTCAGACTGAGAAATGTGACCCTCTCGCTCCCCCATCTTGCAGAAACTGACTGTGATTTTAGAAAATGCTTCCCTATATCGCTATGATTTTTGATCATCTTACTCACAGTCCTCCTCCGCTGATGCAGCCCGAGGAGTTTTCCGATCGATGAAAAATAACAAAAAGTTATGAGTGTCTAAAAAATCTTGAGATCAGCTGATTGGTCCTCTCGCCTGTCAATCACCACAATGAAGGTAACGCCCCTTCCAGGCATGGGGGGGGGGGGGGGGGGGTCTATAAAACCCCGGATGCCTGGACGTGAGTCAGTCACTCTGGAAGATCGCGAGGGAGAGGCCACAACTGTGATTCTAAGCTGTGAATCAATGGGCCACCGCTGGGGATGGGTACACACTCTCGTTGTCCGAGCACGATGTGAGGAGGGCTCTGACACGTATGAACACGAGGAAACCTGTGGGCCCAAATGGCATCTCAGGGCGAGTACTTAAGTCTTGTGCTACGCAGCTAGCTCCGGTGCTCACTACAATATTCAACCTCTCCCTGGCCAAGTCCGTGGTCCCTGCCTGCTTCAAAAGATCCATCATTGTACCTATACCAAAGAATGCCTCCCCAGCTTGTCTGAATGACTACCGTCCGGTGGCCCTTTGAATACAATTCACACGGCGTCATTAATACTTGTTCAAAACGCAATTACATTTACTGAGGAATGGAGATCGATGCATTGATGACACATTGAAGATTTTTTTTTAACTCGCCATCGTGATTGAGGGCTTCTTCTTGGTGGGCTTCTTGGTGTGCAGCAGGTTAGTCATTCTATTTACCTACCGACCCACGTTGTGTCGCTCTGTCTTTCGCTCTCTCCCTCCCTCTTTCTCACGCATGCTCTCTCTCTCCCGATCCCCATCACGTCTCTCCCTAGCTCTCTCAGCATTCCCGGAATCATTGACGTTTTGCGGTAGACAAAAATGCTGGAGAAACTCAGTGGGTGAGGCAGCATCTATGGAGCGAATGAAATATGCAAAGGTTTGGGTCGAAACCCTTCTTCAGACCCGGCCCGAAACGTTGGCTATTTCCTTCGCTCCATGGATGCTGCCTCAAGCCCTGTCCCACTGTGCGAGTTCACCCAAGAGCTCTCCTAAGTTTAAAATCTCTGTGTAGCATCTCTGTCCCTATCTTCAAATTCCCACTTTGAAATAAAATACAACCTTCGACTTAAAAATTTCGCAGCAGGATCGCGATTAGTCGATTCCCACGCATTTTCAATCATCGTTCGATTCAGTGTAATTTTCACACCTGGTTGATGTAGTATTTTTTGAAAGATACAGTATATTACAATAAATTGTTTCAAGCATACCCGGTACTAAACGCACGAACATTAAGGTGGCTACTGATGTTACAAACGGTTATAAATGAATATAATTTAAAAGTTAAATAGGAGCTTTCCACGGAAAGAATATTTAACCTGAATATAAGGCAAGGTCGTTGCAAAATGCTCACTTAAAACAATACGACATCAACTCAGAATTGTTTCTTAGCCCTCTGACAGGTGTTTCAATCTAACCTCGTAGCTCACTGTTAATCGATTCATAGCTATTCATTTTTATTCCTGGTCCGTATCGAACTTCTCCAAATGTAAACGCTTCAAGTTACGCTTCTTGTGTGGTGGTAATGCAAACGCTTCAAGGGGGGGGGGGGGGGGGGATGGGGGGGGGGATGCTAAATACCATATATTTGCATTTATATAGCAATCCTGCTGCAAAGTTTTTGTCGAAAATTGTATTTTATTTCAAAGTGGGAATTTGAAGATAGGGACAGAGATGCTACACAGAGATTTTGATAGGAAGGAAACGTTACAGCAGCTGAGTAAAAGATTGGTCAAATGGTAGGTTCAATGAAGATCGGGCGAGGGGGATTGGGGGTGGGGGGAAAAGTGGGGGATAGCTTGGTACTTGCCTAAATGAGTACTGAGATGGATTATCATTCCACACCTAATTTCTTAGACAATAATACCTTTAATGCAATTATCACAACATTTTGTTGGATATGGATCAATGGACTATGTATGTACATGCTTGTAAATGAGTAAAACAAATGTTATCTTTAAGTACTGTTGTTTCTGGAATGGGGTGACTGATTACAAATAACCTTCATAGCTAAAGGATTTGAGGGCCACTTCTCAACATAACTGTATAAGGGGTAAGAGAGTTGTAAAAACAAGCCTGAAGGCTTTGTGTCTCAATGCAAGGGGTATTCGTAATAAGGTGGATGAGTTGAACGTGCAGATAGCCATTAATGATTATGATATAGTTGGGATCACGGAGACATGGCTCCAGGGTGACCAAGGCTGGGAGCTGAACATCCAGGGATATTCAATATTCAGAAGGGATAGAGAGAAAGGAAAAGGAGGTGGGGTAGCGTTGCTGATTAGAGAGGAGATTAACGCAATGGAAAGGAAGGACATTAGTTTGGAGGATGTGGAATCGGTATGGGTAGAGCTGCGAAACACTAAGGGGCAGAAAACGCTGGTGGGTGTTGTGTACAGGCCACCTAACAGTAGTAGTGAAGTTGGAGATGGTATCAAACAGGAAATTAGAAATGCGTGCGACAAAGGCAAAGCAGTTATAATGGGTGACTTCAATCTACATATAGATTGGGCAAATCAAATTGGCAGAGGTGCTGAGGAAGAGGATTTCTTGGAATGTATGCGGGATAGTTATCTAAATCAACATGTAGAGGAACCAACGAGAGAGCAAGCTATTTTAGGCTGGGTATTGAGTAAAATGAGGAAGGGTTAGTGAGTAGTCTTGTTGGGCGTGGCCCCTTGGGCAAGAGTGACCATAATATGGTTGAGTTCTTCATTAGGATGGAGAGTGACATTGTTAATTCAGAAACAATGGTTTTGAACTTAAAGAAAGGTAACTTTGAGGGTATGAGACGCGAATTGACCAAGATTGACAGGCAATTAATTCTAAAAGGGTTGACAGTGGATATACAATGGAAGACATTTAAAGACTGCATGGATGAACTACAAAAATTGTTCATCCCAGTTTGGCAAAATAATAAATCGGGGAAGGTAGTGCATCCGTGGATAACAAGGGAAATCAGGGATAGTATCAAAGCGAAGGATGATGCGTACAAATTAGCCAGAAAAAGCAGCATACCGGAGGACTGGGAGAAATTCAGAGACCAACAGAGGAGGACGAAGGGCTTAATTAGGAAAGGAAAAATGGATTATGAAAGAAAACTGGCAGTGAACATAAAAACTGACTGCAAAAGTTGTTATAGATATGTGAAAAGAAAGAGATTAGTTAAAACAAATGTAGGTCCCTTGCAGTCAGAAACGGGTGAGTTGATCATGGGGAACAAGGATATGGCGGACCAATTGAATAACTACTTTGGTTCCGTCTTCACAAAGGAAGACATAAATAATCTGCCGGAAATAGCAGGGGACCGCGGGTCAAAGGAGTTGGAGGAATTGAGTGAAATCCAGGTTAGTCGGGAAGTGGTGTTGGGTAAATTGAATGGATTAAAGGCCGATAAATCCCCAGGGCCAGATAGGCTGCATCCCAGAGTACTTAAGGAAGTAGCTCCAGAAATAGTGGATGCATTAGTAATAATCTTTCAAAACTCTTTAGATTTCTGGAGTAGTTCCAGAGGATTGGCGGGTAGCAAACGTAACCCCACTTTTTAAGAAGGGAGGGAGAGAGAAAACGGGGAATTACAGACCAGTTAGTCTAACATCGGTAGTGGAGAAACTGCTAGAGTCAGTTATTAAAGATGGGATAGCAGCACATTTGGAAAGTGGTGAAATCATTGGACAAAGTCAGCATGGATTTATGAAAGGTAAATCATGTCTGACGAATCTTATAGAATTTTTCAAGGATGTAACTAGTAGCGTGGATAGGGGAGAACCAGTGGATGTGGTGTATCTGGACATCCAGAAGGCTTTCGACAAGGTCCCACATAAGAGATTAGTATACAAACTTAAAGCACACGGCATTGGGGGTTCAGTATTGATGTGGATAGAGAACTGGTTGGCAAACAGGAAGCAAAGAGTAGGAATAAACGGGTCCTTTTCACAATTGCAGGCAGTAACTAGCAAAGATCCTATAGCAGAGCTAGATGGGTTACTCTCACGCAAAAGTGAAGTACGTTCATGGGCGGATTCATGGACGATTTTATGACTCATTTTAGCAACCAGCCCCCGCCATCTTGTACCGCCATCTTGCTCCGCTTTCTTGCTCCCGCCTTCTTGCTTCCGGCCAAAGATTGGATCCGCAGCGAGGAGAAGGAGTGCGGGGCCCGGGGCAGCGAGGAGAAGGAGTGCGGGGCAGCCGGGGCAGCGAGGAGAGAGAGTGCGGGGCCCGGGGCAGTGGGGAGAAGGAGTGCGGGGCAGCGGGGAGAAGCAGTGTGGGGCCCGGGGCAGCGAGGAGAAGGAGGAGAGAGAGTGAGAGAGGGGCCGGGGGGAGCGGGGAGAAAGGAGCATAGGAGGAGAGAGAGAGTGGGGGGGGGGGGGGAAATTGTAGTAAGGGGGCAGGCAAGAGAGTGCCGGGGGGGGATAAGGCCTAGTGTGTGAAGTTGCAGGGAGGTTTACAATGTTTCTTATTTACAATGTTTCTTATTTAATGTCCCTTGTCTAGTCTGAAATAAAGTTCATTATTGGATTAGAAGAAATATAATTGTGTGTGTTATATACATTTATATAATTTTCATGTATGTGTGTTTATAAACATTTTATTCTTTAACAAGAATCAACAGAATTATGAACTAACAGAATTATGAATCTAACCCTATAATCACGCACAAAAAGTCCCCCCCCCCCCTGTCAATCACCCTGCGAGTCGGGTCGGTTCCGGTTACTACAAAATCAACTCAAACACTGCTTGTGAGCCATTTAAAAATAAATGATTTAAAAAACATTAAAAAAGACAATTACCAGAATCAAATTTTATTCTTGACAAGAAGTTTGAACTGACAGATTTATGAATCTAACCCACACAAACTGTTGCCCCGCAACATTGATTACAGTGCGAGTCGGGTCGGGTTAGGTAGGCTCAGGTTGCTAAAATGGGCGTGGAAAAATGCCCATGATCCCCTCCATAGCGTACTACACACGTCAGTCCATTGCATTTAGCAGGAGTAGCCTATCTTGCTCTGCTATAGGATCTTTGGTGACTAGTGGGGTACCGCAAGGCTCAGTGCTGGGACCCCAGCTATTTACAATATATATTAATGATCTGGATGAGGGAATTGAAGGCAATATCTCCAAGTTTGCGGATGACACTAAGCTGGGGGGCAGTGTTAGCTGTGAGGAGGATGCTAGGAGACTGCAAGGTGACTTGGATTGGATAGGCTGGGTGAGTGGGCAAATGTTTGGCAGATGCAGTATAATGTGGATAAATGTGAGGTTATCCATTTTGGTGGCAAAAACGGGAAAGCAGACTATTATCTAAATGGTGGCCGATTGGGAAAGGGGGAGATGCAGCGAGACCTGGGTGTCATGGTACAGCAGTCATTGAAGGTAGGCATGCAGGTGCAGCAGGCAGTGAAGAAAGCGAATGGTATGTTGGCTTTCATAGCAAAAGGATTTGAGTATAGGAGCAGGGAGGTTCTACTGCAGTTGTACAGGGTCTTGGTGAGACCACACCTGGAGTATTGCGTACAGTTTTGGTCTCCAAATCTGAGGAAGGACACTATTGCCATAGAGGGAGTGCAGAGAAGGTTCACCAGACTGATTCCTGGGATGTCAGGACTGTCTTATGAAGAAAGACTGGATAGACTTGGTTTATACTTGGAATTTAGGAGATTGAGAGGGGATCTTATAGAAATTTACAAAATTCTTAAGGGGTTGGACAGGCTAGAGGCAGGAAGATTGTTCCCGATGTTGGGGAAGTCCAGGACAAGGGGTCACAGATTAAGGATAGGGGGAAATCCTTTAAAACCGAGATGAGAAAAACTTTTTTCACACAGAGAGTGGTGAATCTCTGGAACTCTCTGCCACAGAGGGTAGTTGAGGCCAGTTCATTGGCTATATTTAAGAGGGAGTTAGATGTGGCCCTTGTGGCTAGGGGTATCAGGGGGTATGAAGAGAAGGCAGGTACGGGATACTGAGTTGGATGATCAGCCATGATCATATTGAATGGCGGTGCAGGCTCGAAGGGCCGAATGGCCTACTCCTGCACCTAATTTCTATGTTTCTATGTTTCTAGTATAAGAGCAGGGAGGTTCTACTGCAGTTGTACAGGGTCTTGGTGAGACCACACCTTGAGTATTGCGTACAGTTTTGGTCTCCTAATCTGAGGAAAGACATTCTTGCCATAGAGGGAGCACAGAGAAGGTTCACCAGACTGATTCCTGGGATGGCAGGACTTTCATATGAAGAAAGACTGGATAGACTCGTCTTGTACTCGCTAGAATTTAGGAGATTGAGGGGGGATCTTATAAAAACTTACAAAATTCTTAAGGGATTGGACAGGCTAGATGAAGGAAGATTGTTCCCGATGTTGGGGAAGTCCAGGACAAGGGGTCACAGCTTAAGGATAAGAGGGAAGTCTTTTAGGACCGAGGTGAGAAAATCATTTTTTTCACACAGAGTGGTGAATCTGTGGAATTCTCTGCCACAGAAGGTAGTTGAGGCCAGTTCATTGGCTATATTTAAGAGGGAGTTAGATGTGGCCCTTGTGGCTAAAGGGATCAGGGGGTATGGAGAGAAGGCAGGTACGGGATACTGAGTTGGATGATCAGCCATGATCATATTGAATGGCGGTGCAGGCTCGAAGGGCCGAATGGCTTACTCCTGCACCTATTTTCTATGTTTCTATGCTTCTAACCTACATTCTATATTTTGTCATAATGTGGCTGAAACAATGGCATATTTTGCGGTATTTATTGAGAGACAGTTACAACTGAGTTTGAGCAAGTTATTACCTTGCAACATTCTGTATGTCTGATAGATATTGTGAAATGGAACTCAGAAATTATGGGAGGATTACATAAAACTACAATTCAATGGTAATGAATATACTGAGTATTCTTATTTCCATCATGAACATACAATAGTGATATAGGACACCAGGTCCTACTACGGTAAACTCGCGAGCTACTACAGTATGACTATGTTAAAAAGTATCAAATTTTTGCATCCCGAGTATATTTTACTCGTGGACATTTCTCAACATGTAGAAAAATCTTCATGACTTACCACATTTCCCGAGTACCTGCCGTTAGCACTAAGAAACGTCCCGAGCTCCGACGTACCCACTACGTTCATTCTACGTGCTTACCACGAGATTTGATTTTTTTTAAATTCGGGAGAGGTCTTGGGTGAACTCGCACAGTGGGACAGGGCTTCACACCCGCTGAGATTCTCCAGCATTTTTGACTACCTTCGATTTTCCAGCATCTGCTGTTCCTTAGACGTTTTGCGGTGACGGCTGCATCTGCGGTTTCTCTCTATTCTGAAAGTCCTGGCCCGTGGTGATATTTTCCCTCCACGGGTGCTGCCTTGCCCACTGAGTTCCTCCAGCACTCTGGGTTTTTTGTTTGGCTCTGAAGTTGAAGGTGGACCCCCCTGTGTCTACCTTCAACTCCCTGTCTGTGGTGGCTCAGCGGGACGGGCAGGGGCTCTGGGAGGGTTGCGTTTCTGGTCGAGACCCTTCTTCAGACAATCACAAGTGCTCTCACCGACGAGAGTTCAGTTCAGTCTGAAGAAGGGTCTTCTCTCCAGAGTCGCTGCGCTGCCTGTCCTGCTGAGCTACTCCAGCTTTTGTCTATCTTCAATTTCAGTTAGATAACATTTCTCATGGCAGTCTATAGTGTTTACCCCCTCCCCCCTCCTCCCTCCCCTTCCTTCCCAACCTCAGCCTCACGGACCTTAGCATACCCCCAGTTCCTAAAACCCATTTCCATCACTGATCTGGCATATAAATTCATGACAGCGAGATTTAAGAATCATGTTATATTCTTTTGTGAATGGGATTAGTTTGTTATTTGGATACAGGCTATTTTTAAAAATTATCCTTTTCTTAACAAATTGAATCTACAGGACATTCTTAATGGGAAAGTAGTGGTCACAAAGGCATTTCATGCGTGGTTTGAAGGGAAAAAAACTTGTTGTTTACAATGCCAAAATTGAAAAGTTGAGGAAAAACAAGGTGTACAGAGTTGTTTATTGGTTACAATCTGAGGAGTATGATGATGCTACTGATTATGATATGCCAATGTACCAGCTAGCAACTGATCTTCTCCATAAAGACCTGGTCTATTGCTAGAAATTGTAATTTATTTACCTATCTGTTACGGACTTACAGCATATAATACAATAATATTAAAGTTCTGATCTTGAGAATATCACATTTTTGAATTTTCAAGGCAGTCTGGGTGTTTATTACTATTTCCATCACAACGGTCAATTTTGTAATTAGGTACAATTAGCTAATTAACTAATTATATGCTTTAATTTCAGGTCATCCAAGTAAGATGTTTTATATTTGTTGCAGAATGCTTCAATCTACAATACTGAACATTGCATTCAGTTCTCTTAATTTTTAAGAGAGTTATGGGATTTTCACTGTCCTCGATCACACCATTTTCATACTCGGAAATTAGCATCTTGGAGGACAATGAAGATATTTCAGTTGTCACGCTGGATGCAGAGAAGGCATTTGATCAAGTAGAATGGCAGTATTTATACAAGGTACTCCAAAAATTTAATACGGGAGAGAATTTTATTAGATGGATTAAACTACTTTACGATAGACCTACGGCAAGAATATTAACTAACAATATGCTATCTCCAAAATTTTACTTATCAAGGGGTAATAGGCAAGGGTGTGCCTTATCACCATTGCTATTTGTCCTTATGATAAAACCGCTGGCCGAAAAGATTAGAAATCACCCGAATATTCACGGAATTAACACGAAGGACTCAAAGAATAAAATTTCATTATATGCCGATGATATCCTTTTATATATTACTAATACACAAACGAGTATACCCACCTTATTAACACTAATTGAGGAATTTGGCTCTTTTTCAGGATATAGAATAAATTGGAATAAAAGCGAAATTATGTCTTTAAAACCACAGGATTCGAGACACTTACTAAAATTCCCCTTCAAAATTGCAACAGAAAAATTCAAGTATCTGGGTATTCAAATTACGAGAAGACACAAATCATTATTTAGTGCCAATTTTACACCACTATTAAATAAACTGAATGATACGATTAAATTTTGGAAAACGCTTCAGCTCTCATTGATAGGTAGAATTAACGCTATAAAAATGACTTTCTTACCACAATTAATATATTTGTTTCAAGCGATCCCAATATATATTCCAAAATATTTTTTCAAAAAACTAGATTCCACTATCACTAATTTTATATGGGACTACAGAACACATAGAATTCAACGGAAGCATTTGTGCAAATCTAAAGAAGTTGGGGGTTTATCATTACCTAACTTTATGTATTACTACTGGGCAGTGCATATTAAGAACATAATGTACTGGCTGGATAGTTCCACTCAGCAGTTGGAGTGGATAAGAATGGAGAAAGAGGTGTGCTATCCGCACTATATAGGAACGATCCTGCTCTCACCGATAAAATTGAATAGTATAATATATAAGAAGAACCCAATTATTCACAATATAATAAGAATTTGAAAACAAGTAAAAGTATCCTTGAAATTAAATAATTTATCAGTACTAACCCCACTATTGAACAACCCCGCATTCAAACCTTCTCTCATCGACAACACATATCAACAATGGGATAGACTGGGGATTAGGAAAGTAGGGGATATGTATGAAGTGGGCAAACTGTTATCATTTCAACAATTAAAATTAAAATTTAAATTGAAGGATAATCAATATTTTAAATATATACAGGTATGTGACTTTATGAAGAAATATACCCATAGATTTCAAACTATATTTTTAGATCCTTTAGAAGAAGCAATGAATATTAAGGCTGATTCACAAAAATTAATATCATACTTTTATAATAATATATTAAATAGAGAATCACCCTCAACAGAAGCACTAAGGGAAGATTGGGAACATGAGCTAATGATAAAGATCTCGAAGGATAGATGGGAAAAGTATTTGATGAATACACATAACTGTTCTATTAATGCAAGACATAATTTAATTCAATTCAAATTATTACATAGACTATATTATTCAAAAACGAGGTTGAATAAATTTTATCCAAACGTCTCTCCCAGATGCGATAAATGTTTGTTTCAAAATGCTAATATAACACATTCATTTGTAGGATGTACAAAGTTGAATAAATTTTGGAGTGATATTTGATATATTTACAAAGCTTTTCAAGTCAAGAATAGAACCCAAAACAGAATGGATTATATTTGGAATAATAGGAGAAGATACCAATTTAAATAAAGATCAAAATGTTTTTTTAAATTATGGGTTAATAATTGGAAAGAAATTGATACTTAAATTTTGGAAAAATACAACCATACCAACCGTTAATATGTGGATTAGGAATATGATGGACATAGCACGCCTTGAAGAAATGAGACTCCGACTAATAGATAAATATGACCAATTCTTAAGGAGTTGGTCTCCTTTCATCGACTTTTTGGAATCATGTGATGCAACGGTACCGTAAAGATTGCTGATTTCAGTTTCAGCGGATAGATCTACATCTCCGAATACAGATTTGAAAAATTTTCTTTTAAGGGGCCTTCTCTTCTATTTCTACTTTCCACTTTCTCTTTCTTTTTTATTTTTTATATACACACTTCACGTTTTTCTACTCTCTACCATCTATTTTTCTACTTTTTCCTCTTTCTATCATTTTCTTTTTCTTGTCTTGCTTACTTCCTTCTCATAACATAAAACTAGAGGTTGTACATAGAATGGATTACGGTATTAGTTGGCACCTAAAATTAGGTTCCACTGTACTGTTTTGTACTGTATTAACTTCTAATATAATAAACAAAAAAAAACAAAAACAAAAAAAAAGGAAATTAGCATCTTGCTAATCTTAGCTTTTCCAGCAATAGGGAACCAGATGTTAATTTCCGAGTATGAAAATAGGGAATTAGGTGTCAAATTAAACTTCTTTTTATGCTATATCTGATGGGATAAATTGCAGACTTAATTTTTATGATTTCAAAATATTGTAACATTGCTAGAAAATGTACCCGCATCTTGGAAGCCGAAGGTTAGGTTGTTAGCCAAGAAAGATAGACCATAGAAACATAGAAATTAGGTGCAGGAGTAGGCCATTCGGCGCTTCGAGCCTGCACCGCCATTCAATATGATCATGGCTGATCATCCACCTCGGTATCCTGTACCTGCCTTCTCTCCATACGCCCTGATTCCTTTAGCCACAAGGGCCACATCTAACTCCCTCATTAAATATACCCAATGAACTGGCCTCAACTACCTTCTGTGGCAGAGAATTCCACAGATTCACCACTCTCTGTGTGAAAAATATTTTTCTCATCTCGGTCCTAAAAGACTTCCCCCTTATCCTTAAACTGTGACCCCTTGTTCTGGACTTCCCCAACATCGGGAACAATCTTCCTGCATCTAGCCTGTCCTACCCCTTAAAAATGTTGTAAGTTTCTATAAGATCCCCCCTCAATCTTCTAAATTCTAGCGAGTACAAGCCGAGTCTTTCTTCATATGAAAGTCCTGCCATCCCAGGAATCAGTCTGATGAACCTTCTCTGTATTCCCTCTATGGCAAGAATATCTTTCCTCAGATTAGGAGACCAAAACTGTACGCAATTCTCCAGGTGTGGTCTCACCAAGACCCTGTACAACATCAAGAACGATGTTGCTGTATTGAGGGATAGCCAAGTTTATCCCTCATTGCTAGCAGCTGATGGGAAGCGGCTGTAAAGTGGGGAGCGGCTGAAAAAGAACAGGGCCGCTGGGGGCGGGGGGAAGAGTTCCTTTCACAGCGTGTAGTTGATCTCTCCAGGGGTAAAGTTGCGGGGAGGGCAGGAGCGTTGAGAAGGAGGCGGCCGGGGGTCATCCAGTTCAAGAGCGGGTCAGCGGACAATGGATAACAGGACAGTGTGCGGGGGAGCTTACTCCATATTGAGCTGGTCCCCTCACTGTTTAGACGGAGAGCACTGCCAGAGTTGAGCGGGCCGGCAGAAGGCGCTGAGATGGCAGTCGGTTCCGCTGTCCGGTGATGGCGGCCTCTCGTAGCCACGTGAGGTGCTTCCCTCCCCAGCCACAATGCGGTGGTTCCGCACCCGGAACACCGCGGCAGCGGTGAGTGAGTGGGTTACTAGCATGAACCCGACCCCCTCCTTCTCAATGCTCCTGCCCTCCCCGCAACATTATTTCTGGCTAGACTACTCACATGCTGTGAAAGGAACTCTCCCACCAATTGGTCCCTTGAACTAGTTTTGTCATTCAATAAGAGGACAACTGATTCATGTTGGCCCGGTGTGCTCCTGTTTTTTCCCACCATCTTTCCACCTGCCATCACCCTCCACCTCCCACCCATTCAGTAATTCAGAAAGAAGGAGATTTGGAAGCCTTGGGCAAATTGAATTGTTACTTTATTTATTTTTATTTTTATTTTTACGGAGAGAACAATCTGCGCATGCGCGGTATAAGATTTTTAAAAAGCCGACTGATTGTCATATTACTCACGCCACGCGACCCATTTGTAATTGTTTATTTATATTTCTATGAAAATTGTTCCCAATTGAGCCCCGCACCTCCTAAGGTCGGCTCTGTCTCCAGAGATGCTGCCTGACGCGCTGAGTTACTCCAGCATTTTGTGTCTATCTTCGGTGTAAATCAGCATTTGCAGCTCCTTTCTACACATCATTCTCGCAATCCTCCTCTGCACCCTTTCCAAAGCCACCACATCCACCCTGTAATGCAGCGACCAGCACTATCCCACCTGCTGTCTCCACGACACCAAACATGTTGCAAGAATTGTACAGAAAATAGACTGTACTTCAACCTGCAGTTATCTGTTTCTCAGCGAAGTCTCTGAAGCCAAAGCCTAAGTACTTCACACCCTCAACACTGTCCCTTCTCCCAACATGGCTGCTCCAAAAAGGTCCACTCTGTTATATCTTCCTTCCTTTTATTGGCTGCTATGTCACCTACTATCCCACCTTCGTTTGCAAAAAAAGCCTTGTTACAATCAGAAACAGTTTTCTCATCTCTATCAAAACCAACTCTTTCTCTCAACTTCTTGTGGTTAATGAACAAATATTTCTAATATTCTAGTCTTGAACATGTCCAGAAACTATATCTGATGTATGGTGGTGTACTTTACATGGATTAATGCTTATATGACAAATCTATACTTACATTTGAGGCCCGAGTCAAGAACAAATCCTTCAGGAGAGGAAGAGTAGTGTCAAAAAACATTGTAAAAATTTGTCTAAGTTTTGAAATTTCAAAGAACACCAAGTCAATAAGTAAAGGCATCTGTTGATAGTTTGGCCTCCAAGAGTTGTTTGAACCAAGTATTGCTATAATGTGCTCCTCCATGTTGTAACAGATGAAAGTATGTGAAATGCTGGGTATTTCATAACCGTTTATCCCACATACATTTAGAAAGGGTTCAGCACCTTTTATGGGCAATCAGAACTAGTACACTAGCTTATCCAATTCTTTGTCTCTATGCTGACAGACCAGTCTATCCAGCAGCTCAGTTGCATCACAGCCAAGCCAGTGATATTAATTACAAAATGGCGGCGGCGCGGGCACATTGCGACGCCCCGTGTCTCCCAAAAAATGGAGAAATAGCGACAATTCCCCTCTATGTCGCTCTTCCAGGGAGATGCTAAATGCATTTCGTTGTCTCTGTACTGTACACTGACAATGGCAATTAAAGTTGAATCTGAATCTGAATCTGATCTGATAGATGTAACTCAGTCACAAGGTGTGGCACAGTGGTAGAATTGCTGCTTACAGCACTAGGGACCCAGGTTCAATCCTGACCACTAATGCTGTCTGTATAGGGTTTATGCATTCTCCCTTTAACCACATGGGTTTTATCCGTATGCTCCGGTTTCCTCCCACACACCAAAGATGTCCAGGTTTGTAGTTTAATTGGCTTCGGCAAAATTACAAATTGTCATTAGTGGTCATTAGTAAGACAGTGCTAGTGTACGGGGTGATCGCTAGTCAGTGTGAACTCAGAGGGCCGAGGGGCTTGTTTCCATGTTGTAATTCTGAAGTCTACAGTCTAAGACAAGGGCTGCTTCAAGAAGTGGCTAAATCTAGTTGAATTTGAAAATAATGTTATCTACATTTTAAACATCAATAGAACATCTCCTTGTTCTCTGGAAATCTTTCGAAACCAAGTGCAACAAAAGCCATATTCTAAATCTGGTCACAATTATACTCTTCTTAAAACGTCAAACCCAATGACTTACACATAATACATTCCCTTTGCTAAATAGCCTGGAGGGTGAGATTGTGCAAAACATCCAGCTGCAAGAGTTGCATTTCTGGGCGTGTACAGAGTGTCCTATGATCAAACGTATAAAGCAGCAGACAGATGAAGTTCCTCAGTTAGAAGCTGCAGTTATCTGGAGAAGATTGAACGGACTGAAAACTTGAGTGTGTACTTCACTTGCATTAAGTGAAAAGACCATCTATTTGGACAAAACACTTAACCTGGTGAGAGGAGTTAATTTTCTAATGGAATAATTGCCTGAGACATTTTATTCAGTTGTCCAAAATGTTTTCCCGCTGGATTGTGTATACGTGCTCCAATGTTGTTTCAGTAACTTTAACAGGTTGAACATTTATTTGCATCGAAATTAATAACATTCTTCAAGCTAATTGACACTCACTTTCAGTTCTGAACTACCATCTACCTCATTGGTGACCATCGGACTATCTTTGATTGGACTTTACTGGCTTTACCTTGCACTATTACCCTTATCATGTATCTATACACTGTAAATGACTCGATTGTAACCATGTATTGACTTTCTGCTGACTGCTTAGCGCACTGGTCAGTCTCTCCCTGATATTTTATCGCCTTAATCTTTTCTACATTTTCAATTAGTTTCAGGTTTGCTGAGTTAGACATTTTTTTTATTTTATCCAGCTTTTGCAAACCATGGGAACAGTGAGGCAGAATGTTTTATTTTCAATTTTATGTGTCATGATTAAAAGTAATCTTATCTTTTCATTGACCTCTTCTGTTTAATGAAGGAACTTGACGGAAGTCTTCAAAATTAGTTCTGTTTTTTCGACAGAAAGCTATCATTACACAAGACCAACCTGGTCTCCCGGAAAAATGAACTAATTCCATGCCAAGCAGTATATTGCTGATCTAAACCCAATATGGTGTGGGTTTGAACTGTGGGGTGTCAAGTACAGATTACATGAGAGTGAGCCAGGTGCTGTAACAATGTGAGAGATGTAGGTTGTTGGCATTTGAGCACTTAATAGTCAAGTATAAAACATGAGGACATTTTGTGTTGAGGTTGAGTGGTAACTTTTTCACACAAAGGGTGGTAGGTGTATGGAACGAGCTACCGGAGGAGTTGAGACAGTCCATGCCCTCTCGACTCACTCACCGACTCAACCTTGGTTCACTGCAGAATCTCAGGAGACTTACATCAAAAGAGAAGCAAGCTGATTTCAACCCAGCCCCTCCAATAATTATGGAGAAACTATAGGGTTAAAACCACGCCTGAAAATCTCCTATGGATTCCTGCTCCAATTCCGTCTGCCGCCACTGTTTCCGAGACCCAGGCGCATGTAGTCAAGGTGCCCACTTGAGAGAGAACATCAATTTTAACAATTTTTGAGTAAAGAAATGGAACTAGATTCCTTCATTGTTCAAAATATCTGGAATTCTATACAGTAAAAATGTAATATGACAAAATCCTCAAACCATTAGTATACATTTGGGAATTCTATACAGCAGGGATGGAGTTCCTCGGTTGCATTAAGGACTATGGATATTATTTTTTGCACAAGCATTGTGGTCATCACTTTATTGAATATTTGTTTATTATATAATATGTTTGTGTGTAATACTGGTTATGCTGCAGCAAGTACGAATTTCATTGTTCCATTTTCAGTACATATGACAATTAAACATTCTTGTCTCTTGACTGTTAGAGATTAATTTCTTTAATTCCAGTTGAGATGCATAGCATCTACCAAATAAATATATGTGAATGTTAATTGTTTGCAAGAATCTCCAATGCAAAACATGCCTGAATTCTGTGGCCATTAGGACTGTAAACTCTTATCTCACCAGGGACTAACTTTACTGTACCATTTTACTGTTGTTTGGTGTCTTTTTAAAATTGCTGTTTTTTTCCTTTTTTTCCTCCCAAAAATATGTAATATGTGAATATGTGATTCTGTTCCATTCTGTTTGTAGTTTGGTTGCTTGTTTTTTTGCACAATCCGCGAGCATTGCCACATTTCATTTCACCGCACATCTCATATGTGTATGTGACGAATAAACTTGACTTGACTTGCAGTGTTATAAAACCTCTGCGTAATCATTAAATCAGCCCATTTGTCTTCAAGTTATTATAGTATTGGAGAACATTTTTAATTTAATAATCCGCCTTTCTTGCTTTATTCCAAGTAGGTCCCAAGAGATAATGTTGCTTCATTATTGAACCTGGTTAGTACCAAGGTTCAGAATGTAATGATTAGAACTTTGCATGCTTTGAAAAATTGTTAAAAATATATATATTTTATTGCACCAGAGCTGAAACTGGCAAGTGAGCGACATCAAACAAACACCCAACAATGCAGCAAGCTGTGCTCCCGTCTGGTGAGTAATGCTTAAAAAAGAAATAAATCAATTCTGTGGGTAAATTTCCCAGTCATGAGTTAATGGCGATGGAAAACATTCCAGGAAGGAGGAGCACAGAAACACAGAAACATAGAAAAATAGAAACATAGATGCAGGAGTAGGCCATTCGGCCCTTCGAGCCAGCACCATCATTCAATATGATCATGGCTGATCCTCTCAAATCAGTACCCCATTCCTGGTTTTTTCCCCATATCCCTTGATTCCTTTAGTCCCAAGAACTAAATCTAACTCTTTCTTGAAAACATCCAGCAAATTGGCCTCCACTGCATTCTGTGGCAGTGAATTCCACAGATTCACAACTCTCTGGGAGAAAAATGTTTTTCCTCATCTCAGTCTTAAATGGCGTACACCTTATTCTTAAACTGTGACCCCTGGTTCTGGACTCCGCCAACATCGGGAACATTTTTCCTGTATCAAGCCTGTCCAATCCTTTAAGAATTTTATATCTTTCTATAAGTTCCAAGTAATATCCAAGCATATCCAAGTTAAATTGTGCTGACTCACACTGAGAGCCACTGCAAGCCACGTGAAATAGGACAGCAGAAATACTTTGGGTCCAGTTTTTAATAAGATCATGCGTGGCCAGATCTTGGCTTTATTTCCATCTTCCTGTATGTTTCCTATCACTCGGTCCTCAAAGTATCTCTGTTGTCATTATACATAGTGTTGGTAAAGCGGGGTGGGAGATTGCAACCTTCACGTGGTCCACCATGTTTCAATAAATGCAATCAACCTGGCGTGCACAAACAGAAGATCAAACAGAACAAGTTGTCTTACAACTTTAGGCTGTGCACGCCATACGCAAGAAGAAGAAGAAGTGTTGGTAAAGTGAGACCTGGAGCACTTCAACCAGTTTTAGTTTTACTTAAGGAGGGATCTATTTGTATTGGGGCTTGCCCAGAAAGGATTCATTAGGCTAAATTCTGGGATGCGGTTGCCTTGTAAGGACGAAAGGTGTCAGAGGTTATGGGGAGAAGGCAGGAGAATGGGGTTAGGAGGGAGAGATGGATCAGCCATTATTGAATGGCGGAGTAGACTTGATGGGCCAAAGAGCTTAATTCTGCTCCTATCACTTAAGATCTTAAGTTTAGTTTAGTTTAGTTTAATTTAGAGATACAACATGGAAACAGGCCCCTGTGTCGACCAACAATCCCCACATACTAACATTATCCTACATACACTAGGGATCATTTACAATTATACCAAGCCAATTAACCGACAAAACTGTACGTCTTTGGAGTGTAGGAGGAAACGCACACAGGTCATGGGGAGAACATACAATCTCCATACAGACCAGCACCTGTAGTCAGGATCGAACCTGGGTCTCTGACGTTATAAGGCATTAACTCTACCGCTGCGCCACCTTACCGCCCTACAGGTTGAAGCCCAAGCTGGTGAAGGTTTCCTCAGAAGATAAACCTTTCATCCATTGGTTTGATCACAGTCATGTTGGATATTTCTCCATTGACTGGGGTTTCACTTTCCAATAATTTCCCCAGTAAAGATACGTCGATGCTAGTCTGAATAGGTGAATAACTAAACAAGGAGAGAGACACAAAACGCTGGTGTAATTCAGCGCAGGCAGGCAGCATCTCTAGAGAGAATTTCAGGTCGAGATTTGGTTGGTTAAGAAGGTTCAATGGTTGGGTATTAATGGTGGAGTAGCAAGATGGATTCAACAGTGGCTGAATGGGAGATGCCAGAGAGTAATGGTGGATGGTTGTTTGTCAGGTTGGAGGCCAGTGACGAGTGGGGTGCCACAGGGATCTGTGTTGGGTCCACTGTTGTTTGTCATGTACTTCAATGATCTGTACATCACATGTACATGTACATCATTGTCATGTACATAAATGATCTGGATGATGGTGTGGTAAATTGGATTAGTAAGTATGCAGATGATACTAAGATAGGTGGGGTTGCGGGTAATGAAGTAGAGTTTCAAAGTCTACAGAGAGATTTATGCCAGTTGGAAGAGTGGGCTGAAAGATGGCAGATGGAGTTTAATGCTGATAAGTGTGAGGTGCTACATCTTGGCAGGACAAATCAAAATAGGACGTACATGGTAAATGGTAGGGAATTGAAGAATGTAGGTGAACAGAGGGATCTGGGAATAACTGTGCACAGTTCCCTGAAAGTGGAATCTCATGTAGATAGGGTGGTAAAGAAAGCTTTTGGTGTGCTGGCCTTTATAAATCAGAGCATTGAGTATAGAAGTTGGGATGTAATGTTAAAATTGTACAAGGCATTGGTGAGGCCAATTCTGGAGTATGGTGTACAGTTTTGGTCTCCCAATTATAGGAAGGATGTCAACAAAATAGAGAGAGTACAGAGGAGATTTACTAGAATGTTGCCTGAGTTTCAGCAACTAAGTTACAGAGAAAGGTTGAACAAGTTAGGGCTTTATTCTTTGGAACGCAGAAGGTTAAGGGGGGACTTGATAGAGGTTTTTAAAATGATGAGAGGGATAGACAGAGTTGACGTGGAAAAGCTTTTCCCACTGAGAGTAGGGAAGATTCAAACAAGGGGACATGACATGAGAATTAAGGGACTGAAGTTTAGGGGTAACATGAGGGGGAACTTCTTTACTCAGAGAGTGGTAGCTGTGTGGAATGAGCTTCCAGTGAAGGTGGTGGAGGCAGGTTCGTTTTTATCATTTAAAAATAAATTGGATAGTTATATGGATGGGAAGGGAATGGAGGGTTATGGTCTGAGCGCAGGTATATGGGACTAGGGGAGAATATGTGTTCGGCACGGACTAGAAGGGTCGAGATGGCCTGTTTCCGTGCTGTAATTGTTATATGGTTATATGGTTATATGGTTATATGGAGACCCTTGTTTACTGATATCCTGGTGGAACCAATCTTCCCTCACCTTTGCCCACGGGATTCACATATTTTCTGCACAGAGAAAGGTACTAAAGATATGTTGCTCTGTGAGTCCACCACACATTATGTGGCGCCAGAAGTTGGTCATTCACCAGAGTTGGGGTATTGGGTACAGAAATGAATTTCAAAAGACAAAGGTCCACTGATGAGATGTAGTGAGGCAATTGTGAACACTCCCAGTCCCCTGCCTCACTGTCTGCCCTGCTAACCTATCGGGCATGTAACTGGATGGGTGTCCCAAGAAGAGTAGCCAGTGGGGCTTGTCTTAGATTAGCAGAGAAACAGATGATCGGTGGAGGTTACAGAGTGTGTGGGAGGAAGAAGTAGTAGGGAAACTGGAAAACCATGGTGTTACACAGCTGGCCACCATATGGCTCCAAATCCAAGGGACTTTCTGTCGGAAGCATTAAGCTTGCACCAATTTCCTTTCCCGTTTAGTATTGCTGGGATCTGAGATTTGGACCCTCGATGGAATGGGCAGAAAATAACATGGGTTTGGGGCAGATCAGAGGGAAGATCATTGAAACCAGCTATAATTTCCTAGTTGGAAATTCCTGTTGGGTATTCTGGTTGGGTTAAAATACGATCTGATCCAAGGGAACCCTGAAACAAGCAGTTATAGTTGAACATTGTGTTTAGTTTAGTTTAGAGATACAGCACAGAAACAGGCCCTTGGGTCCACCGGGTCTGTGCCGACCAGCGATCTCCACATGCCAACACTATCCAACGCACACTAGGGACAAATTAAAGGCCTGTCCCATGAGCATGCGACTCCATGCGGCAAGCGCGACCTAAGCGACTCCATGCGGCAAGCGCGACCTAACCAGAAGCGGGGGCCGTGCGGAGGTCGAGTGAATGACATGAAGTACGAGTGAAGTCCGCGGGAAGTTCGCGCGTGACGTACGGCGTCGAGGCGGCTGTGGGCCGGCAGGCCGTTGCCACGCGGAATCGTTGAACGCGGTCAGTTTTTCGGAGCCCCGCGCGATGTCGGGACCAGCTCCGCACAACTCCATACGGCTCCGGCGATCGAAGTGGGACCGGCCCCACGAGGTCGTACGGCTCAAGCGACCACGTTAGGTCGCGCTTGCCGCATGGAGTCGCATGCTCGTGGGACAGGCCCTTTAAAATTATACAAAGCCAATGAACCTATAAACATGTACGTCTTTGGAGTGTAGGCGTAAATAGGATATCCCGGATAAAGCACAAGCAGGTCACGGGGAGAACGTACAAACTCCGTACAGACAAGCACCCGTAGTCAGCATTGAACCCGGGTCCCTGGCGCTGTAAGACAGCAACTTTACCACTGCGCCACCATGCCGCGGTTAATAAAGTACTGGGGTAACTCAATGGGTCAGGCAGAATATCTGGACAGAACATGGATGGGTGTCCTCTCAGAGAGGTCTGAATAGGGCTCTTGACCTGCAATGTCACCTATCCATGTTCTACAAAGATGCTGCCCGATCTCCTGAGTTACTCCAGCACTTTGTGTGCTTTTGTGCATGATCCAGCATCTGCAGTTCTTTTGTTTCCACAACGTGTTGCTAAACATTGCCACATTTATTCCAAACTCGTCGTCTTTAGGTTGCCACCTGGGCAAGAAGATGCTGATCTTGGATGTGGATGTTGGCGTGGATGATGCCCAGGCGCTGATGATGGCTCTGGCAGCTCCCAACGTGCACATCCTGGCAATAACCTGCACTCACGGTAACACGGGCATCGACAACGTGTGCAAGAACGTGCTGCGTTTGCTGAAACTGTGTAACAGGATGGAGGTAGGTAGTCACGAGGAGCAGGCAGGTACTTGCCTCTCTGTTCAGCAACAACTCTGCCGATAGGAGAAAATAAAACACATGTAGATCCTCTTAAAATAATCAATATTTAGAGCGCCAACCAGTGGTAGAGTTGCTGCTTTACAGCGCCAGAGACTCGGGATCGATCCTGACCACGGGAGCTCTCTGTAACGAGTTTGTACGTTCTCCCTGTGATCGCGTGGGTTTCCTCCAGGTGCTCCACTTTCCTCCCACACTTCAAAGACGTGCAGGTTTGTAGGTTAATTGGCTTCTGTAAACCATCCCTAGTGTGTAAGATAGTACTAGTGTATGGGGTGATCGTTGGTCAGCATGGACTCAGTGGGCCGAAGTGCCTGTTTCAACACTGTATCTCTAAAGCACATGGAAGGACTGCTCAGAAGCTGTTCCTGAATCTTTCTTTGATAGAGAGAAGCAGTGACACCAATGGAGACAGTCTTATAAATCCTTACCCACGTGGTGGGGTGTTAAAGTCACGGTGTTAGCACGAGAAGGTGGTTTTCCCCCAACTAGAGGCTGAGTAGAGTGTGGTTAAATGGTAATCGGGAGACGGGAATCCAGCTAACGTCTCCCTCAGTACCCTGATAAATCAGATCATATTTTACCATCTTATAGATTAGCACATGGCAATAATACTGAATCAGGGAAGTGCTTCAGTTTTGTTGCCCACCTGTTCTCTGGGCTGCTCACTGGCAAAGTAGCCTCACGGGGATTCTAGATTAGCAAAGGCGTCAAGGGTTATAGGGAGAAGGCAGCGTAATGGGATAGAGAGGGCAAGGTAGATCAGCCATGATTGAAGGGCGAAGTAGACTTGATGGGGCGGATACCATACTTCTGCTCCTATAGCTCATGAACCTATATGTCTTCATGCCAAATGATATCATCTTTCTTAGCCTTTCATGATTGTTGGTGAGCAACGAACCCGAGGCACAAGTGATATTTCTGACCATTTGTCCATGTTCCAGATCCCTGTCTACCGTGGAGCAGGCACCTCTCTCCTGGGTGTAGTCCATCACGATGCCGCTTACCATGGGAAGGACGGCCTGGGCGATGTTCCTGATCCCGACGCTCCGGGTGTGGAACATATAAAGTCCGAACACGCAGTGAATGCCATGGCACGGATAGTGAATGAGCACCCCGGGCAGGTGAGATGTGCCGACATTTGGGAACGCTAGACTTGGCAGTTAGTTGTAACCCGTATAGAGTTTGAGCCCTTGTTTCAGACATGTATGGGTAACTTGCGATTTTAGCATTGAGGTGGAACGGTATTTGGGGCAGCATAGTGGCGCTGCTCATAGAGCTGATTTCTCATACATCTCCAGCAAGTCCGGTTATATCCAACCTCAGTGCTTTCTGCATGGAGTTTGCATTTTCTCCCTAGGATTACATGCATCTCCTCTGGGTACTCCGGCTTCCTCCCAAACCACAATGATGTACGGCCTGATTGATTAATTGGCCACGCGTAAAACCTTGGGCTATTGAGAACTTGATAAAATGAACTTCATGAAGACAAGAATATTTGAATGTCCCAATTTCAATTTAAACTACAGTCATTGATTTTCTTGAAAGGATTTGAGCTATCTCTAACATCTCTAACATCAGATGTTTGTATCAGTTGAAGTTGAACAGATTACATTGTGCCAAAGTATCAATGAAATTTGCAAATGTCTGCAATAAACTGGAATGTCTACAAATACGATTGCAGTTTTGAATTCCCAAAACTAAATGAAATCTTTATAATTGAAATAAACAAAGCAATTAATATTTCACCGTTACATTACTAAGTCCTTTCTCTTCCTCGTGTAGGTCACTCTTGTTGCTGTTGGACCCCTGACCAACGTAGCCTTGGCTGCCAAGTTACACCCCACCTTTCCTCCAAAGCTGAAGGGTCTGTACATCATGGGTGGAAACATGGAAGGTATGCTCAGATCCTGCTTTACCACACTGTCCGAAGAGACATTATTGATGAAACCAACTACTCACCTTCCCTATAGCACATTACTGCCTTACTACACACTCCACACAAGTTCAACAACTTCAGATAATGAGCGCTTCCTACATTCCCATTTCAGAGCCCTTCAACGTTCCTTGCAGTGTCTGGATAATTGCTTTGTAATTTCACCCGCTCTGGAACTTAGTGATCTCGCACGAACCAAACTTTTGTAATTTAACCTCTACTGTTTTCCAATTTATCCAATTTTTTTTGTCTAGTTCTCTCCTTCTCTGGTGCACAAATCTAAATTGATAGTTAAATTCTCCTTTCCAATGAAACATTAACTCTGTTTCTCTCCCCACAGATGCTGCCTGACCTACTGAGTATGCACGCATATTGTCGCCTGATTCAGATTCCAGTATCTGCTATATTTTGTTTTTGTCGGTACTCTGATACATGTACTGCATGGACAGCCCATAGTACTTGTCTGGCAGTAAGGCAGGAAGACAGGGCCAGAGTTTGCCTTGTTTAGTTGATTTGGAAAAATACATTGAATTATTATCCGTCCTTGTAATTATATTCCGTAACAGTGCAGGGAATCTTAGGAGTGAGTGTCTGTGGTGGGAAAGGACTGTACCCAGTTCAACTCCAACCCATAACCAAAAGTCCCTATTGGAACATAAGACCAGGTGAGGTACCAAGGAGTTAAATCCACATCTGGAGCAACGTGTTATCATAAGCTCAAAAATATCATGTGATAGGAGCAGAATTAGACCATACAGCCCATCAAGTTGTCATTAAGGTCATTAAGATCCATTCGGCCCATCAAGTTGTCATTAAGGTCTTGCCAAATGATTCACAGATAATGCAGCTATTAGGTTGTGCGTTATGTCAATATTTTACACTCAAGCATTAACTCCACTGTTTTATTTCCAGCCAGAGGGAATGTGAGAGTCTGCGGCGAGTTCAACTTTGTCACAGACCCAGAAGCGGCTTCCATTGTGCTGAGCCACTTCACTTGTCCCGTGTACATCGCCACCTTGGAGTACAGCCTCCGCCATCATCTGTCCTGGGTATGTTGTGTTGGAGCAGCTTCAGAACAGTCATGGGGAATGGTAGCCTAGTGCTTATGTTAATCAGATAAGCTCCAGAGGCAAGGTTACTGGTCCAGAGATGGGAGTTTGAATCCCACCGTGATAATTGACAAATTTGGATTCAGGTAAAAAAAAAAAAAACTGGAATTATTAGCTCGTATGGTGACCATGAATTGTTATCGATATCCAACTGGTCCAATTACTGTAGTTTGTCTATGAGGTTGGCAGTTTCCTATTTTCTCTCCCCCACTCCTTTCTTAAGAAGGGGGCTCAGAATTTGCTCCCCTTCAATGCACAAGAACAATTCCAGATCAGTACAATGTTGTAAGTTTATAAAATACTGTGTCCATTATCTCTTTAGCCATGTCTTTCAAAGCTCTGGAATGTGGACCATGGTTCTTTGGGATTTATCTTATTGTTTCACCAACTAGTAACTTTTCTTTAGTTTTAGTTTAGTTTATTTCATTGTGTACGAGGTACAGTGAAACGTTTGTTTTTGTTGTCTGCTGTGCAATCAGCGGACAAACTGTACATGATTATATCCAGCCGTTCACAGTGTACAGATACTGGATAAAGGGAATAATGTTTAGTGCAAGATTAAGTCCAGTAAAGTCCGATTAAAGACAGTCCGAGGGTCTCCAATGAGGTTGATGGAAACTAAATTCCTTCAGTTCCTCGCACTCACAAGATCCTTGGTTCATGGTTTTTTATTGCATCTTCTGTTGTTTCTTTTGTTTCTCCATTGCTATTTTCTTATTTCCATAACCATATAACAATTACAGATATCTCGGCCCTAAAGGGTCCCTTAATTCTGAAGTCATGTCCGCTTGTTTGAATCTTCCCTATTCTCAAAGGGAAAAGCTTGCCCACATCAACTCTGTCTATCCCTCTCAACATTTTAAAAGACCTCTATAAGGTCCCCCCTTAACCTTCTGCGCTCCAGAGAATAAAGACCTAACTTATTCAACCTATCTCTGTAACTTAGTTGTTGAAACCCAGGCAACATTCTAGTAAATCTCCTCTGTACTCTCTCTATTTTGTTGACATCCTTCCTATAATTTGGCGACAAGAAATTGTCCATACTCCAGATTTGGTCTCACCAATTTGTTTTTAACATACTTCCCAGCTTTTCTCCATGCTCTATAGCATACCAATAGCTTTCTTTACCACCCTATCTATATGAGATTCCTATTTTGATTTGTCCTGTCAAGGTGTAGCACCTCACATTTATCAGCATTAAACTCCATCTGCCATCTTTCAGCCCATTTTTCCAAATGGCCTAAATCACTCTGTAGACTTTGGAAATCCTCTTCATTTCCACAACACCCCCTATCTTCCTTTCATAAAACCTCCCCTCTCTGCAAGGGACCAAGATTTGCCCTGACCTTATCTTTTAATTTTTACACTACCATGGAACCTCTTACATTCCATTTTTTATTTTTCTTGACATCTTACTTTCAAAGTCAACGTTGTTTTTCTTGCTCCTGTGTTGCTGAATTCTAAAATACTACCTGCCCTCAGGCACATTGCTGTTCAAGACAACTTTATGCTGCATCTCTCCTGCATTGAACACTGCCTGCAATTTCTCTAGTCACTCAGTCGAACATGACTAGGTGTGGCACAGCCGACTATAATTAAACTAGACTAAGTGGGACCCGATGAGTCCCATGTTCACACGGGAGGGCTGGTCCCCCAACGCAATATTCCACCTCTCCACCAATTCCAATATTGGTGGCCAATGGGGGGGCTTTCTGGAGCGCTGGTATGGGTTCTTGGGGTGGCAGCTCAGTCCCTCAAGCCTGATCTGCTGGCAGCTCACTCACGGCTGGTGGGGTGGTAGTTGACTCCTGGCTATTCCTTGAAATTCCATTTCAAGCAGGGTGCAAGGCCACCAAATTCAAATCCATTTTCCTACCATTTCAAGCAGGGTGCAAGGCCACCGAATTCAAGTGCAGTTTCCAACCACTTCAAGCAGGGTGCAAGGCCACCAAATTCAAGTGCAGTTTCATTCCTTTCAACCAGGGTGCAAGGCCACCAAATTCAAATGCAGCTTCATACCATTTCATGCAGGGTGAAACCACCATAAAACTACACAAAACACCAAACTCACAGTTCAGTAGACATTCAGTGTGTTCAGTTGATTCACAGCTCAGACAGTCATGACCTCTCCCTCCCCCATCATGCAGAGACTGAGCCACACCCACACTTCCAGGTTTTATAACCCTTCCCCCTCCCACTGGAAAAGGTGTGGCCTTCATGGCGTGATTGACAGGAGAGAAATTCTCAACATTTTTTAAACACTAATGACACTTTTATTTTTCATTGATGGGAAGGATTCTCTGCACCTGCTGAGCAGAGGGGGACTGAGTAAGATGGCCAAATATCACAGCCGTAAGTGGTAGCGTTAGGTGATAGGGGATGATCAGCCATGATCACAATGAATGGCGGTGCAGGCTCGAAGGGCCGAATGGCTTCCTCCTGCACCTATTTTCTATATTTCTATGTTTCTATGATCATGGCTGATCATCCACAATCAGTACCCCGTTCCTGCCTCCTCCCCATACCCCTTGATTCCGCTAGCCCTATGAGCTCTATCTGACTCTCTTTTGAATGCATCCAATAAATGATCATAAAGTATCATTCATTCACCATTCATTCACAGGACTTTTACAAAAAGTGGGTGAATCAAGACACCCCAAAGGCTCGGTTCATGAAGAAGATATCTGCACATACTGCGAACTACACCCTGGAAGGCGGAGGTACCAACGAGTTGGTGGAGTTTGGAAGCGGCTTTGTGTCCTGTGATTCATACGCAATGTCTGCTGCCATCGATGACTCGGTGGTGACAAAGCGCGCCCAGTACGGGGTGAGTGTGGAGTTGCACGGTTCACTGACCAGGGCCATGATGATCGTGGACACCCTCGACATCCTGAAGCTCCCACAGAAAGCCACCGTCTTCCTGGAATGTGACATGGAGAAGTTCAAGCAGCTGATGATTAACGCCCTGAAATAAGATGCGGTATGTCCCACACGGAAGAACGTAAAGCCAGCAGTGCCTGAGTTACAATTATACACGATGCAAACTAACGCCAATAAAATTTATACTGCAATAACAGGCTATTGATACCTTAAAATTGGGGTATTCAATGCTAACAATAACTCATTATTTTCTTGTTTATAAAGACATTTAAGGTCAAACTAAACCAGTTAGGAGGTCAAACAAGAGGACATGACTTCAGAATTAAGGAACAGAAGTTTAGGGGTAATTTGAGGGGGAACTTCTTTACTCAGAGAGTGGTAGCGGTGTGGAATGAGCTTCCAGTGGAAGTGGTGGAGGCAGGTTCATTGGTATCATTTAAAAATAAATTGGATAGGCATATGGATGAGAAAGGAATGGAGGGTTATGGTATGGGTGCAGGCAGGTGGGACTAAGGGGGAAAAAAAATTTGTTCGGCACGGACTTGTAGGGCCGAGATGACCTGTTTCCGTGCTGTAATTGTTATATGGTTATATGGTTATATGGTTAACTATTAAATCCGTTGTGGAAATGTGATCATCTTTTTTAAGTATGAAATATTTACACTAACCTTTCCCAAGGAAATTAAATGGAAGGTATGGGAAAATTGAATGGTGTTTGCCATTGTTAACTCATAAGATCCCTCAACCCCACCTCTGAACCTCATTCGGAAGCCTTCCATATTTTGATATCTCGAGAGTTGACTATACAGGTGCTGTGGTATCTCAGCGGGACAAGGCAGCATCTCTGGAGAGAAGGAATGGGTGACATTTCGGGTCAAGTACAAGTTCTGTACCAGTTTCCGTCACCCCCTGACTCTCAGTGTGAAGAATGGTCTCGATCCGAAACGTCACCCATTGTTGCTGGAGCATTTTGTGCCTAACTTCAGTGTAAACCAGCATCTGCAGTTCATTGCAACACTATTGCGATGCCGCACTGGTTTCCATCCTCATTTCTTCCCACCGTAAATTTAACTAAATCCCTGCCAGTGAAGACTCTCCATCACTCTCTGCTCAATAATCCATGCCCAACATATCCTCCTCTCCGCCCACCCCCTCCAGGCTTCAAAGTTCTCTACCTCTGTTGCCTCCTCCAGCCCTGTGACCCGTGAAGACCTTGCGCTTTAGAAGTCTCTTCCTAAGCCTCTTAAACCCCACGCTCTCTTCCCCTGCAGAGAGATTAATGGCATCTCATATCCTGTGTGATTCAGCCTTTAATATGATTCATATGATAAATCCGGCCTATGAATACATATCATTGTTTATTAAGATGCCTAATTGGATTTGGATTCATTTTGTTGTGATCAGAGATGTCAATTTCAAAGACATGGTTTGCCTTGATATTTCAAGCTGTTAACACTCCACAGGAGAACTGATATGAGAAAATAATATGCACTTTATTTGATATGGTGACAATATAACGTCATAAAAATAGGCTTTGCTTTTGCTGAATCTGGTGGGAACCACTGAATTCATATTGTAATGGCTCATAAATACTGTGTGAATTAATAGAAAATAAAGGTTGAATGGAACTAAACTGCTTACAATGTTTTTATTTTCATCCAGCTGTGAATTGCGTTGATTGTAATGAGGCGGCTCGGTGGTGCAGTGGTAGAGCTGCTGTGTTACAGCACCAGAGTCATAGGTTCGATCCTGCTTATGGATGTTGCCTGTACGGGCTCTGTATGTTCTCCCCACGACCACACAGGTTTTCTCTGGGTGTTCCAGTTTCCTCCCACATTCATACAGTTTTGTAGATCAATTGGCTTCAGTAAAATTGTAAATTGTCTCTAGTGTGTAGGACGGTGCTAGTGTATGGGGTGATTGCTGGTCGGCGTGGAATCAGTGGACTTGCTTCCACACTGTATCTCTCGAGTCTTAAGTTCTAAATCCAGCAGTGAATTGTGTTTATTGTAATGTTGTCTACTCTATTGAATTAACTATATTTCAATAGGCTGGGGGATGGGTGCAAGAGCAGAGAGACAGAGGGGTGTAAAATGAGGGTAGAAGCAATAGGTAGCAAGGTGAAAAGTAAAAGTGGCAGGCAGACAAATCCAGGGCAAAAATCAAAATGGGCCACTTTTCAACATAATTGTATAAGGGGTAAGAGAGTTGTAAAAACAAGCCTGAAGGCTTTGTATCTTAATGCAAGGAGCATTCGTAATAAGCTGGATGAGTTGAATGTGCAGATAGCTATTAATGACTATGATATAGTTGGGATCACGGAGACATGGCTCCAGGGTGACCAAGGTTGGGAGCTGAACATCCAGGGATATTCAATATTCAGGAGGGATAGGCAGAAAGGAAAAGGAGGCGGGGTACCGTTGCTGGTTAGAGAGGAGATTAACGCAATAGAAAGGAAGGACATTAGCTTGGAGGATGTGGAATCGATATGGGTAGAGCTTCGAAACACTAAGGGGCAGAAAACGCTAGTAGGAGTTGTGTACAGGCCACCTAACATTAGTAGTGGAGTTGGGGATGGCATCAAACAGGAAATTAGAAATGCGTGCAACAAAGGTAAAACAGTTATAATGGGTGACTTCAATCTACATATAGATTAGGTGAATCAAATTGGCAAGGGTGCTGAGGAAGAGGATTTTATGAAATGTATGTGAGATAGTTTTCTAAACCAACATGTAGAGGAACCAACGAGAGAGCAGGCTATTCTAGACTGGGTATTGAGTAATGAGGAAGGGTTAGTTAGCAGTCTAATTGTGCGTGGCCCCTTGGGCAAGTGACCATAATATGGTTGAGTTCTTCATTAGGATGGGGAGTGGCATTGTTAATTCAGAAACAAGGGTCCTGAACTTAAAGAAAGGTGACTTTGAGGGTATGAGACGTGAATTGGCCAAGATAGACTGGCAATTGATTCTTAAAGGGTTGACGGTGGATATGCAATGGAAGTCATTTAAAAACTGCATGGATGAACTACAAAAATTGATGAAGCGTACAAATTAGTCAGAAAAAGCAGCCTACCAGAGGATTGGGAGAAATTCAGAGTCCAGCAGAAGAGGACAAAAGGCTTAATTAGGAAAGGGAAAATAGATTATGAAAGAAAACTGGCAGGGAACATAAAGACTGACTGCAAAAGTTTTTATAGATATTTGAAGAGGAAATGATTAGTTAAAACAAATGTAGGTCCCTTGCAGTCAGAAACAGGCAAATTGATCATGGGGAACAAGGATATGGCAGACCAATTGAATAACTACTTTGGTTCTGTCTTCACTAAGGAAGACATAAATAATCTGCCAGAAATAGCAAGGGACCGGGGGTTAAATGAGATGGAGGAACTGAGTGAAATCCAGGTTAGCCGGGGAGTGGTGTTAGGTAAATTGAATGGATTAAAGGCCGATAAATCCCCAGGGCCAGATAAGTTGCATCCCAGAGTACTTAAGGAAGTAGCCGCAGAAATAGTGGATGCATTAGTGATAATTTTTCAAAGCTCTTTAGATTCTGGAGTAGTTCCTGAGGATTGGCGGGTAGCTAATGTAACCCCACTTTTTAAAAAGGGAGGGAGAGAGAAAATGGGGAATTACAGACCAGTTAGTCTAACATCGGTGGTGGGGAAAATTCTGGAGTCAGTTATTAAAGATGGGATAGCAGCACATTTGGAAAGTGGTGAATTCATTGGACAAAGTCAGCATGGATTTATGAAAGGTAAATCATGTCTGATGAATCTTATAGAATTTTTCGAGGTTGTAACTAGTAGAGTGGATAAGGGAGAACCAGTGGATGTGTTATATCTGGACTTTCAGAAGGCTTTCAACAAGGTCCCACATAAGAGATTAGTATGCAAACTTAAAGCACATGGTATTGGGGGTTCAGTATTGATGTGGATAGAAAACTGGCTGGCAGGCAGGAAGTAAAGAGTAGGAGTAAACGGGTCCTTTTCAGAATGGCAGGCAGTGATTAGTGGGGTACCGCAAGGCTCAGTGCTGGGACTCCAGCTATTTACAATATATATTAATGATCTGGATGAGGGAATTGAATGCAACATCTCCAGGTTTGCGGATGACACTAAGCTGGGGGGCAGTGTTAGTTGTGAGGAGGATGCTAGGAGGCTGCAAGGTGACTTGGATAGGTTGGGTGAGTGGGCAAATGCATGGCAGATGCAGCATAATGTGAATAAATGTGAGGTTATCCACTTTGGTGGCAAACACAGGAAAGTAGACTATTATCTGAATGGTGGCCGATTAGGAAAAGGGGAGATACAACGAGACCTGGGTGTCATGGTACACCAGTCATTGAAAGTAGGCATGCAGGTGCAGCAGGCAGTGAAGAAAACAAATGGTATGTTAGCATTCATAGCAAAAGGATTTGAGTATAGGAGCAGGGAGGTTCTACTGCAGTTGTACAGGGTCTTGGTGAGACCACACCTGGAGTATTGCATACAGTTTTGGTCTCATAATCTGAGGAAAGATATTCTTGCCATAGAGGGAGTACAGTAAAGGATCACCAGACTGATTCCTGGGATGGCAGGACTTTCATATGAAGAAAGACTGGATAGACTTGGCTTTTACACGCTAGAATTTAGAAGATTGAGGGGGGATCTTATAGAAACTTACAAAATTCTTAAGGGGTTGGACAGGCTAGATGCAAGAAGATTATTCCCGATGTTGGGGAAGTCCAGAACTAGAGATCACAGTTTAAGGATAAGAGGGAAATCTTTTAGGACCGAGATGAGAAATTCATTTTTTCCACAGAGAGTGGTGAATCTGTGGAATTCTCTGCCACAGTAGGTAGTTGAGGCCAGTTCATTGGCTATATTTAAGAGGGAGTTAGATGTGGCCCCTGTGGCTAAAGGGATCAGGGGGTATGGAGAGAAGGCAAAGATGGGATACTGAGTTGGATGATCAGCCATGATCATATTGAATGGCGGTGCAGGCTCGAAGGGTCGAATGGCCTACTCCTGCACCTATTTTCTATGTTTCTATGTTTTTAAGAGGAGCACTGTTCACCAGTTAATGTAGGGGCAGAAGCTGAGAAAATGGAGTTATAGTTTTCATGTTTTACTACTCAAAATGTGGCCCAGCGCTTATTTTCTGCCCTATACTCTCTCCATTTATATTCTAATCAGATATTAGAGGGAAGTTGATTAAAGTTTTAATTTGCTTAAAAAACAGAAAGGTACGTTTACTTTTTCGTGATATTTGAATCTACCATTTTGTAGAATGTCCCTGATAATTACATGAGGCCGTGAGCAGAAGGGAAGGGTTTCCAAACCTGAGGGATACAGCACAGTGGCGCAGCTGGTAGCGTTGCTGCCTCACAGCGCAAGAGACCCAGGTTTGATCCTGACTTCGGGTGCTGGCTTGGTGGAGTCTTCACGTTCTCCCTGTGGACGCATGGGCGCTCTTGTTTCCTGCCATGTCCTTAAGACTTGGGGGTTTGTATGTTAATTGGTGTCTAAAAATTGCCCCTTAATGTGTTAGGGAGTGGATGCAAAGGTGGGATAACATAGAATGGGTGGTCTCAATGGGCTGAAGGGCCCGTTTCCATGCTGTATCTCTAAATTAAAAGAATAATTCAAATTAAGTTGGGGGATATTGCAAGTGTAGCATCTTGGCAGGAAGTAGGGAGGTTCTTGAAAGAGAATTAATGTTGCAGGATTATGAGAGGACAGGTGGGACAACTAGGATTTCTCCTGCAGAGAGCTATCGTACAATAAATGGGCTTAATTGCCCCTTCATGCTTTAACTTTAACTTTAACCATGGTTTCAAGGGAACTTTACAGTTTAGTGGGGAAAGGATTCGGTTGCACAATATTTTACACTTTGAATGATTGGTGGAACATGTGGCTTGTAAATGTTTAATATTTAAAATTGCTGCTGGCATTCCCACAAATACGATGTGCTGCAAGACCAACATAAATAACTGAGCTATTCCCTCCTGAACTTCAACCCACCCTTCAGCCATCCTCTCACTCCAACCCACTGGGCAGAATGAGCTTTAAGTTTTTAAGCAGATTAAAGATTGTGGGTGATTTTTATACCTTGGAACCTGCTATAGGAACAACGTTGTTAAGCTGGAAAGAATGCAGAGATTTACAAAAATGTTGTCAGGACTCGAGGGCCTGAGCTACAGAGAGAGGTTGAGCAGTCTAGGACATTATGCCTTGAAGTGCAGGAGGCTGAGGGATGATCTTACAGGGGTGTATAGGATCATGAGTGGAGTAGATTGGGTGAATGCAGTCTTTTACCCATCGAAGTTTACCCACTCTCTGTGTTTTTCACACAGGGAATGGTGAATCTCTGGAACTCTCTGCCACCGAGGGTAGTTGAGGCCGGTTCATTGGCTATATTTAAGAGGGAGTTAGATGTGGCCCTTGTGGCTAAGGGGATCAGGGGGTATGGAGAGAAGGCAGGTACGGGATACTGAGTTGGATGATCAGCCATGATCATATTGAATGGCGGTGCAGGCTCGAAGGGCCGAATGGCCTACTCCTGCACCTAATTTCTATGTTTCTATGTTTCTATGAAGGGAAATCAAGAACCAGAGGTCGTAGCTTTGAGGTGAGAGGGGAAAAATTTAATAGGAACCTGAGGGGCAATTTTATCACACAAAGGAGGGTGGGTGTATGGAACGAGTTGCCACAGGAGGTAGTTGAGGCAGGTATAATAACATTTAAAAGAAGACACAATTGGAAAGGTTTAGATGGGACGGGATGCTGGAAAGGTTTAGATGGACAGCATGGGGCCAAATGCTGATGATTCTGTGACTATGACTCACCTGACTAGACTTTGATAGCATGGGTCTTGGTCAGTCCATGGGTATAAGTAGGGTAATGTTAAAATTGTACAAAAGATCTGTTTCTGCCTAATTATAGGAAGGATTCTGAGAGTACAGAGGAGACTCTAGAACCTGAAACTCAACCATAGTTAGAGATTTAGTTAGGATTCTCTGGAGCGCAGATAGAGGCTTAAAACAGACAGAGTTGATGTGGACAAGCTTCATTTCGCTGACACATGACTTGCTAATCTCTAGGGGATCTTCTTTTCGCAGAGAGTGGTAGCGGTCTTGCTATTGTTTGAGATCTGGTCCATTAAACAGGCATGGTGTGAGTAAACTTACAAATGCAGGGGTGGACTAAGGGGAAAAAAAAAATTGTTCGGCATGGACTTTTGGCCGAGATGCACAGTTTCCGTGCAAGATATGGTTATATGGTTATTGGGAGTACAACAAGTAGGGGCAATTTACATTTTACCAAAGCTTTATAAACCAACGTCTGGAGTGTTGTGTTCCTGTGTCTGATCACACATTCTCGGGTCCCTGGCGTTGTGTACCGCACTGTACCACGTTGTCACAAATGGCTTCGATGTATTTCGGACATTTAGCAAGAATGGTCTCTGTTTGGATCTATGTCCATTTCACTGGTGTGAGACAAATGGGGTGCAGACTTTAACAGTTACAGAGTATTGGGAGTCAAAGAAACTGAGTGTTGTGTTCCTGACTGTTACATTTCTTCATTTGATGGCTTTGTAAAGATTAGCAAGAATGGTCTCTGGGATGAAGAATTGATTAACAGTTACAAGGATGGAGTCAAGAAACTGAGACTATTTCTTCAGAGGAAGTGGAGGGGAAATTTGATAGCATATAAAATATTGAGTCGTTTGGACAGAGTGGGTTGTGAGAGGTTATTCCCTTTGGTGGATGAGCCAAGGACAAGGGGTCACAGGTACAAAATAAGGAAGAAGGGAATTAGTAGTAGCATGAAGGTGATCTCTTCCTATGCAGCATGTGATTTGAATCTGGAGTGCACTGCCTCCAGATTTGGTGGAGGCAGGTTTCATTATAGCCCTTATTGTCCCTAGTGAGGGGCAGAGATTGGAACTAGTGAGTTGTTCTAGTTTAAAACTGGCAAGGACATGATGTATACGTGGCCTCCTTCTGCACTATGATTCTATGACTCCTCTCTCTGCCCCGAATAACCATTATGTCCACATGTGTAAAATCTGTATGTTCTTCCAACAGTGGGGAGTTTTACGCTCTGTCAGAATCAGTTTTACTGACAGTATGATAGACTCGAATAACAGACGCTTCATGCGCTGTAATAGTTAAATCGACAGGTGAAGCCTTTTAATCAGGAATACACTCATAGCGGATAAATGCAATGGAAGAGTATATGTAAACAAGTACACCCCACTCTTCCTTTCTCACTTTTTCATCGATTTCTGGACATCAGTGAGACGGGGTCACACAGTGGTGCAGCTAGCACAGCCACTGCCTCATCGCACCAGAGACCCAGGTTCAATCCTGATATCTTTGTGGAGTTTGCACGTTTTCCCTTTGAACACATGAGTTCCCGCTGGGTGCTCTGATCTTCCCCCACATCCCAAAGAATTGTGAGGTGTAAATTTTAAATTGCCCCCAGTCTGTCGGCATGGTGTAGTCTTGGGGGGGGGGGGGGGGTTATTAAACAATGGGATTAATGTGGGGGGGAAAATAGGAGGACCCGGCGGGGGGGGGGGGGCCTGAGGGGGGGGGGGGGGGACGACAAAGGAGGACCCGGCATGTGATACTTTGTAACTTTGTCAGTGCCCCTTATGTGGTGACTCTTTGCATACATTAGTTACACTAAAGAATTTCACTATGACTTGTCACAGGAAACAATAAAGTAAATGATTCATTCATTCATTCATTCATTTATCTCCGTGTAAATCAGTGATGTTGTGGGTGGAAGGGCTTGTTTCCTGCTGTACCACTCTATGATTCTATGCCTGGACTGTGACGGCTCAGTAGAGATGTGTTTGGGGTAGCATTGGGAACGTGATTTTTTGGAAGCAGTTGGAAACCCAGTGATAACACCAAAGGAGATGTATCATAGAAACATAGAAAATAGGTGCAGGAGTAGGCCATTCGGCCCTTCGAGCCTGCACCGCCATTCAATATGATCATGGCTGATCATCCAACTCAGCATCCTGTACCTGCCATTCAATACCCCCTGATCCCATTAGACACAAGGGCCACATCATCCCTCAACTCACTGGCCTCATACCCTGTGGTATTCCACTCACCACTCTCTGTCCATGTTCTTCTCCCCTGAAAAGATTTCCCCTTTAGCCTTAAACTGTGACCCCTTGGGACTTCCCCAACATCTAACTTCCTGCCCTCTGTCCAATATAGCCAATTTTGTAACTGGCCTATCATCCCCCCTACTTCTAAATTCTAGCGAGGAGAGAATTCTTTCTTCATATGAAGAGTCCTGACATCCCAGGAATCAGTCTGTGAACATTCTCTGTACTCCCTCTATGGCAAGAATGTCTTTCCTCAGATTAGGAGACCAAAACTGTATCATACTCCAGGTGTGGTCCTGTACAAAGGAACCTCTCTGCTCCCCTCAAATCCTTTTTGCTATGAATGCTAACATACCATTTGCTTTCTTCACTGCCTGGACTTGCCTACTTTCCCAACACCCAGGTCGCATTGATCTCCCCCCAAAGCATCAGATAATAGTCTACTATCATTCTATGTTGATACCCCCCCCTTTAGCCACAGGGCCACATCTACTTAAATTCATGAACTGGATACTGTGGGAAGAATTCCAGAGACCATGTCTGAAAAATGTTTTTTCTCAACCTAAAGGATCCACCATCCTGCTGCGACCCCTTGTTCTGGGAACATCGGAAGCATCCACTCATTCTAGTTGATCCTCCTCATTCAGAATCAAGAGAGAATGTTAACCTTCACCATCTCAATTCAACACAGGGTGGCACGATGGCGCAGCAGTAGAGTTGCTGCCTTTACAGCGCTTGCAGCACCAGAGACCCGGGATCTATACCGACTACAGGTGCTGTCTATACAGAATTTGTATGTTCTCCCCGTGACCTTGTGGGTTTTCTCTGAGAACTTGGGTTTCCTCCTACAGTCCAATGTCATACAGGGTTTGTAGGTTAATTGGCTGGGGTTTGTATACTTGGTATAAGTGTAAATTGTCCCTAGTGTGTGTAGGATAGAGTTAATCATCGAGGATCGCTGGTCAGCGCGGACTCGGTGTGCCGAAGGGCCTGGTTACTCGCTATATCTCTAAAAACAAAAGAGACTACTGCTCATAACTCTGCACTGGACTAAGTTGGGATCTTGAGTGAAGGCAAGATTACATTTGGGGATGATATGATCAATAACACAACCCATGGAAGAAGAGAGGCAACTTGATTAGGATACAAGTGTATTACTGTGGATGGAGACATTCCCTACCCTTAGAGGAGAAAATGAGAAGTGGAAGAGAAGACAAAGGAAATAAACAAAAAAAGGCACAAAGTATTGGAGTAACTCAGCAGATCAGTAGGAATCTCTGGATCTATGAACAGGTGATGTTTCAGGTTTGTACTCTTGTCGAGTGAGTGTGGGGGGGGGGGGGGGGGGGGGGGAAAGCTGGAAGAGAGAGAGGGGTAGGACAAAAACCGGGCAGGTAATAGGTTGATACAGTTATACAGGTGAGGGGAGGTGCTGAGGGACAGATGGTGGATAAAGGCCAGAGAGGAAAAGACAAAAGGTGTGAGACAAGAGGATTGAAGAGTTGTGAATTGTGAAGCTAGAGGAAGGAGTGTATGTGGAGGGAGGGAGAGAGAAGAAGTAGGTGCAAATATAAACACACTTTATTAATTCAGTTACAAGGCTGATGTTGCTATTGTTACTATTAACCTCTCTCACTATTTCAGAGCGGACATCATAAATTGACTAAACTTCTCCATATCACATTTTGTCGGGATAAAAGCTCGATGTTGTTTTTTCAGTAGGTTTGATTTATCCAGGACCATCATCCCTCTGGTTAGTGACCCCTGTAACTCCACGCTCACTCCCACCTGGATGTGATCAGTAACAACACTCTCGTCAATAGCCGTGGCCATTGCATAAGAATCGCAGGACACAAAACCCGGTTCAATATACAAATCTCTGCTGCCTTGCTTGCTCTTGGCAATTGTTTCGCTGTGTGCCGTTATCTTCTTCATGAAGGAAGCTTTCTTTGTGCCATGATGTACCCACTGCTCGAAGAACGCCTGGCAAATTACAGGAAAGAAATTTAAATCACTTCCATCCATAAACAGAAGGTAGACTCAAACAGCTGGAGCAACTCAGCGGGTCAGGCAACATCTCTGGAGAAAAGGAATAGGTGACGTTTTGGGTCTAGGCCCTTCTTCAGAATCAGTGGCACATAGGGTGCACAGATGGTTTCAGTGTAGGCACTACAGATAGTACAAAACAAGTTGAACAAATATAGCAGAATATTGCCTTATCTCATGTCAGTGAGTGCTAAATACTGAACAAATATTTTTCTGGCATTGCTGCTGTTTTTCTAACAAACCTCCAGATGTTTTCCATAAATCTAAAATCATTGCACATTAATAACATTCAATCCAGTTAAGATGCATTTAATGTTAACCTTGTAAAGTTCTTTAACTCTACAGCCCTTTCTTCTCAAATGAGGAACCATGGTAAACACAAAATGTTGGAGTAACTCAGCGGGTCAGGCAGCATCTCTGGGGAGAAGGGATGGGTGACGTGTCGGGTCAAGACCCTTCTTCAGACCTTGGTTGGAAGAAGGATCTCGACCCGAAACATCACCCATTCCTTCTCTCCAGAGATGCTGCCTGTCCAGCTGAGTTATTCAAGCATTTTGTGTCTACCTTCGATTTAACCCAGCTAAACTTGACACATCTCCAGATGGTGAGAGGAGGCCAAGCTGGCATAAACATGTATGCCTCCATTCCTACCGCTTTCCCCACCAGCTAAGATATGAACCGCATGCAGAAATTTTAATTATGTCCATTGGAGGTTGGCGTGTTAGGAGGCATGCATTAAGCCACCTGTTTTCTCATCGCAACACATGTGGCCCCAATTCTGTGAGTTGGCTCAGGAAATTGATAGTTGCCACTGTTGATCGGCCGTGAATAGCGTTCTGCCAATGCAGTTGTAGACGTGGAGGCAGTGGCAATAAAACATGTACATAAATACTGTAGTTAAATGGTGACATTCCAAACTGCATATGTCGTTGTAATCTTGGTAAGGAAGTGGGTGCAACTTTAATGCCTTTGCCAGAGGAAGCCATTTTATTTGACATTCCCTCTGATAATGGAGTAACATAATACAGGTGATTGATAGTCGGCATGGACTCAGTGAACCAAAGGGACTGTTTTCACACACTATCTCTCAACTATTGCAGAGAATTGTGGACGCAGCCCAGACCATCATACAAATCAATCTCCCTTCCATTGAAGGTACACAAAAAAGCTGGAGAAACTCAGCGGGTGCAGCAGCATCTATGGAGCGATGGAAATAGGCAGCGTTTCGGGCCGAAACCCTTCTTCAGACTGATCGGGAGCGGGGGTGGGCGGGGACAAGAAAGGAAAAAGGAGGAGGAGCCCGAAGGCTGGGGGATGGGAGGAGACAGCAGGGGGACTGAGGAAGGGGAGGAGACAGCAAGGACTAACAAAATTGGGAGAATTCGATGTTCATGCCCCCAGGATGCAGACTCCCCAAACGGAATATGAGGTGCTGTTCCTCCAATTTCCGGTGCTGCTCGCTGTGGCCATGGAGGAGACCCAGGACAGAGAGGTCGGAGACGGAGTGGGAGGGGGAGTTGAAGTGCTGAGCCACCGGGAGGTCAGCTTGGTTATTGCGGACCGAGCGGAGGTGTTCGGCGAAACGATCGCCCAACCTCCGCTTGGTCTCACCGATATAGATCTGCTGACATCTAGAGCAGCGGACGCAATAGATGAGGTTGGAAGAGATGCAGGTAAACCTCTGTCGCACCTGGAACGATTGCTTGGGTCCTTGAACGGAGTCGAGGGGGGAGGTAAAGGGACAAGTGTTGCATCTCTTGCAGTTGCAAGGGAAAGTGCCCGGGGAGGGGGTGGTACGAGAGGGAAGGGAAGAATTGACAAGGGAGTTATGGAGGGAGCGGTCTTTGCGGAAGGCAGATATGGGGGGAGATGGGAAGATGTGGCGAGTGGTGGGGTCATGTTGGAGGTGGCGAAACTGACGGAGGATTACTTTTTGTATGTGACGGCTGGTGGGGTGAAAGGTGAGGACTAGGGGGACTCGGCCCTTGTTGCGAGTGGGGGGATGGGGAGAGAGAGCAGTGTTGCGGGGTATGGAAGAGACCCTGGTGCGAGCCTCATTTATGGTGGAGGAGGGGAACCCCCGTTCCCTGAATAATGAGGACATTTCAGATGTCCTGGTGCCCTTCCATTGACTCCATTTGTACCTCACGCTGCCTCAGCAAGGCCAGCAGCATAATCAAGGATGAGTTGCATCCTGGCCACTCCCTCTTCTCCTCTCTTCCATCAGGCAAAAGGTATAAAAGTGTGAAAACACACACTTTCAGATTCAGTGACTGTTACTTCCACGCTGTTATCAGGCAACTGAATCATCCTACCACAACTAGAGAGCAGTCCTGGACTACTATCTACCTCCCTGGTGACCCTCGGACTATCTTTGATTAGACTTTACTGGCTTTACTTTGCACTAAATGTTATTCCCTTATCATGTATAGGAAAGGACTGCAGCTACTTGTTTAAATCAAAAGAGGACACAAAATGCTGGAGTAACTCAGCGGGACAGGCAGCATCTCTGGAGAGAAGGAATGGGTGACATTTCAGGTTGAGACCCTTCTTCAGACTGAGAATCAGGGGGTGACGGACACTGGAGGCATGAAACAGTACAGAACTTGTATTTGACCTGAAACGTCACCCATGCTGCCTGTCCCGCTGAGTTACTCCAGCATTTTGTATTCCCTTATCATGTATCTGTACACTGTAAATGGGTCGATTGTAATCAATAGACAATAGACAATAAACAATAGATGCAGGAGTAGGCCATTCGGCCCTTCGAGCCAGCACCGCCATTCAATGTGATCATGGCTGATCATCCCCTATCAGTACCCCGTTCCTGACTTCTCCCCATATCCCCTGACTCTGCTATTTTTAAGAGCCCTATCTAGTTCTCTCTTGAAAGCATCCAGAGAACCTGCCTCCACCGCCCTCTGAGGCAGAGAATTCCACAGACTCACCACTCTCATGGATTGTCTTTCCACTGACAGGATAGCACACAACAAAAGCTTTTCACTGCACCTCGGTACACATGACAATAAACTAACTGAACGGAACTAAGTTCTTCGAACCCATACCAGTACTTAAGAGCTATCCCATTCCCCCTCGTGTTTCCCAGCAGCCTATCTTCAGGTATGTAGGTTAATTGGCTTGGCGGATAGTGTAAATGTGTGGTGATCGCGGGTCGGCGTGGACTCGGTGGGTCGAAGGGCCTGTTTCCGTGCTGTATCTCTAAACTAAACTAAAATGTTATTATAGTACCTGCCTCAACTACCTCCTTTGGCAGCTCATTCCATGTTGTTAACAACCTCTGTGGAAAAAGTAGCCCTTCACTTATGTCCACTAGTTCCTCAACCCTGAGAAAAAGCCTGGGCAATCACCCTATTTATGCTCCTCATGACTTTATATACACCGTCAGTGTCCTGTCCTCCAATTCGAAGCTTCATTGATTTATTTATTGTCACGTGTACCAGATACAATGAACACATTTTTTGTATATAGATCAGACTGTCTCCATACATAAACACAATTGATGAGACAAATTTCCCAACACATTCTAAACTAGAACTCAGAATGGAATTGTTAACTCGGTTTCTTTCAACTGCCTTCTTTTTGATTTTTTTTGGAGACTTGAACAAAAAGGTTGATGAAGGCAGAGCTGTGGATGTTGTGTACATGGACTTTAGTAAGGCGTTCGACAAGGTGCCACATGGTAGGCTGGTCTGGAAGATTGGTCTGATCCAAGGAGGATAGCTAGGTTCTAATTGGATCCATGGAAGGAAGCAGAGGGTGATGCTGAATGTTGTTCTCAGAATGGGCCCTGTCACTAGTGAAGGCCAAGCAGAGGGTGGGCCTGTGGAATGTTGTCATCTCAAATTTGGATGAGAACATTTGGATGTCACTAATGGGTAAGTGTTCCACAGGAAGGTAGCCGGTGCAAATCCAGCTTGGAGTGCTTACTGTTTGTCATCTACCCCAATGCCTGTTGGATGATGTAACATAAGCACTTTGGGGGCAAGATTAGCATGTAAATGCTGATGATTATTATTATTATTATTATTTATTATTATACAGCGCAAGATTAGCAAGTTTGCTGATGATACAAAAGTTAGTGGTTTTGCAGATAGTGGAGATGATTGTGAATGATTGCAGCAGGATCTGGATCGATTGGCCAGGTGGGCAGAGGAGTGGTTGATGGAATTTTATACAGAAAAGTGTGAGGTGCTGCATTTTGGGACGTCAAACAAGGGCAGGACCTATACAGTAAATGGTAGGTCTCTGGGGAGTGTTGTAGACCAGAGGGATCTAGGAGTACAAGTGCATGGTTCCATGAAGGTCGAGTCGCAGGTAGATAAGATGGTCAAAAAGACTTCTGACTCTTTGGCCTTCATCAGTCACAATATTGAGTATAGATGTTGGCAGGTCATGTTGCAGTTGTAAAAGATGTCGGTGAGACCGCATTTAGAATATTGTGTTCAGTTCTGGGCACCATGTTATAGGAAAGATATTGTCAAGCTTGAAAGGGTTCAGAAAAGATTTACGAGGGTGTGAGCTATAGGGAGCGGTTGAGTAGGCTGGGTCTCTATTCCATGGAGCGTAGGAGGATTAGGGGAGATCTTATAGAGGTATACAAAATCATGAGAGGAATAGATCGGGTAGATGCCCAGAGACTTTTACCCAGAGTAGAGAAATCGATGACCAGAGGACACAGGCTCAAGGTGAAGGGGAAATGATTTAATAGGAATCCGAGTGGTAACGTTTTCACACAGAGGATGGTGGGTGTATGGAACAAGCTGCCAGAGGAGGTAGTTGAGGCTGGGACTACCCCATCGTTTACGAAACAGTTGGTCAAATACATTGATAGAACAGGTTTGGAGGGTTGATGGACCAAGCACAGGCAAGTGGGACTAAGGTAGCTGGGACATTGTTGGCCGATGTTGGTGAGTTGGGCCAAAGGGCCTGTTTCCACACTGTATTAATCTATGACTCTATGATGCGGCCTGACTTGCTGAATGTTTTCAGTCTCCTTTTACTTTGATTTCAGGTTAATTGGTTATTTGAAATCTGAGATTGATAGTTATTGTTAATTAAAGGTATCAAGAATCATGAGGAAAGGGTGGGTACAAGAAGGTCGAACAAAGGGAAGCTGTGATTACAATGAATAGTAGAACAGGCTTGATGTTGGAGGAACTGCATCTCATATTTCCCTTGGGCAGTTTACAGTCCAATGAATATTAATTTCTCTCACTTCAGGTAGCCCTGGCATTCCCTCTCTCTCTCTCTCTATACCTCCCCCACCCAAGTCGCACTAGCTCCTCGTTTTCACCCTACAAACAGTGAATAATAGCCCGTTTCTTTTATCATCATTACTTTTTTGTACATCTTTCACTCACTGTTCTTTATCTCTCTACATCATCGCCTATATCTCTCGTTTCCTTTATCCCTAACCAGTCTGAAGAAGGGTCTCGACCCGAAACGTCACCCATTCCTTCTCTCTAGAGATGCTGACTATCCCGCTGAGTTACTCCAGTTTTTTGTGTCTATCTTCGGTTTGAACCAGCATCTGCAGTCCCTTCCTACGCAGGCTTGAGGTTTAATTAGTCTACACTTGCTCCTATGTACGTGGAACATTACACTGTATAGCACAAGAAGATGTCCTATGGCCAATAATGTCTGTGCCAAGCATGATATCAAGATCAACTCTTATCTGCCTGCCCATAATCCATATTGCCCCATTCCCTTCATACCCATGTGCCAATCCAAAAGTATCTTAAATGCCACCATTGTATCTGCCTAAACCACCACCCCCAGCAGTACGTTCCAGGTACCTGCCATCGTCTATGTAAAAGAAGCTGCCCTGCGCATCTCCTCTAAACTCTGGCCCTCTCACTTTAAAGCTAAGTCCTCTAGTATTTTATTTTTCCATCCTGGGAAAAAGATTCTGACTGGCAACCCTATCTATGCATGTCATCATTTTATATTCTTCTATCAGGTCTTCCCGCAACCTCCGGCATTCCAAGCAAAGACAATCCAAGTCTGTCTGACCTCTCCCCGTAGCTAATACCCACTAATCCAGACAGCATTTTGATAAACCTCCTCTGCACCCTTTCCAAAGCCTCCACATGCTTCCTGTAATACAGAGACCAGAACTGCATGCAAGACTCCAAATGCAGTCAGACCAAAGTTCTATAGAGCAGCAAGACTCCAAATGCGGCCAAAGTTCTATAGAACTGCCGTGTTTAGTTGTCCTTATTTTGTCTTTGATAAGGACATAAGGTCATAAGGTCATCAGTGATAGGAGTAGAATTAGGCCATTTGGCTCATCAAGTCTACTACACTATGCAATCATGGATGATCTATTTCTTCTTCCTAACCTCATTCTCCTGCCTTCTCCCCATAACCTCTGACACCTGTACTAATCAGGAATCTATCTATGTCTGCCTCAAAAATATCCACTGACTTGGCCACCACAGCCTTCTGTGGCAAACAATTCCACAGATTCACCACCATCTAACCAATGACATTTCCCCTCAAAGAACGTCCTTTCATTCTGAGGCTATGACTAGTCCTAGACTCTCCCATTGGTGGAAACATCCTCTCCACATCCACTCTATCCAAGCCTTTCACTATGCTGTATGTTTCAATGAGGTCCCCCCTAATTCTTCTGAACTCCAGCGAGTACAGGCCCGGTGCTGACAAACGCTCATCATAGGTTTATTTACTCATTCCTGGGATCATTCTTGTAAACCTCCTCTGGGCCCTCTCCAGAGCCAGCACATCCTTCCTCAGATATATAACCATATAACCATATAACAATTACAGCACGGAAACAGGCCATCTCGGCCCTTCTAGTCCGTGCCGAACACTTATTCTCACCTAGTCCCATCTACCTGCACTCAGACCATAACCCTCCATTCCTTTCCCGTCCATATACCTATCCAATTTATTTTTAAATGATAAAATCGAACCTGCCTCCACCACTTCCACTGGAAGCTCATTCCACACAGCTATCACTCACTGAGTAAAGAAGTTCCCCCTCATGTTACCCCTAAACTTCTGTCCCTTAATTCTCAAATCGTGTCCTCTTGTTTGAATCTTCCCTACTCTCAATGGAAAAAGCTTATCCACGTCAACTCTGTTTATCCCTCACATCATTTTAAAGACCTCTATCAAGTCCCCCCTTAACCTTTTGCGCTCCAAAGAATAAAGACCTAACTTGTTCAACCTTTCTCTGTAACTTAGTTGCTGAAACCCAGGCAACATTCTAGTAAATCTCCTCTGTACTCTCTCTATTTTGTTGACATCTTTCCTATAATTTGGCGACCAAAATTGTACACCATACTCCAGAATTGGCCTCACCAATGCCTTGTACAATTTTAACATTACATCCCAACTTCTATAATATGGTGCCCAAAATTGCGCACAATATTCCAAATGCGGCCTTACCAACACCTTCTAGAGCCTCAACATTACATCCCCTGTTTTTGTCTCCAAGCTCTCTTGAAATAAATGCTAGCAGTTCCTTCTGCAGTTGTACAGAGCCCGAGTGAGACCACAACTGGAGTATTGTGTGCAGTTTTGGTTCCCTAATTTGAGGCAGGACATTCTTGCTATTGAGGGAGTGCAGTGTAGGTTTACAAGGTTAATTCCCAGGATGGCGGGACTGTCATATGCTGAGAAAATGGAGTGACTTGGCTTGTACACTCTGGAGTTTAGAAGGATGAGAGGCGATCTTATTCAAACATATAAGATTCTTAAGGGTTTGGACACGCTAGAGGCAGGAAACATGTCCCCGATGTTGGGGGAATCCAGAACCAGGGGCCACAGTTTAAGAATAAAGGTTAAGCCATTTAGAACGGAGACGAGGGAACACCTTTTCTCACAGAGAGTTGTGAGTCTGTGGAACTTTTTGCCTCAGAGGGCGGTGGAGGCGGGTTCTCTGGATGCTTTCAAGAGAGAGCTAGATAGGGCTCTTAAAGATAGCGGAGTCAGGGGATATGGGGAGAAGTCAGGAACGGGGTACTGATTGGGGATGATCAGCCATGATCACATTGAGTGGTGGTGCTGGCTCGAAGGGCCGAATGGCCTACTCCTGCACCTATTGTCTATTGTCTATTGAGTTTCCTTTCAACAACTTACCCAAGGCAGAGGATGGTGAAGACAATATTCCCAGGTTATGATGTGCATGGGACACGCAAAAGAATTCAGGACAATATGAGCTGCTTCTGGATCAGCTGCAAAGTTAAATTCAGCGCACACGGTGATGTTCCCCCTGCCTGAAAAATAAAACCCATGAATGAAGTTCATCCCACCTCAACTTTAAAGCTCCCTTTGCTCAAACACGTTTAGCAGTACGGTGAAAGTAATCCCTTATCACTTACTTGAAAATATTCAATGACAAATATCTCAGCAATTCAGGTGTGTCATATCATTACTTCAAGGCAAGGGTTCCCAACCTGCGGGTGAATTTCCCAGGGGGTGAATTTCACATAGAAACATAGAAAATTAGGTGCAGGAGTAGGCCATTCGGCCCTTCGAGCCTGCACCGCCATTCAATATGATCATGGCTGATCATCCAACTCAGTATCCCGTACCTGCCTTCTCTCCATAACCCCCTGATCCCCTTAGCCGCAAGGGCCACATCTAACTCCCTCTTAAATATAGCCAATGAACTGGCCTCAACTATCCTCTGTGGCAGAGAGTTCCAGAGATTCACCACTCTCTGTGTGAAAAAAGTTCTTCTCATCTCGGTTTTAAAGGATTTTCCCCTTATCCTTAAGCTGGTGAAAATTGCCCCTTGTCACTGGACGCTCCCCAACATCGAGGAACAATCTTCCTGCGGAGGGTCATATCAATTACTGCTCAAGCCAAGGGTTTACCCTCCAACCTGGGAGGCGCTACAGGAATTTCCCAGGGGGTGAACAGCTTCTTTCCACCTACCCAGGGGGTAAAAATATGTTGATTCTGGACTTTGTACATTTTTTTTTCTAAATTCAACTGTTTGCTATGTTTGGTTCTGAGTTTGTAAATCATTTAGTTGTCTCATAAATAAGTGAAATAACATTGAATTATGTGAATCTTTTAAAGTTGCCAGGGGTAAACGGGACGAAAAAGGTTGAGAATCCCTGCTTTTAAGGAATTTAAGTAAAGAATGTCCCACAGTCGCATATCAAGATTCCTCGATGGGGTAGGCCCATGTAAATATTTACTATTATAGAGCTCAGTTTAGTTTTCATTGCAGATTGGCAAACCCAAGCAAAGCATTCGCACCAACAATAATGGTCACTCTGCCGCTCACTCATTGAAACTTACCGAATAGTGAAAGGCCTGGATAGAGTGGATGTGGAGAGGATGATTCCACTAGTGGGAGAGTCTAGGACCAGAGGTCATAGCCTCAGAATTAAAGGACAATAGACAATAGGTGCAGGAGTAGGCCATTCGGCCCTTCGAGCCCAGCACAGCCAATCACTGTGATCGTGGCTGATCATCCACAATCAGTACCCCGTTCCTGCCTTCTCCCCATATTCTAATGGATGTTCCTTTAGAAAAATAAGGAGGAATTTCTTTAGTGAGAGGATGGTGAATCTGTGGAATTCATTGCCACAGAAGGCTGTGGAGGTCAAGTCAATGGATATTTTTAAGGCAGAGATAGATAGATTCTTGATTAGTACGGGTGTCAGGGGCTTATGAGGGGAAGGCAGGAGAATGGGGTTAGGAGGGAGAGATAGATCAGCCATGATTGAATAATTGATTCCCCTACTCTGGGTAAAAGAATGTGCATTCACTCTATCCAATCCCCTTTTGTAGTAAGGGGAATTCCTCGACAGTATATGAATATCAGATAAAGTCTGGTCGAATTCAGCTGTCAGTTGAATAGCACAAAATATAGGGTCTACCTTCCATATTTCCTCCCATGATGTACAAATGTTTTAACTTCAATGGGAAAGTTGGATCCATTTTAGAAGCCAACGCAACATTTGTCAGGGGTCCAGTGGCCACAAGAGTAACCTGTGGGGTAATAAATAGTTGGTCAGTACAGAGAATGAGAGACGTATGGAAAGATTGTACAGTGGTAAAATATAACCGGTATTTTCACTCTCTTGTTTCGGTACTCATTTAGAATTCATTTTATACTCAGATATTTAATCAGAAGCACCTACAGCAGTTTGAGGTTCAAACAGTCTTGTTCTCATTAAATCATGGTGGCGCAGCGGTAGAGTTGCTGCCTTACAGCGTCAGAGACCGGGTTTGAAATTATTTCCTTCGCTCCATAGATGCTGCTGCACCCGCTGAGTTTCGCCAGCTTTTTTGTGTACCTTAAGTTTGTGGGCTAATTGGTTTGGTAAAATTGTAAATTGTCCCAGGTGTGTGCAGGATAGTATTAGTGTGTGGGGATCGCTGGTTGGCGCTGATTCGGTGGGCCTGTTTCCACCCTGTATCTCTAAACTAAACTAAACTAAACTAAACTAAACTAAACTAAACTATTTGCTGTCCACCCCCTATTGCTTATCCCCCCCCCCCCACTTTGTTGTTCCCATCTGACACCAACCTGACACTTCACCTTCCTGTAAAGGGCGTGTCCCACTAGCGTTATTTGCGCATAATTTACTCGACATCGTTTACGAGTCACGACGCATGACACGCGCGTCATGCTGCGCACGTGATGCGTGCATGGTGCACATTACGCGCACAAGCTGCGTGGTGACATAAGCAGTGATGCACGGTCGCTCGCGATGCCTCAGGATTTTGGGATATACAAAATCTTCACGCGCCTTCTGCGTGACGTGCAAATGACGCCCCAGTGGGACAGGCCCTTAAGAGTTTAGAATCTGAAGCCTTTTGTTCTCCACTTCTCACCTCCCAGCTTCTGTCATTATCACCACCTTATCCTCCCCCACCTGCTAATCAACCTCTCCTCACCTGGATCAACATCCCCTCCTCACCTGGATCCACATCCCCTGGTAGTTCTTGCCCCACCACGCTTTATTCTGCCTACTTCCCCTCCACTCTTTCAGTCCAGATGAAGGGTCTTGATCTAAAGTGTTGACTATCCTTTCCCCTCCACAGATGCTGTCTGACCTGCTGAGTTCCTCTAGCAACTCTGCTCCTTTGAAGCATATGTTACAATGGCAGACATCCCAGGTCAGGTAACCCTGAAAGCAAAGGTATTGCTGCAACTTCGGTATACCACACCTGTATAAGCACAGTACACAACATGTTCACCTTACCTAAAAAGGGAGTTCAGAGTTTAGTTTAGTTTAGAGATCCAGCATGGAGACAGTCCCATCGACCCATTGATTCCACACCGACTTCTGCTCACCCGTTCACACTAGTTGTGTGTATCCCAATTTACAGAGGCCAATTAAAGGGCCTATCCCACGTGGGAGTCATTTGCGCGTCATTTTGTGAATCCCAAAATCCTGGGGCGCGCGCGCGACCACACATCACTGCCTACATCACCACGCACCATGCACGCGTAATGCACGCCATGCGCACGTCGTGCGTCGTGACGCGTAAATGAAGCCGTGTAAATGACGCACAAATGACGCACAAATGACGCCCAAGTGGGATAAGCCCTTAACCTACAAATCCACATGTCATTGGGGTATGGCGTGGGGTCAAGGAAAGAGTGTTCACGTCGCGGCCTGTTTTCACCAATCTTTCCGCCACCACGCACATGAAGCACAAGAAGTGCAAGACAGGCACCATGGTACGCAGATGCCGAGAAGTGTGTTCAGCTCTGGCGGAATAATTTCTAACCTTGTGTGTGGACTCGATAAGAAGTAGCAATGTTACAAAATTTTGACATTTTAAAAATCAAGTCTGTAATTTACCCCCATCAGATAAAGCATAAAAAGAAGTATAATTTGACACCTAATTCACTTTCATATCTTCAGTATTAAAAAAGTTATGGCCATTTTAATACTTGGAAATTAGCATCTTGTTCTCTATTGCTTTTCCATTGAATTAACACAAAAACTGTGATCGAGGACAGTCAAATGGCCATAACTTTCTTAAAAATTAAGAGAACTAAAATTCATTTTCAGTTATTATAGATTGAAGCATTCTGAAACAAATGTGAAACAATCTTACTTAGATGACTTGAAATTAAAGCATATAATTAGTTAGTTACCTAATTGTAGCTAATTACAAAATTCAATTACTAGATCTAAACATCTATCAATTTCTTAAGAATAGATTAACATTTTTAAATAGCCTAAGTGTCCAAATAACATTCACACAAGAATTCACAACATAACATAATTTTTAAATCTCATTGTCATGGATTTATAGGCCAAATGGAAGGAATTTAATGTTTAAAACCTGTAAATTAATGGCCATTTAAATCAATTTACGAGTGGGTTTTTCTGGACGCGATCATTTGGAACGCTGCGGTTTGCAGTGACTTAGACCCCCATATCGGCATGAAAAACACTGCCGGTTGGTATGGGGACTAAATCACTGTTTCGCAACTTAAAATGTTAAGTAAAGGTATCTTAAGGACCACTTTTATACATAAAAATAAACCGCTTTCTTTTACTTGTCACCTACATGAAATCCGTCCCCGTTGTCAGCGTTGTCAGCTTTAGAAGCTGATTTTAAAATGACTCCATCGCTGAACGAGTCGGGTGATTTAAAAAAAAAAATACACAGAACGCCCGTCGGAACGATTCTTCAACAAAAGCTTGCACTCCAACCAAATATAATCCAGGACAAGGTAGGGAAAAAATGTGTTTTAAAGCCGCCCCCCTCCCTCAAAGGCGCCAAAACCGCCCACACGGCCAGTGGCAGAATTGCAGCGTCGCTGAAGGTAAGTATTGTAACATACCTATAAGAAGAAGATTGGGATATGGGAGGAAACTGGAGCACCCGGAGGAAACCCGCGCAGTCACAGGGAGAACATGCAAACTCCACGCAAACAACGCCCAAGGTCAGGATCAAACCCATGTTTCGGGTGCTGTGAGGCAGCAGTTCTACCAGTGCCACTGTGTCAGTAGCAAAGACTCATCAAATTGGTTGCTGGAATTGAATAATTGGAATGATGGTTGGTTGGGCATCTACTCATCAGAGTTGAGCAGAATGAGAGGTGACGTTATTGAAACATATAAATTACTCTCTAGGCATAACAGGGTAGAGGTGGGGAGGATGTTTCACCAGGCTGTGGGAACTAGCTCTATGGCTCATGGTTGCAAAGGAATGGTTGTACGTTTAAAAGCTGAGGTAAAGATTGAGTCGTGGGTCAGTACAAAGGCACGCAAAGCGAACACTAATAGGAATCTACAAAGGCTTAATGGACTTGTGGACGGCAACAAGACCACTAAATATTCCCAGACTTTTCTGTTTTTATTCCAGCAACCACATCAACATTTGTTATGCAAAATCAAAGCAATGCAAATGGAGGTGGTGAAATGGGATGGAGAAACTGGACAGAATGTGGCAAAGGGGCTGAATGGCCTGTTCTTCTCACCTGGCCAGCGTGCGCCGTGGCAATCCGTATCATGGCATTTACTGCATGTTCAGTTTGTATGTGCTCCAGCCCTGGAGCTTTGGAGTCTGGAACATCGCCCAGACCATCCTTCCCATGGTATAAGTGCGCATTTAACTCTTTTCCAAGGAGAGAGACATCCGCACCTCGGTACACGGGAATCTGCATGTACGAGGAAAAGAAACATTGACGATGAACTAGAACATGGAACATAAAACATAGAACCATACAACACAGGGGGACAGGCTCTTTAGCCCACAATGCCTGTGCCGAACATGATGTCAATATCAACTGATCATATCTGACTGCACATGATCCATATCCCTCCATTCCATGCATATCCAAAGAATAGTTTAGTTTAGTTTAGTTTAGTTTAGTTTAGAGATACAGCATGGAAGCAGGCCCTTTGGCACACCGAGTCCGCGCAGAAGTCCAGCGATGCCCGGACATTAACACTATCCTACACACACAAGGGCCAATTTACATTTATACCAAGCCAATTAACCTCCGAACCTGTATGTCTTTGGAGCATGGGAGGAAACCAAAGATCTCGGAGAATACCCAGGCAGGTCACGGGGAGGACGTACAAACTCCGTGCAGACAGCACCTGTAGTCGGGGTCTACGCATCTCCACCAATTTAGGTGTCGTCTGCAAACTCAGTAACCAGCCCATCGACCTTTACGTCCAAGTCATTTTTATATTTAGAGTATATCACAAATAACAGTGGTTCCATCATGGAACCCTATGGAACACCACTGGTGACAGACCTCCAGCTAGAATAACACCACAAACCTGTGTCTTCTATGATTAAAGAAACATCAAGCTGGATGGAAATATCATCAACCAATTCCTGCCACTTCCCTTTTCTCTCTTCACCTACTGGGAGCAGATTCAAGAGCTCAAAACCTGATGTTCAGACTTGTTAAGAACAGTTTCCCCACTGCTATCAGACTGAACCAACCCTAGTTCCAGTAGTGTTGCCACTAACTCTCAACTCTGCACTTACTCTCAAAAACTACTTCATTTGGTTATTCCATTCATGCACTTTAATATGCTTTTACACTAATCAGATTTTTCACTACAAACTTGCACCATTCTATTGTTGCATTTATCATTACTGTATGTATAATTTAATTAGTAACTTCATGTGAGCAAGCAATTTCATTGAATCCTTCTCCCCTCTCCCATCAGGCAAAAACTATAGTGACAGGGTCCCCTCAGTCATGGGTGACCACGGGTGAATTAGTCCAGACAATCCAAGTTCCCAGTTTTAGAGCTGGTCTCTTATGATGTGTTGTTTTGTTGGCAGGTGTGAAGGTTGCGATCTGCTGTCCAGATGGTTCCTATTCCCCGTGCGTCCAGTGAGGATAACGGTACAGAACCTTATTGGCTGGGGGCTGCCCAGCTTGAGGCGGGCGGTAGCTGTCCAGTCAGATCAGAAAATCCCTCCCACCATCGGGAGAAACCCCTGGCGCTTCGCTTTACGCCAATCTAGCGATGACGTATAACCGGTAACGGCTGCTCGCCATGTTGTGTCGGCGCCACAGGTGACGCTGGATTGTCCTCTCCAGGTTTAGGTGTAGGTTTGCAGGTGTGTGATATGTAGTCGGATGCAGGGGCGGAAAACCCGGGACACGTCCCCTCCATGTTTTGAGAGGAGAGGGACATCCCCCCAAAAGTTTTTGTAATCCGGATTTTAAAATCCGGTGATCGAGGGCGCAGATTGGAGGAGAGAGAGACGTCGGTCGGCAGGCAATGGGGGAGGGACATGATTTAGCGCGATGATTGGAGGAGGGGGAGGGGGTGGGGGGGGGGGGGGGGGGGGGGGTGGGACTGAGGATAGAGTGCGATGATTGGAGGAGGGAGACGTGGCATAGACCTGCGCTTCATCCACAGCCAGGATCAATCCCGGCCGGGTCTCTGGCACTGTCCCGTCCCCACCCGAGTACTCCCCCTCCGCAGATGGCCCGAGCGGTCGGCAGCAAAGATCCTCCGCTATAGGATCTTTGGTCGGCAGTCAGACGGGCCAGTGCAGAGAAACAGCGCTAAACCCAGCTAACACTGCCTGTCCCGCCAGGTGAGCTTACAACCCTTCCCGAACTTGCGGGAAATATGGCCAGCGCGGAGAAGCAGCACTGGTGTCCCGTCAAGGGCTGTAGTTAACCCGGTGAGACAGGCAGAGTTGAGCTGCATTTAGCGCTGGATTGAGCCTCCTACTCCTCGCGCGCTTGTGTGTGAGTGTGCGCATGTGCGCGCGGCCGCCAAAAAATTGTGTCCCCCGTCCCCTCCATGTTTTGATAGCGAGATCCGCTCTTGGTTGGATTCAAGCCTGGGCGAAGTCATATGGAGGACAGGCTGTTGCCCATGCAGCACGTCCCCCCCCCTCTCCACATCGCTGATCGATCCAAAGGAACAGCAGGGCCGTTACAGTTTGGCACCAGCGCCATCGCAGGAGCTGCCAGAGTGAGGTTGTAGACAACGACAAACTGTTAGACAAACTCCTAAACAATCAGTGGTAGGGACTCGGAATCCAGATTTTCTTGAGGTTTACTCCTGGAGCCTTTTCCATGACTGGATATGGCCACAAGGCAGTGGAGGTTTTAAATCAGAGTTTCCCCTCTCCTGAAGAGCCCTATTTGCTCAAGACTCGTAGGGGCGGGAGCGTCTACCTTCCCGTGCAGGTCTATAGCACCTGCCCACTGCGCATGGCCGGGTGAAACGTATACAAGTGTGAAAACACACTCCTCCAGATTCAGGGACAGATTATTTTCAGCATTCTATGAGGCAAATGAATCATCCTACCACAACCAGACAGCAGTGCTGAACTATTATCTACCACTTTGGTGACCCTCCGACTATCTTTGATTGGACCTTGCTGGCTTTACATTCCACTAGACGTTATCCCCTTATCATGTATCTGTACACTGTAAATGACTCGATTGCAATCACGTATTGTCTTTCTACTGACTGGTTAGCGCGCAACAAAAGCTTTTCACTGTATCTCGGTACACGTGACAATAAACTAAACTGAACTAATGTACATGACAATAAACTAACGTAATCCAATCTATATCACAGCAAAATGGCAGTTTTCAAAATAATTGTCATTGTTAGATACAGTTTATCATAGCTTACTTACAGCTTACTTATAATAGCTTAATTTGATCATAGGTTGCAGTGCCCATTGATTTTTGAAATGGGCACATAGGCTTGCCTGTGCTAAGAATCTGTCCCTTTACCGGTAGTTGGCATCACCCACCTCTGACTTGTGGCAAACTTTAAGCACTCGTCTCCAATTGGCAGGCAGAAAAATAATTGTCCCCTTAAATTGATACTATTGCATTGCTGAAGGGTGGAATATGTTGGAGGGTTGGGGTTGGGAGAATAGGGTATACTGTAGGGGAAATTAATGGGGAATGAGTAGGAAGGAACTGCAGATGCTGGTTCAAACCAACGATAGACACAAATACAGCCGGCGGCACTCATCACGGCAGCTTGGAGCGAAGATGGTGGTTTCGGTACCTTCGGCCCTTTCTTAAGATTTTTTTTGACGTCCAGTGCGCCATGGCAATGAGTCGCTATGTTGACGATGCATATCGACAGCCGATCAAGATTCGACACATAGCTAGCATAGGTGCCGGTAGGGCCATTCGGCCCTTGCGCCTGCCCCGCCATTCCTCTGATCATGGATGGCTCATCAACTCCACTCACACTTCTCGCTATTTTCTCCGTTACATTTGCCTTTCTCCGATACTCTTATATTAGCTTTCGTATTCGCCCCTTACTGCCCTTACCCACGCCCAGGCGAACACTCTAACACGTCATCAGAGGGCCTAGTCCCTCTAGAATGATATTTCTTTGGTCCCCAACCTCTGTGGCAGAGAGTTCCCGAGATAGCCACCACGATCGTCTCCCTCGTGCAAATATTGTGTGGTGCCTATCTAGATACCAAGGCCATGAAAAGATATGCCAAACAGCAAAGTGTCTCCATCGATAGTATACAAGTGAAGTGCAAGCTATGCAAAAATCATGCAAAAAATAACCCTGATGTATCGTCTCATTTGGGAACACAAACTCATTGTTGCTGGGGTCGAGCTGTGTTTGGAGAACTATCCGCAACCACACATTGGACCTCACGTGGGCCGTGTTACATGGCTTTTCTTGTGGTTATTTTTTCTCTTCTAGTTGTTCTTTTTTGCCTTATGTTGAAACACCTTTTCCGCTAATGTTCCCGTTGCCTGTCGGGCAATTCACCCCTTGTCCATACCCCAGAAGGCCGGCTTGGGTTTTAGGTTTTGGAGTCTATTGTATTGGTGACCCTCTCCCCGTGCAAACCTGGCTGGCTGCCTCGCTCCTCCCGTCTGTATCAGCTCTCGCTCAAACGCTAGCATTCCCATCGAATAGCCCCACCACCAGTTTCGTAGTAGAGCAACCCAGCGGGAAGGTCGTGATGGCGAATATCTTTCTGGTCTTGCAGTGCGCAACCGTTCCATAGCCATATTTCCGTCCACCCCTGTGCCTGTCGCGACATTGGGATAGAGGCGCCCACTCTTGGACGTCTGCTGCTTAAGGAAGGGCCCATGTCTCCAAGCCAGAATCCGCAAGCAGAGTTACTATCGCCTGAGTGCCTCGGTGGGCCGCGTAACGGGGCCCTTTTCCCCCAATGCCCGCGGCCGGAGCGTGGGGTCCCACAGCCTCAGTATGGGACCCAAGCTATTACTCATATTATGCCACTGGATCTGGATGTGGGAATCGGACGCAATTACTCCAAGTCCGTTGCGGAGGACACTAAGCGGGGGGCAGGGTTACCTCCGTGCGAGACTGCTAGGAGGAATTGCGTAAGGTGACCGTGCCGACGCGGCTGGCGCCGGACTTCTTGTGGGCAAAATGTTTGGAGATTGCCCACCCACCCGGATAATGTGGATAAAGGTTGAGGTTACCGGTTATCCCTTTTGGTGGCAAACGGGAAAGCAGCACCGATTACTCACCTACAATGGTGGCCTACGATGCGGAAAGGGGGCGATCATGCCGCACAGGACCTGGGGTCTATGGTACACCACAGTATTGAAGCGAGACATGAAGGTGCGCCAGCTCAGGCAGTACAAGAAAGCGAAATGGCCGAGGTCTAGCTTCATTCGCAAAACCCCCGATTGGCAGCCTCCGCATAGGAGAGCGGACGGTTTCCACTGCACAGTTGCCCCCTACCAGGGTCTTGGTGAGCCCACACCTGGAGTATTGCGTACAGTTTTGGTCTTCCAACCTCGCTGAGGCAGGACCCTTATTGCCATAGAGGGATTTCGGAGAGACGTTGAGAGTTCAGACTGCTTCCTGGGATGGCAGGACTTGTCTTAGCGAACGGACTGGATAGGACTGGTTTATACTTCTACGACATTTAGAACCATGCGAGGGGATCTTATGACTCGGAAAAATCCCGTACCCAATGCGCTCGAAGGGGTGGACAGGTAGAGACCCAGGAAGAGCGCGTCACCGACTTTGGGGCCGTCCAGGCAAAGGCGGTCACACTAAGATACGGGGGAACCCTTTTTAACCGAGGATGAAGCAGAACTGGTTTCCCACCAGTCTCGTGTGTGCGTCTCTGGCCTCTCTGCCACAGACTTTTGGTAGTGGCGGCCAGTTCTATTGGCTCTCTTTAAGAGGACGTCGATGTGACCCTTGTGGCTACGGGGTCTCAGGGGGCTCCTTATGGAGCGACGGACGAGGTCGGGATACTGTAGGTGATGATTCAGCCCTGATCAATTGTAAGGTGCGGTGATCCGGCTCGACGGGCCGAAGGCGCCCCTACCTCCCTCTGCACTAATTTCTACCTGTTTTGTTTTACTCCCCCGCGCCCCCCTTGTCGCACTGTTTTTGATGGTTCCACTCGTATTGGGTTCCCCCACTAGTCGGGATTTCTTCTTTTGTCCGGTCTTACAGACCGGGACACGTGCGGCCAAACTTTATGCCTGGACGCAGATCCCAACACATCCTTTCAGCGCCTCTCACAGGCCCCCCTTGCCGAGTCAGCAATCCACGGTCGGGCCCCCAGCTCGCCCAAAAGCTGGCAGGCCTCCGCGGGTCCGGCCGCAATCTGCCGGAAGGAAGAGGGCCTTCCCCCACAGGACTCCGCGATGTGTGGGCCAGTCTAACTAGGCTGACCTCCCCTTGGACTGTGCGCATGGAGGAGCCGCAGGGGTGGGCGCGTGCCCCACACCCGACGCCCGTCTCTTGCGAGGGCTCTCTACATATCTTATTCATGGGAACTGCCATCGATTCACCTAGGCTTGCTATGGTTCTTTATGCGGCTTTATGTGTATTCTTATAGTGACCAAAGGCTGGCTTGACCTACGTGGCCCACTGTGGCACTAACGCGGACGATTTGCCGATGTATTCTATTTTGACCCGAGCGATTGCCTACCTCTTGCGATTTGGTGACCACTCACATCTTTCACTCATGTACACAACACACCACTAACGGCCCGAGCTAATGGGCAAATCCACCCCCCCGGTCCCAATGGTTCCCTAGCCGGCTTTTTGTCCTTTTTTTTTTGTTACCCGTGTTTTCTGTTTTGGTCATTGTTTGTTGTGCGGTGCTCCTCGCAAGCGGGGGTGTTTATACGCTACTATATTCCAGTATGACTAAGCGCTGTGTCTGGATTTTCATGTCCCCCCCTTTGACATTGCAACGTCCTTCCTTGCATCGCCGCGCCAACCAACTCACGGGATCAAGACGTAGCGCGTATACTACAGAGGGTATCAACTAAATATCAAACCATCGCGAAAACCGTACTAGTCCATCCTACATATCTATCCACACCCAACTATTAGATCCTCTCTTTTCTTTTTTTTCCTTCTCTCTTCTCTTCCTTCTCTCTTTTTTTTTTTTTTCTCTCCCCACCCCGATCCCCAACTTCCTCCCCCTTACCTTCCTCCTTTCCTCCTTTTTTCCCCCTCTTTTTTTTTTTGTTTTTTCTCTCTCTTCTCTCTCTTCTTTCTTTTCTTTTCCTCTCTTATTTCCTATTTTTCCTCTTTTCTTTTTTCTTTTTTTTTTCTTTCTTTTTTTTTTTCCCCCTCCCCCCCCCCCCCTCCCCCCCCAACCCCTCCGCTTTTTCTCTCTTCATATCTGCTTTCTTCTTCTTCTTTTCTTTTCTTGTTTTTTTTTTTTTTTTTTTCTCTTCTTGTCTTTTTTCTTTTCTTCGGTCCTCCTCTTGTTTTTTTTCCTCTCCGCTCTTTTTCGCTCTTTCTCTTTTTCTCTTCTTTCTTCTCTCTTCCCCTCTCTCATCCTCTTATCCAACCAAACCCCCACCAAATCCCCAAACATCCTCCTTCACTCTCATCCTCGCCCAGGGCCCGCACGTGGGGCTATGGTCTCCCACGCCCCGCGCGTCCGCCAGCGGGTGGGTGTGTTTCGGACCGCTCACTTGCCGCTTCCCTACACACACCCATCTCACCCCCCCCGAACGACCTTCTTCATTACGTCTTCTGCGGTACCGTCTTCCTCCACACACCTCACCGCAGACACACACCACAGCACTCCCCGCCACCCCATCCCCTTGTCTTTCGCCATCTCTCCAGACGGTCTCCGTCCCTCGCGGGTATGAACTCTTTATTTTTTTTTTTTCCCGGGTTGTCGGGGATCGCAGTCCGCGTAGCGCCTGGCCTAGACGTAGCATTGCATTATATGCACACCATCCTTCTTCTCCCGAGCGCCGGCACTACCGGGGCCAGGAGCGATCTATCCCCCCGCTTTGTGTTTCTTCGTTTTCCTTTCATAAACCCTTCGATCTGTCGCTTTATCATCTACCAACCTCTTGTTTCTCCGCTCTCCCTTCCCCCACTCCATCGCCTCCTCTGAAGCGTGAACCCCCCCGCGAACACTGTCACCTTCATTCCCCCCAGATGTCTGCCTGACCCAGAGTGAATTCTCTCCGCCCATCATCTGCAGTCTTGTCGTGTCTCAGTATCTTGGCCGTCCCTTCCTCTTTACTGCTGGTTCTTGTGTTTACACCGAGCCCCTGAGACTTTGTGTCATGATTACTACTGCCTCACTATCACATTAGCTATGCTGTCTCATCATGTGCCGCCGTGTCCTCTGCTCTCGGAGCACAGTTTCCCCCAACACCTAGTACTGCTGTCTCCTCCCCCTTCTTATCAGTGCCCCTGCTGTCGTCCTCCCATCCCCCAGCTTGGCACTCACCTCCCTCTTTCCGTCTTGTCCCTACCCACCCGAACTATCGATCCGTGATGACTGGGTTTCACAGGCCCCGAACACGTTGCCTCTTTCTCTTCCCTCCTTCTTCGATGCTTCATGCATCAGACTCGTTTCTCCTCTTTTTGCGGTACCCTCACTAGATCTCTCCAGCATCTGCCTTCCCTCCTTCCTGTGTATTACTTACATTCGTTACCCTTCTCAAGACCTCCTTCTCCCTTGCCAGAGTTTCCTTTCCTCCCGAGATCGTTCACCCCCTCGTCCCTTTCCCGTCTTCCTCCCTTCTCCCTGCCTGGGATGTTTTTATATTATCCCACCCCTTCTGGTTACTTGCCTCCTCTTCCCCTTTTTTTCCCCCCCCCCCCCTCGATCTGTTAGAGACTCTAGGTTCGCTCGTCCGATCCCGTTGTCTTTCCTCTCCGCCGCCTTCCCTCTAGAGACACATGACATCTTCCACTTATTCTTCCCCTCTCTTTTTTCCGCCCTACCCATCAGTAGAGTTTTAACCTGCCTTTCGCTCCTATAAGTTCTTTCGTACCAACATATCACTGATGCTGCCGTTTGAGTTGTGGTGTTGTTTCACCCCATGGGGCTTGGGGCTCTCATTACTACCGCTTTTCTTGCCAGTATATCTTCCCCACCGACTACCCTCGGAAACCGGCCCACCCGTGCCCCGTTGCTTTTCGACAACTCGTACGACCTCCCTGTCCTGCCCACTCCTGGTCGTCTCCCTCGAGGTCCATTCCTGACGACAGCCCCGCCATCCCTACGCGTATCTTTCGTACAACCCACAACGCTCTAACTGTCCAATCCTGCCTTTTCCGCACGAGTGTCCCCCTACCATATCTTACGATTCCTCATTTACAACTCTCTCTTACTGGTCCAGATTTCACCTGGCCTCACGCCTTTTCGGGTAATCGCGCATCCCATTTCACCCTCCAACTTATCACTGTCATAGCTCACATGTTTCCTTCCTCCGTTTCTCACTACTTAACTTATTCTAAATCCTGTGGCCCTGGGCGACGAGTTCTTGTCAGCCCCAAATCCATCGGGGCCCCTAGTTTCCTCCTGGCATCGTGCTTTGTCCCCATTACTGAGACACCCGCTCTATTGCGTGTTCCCGTACGCCCCCTTCTTTAAACTTCCCCGAGATTCGAGACGAGTGCTCCCCTCCCACGCAGCTAGACTGAATTAGTCTATGCCCGCCCGCAGCCCCCGGAACTCTAACGCTTTTTCTTACTAGCCTCCTACGTAATGTCTTATCACTAATTGGAGCCCAACTGTAGTCACTATTACAGGTGTGGTTTCCTATCGTCTGGCCATCTTCCACATCGGATATTTGGCCCCTTGACTTCTTATCTCCAGTCCTCCTTTCTTTTGGTGAAGGCCCCATGCCATTTCGCGTTCTCTACTGCCTGTGGGTTTAGTCCGGCCTGCTTGCACTTTCAGCTGCCTTATGATTATCATCCAGACCCTCCGACTATTTCGTTGTTATTCTTTGTCATTTTCCACGTGTATCATTGCTAGCTACTCCTCGCTCTCTTTTTTTCTAAACCAAGGCTGCAATCACTCAATCTCTCCATTGTTCATTTTGCTATCTGCATGCACTATCATCAGCAATCTGCCCCCTCACCCCCCCTGTCTAGTTGCACCCTGCATCTCGAATTAGCCGATATCTCCTCACGTTATGTGATGTACACCCAGTTGGTTCATGGCTAAATTTGCTCCTGTCCTTTGTACCGTCCCCTTCTATCTAGTAGCTGTTATACTGAGTATAATCGAGCTGTTGCATTGTCCCGACACTCTCTCGCGCTTGTTTGCCGTATTTTCTTTTGTTCTATTCTACTTAGTCACTGCCGGATTCTGCAACAGCTTGGTACATCCGACCTTGTTTGAGTATGTTCTCGACCCCCCATTTTTTTTTGTCTCCCTGTCAGCCCCCTATATGATTTCCTTAATGTTCTCTGGCTCCATTGTTGTTGCCCTTATTTGTTCTTTGGATTGTGTGTCCTGCCATATGACATAATGCTTTCGTCATATCCAGGTTAAAATCCCTCAACGGAGTTTCTACTTCTAGTGCGCCCTTATGGAGGTCCCATTATCATTCAAGACCAAATCTGGAGTATGGTGTACAATTTTGGTCGCCCAATTATAGGAAGGATGTCAACAAAATAGAGAGAGTACAGAGGAGATTTACTAGAATGTTGCCTGGGTTTCAACAACTAAGTTACAGAGAAAGGTTGAATAAGTTAGGTCTTTATTCTCTGGAGCGCAGAAGGTTAAGGGGGGACTTGATAGAGGTCTTTAAAATGATGAGAGGGATAGACAGAGTTGATGTGGACAAGCTCCCTTTGAGAATAGGGAAGATTCAAAAAAGAGGACATGACTTCAGAATTAAGGGACAGAAGTTTAGGGGTAATATGAGGGGGAACTTCTTTACTCAGAGAGTGGTAGCGGTGTAGAATGAGCTTCCAGTGGAAGTGGTGGAGGCAGGTTCATTGGTATAATTTAAAAATAAATTGGATAGGCATATGGATGAGAAGGGAATGGAGGGTTATGGTATGAGTGCAGGCAGGTGGGACTAAGGGAAAAAAAAGTTGTTCGGCACGAACTTGTAGGGCCGAGATGGCCTGTTTCCGTGCTGTAATTGTTATATGTTATATGGTTATAAGCGGATTGTCTATCAACCGGCCACTGTCTAACTGGATACAGCACATGGGATCATTTGAATTGTGAGCTTCATCACCCTTGGGGGAACATTATACAGACATCCTAATCACTGGGGAGATGGAAGGGACATGGTCCTTCTGGAGCCTCTTGCACAAAGCTCTGATCCTGTGTTACTTGATAATCTGGGTGGCGCAGTGGCACAGCTAGACGACCCACTGCCTCACTGCTTCAGGGCCCAGAGCTAACCTCCGATCTCCAGCCCTGTTGCCAGAACTACAGGGTCTGAGCTATAGGAGGAGGTTGAGTAGGCATGGACTCTGTTCTCTGGAGTGCAGGAGGATGAGAGGTGGTCTTATAGAAGTGTATAAAATCATGAGAGGAATAGATCTGCTAGATGCACAGAGTCTCTTGCCCAGAGCAGGTGAAAAGAGGACCAGAGGACATAGGTTTAAGGTGAAGGAGAAAAGATTTAATAGGAATCTGAGGGGGAACTTTTTCACACAAAGGGTGGTGGGGTATGGAACAAGCTGCCAGAGGAGGTAGTTGAGACTGGGACTATCCCAATGTTTAAGAAACAGTTAGACAGGCACATGGATAGAAACATAAAACATAGACATAGAAATTAGGTGCAGGAGTAGGCCATTCGGCCCTTCGAGCCTGCACCGCCATTCAATATGATCATGGCTGATCATCCAACTCAGTATCCCGTACCTGCCTTCTCTCCATATCCTCTGATCCCCTTAGCCACAAGGGCCACATCTAACTCCCTCTTAAATATAGCCAATGAACTGGCCTCAACTACCCTCTGTGGCAGAGAGTTCCAGAGATTCACCACTCTCTGTATGAAAAAAGTTGTTCTCATCTCTGTTTTAAAGGATTTCCCCCTTATCCTTAAGCTGTGACCCCTTGTCCTGGACTTCCCCAACATCGGGAACAATCTTCCTGCATCTAGCCTGTCCAACCCCTTAAGAATTTTGTAAGTTTCTATAAGATCCCCCCTCAATCTTCTAAATTCTAGAGAGTATAAACCAAGTCTATCCAGTCTTTCTTCATTAGACAGTCCTGACATCCCAGGAATCAGTCTGGTGAACCTTCTCTGCACTCCCTCTATGGCAATAATGTCCTTCCTCAGATTTGGAGACCAAAACTGTACGCAATACTCCAGGTGTGGTCTCACCAAGATCCTGTACAACTGCAGTAGAACCTCCCTGTTCCTATACTCAAATCCTTTTGCTATGAAAGCTAACATACCATTCGCTTTCTCCACTGCCTGCTGCACCTGCATGCCTACTTTCAATGATTGGTGTACCATGACACCCAGGTCTCGCTGCATCTCCCCTTTTCCTAATCGGCCACCATTTAGATAATAGTTTGCTTTCCTGTTTTTGCAACCAAAATGGATAACCTCACATTTATCCACATTATATTGCATCTGCCAAACATTTGCCCACTCGCCCAGCCTATCCAAGTCACCTTGCAGTCTCCTAGCATCCTCCTCACAGCTAACACTGCCCCCCAGCTTAGTGTCATCCGCAAACTTGGAGATGTTGCCTTCAATTCCCTCATCCAGGTCATTAATTATAGGACAGGTTTGGAGGGATATGGACCAAATACAGGCAGGTGGGTCTGGTGTAGGGCCTAGGTTCACTCACCTTGACGTAACCGTGGCAACTGATTCGGGAGTGTGACATATGGCCTGCTGTGACATGGCTGGTGGGTAATTGGCTGGTGGGTAATGTATATTTTATTGTGTAGGAAGGAACTGCAGATTAAATGTGTAAGAAGGAACTGCAGATGCTGGTTTGAACCAAAGGTAGATACAAAAAGCTGGAGTATTTTGCGGGCCAGGCAGCATCTCTGGAGAGAAGGAATCGGTGGAGTTTCAGGTCGAGACCTTTCTTCAGATTCATGATCTGATATAAAATATATTTTATTATCTTCGGAGTTAAATAAGTTACAGTTACGAGTGAGAAACCTTAGCAAACTTAGTAACAAGATTACTGCTTTGGTTAAAACCTTTCTAAATAGGCAATTAAATATTATCATTTAAAAAACTGGGGAATAGAAGGGGTAAAAAAAGACAAATTTGCAGGAGTAACCTGACAGTTTGGCAGCATCTCGGGATAACGTGGATAAGGTGACATTTCGGGTCGGGATCCTCCTTTAGATTGACTGTGATGGGTGGGAACGAAAGCAGGAAAATTGGCAGGGTAGGAAACAGACTGGCAAGGAATAGGTGGATACAGGTGAGGGGGCAGAAGTAGATCGGACAGAAGCAGATGGGACAAAGGCCAGAAATGAAAAGACACAAGGGTGTGATATGAGGATTAAAGGGTTGCAAATTGTGAAGCCAGAGGAAGGAATATAGATGGAAAGAGAGAAATAGGTTTGAGTCTAGGTGGAGTACAGGGATGTGGGGGGGGGGGGGGGGGGGGGGGGGGGGGGTTGTAGGTTAGTTACCTACATTGGAGAACTCATTGTTCCAATCCTTGGATTGTAAACTAGCCAAGCGGAATATGAGGTGCTGTTCCTCCAGTATGCCTCTGACCTCACTCTGGCAATGGAGGAGGCCCAGAACAGAAAGGTCAGTGTGGGAATGGGAAGGGGAGTTACAATGGTGAGGAACTGGGAGATCCAATAAGCTGTGGCTGACCGAGGGCAAGTGTTCAGCGAAACAATCGCCAAATCGATGCTTGTTCTCGCTGATGTACAAGAGGTCACATCAGCAACACCAGGCGCAGTAGATGAGATAAGCAGAGGTGCACGTTTTTGTAAACCTGCAACTGCAGTCCCAGACTCTCAGTCTGAAGAAGGCGTGTAGACCCGAAAAGTCACCTGGTCCTTTTCTCCAAAGAAGCTGTCTGACCTGCCGAGTTACTCCAGCTTTTTGTGTCTATCTGCAGTTCCTTGTTTCTCGAACGGACAGGGGTAGTTCATTTTGAATAACAAATGAATAACAAGTTTCTATAATGTGAATAGAGAATAAACATAAGGTTCCTTGGAGATATGGACTATGACTGTGATCTTTTGTCCACAATCCCCACACTATGTTGGAAGTTCAGCATCTGTACAGGATTGTAAGCACTGCTGGAGGACTCGCTGTAATGCTTCAGACCTCACTGTGCACAACACAAGGATATTTCTTAACAACGAATGCACCACTTGAAAGCTGAAACTGGATCCTAAGTGTCTGTATTGTGGTGTCGTGTTCAACACAGAGATTAGAGTCCAGAGTAGATACAAATTGCTGGAGTAACTCAGGCAGGCAGCCAGGAAGCATCTCTGGAGAAAAGAAAAAGGTGATGTTTTATTTCGAGACCCTTCCCCTTTTCACCGGAGATGCTGCCTGACCCTTTGAGTTCCTCCAGTATTTTGTGCCTATGTTCCGTGTAAACCAGCATCTGCAGTTCCTTCGTACACACTTGGAGTCAAGATTGTTTAATTGTCATTTGCACCAACAATGAAACAATGAAGTGTGCAGGAAGGAACCGCAGATGCTGGTTTAAACCAAACCAAATGCATGGGCTCCAGATTTGCTTCTGCCCCCTCACCTGTATCCACCTATTCCTTAAACAACAAAATAGAGAGAGTACAGAGGAGATTTACTAGAATGTTGCCTGGGTTTCAACAACTAAGTTACAGAGATAGGTTGAATAAGTTAGGGCTTTATTCTCTGGAGCGCAGAAGGTTAAGGGGGGACTTGATAGAGGTCTTTAAAATGATGAGAGGGATAGACAGAGTTGATGTGGACAAGCTTTTCCCTTTGAGAATAGGGAAGATTCAAACAAGAGGACATGACTTCAGAATTAAGGGACAGAAGTTTAGGGGGTAATATGAGGGGGAACTTCTTTACTCAGAGAGTGGTAGCTGTGTGGAATGAGCTTCCAGTGGAAGTGGTGGAGGCAGGTTCATTGGTATCATTTAAAAATAAATTGGATAGGCATATGGATGAGAAGGGAATGGAGGGTTATGGTATGAGTGCAGGCAGGTGGGACTAAGGGGAAAAAAAGTTGTTCGGCACGACTTGTAGGGCCGAGATGTCCTGTTTCCGTGCTGTAATTGTTATATGGTTATATGGTTATAGACACAAATAGCTGGGGTAACTCAGCGGGACGTACAGCATCTCTGGAGAAAAGGAACAGGTAACGTTTCGGGTCGAGACTCTTCTTCAGAATGAGAGTCAGGGGAAAGGGAAATGAGAGATTTAGATTGAGATTGATGGTGATCAGGGGAGGGATGGAGAGTGAGGGAATGCAGGGGTTACTTGAAGTTAGAGCAATCAATATTCATCCGACGGATTGTAAGCTACCCAAGCAAAATATGAGATGCTGTTTCTCCAATTTGCAATTTTCAAGTTGTGATTTGCAACAGCTTTACAGGTCAGTAAACACACCAGACACACACATAATACACTAGTGCAAAAAAAAAAACCCTGGCAGTCAACCAAAGACAGTCCATAGAAGTTCATAGTTGCTGTGGTTTGTGCTGTGACTTGTTCAAAAACCTAAATGGTTGTTGGGAATAAGCTGTTCTTGAACCTGGTATTCATGGTTTTCAGGCTCCTGTACCTCTTACCAATGGTAGGATCGAAATGAGAGCACAGGCAGGGTGGGATGGGTCTTTGATGATATTGGCCACCTCGTTGAGTCAGCACCTTCCATCGATCCCTTAGATGTTGAGTAGATCAGTATCTGTGATGGTACTGTGAGTCTACCACTCTCTGTAATCTCCTTCATCCCTGGGCTTCTGAGATGCCAAGCCAGGCCATGAAGCAACCAGTGGGTATGCTGTCTACTGGAGCCCATGCAATGGCATGTCAAAGGGCCTGTTCCTGTGCTGTACTGTTCTATGTTCTATGAGCAGGGAACTGATGTAGAGTGAGTAGTGACCGCAGTTATATAGCAGATGGCCTGACGCAGTGGCCTGTTAGGGTCACTGAACACCCCAACGGGGTAGTGTGTTCCACGTCTTGGAATGACAGCATTCTGAGAGCCACATGCTGAATATCCCGCGGTCTAGGCATAAGCTTAGGGGCGGCCGCGCCTTTGCGGTTGCAGCTTCTAGACCCCCTCCATCGACTCCTTTAAGTCAAGACTAAAATCTTATCTATACTCCCAAGCCTTTCCTGATGTCCACTGAGCGAGGGCTATATGAATATATGTATGTAGTTTGTTTGTTTATACTATTCTTATAACAAATGTAAAGCACTTTGGCCAACGAGAGTTGTTTTTTTAAATGTGCTATATAAATAATTGTGACTTGACTTGACTTGCATTGAACCAAGACTTACTGGTGAATGTATTGTACCGGTAGGGGAGACATCCCTACTCATGCATGGACAGCTGCTTCCATGATTAGTGCCAAGACTCCAAGTGTATTTCAGATGTGTGGATGAAGATAAACACATTCAAGGCAGTTTAGTTCCATGCTAACTTTATTTTTTTATTGATTCACAAATTTAGAAATAGCAACCCCGCACCACCAGATTTAGCAAAGGCAAAGCCCATTTATATCAAGATAGAGTTTCCATGCATCAGAATAAATGAAGATTATTTTCCAAGCGGTTATTGGTCGGTCCCCTTGTGGAGTTTTAACAGCTTGAAATTTCAAGGCAACCCATGCTTTAAAAGGATCGCTGATCCCCCCAAAAATGTACCCAAAGCAAATTAGACACCTTAATAAACAATGATATGGATTTATAGGGTGGCTTTATAATACGAATCAAATTAAAGGCTGCATCACACAGGATATAAGATGGCCATTAATATCCCTGCAGGGGAGGAGAACGAGGGGTGGAGAGGTTTAGGAAGAGACACCTAGAGCGCACGGCCTTCACTGTGCTGACACTGGTTAGAGGAGGTGATACAGGACTGGAGAAGATAACAGAGGTGGAGAACTGAGGCCTGGGGGTGGTGGGCAGAGAGGAGGATTTGTAGGTCGTGGACAATTGAACAGAGGGTGATGAGGAGTGATGGCAGTGATTTGGTTAATTTTAAGATGGCAAGAAATAGGATGGAAACCAGCGCGGCATTGGAATAGGCAGCTCTCGAGATAACGGGGGCAGCACAGTGGCGCAGCGGTAGAGTTGGCACGGACTCGATGGGTCGAAGGGCCTGTTTCCACGCTGTGTCTCCAAAGTAAACTAAAGTAAATAACAAATAATTAATGATGGCCTCAGAATCAGATTCAGGGCAGGGTTGGGAAATCTTATGAGACGAGAATGCAAAATCCATTGCAGTTTTCAAGCCTTCTCTTTAACTTTCTCAGAATAGGTCTGTGTAAATATTTTCCACTTTAACAACAGATCTACGACTTAATCTGCAACCTAAAATTCAGTTGACATTAAAGCCTTTATAATCAGTATAATAAAAGCCACCATAAGCAGTAAATACCCAGTTTCACTGATGTTTTTAAGATATCATTACCCCATTAACATTAAAATAAAGCATAAATTTTATTGGCGTTAGCGTTTGCATCGTGCATAATTGTAACTCTGGCACTGCTGGCTTTATGTTCTTCCGTGTGGGACGTACCGCATCTTATTGCTGGGCCTTAATCTGCAGCATCTTATACTTTTCCATGTCACAATCCACGAAGACGGTGGCTTTGTGTGGAAGCTTCAGGATGTTGAGGGTGTCCACGACCAACATGCCCCTGGTCAGTGAACCGTGCAACTCCACACCCACCCCGTACTGGGCGCGCTCCTTCACCATCGAGTCATCGATGGCAGCAGCCATTGTGTACGAATCATAGGACACAGTGCCACTTCCAAATTGCAACACCTTGGCACTTTGGGCTTGCTGGGCGGAGTCTGTAGTTTGTGCAGTCACCTTCTTCATCGACTGACCCTTTTCGCTTTCTTGAATCACCTGCTGTCCAGTAACGACCTGCAATGAATCACGACAGTGATTTGGAAATGTTGTGACATATTCAGGCAGGAATCCTTCCAGCCAAATCCCTCTCCATAACGTTCCCCGACTGTCCTTCTCACCCTGAATCCCCATTATTAACAACATGCTGGGTGTTATTGACTAAAAGATAGTTTCTACCCATGTGCGATAAAAGAACTTAACTCTAACAGAGAACACTGGGGGAAGCACAAGATAATTCGGGGGTGCAAGGTAATGCGCGATATTCTTTAAAAATATTTTTAATACCTATTTATTATTTTCTTTACTGATCTTGTGTATATGTGAGTCAATGGCTGCTGTTTGTTCGTTTTAAATCTTTTATCCTGTGTCTTCTATGTACACACCGAAGGAGATGCAATGGAATTTTGTTGCACAGTTGTTGTGCAATGGCAATAAACGTATTCTATTCAATCTATTCTATTGAGATACCACTCCTAATGTTGGTGCCCTAGTTCAACACAAAGGCATTGATTTAATGAAAAAGCTCCACCTGCAATGCTTTCTCTGTATTTTTCCCCATTATTGATTAATTGAGAACATATATCTGATATAGAATATTGGGATACATGAGAGTAACAGGGACAACAGAGAGTTGTGGTGGAAGTACAAGGTGGTGGAAGGACAACAGAGCGTTGTGGTGGGGTCCTTTTCACAATGGCAGGCAGTGACTAGTGGGGTACCCCAAGGCTCAGTACTGGGACCCCAGCTATTTACAATATATATTAATGATCTGGATGAGGGAATTGAAGGCAATATCTCCAAGTTTGCGGATGACACTAAGCTGGGGGGCAGTGTTAGCTGTGAGGAGGATGCTAGGAGACTGCAGGGTGACTTGGATAGGCTGGGTGAGTGGGCAAATGTTTGGCAGATGCAGTATAATGTGGATAAATGTGAGGTTATCCATTTTGGTGGCAAAAACAGGAAAGCAGACTATTATCTAAATGGTGGCCGATTGGGAAAGGGGGAGATGCAGCGAGACCTGGGTGTCATGGTACACCAGTCATTGAAGGTAGGCATGCAGGTGCAGCAGGCAGTAAAGAAAGCGAATGGTATGTTAGCTTTCATTGCAAAAGGATTTGAGTATAGGAGCAGAGAGGTTCTACTGCAGTTGTACAGGGTCTTGGTGAGACCACACCTGGAGTATTGCGTACAGTTTTGGTCTCCAAATCTGAGGAAGGACATTATTGCCATAGAGGGAGTGCAGAGACGGTTCACCAGACTGATTCCTGGGATGTCAGGACTGTCTTATGAAGAAAGACTGGATAGACTTGGTTTATACTCTCTAGAATTTAGAAGATTGAGAGGGGATCTTATAGAAACTTACAACATTCTTAAGGGGTTGGACAGGCTAGATGCAGGAAGATTGTTCCCGATGTTAGGGAAGTCCAGGACAAGGGGTCACAGCTTAAGGATAAAGGGGAAATCCTTTAAAACCGAGATGAGAAGAACTTTTTTCACGCAGAGAGTGGTGAATCTCTGGAACTCTCTGCCACAGAGGGTAGTTGAGGCCAGTTCATTGGCTATATTTAAGAGGGAGTTAGATGTGGCCCTTGTGGCTAAGGGGATCAGGGGGTATGGAGAGAAGGCAGGTACGGGATACTGAGTTAGATGATCAGCCATGATCATATTGATTGGCGGTGCAGGCTCGAAGGGCCGAATGGCCTACTCCTGCACCTAATTTCTATGTTTCTAAGTACAATATTAAGGTTGGAGGTCTGTGACCAGTGAAGTTCCGCAGAGATCAGTGCTGAGACCTCTGCCGTTAATGATATAGATAAATGACTGGGACATTTACATAGACGGGCTGATTAGCAAGTTTACCGATGACACCCAGATTGCTGGGCTTGTGCAGTGTGAGGAAGGCTGTCAAGGTATACAGCAGGATATAGATCAGTACCGAGATACAAAGAAAAATGCCTTTATGTACTCCAGGAGTACATCTGATCGTGCAAAAGAGAAACTAAACAAGAGTGCAGAATAAAGTGTTGCAGCAACAGAGAAAGCTACAAGAAGTGATGGATTGTTTAAGAAGGAACTGCAGATGCTGGAAAATCGAAGGTACACAAAAATGCTGGAGAAACTCAGCGGGTTCAGCAGCACCTATGGAGCGAAGGAAATAGGCAACGTTTCGGGCCAAAACCTTTCTTCAGACTGATGGGGGGTAGGGGAAGGTGGGGGGGGGGGGGGGGGGTCGGGGACAAGAAAGGAAAAAGGAGGAAGAGGAGCCCGAGGGCTGAGGGAGGGGAGGAGACACCAAGGGCTATCATAGGACACAGTGCCACTTCCAAATTGCAACACCTTGGCACTTTGGACTTGCTGGGCGGAGTCTGCAGTTTGTGCAGTCACCTTCTTCATCGACTGACCCTTTTCGCTTTCTTGAATCACCTGCTGTCCAATAGTGACCTGCAATGAATCACGACAGTGATTTGGAAATGTTGTGACATATTCAGGCAGGAATCCTTCCAGCCCATCTCTCTCCATAACGTTCCCCGACTGTCCTTCTCACCCTGAATCCCCATTACTAACAACATGCTGGGTGTTATTGACTAAAAGATAGTTTCTACCCATGTGCGATAATGTGACCTTGCCTCTGAATAACATAACCAGTAACCTATCGTATGCTAAGTGCTGCTAACAGCATAACCAGTTGGCTACACTCCCCACTCACAGCCTACTGTTAATGACGCTGCTACTCCACAACATACCATGGGCTTACGATGGCGGAGGCAAAATTCCAAGGTGGTGATGTTGATGGGACAACTAAAGTGGCTCAGCACAATGGAAGCTGCTTCTGGGTCTGTGAAAAAGTTGAACGCACCGCAGACTCTCACATTATCTTGAGCTGGAAATAAAACAGTGGAGTTAATGCTTAACTGTGAAATATTGTCATAATACTCTTTCGTAACTATTTCAAGTCAGCTTTCAGGGTTTAGGTGGTGCTGGTGATGATGTCATTCACTGTGCTTCTCTGACTGCCATTGAATGGATGGCAGTGAGCAGCCTTCCTGAACAGCTGCCGTGTCTCCTGAGAAGTTCCTCCTATATTGTTGTAGGAGGGAGTTCCAGGATTTAGACCCAGCAGTGATGAAGGAGAAGCACCATATTTCCAAATTGAGGTGTTGTGTGAGCATAGCTCTGAGCATACCTTCAAAGTATTCACCCATGATGTACACACTCTTCAGCTTTGAAGCAAAGGTGGGATGCATCTTGGCAGCCAGGGCCACGTTGGTCATGGGTCCAAGTGCAACAAGTGTGACCTGTTGGAAGAAGGGAAGGGACTTAATATTACAATTAAAACTCAAAGTATTGGTACTATAACACCAGGATAAGCGCTCAACCAAAAAATCCAAGCCCAAAGCCAAAGTCCTTTCTAAACTGACCATACAAACTTATGCTAAGGACAATAACTAAAGGGCCTGTCCTACGAGCATGCGACTCTATGCGGCAAGCGCGACCTAACGTTGTCGCTTGAGCCGTACGGCCTCACGGGGCCGGTCCCATTTCGATCTGAGTTGCCTGGGTTTCAGCAACTAAGTTACAGAGAAAGGTTGAACAAGTTAGGTCTTTGTTCTTTGGAGCGCAGAAGGTTAAGGGGGGACTTGATCGAGGTCTTTAAAATGATGAGAGGGATAGACAGAGTTGATGTGGATAACCTTTTCACATTGAGAGTAGGGAAGTTTCAAACAAGAGGACATGACTTGAGAATTAAGGGACAGAAGTTTAGGGGTAATACGAGGGGGAACTTCTTTACTCAGAGAGTGGTAGCGGTGTGGAATGAGCTTCCAGTGGAAGTGGTGGAGGCAGGTTCGATTTTATCATTTAAAAATAAATTGGATAGGTATATGGACGGGAAAGGAATGGAGGTTTATGGTCTGAGTGCAGGTAGATGGGACTAGAGGAAAATAAGTGTTCGGCACGGACTTGTAGGACTGAGATGGCCTGTTTCCGTACTGTAATTGTTATATGGTTATATATGGTTATATGATCGCCGGATCCGTATGGAGTTGTGCGGAGCTGGTCCTGTCATCGCACGGGGTTCCAAAAAACTGACCGTGTTCAAAAATTCCGCGCGGCAACAGCCTGCCGTCCCGCAGTCGCCGCAACGCCGTATGCATCGCGCGAACTTCCCACGGACTTCGCTCGCACTTCATGTCACTCACTCGACATCCGCGCAGCCCCCGCTTCTGGTTAGGTCGCGCTTGCCGCATGGAGTCGCTTAGGTCGCGCTTGCCGCATGGAGTCGCATGCTCGTGGGACAGGCCCTTAACTCCACATGCATTAACAGCTACCTACATGTTAACAAGCACATTAAAAAAAAACTGATCGTTTAGATGCAAGTATATCATTAGTTATCAAGTGGGCACCTCCCTTCACTGGTGTTTCATTGAGCTAGGTCTACGACTCCTCGGGACAGCTCAATATATCAGTGAATCATTCATTGTTTTGTTTATTTTAATAATTGACGATTTAATTCAGCATTGGAATAAAAACTGCAACCATATTGGTGGAAATATCCAATTTATTCCAGCACTTTTGCAAAGGTCTATATTATTTTGACACCATTTAATTGACTCATCTACAGCTAAAGAATGTTTGTTGTTCGAGCTAATTCAAATTCCAGAATAGCAGTATACGTAAAAGGAATCCCAATAAAAGGAATGTTAAGATCTTCTCAAGGACACTGTATTTCTGGCTTACCTATGGTTTAGGAGTGCCTTCCCTGAAGTTTGTCTGTAATTGGTATGAAAAGGCCTCAAGCAAAAATATCACTCTGTATAAACTCCCTCAGTTATTTCCTTCGCTCTGTCGAGAGCTCAACAAAACCTTCTATCTCTCAAACACCCTTATCCAAAGTAAAAGTCGCAGATAGACACAAAATGCTGGAGGAACTCAATGGGACAGGCAGATGTTTCAGGTCGAGATGCTTCTTCAACCCGAAACGTGACCCATTCCTTCTCTCCAGAGATGCTGAGTTACTCCAGCATGTTGTGTCTATCTTCAGTGTAAACCAGCATCTGCAGTTCCTTCCTGCACTTAAACTGGCAGGTTGCCCTCAAACTAAATAACGGGTATAACTAACTACCAAGTCTTGCGTTCCCACGTTTCGGCACATCTCACCTGCCCGGGGTGTTCATTAACTATCCGTGCCATGGCATCCACCGCGTGTTCGGCATGTATATGTTCCATGCACTTAGCATCGGGATGGGGAGCATCGACCACTCCTTTCTTCCCATGGGAAGCGGCATTGGGATGGAGTGCACCCAGGAGAGTGGTGCCTGCTCCACGGTAGACAGGGATCTGGAACATGGACAAAAGATCAGAAATATCACGTGCATCGGGTACATTGCTCACCAACAATCATGAAAGGCCAAGAAAGATGATATCATTTGGCATGAAGGCTACCTCATGCGGCTACCTTTGCCTGTCAGCAGCCCAGAGCTCAGGTAGGTAGTAAAACTGAGACAAGTCTCCAATACAGAACTATATTGGCATGCGCTAATCTACAGTACGATTCTTAAAAAGTCTGATTTTTCAGGGCACTGAGGGATACGTAAAGGACTCAAGTACAATTGCTTCCCTCCGTCACTTAGACATATGGGAAGAAACTAAGAAGAAAATGTTGGGGAAAAAAATCAAATTCTTCAAATGAGAAGCAAGTAAGAATTTCATTGATTTGTTTTGTTACTTTGGGCGAAAACCAGAGCACTCAGGCGAAACCCGCGCGGTCACAAGGAGAACGTGCATACTCCACACACGCATCACCCAATGTCAGGATCGAACCCATGTCTCTGGCAGTGTGAGGCAGCAGCCCTACCAATTGACTGACCACCTGTACTGTTTTGTTTCAGCAAAACGCTCCTGACTCTTGAGAATAAAGCAAAATGCTTGAAAAAGAATTAGAAGAAATATACCTTGTATGCATATGTCAATATCTATAATACCAATATCCATTTTCGTTTTGCACAAATTTAATAAAACCTGAACAAAAGAAGCATTATCATTGGGGGAACTTCTTTACTCAGAGAGTGGTAGCGGTGTGGAATGAGCTTCCAGTGGAAGTGGTGGAGGCAGGTTCATTGGTATCATTTAAAAATAAATTGGATAGGCATATGGATGAGAAGGGAATGGAGGGTTATGGTATGAGTGCAGGCAGGTGGGACTAAGGGAAAAAAAGTTGTTCGGCACGGACTTGTAGGGCCAAGATGGCCTGTTTCCGTGCTGTAATTGTTATATGTTATATGGTTATTTTTGTTACAAAGTTTTCTTGGTTCCTCAGTTTAGTTTATTGTCATATGTCTGCACTTTAGTCTGTTTTGACTATTTTACTGTTGTAATGTTTTTTGTACATGCTATGTTCTCGGGGTATCTAAACCTATATTTTAGTAGTTACTTAAGTTATGAGGTCGGATGGAAGTTGCATACCCAAATCACGTTGCACTTATGTGCAATGACAATATAATATATTATTATTATTATTATTATGTACCGAGGTACAGTGAAAAGCTTTTGTTGCGTGCTAACCGGTTCGTGGAAAGACAAGACATGATTACAATTGAGCCATTCACAGTGTGCAGATACATGATAAAGGGAAGGTAGACAAAAGGATTGGGTGACGTTTTGGGTCGAGACCCTCCTTCAGACTGAAGAAGGGTCTCGACCCGAAACGTCGCCCATTCCTTCGCTCCATAGATGCTGTCTCACCCGCTGTGTTTCTCCAGCATTTAAGTCTACCTTCGATTTTTCCAGCATCTGCAGTTCTTTCTTAAACATGGTAAAGGGAATAATGTTTTGTGCAAAATAAAGCCAGTAAAGTCCCATCAAAAATAATCTGAGGGTCACCAATGTGGTTCAGCACTGCTCTCTAGTTGTGGTAGGATATTTCAATTGACTGATAACAGCTGGGAAGAAATTGTCCCTGAATCTGGAGGTGTGCGTTTTCACACTTCTATACCTGAGATGACAGGGGATGTCAATCAAACTACCCTCGCAAAAATGAACTTCATTATAATTACAAACAGGACACAGTGAAATGTATTTTGCAGAGTCATTTTAAGGGAATGTACATGTGTTTAATTTTCTCCGATGAGCAGAGTTGTTGCTGAAGAGAGAGGCATAGTCCTTGTCACTACCTACCTCCATCCTGTTACACTGTTTCAGCACACTCAGCACGTTTGCGCACACGTTCTCGATGCCCGAGTTACCGTGGGTGCAGGTTATTGCCAGGATGTGCACGTTGGGAGCTGTCAGAGCCATCATCAGTGCCTGGGAATCATCTATCCCAACATCAACATCCAAGATCAACAGCTTCTTGCTCTGTTGAGCACTGATAGAGTGGACACCTTGGAGAAAAAGTGTCAATGTTTAACAACACAATGTTCAACCATAATATCGCATCGTATCAGTAACTGGCTCTCAGTTTGGTCATTCAACTGTTCAGACTATCATCAACCTGTAGATTACCTGACACCTTTCATGGGGAAATCATTTGAAAGGGAAATCACAGACAATAGAGAAAGGCACAAACTGGCTGAGAGACGGGATCAAACCAGTGGGTCTGTGTGGGTCGCCAAGGAGGAGATGCGGTGGTGGTTATGGAGGAAGTTGCAGAGAGCAGACGCAAGGTCTGACATTTCACCCACTGGCAATGGGGAGTGAGCAGGCAATGAGGAAGGCCAGGACAGAATTGTAATACCACACGGTCAGTAATCTGATAGGCCGAATGGCTTTCTCCAACTCACATTGTACAAGCTCATCTCTACGAGCCCCAGTGGAAGTGAGCTCCGTGCGGGCAGCAGGGGTTATGGGAAGAAGACAGGAGAATGGAGTTAAGAGGGTGAGATAGATCAGCCATGATTGAATGGCAGACGATGGGTCAAATGGCCGAATTCTGCTCCAATCACTTACGAAATTGGGAACCTTTCACCACAGTTTAACTATGATGTCATCATAGCTTTAACAATGATATTGGGGTGGAAAGAGTGCAGAGAAGGTTTACGAGAAGGTTACACAAAAATGCTGGAGAAACTCAGCGGATGCAGCAGCATCTATGGAGCGAAGGAAATAGGCAACGTTTCGGTCCGAAACCCTTCTTCAGACTGATCGGGGGCGGGGGTGGGCGGGGACAAGAAAGGAAAAAGGAGGAGGAGCCCGAAGGCTGGGGGATGGGAGGAGACAGCAGGGGGACTGAGAAAGGGGAGGAGACAGCAAGGACTAACAAAATTGGGAGAATTCGATGTTCATGCCCCCAGGATGCAGACTCCCCAAACGGAATATGAGGTGCTGTTCCTCCAATTTCCGGTGCTGCTCGCTGTGGCCATGGAGGAGACCCAGGACAGAGAGGTCGGAGACGGAGTGGGAGGGGGAGTTGAAGTGCTGAGCCACCGGGAGGTCAGCTTGGTTATTGCGGACCGAGCGGAGGTGTTCGGCGAAACGATCGCCCAACCTCCGCTTGGTCTCACCGATATAGATCTGCTGACATCTAGAAATGTCAGGTTTACGAGAATGTTTGTTGACTGGACTCGAGGGCCTGAACTACATGCAGAGATTGGGCAAGCCTGGACGTTATTCCTCAGAACGCAGGAGACTAAGGGATGAGGTAAATAATACCATGATGGAAGTTGATAGAGTGAACACACAGAGTCTTTTACCCAGGGTAGCGGAATCAAAAACCATAAGACATATATTTAAGGTACGAGGGGAAAGATTTAAAAGGAACATAAAGAGGCAATTTGTTTCTTTCATGGGATGGAACAAAATTGGAACGAGCTGCCAAAGGAGGTAGTTGGTGTAGGCATAATAACAACATTAAAAATACACTTGGACAGGTACATGGATAGAAAAGGTTTAAAGGGATAATGCGTAAATGGGGGTAAATGGGACTAGTTTAGATGGTCGGCATGAACGAGCTGGGCTGAAGAGCCTTTCCATGCTCTGTCTATGAGCTGTGACTCTATGATGTATTCAGATCCCCGCGTCCATTCTATTACTAGTGACACTCAACAGGGGAAACTTACCCACAATATTTATTTTTGTCCTTTTCAACGTTACTCACCTGTCTTTGTTTGCTGCATCATTGGTTCTGTGGTTTATAACGTGGCCACGTTCTCAGATTCAGCTCGATAGTTGAGGAAAAGCCCCTTCCGACTGTCTGTGTCCACGAGTGACTGGCTAGAAAATGCAGAGACCAGGGATTCATTAGAAATGGTACAATTCAGGTGGATCAGGACTGATGAATCAAGTCAAGAGTGTTTTATTGTCATATGTCCCAGGTAGAACAATGAAATTCATACTTGCTGCAGCCAATAGAATGGGTAAACATCGTACACTGTAAACAATATAATAAACGAGAAAAAGGTCAGTGAAGTGTATATACATACTCATGTATACACATATACTCAGATTATATATATATAGAAACATAGAAAATAGGTGCAGGAGTAGGCCATTCGGCCCTTCAAGCCTGCACCGCCATTCAATATAATCATGGCTGATCATGCAACTTAGTATCCTGTACCTGTCTTCTCTCCATACCCCCTGATCCCTTTAGCCACAAGGGCCACATCTAACTCCCTCTTAAATATAGCCAATGAACTGGCCTCAACTACATTCTGTGGCAGAGAATTCCACAGATTCACCACTCTCTGTGTGAAAAATGTTTTTCTCATCTCGGTCCTAAAAGACTTCCCCCTTATCCTTAAACTGTGACCCCTTGTTCTGGACTTCCCCAACATCGGGAACAATCTTCCTGCATCTAGCCTGTCCAACCCCATAAGAATTTTGTAAGTTTCTATAAGATCCCCCCTCAATCTTCTAAAATCTAGCGAGTACAAACCGAGCCTATCCAGTCTTTCTTCATATGGCAGTCCTGACATCCCAGGAATCAGTCTGGTGAACCTTCTCTGTACTCCCTCTACGGCAATAATGTCTTTCCCCAGATTAGGAGATCAAAACTGTACGCAATACTCCAGGTGTGGTCTCACCAAGACATACACCTATATATATATATACACACATACACACACACACACACACACACACACACGCATATACACACATGCACACATACGTACACATAAGAAAAAATAAACAATAATAGTGCAATAATAACAATAATAGTCTGAAGAAGGGTCTCGATCTGACACGTCACCTACTCCTACGCTCCATAAATGCTGCCTCACACGCTGAGTTTCTCCAGCATTTTTATCTACCTTCGATTTTTCCAGCAAGTGCAGTTCCTTCTTTAATAACAATTATGGTCTATGTAGTTTAGAGCTTATTTGAGATTGTGGTGTTTAATAGCCTGATGGCTGTAGGTAAGAAGCTGCCCCTGAACCTGGAGGTTACAGTTTTCAGGCTCCTGTACCTTCCTCCTGATGGTAGGGGTGACATGAGTGTGTGGCCAGGAATGGTGTCGGTCTCTGGTGATGCTGGCTGCCTTTTTGAGGCAGCGACTCTGATAAATGACAGCAAAATAAGCCAATATGACTTGCTGGTTTAATTTTAAAAAACAAGCAAATTGTCTGGATTAACATCAATCGCCCTTAAATGAACAGAATGTATTATTCAATGCAGCTAGCTAAAACTCTCATTATTACATAGGAACATTTAGCAAATAACAGGTTCTTTAAACCACTATGTCTGTGCCAAACATCATGCCAAGATAAACTAACCTCATCTGCCTATATGTGAGCCACACCGCTTACATTCCCAGCATATCCGTGTGCCTATTGAAAAACCTCTCAAACACCACTGTATCTTCCACTACCACCTCCCCTGGCAACGCATTCCAGGCAGCCACCCTTCTTTGTGTGAAAAGCTAGCTCTCCTTTAATATTTGTTCCTCTCGCTTTGAAGCTATGCCCTCTAGTCTTTGACATTTCAAAAAGGTTCTGACTGTCTCCCCTAACTATACCTCTCATAGTTTTATATATTTCTAGCAGGCTACAGCCTTCGAGAGAAAATAATCCAAGTTTGTCCAAACTCTCCTCATAGCTAATTCCCCCCCTAATCCAGACAGACTTCAAGTAAACCTGCTCTCCAACGCCTCCCCATCCTTCCCGTAATGAACCGACCGGAATTGCACACAATATTCCAAATGCTGCCTCAGCTAAGCCTTACAAAGTTGCATTGTGACTTCCTGACTCTTGTAACCATATAACCATATAACAATTACAGCACGGAAACAAGCCATCTCGGCCCTACAAGTCCGTGCCGAACAACTTTTTTTTCCCCTTAGTCCCACCTGCCTGCACTCATACCATAACCCTCCATTCCCTTCTCATCCATATGCCTATCCAATTTATTTTTAAATAATACCAATGAACCTGCCTCCACCACTTCCGCTGGAAGCTCATTCCACACCGCTACCACTCTCTGAGTAAAGAAGTTCCCCCCTCATATTACCCCTAAACTTCTGTCCCTTAATTCTGAAGTAATGTCCTCTTATATTGTAGCCTGGTCCGTACCCCCAACATTCCCTGCATATCCATGTGCCCATCCAAACATCTCGCAATGCCACTATCGTATGTCTCTCCACCACCACCCCTAGCAACGTGCTCCAGGCTCACACTATCCTCCATGTGAAAAAAACTTGCCCCACACATCTCCTTTAAACTTTTCCCTCCTTTGCTTAAATTACCACCAGAAAAAAATACATCGATACCAACGCTTAAGATGTGGATTTCAAACATGTTGGAAACCCTACATCTTGAAGAAATACGATTCCTCCTAACAGACAAAGTAGACCAATTCCAAAGGATTTGGTCTCCATTTGTCGATTTCTTGGAAGCATATGGTGCAATGCAAACGTAGAAACGATCCGTTTCAGGACTGGGTGAATGGTGGCCAAGAATAACAAATAGCTATCTCTCCTTTATTCTTCTGCTTTCTACCTCTGCTTCTTTTCTTTTCATTCTCTTTCTTTCCTCATTTTCCTTTTCTTACTTTCTGATATCACACACATTTCTATTTATTTTCTATTTTTTCTCTGTCTCCTTTTTATTGTTAAAATAAAAATAATAAGAAGCTGTACATGAATTGTAACATGCCAATATATACTAGGTACCTAAAAAGGTACCATATTATTGTACTTACTTCTAATAAAATTTTAAAAACATTTTAAAAAGAAGGGAAAAAAAACAAAATCAGAGTGTCTACCCTATCTATACCTCTCATAATTAGATGTACTCAAGTCTTTCCTCATTCTCCAGCATTCTAAAAAACCAATGCAAGTTTGTCCAAATTCTTCATGTAGAGTACATCAAAATTTATTCCGCTCTGTATCTCTAAACTAAACATTGCACTGGATTGGAAGGCATGCAAGTGAGTCACTCAAACCCACGTCGACAATGAACTAAAATGAGACAAACTGGATATTTGACTAAAGTCAAACCAAAATCTGACTTTGCATAGTCTCATCCTTCTGGATATTTTCCAAAGGATTTGACTAAAGTGAAACCAAAAAGACTGGACATTAATTGTATGGTAATCAACAAACAATGTAACCCTTCAGGGATGGATAGCATGAATGGTGAGGCCAGGATTGCCCTGGGTCATCTGTAACTGATTTTATTTGGTTAATCATAAAATCATAAGATTATGAATGAGAGGAGGCAAATTAGGCTGAGCTATCTCTCTCTCCTAACTCATCCATTCTCCTGCCTTCTCCCCATAGCCTCTGACACTTGCACTAATCAAGAATCTATCTACCTTTGCCATTAAAATATCCACTGACTTGGCCTCCACAGCCTTCTGTGGCAAATAATTCCACAGATTCATCAGCCTCTGACGAAATAAATTCCTTTCATCTCCTTCGTAAAAGAAGGACCTCTAGTCCTAGACTCTCCCACTGGTGGAAATATCCTCGCCACATCCACTCTATCTAAGCCTTTCACTATTCTGTACGTTTCAATTAGGTCACCTCTCATTCATCTAAACTCCAGTGAGTACAAGCCTAGTGTCGTCAAATGCTCATCAGAGACCTGGGTTCAATCCTGACTTTGGGTGGTTGTCTTTACAGAGTTTGTACGTCTTCCCCGTGACCTGCGTGGGTTTTCTCCGAGATCTTCGGTTTCATCCCACACTCCAAGGATGTACAGGTTTGTAGGTTAATTGGCTTGATATCAATGTAAAATTGATATGTGTGTGTGTGTGCGTGTGTGTGTGCATGCGTGCGTGTGTGTGTGTGTGTGTGTGTGCGTGCGTGTGTGCGTGCGTGCGTGCGTGTGTGTGTGTGTGTGTGTGTGTGGGTAGGATAGTATTAAAGTGCGGGGTTCGCTGTTCGGTGCGGACTTGGTGGACCGAAGGGCTTGTTTCCGTGCTGTATCTCTAAACTAAACTAAAGGGTCCTGACAAAATGTCACCTAGCCTTGTTCTCCAGAGATGCTGCTGGACCCGCTGATTTGCTTGAGCACTTTGTGCATTTTTGGGCTGCAGGTTGGGTTGCGCTGAAGGAGAAATAAGAACTGAGCCGATGTCACAGGAAGATAACATGGTCCATTGTGATACAGACAAAGAAAGCAAAGTACCTGAAGTTAGAAAATTCAATATTTAGTTCAGAAGACTGCAACGTATCTGGACAAAAGACAAGCATTTCTTCAAGCTTATGCCCATAGTTATATTAGTAACTAGTTCATCAGCAGCAGCTTCAAGTCGGGACAGAAAGTATTATTTATTCCATGTAAAGTGAAATATTGTAGTTACTGGAAATCTGAGGAGAAAACAGCAAACGTTGCAAACATGCAGTACATCAGTCAACATGCGGAGGTGAGAGTCAATGGGTTTCATAAACTTCATCAACTGTGGCAAATTAATTTTTAGTCTTGCTAATGTTGTTGAAGTAATACTTGTGCAGAACTATACAGCCCAATGCCCAAATATTTCTGTCCATGATACTCAAACTGAATTAAATGCATTCAGCTGTTTCTCAAGTAGAAAGCAATTGATCTCACCTGATGAACTCTTCTGTCCTGCTGAATCCTCTTCCCGTCCAATGCAGATGAAGTGCACGCTCAGCTCTTCAACGTTCTCTCAGCTGCCTCTGAATGAGGATACTCATCGGTTGCACCTTTATACATTTGGTCACAGGAAATTGTGTCCACGCCCTGAAGTGGGTGGCACAGTGGCACAGCTGGTAGAGTTGCCAACTCACAGCGACGGAGACCTAGGTTTCGAGCCTGACCTCGGCTGTTGCCTGTGTGGAGTTTGCACCTTGTCCCTGTGTGTGCGTGGGTTTCCTCTGGGTATCCCGTTTCCTCCCACATCCCAAAGACTTGCTGGTTTGTAGGTTAATTGGCCTCTGTAAATTGCCACTAACGTGTAGACAGTGAATGCAAAAGTGTAATAATATAGAACTAGTGTGAATGGTGATCGATGGTCGGCATGGACTCAGTGTGCCAAAGGGTCTGTTTCTGTGCTGTATCTGAAAACTAAACTAAATAAGTGCAACTCATCCAACCTGACTGTTTGCCTAGTCTCATCCTTCTGGATATTTTCCAAAGGATTTGTATTGAAGTATAGGCCATTGAGATGAAATGTTAAAAAGTGCATAAAAGGGGCAAGCAAGGAGATTTCAGGATCCTTGATGAAGATGTTGAGACTTCCCTAGGTACAGGTGAGGTCCTGGGTGACTTGAGAACAGCTAATGTTGGTCCTTATTTAAGAAGTGAAGTTGAGGGAATACAGGGATTACAGGCTGGTGAGGGAAGCTTTCGGAAAGGATTCATCAAGATAGGATTTACTCTCATTTAATTTAGTTTCGTTTAGTTTAGAAATATAGCTCGGAAACAGGCCCATCAGCTCATTGAATCCGTACTGACCAGAAATCTCGGCACATTAACACTATCCAACGTTAGGGACAATTTACATTGATGCCAAGCCGATTAACCTATAAACTTGTACGTCTTTGGAGTGTGGGAGGAAACTGAATATCTCGGAGGAAACCCACGCAAGTCACGGGGAGAAGGTACAAACTCCGTACAGACAAGCACCCGTAGTCAGGGTCGAACCTGGGTCTCTGATGTTATAAGCGTTATAAGGCTGCTACTCTACCGCTGCGCCACTGTGCCGCCCATTTGGAAGAGAATGGGTTAATTAGGGACAGTCAGCATGGCTTTGTACATGGCAGATCATGTCTTACTAACTTCATTTATTTGAGGCATTATGGGCAAAAGTGTTTGGATTTAATATAAAGTACAATACAATACAATACAATACAATACGGTTTATTTGTCACATTGCACATAAAGTGCAAGTGAAATGAATATGTCAGCAGCGGTACAATGATAAAGAACATTCACAAAAAACACAATAAAAATTTAACATAAACATCCACCACAGCATTCATCACTGTGGTGGAAGGCACACAATTTGGCCAGTCCTCCTCCATTTTCCCCCGTGGTCAGGACCTCAACCCTCCGCAGCCGTTGCTGTGGGCGTCCAGATGGTAAAAGGACAAGGTACAAGTCCAGGTAAGTCCAGGATTGGCTCTTCCCCACCGGAGACCGCGGCTTTAAGTTGGTGTAGGCCGCAGGCCGGCGGTCGAGATTTAAAGTTTAAAGTTCCCACCGCGCCGCAGCCAGAAGCACCGCAGTCCGCAGGGCCAGCGGTCGAAGCTCGCCTCTACGGGTGATGGTAAGTCGTCACCGCGCCCGCGGTAGAAGTTGGCCGCGGGCCGGCAGTGATGGCTTCTTCTTCCCCCGGGTCCCCCATGAGGGATCCCCGGGCTGTAGACGCCGCGCCAGCTGGAGCTGTGCAGACTGCGTGCGGCTTCAGGCTGCCGGCTGCCCCGGGCCAGCGAAACGGAGCGCTCCCCTCCAGCGAGCCCCAGCGAGCCCCAGCGAGGGCTCACCCGCTCCACGCCGAGAGTCCACACTGCTCCCGCCGCTGAAGCCCCGGGCGCGTCTCAGGGAAACGCCGCGCCGATCCTTGCTGTTAGGCCACGGGGGAGGCGACCTGGAAAAAGTCGCCTCTCCATGGAGGAGGCGGCCAAAACGGTTTCCCCCTCACATAAAACACACAAAGAAACATTAAAAACATACTTTAAAACATACTAAAAAAAAAAAAAAAAGTTGAAAAAACTAACGCGCTGCTGACAGGACTCCCGCCATTGCAGCGCCCCCACCGATCACCGATTAATTTTTATGAAGTTATAGATTCTCTATTTCAGAATAAATGTAGATTATTTTCAGATTCAATTTGAGTTTATGGTCATGTGTACCGAGGAACAGTGAAAAGCTTTCACAATGTGAAAAGTTAAAGATAGAAACAAGGTTGACTTTGGGGGTCCCATAGACAGGGGTAGGTTAGTGCTTTGGTAACATCGAGTCGATGGTGTCTTATCTCCATGGCCATAATGAACGGACCATCGTGTGGACTGTTCACCATGTTTATCTGCAGGAAAGTCCCAGAACAGTGAACAACAATGGCATAGAGAGGCTGGGAAATTAGACTCACAGAAACGAGGAAGCAAATGAAACAGATGGACCTGAAGGCTACATTGCCATAGGGGAGAAAGTTAGGGAACTAAAGCTGCAGCTTCCTGGATGAGAAAGAGTTTAGAGGATATGATTCAGATTCAGATTCAATTTTAATTGTCATTGTCAGTGTACAGTACAGAGACAACGAAATGCATTTAGCATCTCCCTTGAAGAGCGACATAGCAAACGATTTGAATAAAAAAAATTAAGTGTCGGGGGGGATGGAGTAACAATAAAAATGATGACTAATGTCATCAAAGGTGACTAATCATTCATTCAAATGAGAACCAGGTTGAATAATCATGAAATAAAAATAAAATATTCTGAAATAAGGAAAGAACAGCAAGTGGCCGCCTCGCCAACAGTCTGTCTGCCCTTTCCTCTGTTTTGTTATTTTAACTAGGTTTAAACAGTATGTTTTAGTAAGTAAGTAGTAAGTAAGTCAGTTTTATTTATATAGCACGTTTTAAGTAAACTCGCATTGACGCCAAAGTGCTTTACATAAATTAGATAATAAGTTTCCATACAAACCAGAGAAAAAGGTTAAAAAAATAAAGATAATGCAGACAACACATTTTAGTGTTTTATGTGGGTGATGGGCGGAAACCTTTTTCATTCTCTTACCCCGACGGGGAAGCGAATCGTATCTCCACCCCCACTGCGGCCAAACATCGTGGAGTGGTTCGGCCTTTCCCGGAGACCGACCCAGTGCTCCAACAATGGGCGCGGCGCGGACTTACCACCGTGGTGGTTTGCCGGGTATCAACCATGGAGAGCTCCAATCGCGGGCCTATGGGCTTTAACATCGTGGGGCCCACGGTCCTTGGTTAGAGATTGATTCGGGAGCTCCAAGCCGAGGTGAGTTTTAACTGTCCCGACACGGGAGCTTCAATCACCCGAGGGCTTCGGATCACCGGCCGCAGGAGCTTAGATCGCCCTGACTGTGGATGTTTCGACTGACCCGACCGGGGATATGATTGGGCTGTATTACCTCCATCACAGTGAGGAATGTGGAGCCGCTGTGGTGGATGTTTATGTTAACTTTTATTTTATGTGGTTGTGTGTCTTGTGGCTTTTCACTTAGTATGGCTGTATGGTAACTCCAATTTCACTGCACCTTAATTGGTACACGTGACGATAAATTGACCTTGAAATCTAGAACCTTGAGATTTACCAGACAGTGTATCTCTCTCCGTGGACAGTTTCTGACCTGCTGAATAATTCCTGAATAAATGATGTTGCAAATAAAAGTAAAAGTTTAATGATCAAATGGCAGCTCTGAAGAAGGGTCTCGATCTGAAACATCACCCACTCCTTCTCTCCAGAGATGCTGTCTGTATTGTTTTATGTTCTACAGGCAGAGTGCTGATGTGGACTAAGTAGTGACTACAGTTACATAGCAGTTGGCCTGAAAAGTGGCTGGTCAGGGCCAGTGTGTTCCACTTCCTTGAATGAGCAGCATTCTGAGAGCAACATACATTGATCCAAGACTTACTGGCGATGGCAATGATCAGGGAGGAAGTCTGCTTTCTAGATTATGGGCATGGCTCCAAGTGCATTTCATATACGTGGCCTGTTAGTGGTGGGGTACATTGGCAATTGAGTATTGTCACTACATTTGCTATATTTCTTATTCACCTGCAACAATGGGAGGGGGGCATTCAACCCATTTAGTACATGCCAGCAATCTAGTGGGATCAAATCCATTAGAGTGGGTGGCACGGTATAGTTGCTGCCTTACAGCGCTTGCAGTGCTGGAGACCTGGGTTCAATCCCATCCAACTCTATGGGTACCTGTCTCTATGGAGTTTGTATGTTAACTCCCCCTGTGACCCCACAGTTGCAGAGATTCACCACTCTCTGTGTGAAAAAAGTTCTTCTCATCTCGGTTTTATAGGATTTCCCCCTTATCCTTAAGCTGTGACCCCCATGGGTTTTCTCCGAGATCTTTGGTTTCCTCCCACTCTGCATAGTGTTGAATCTCTGGAACTCTAAACTGCCTTGAATGTGTTTATTTTCATCCACACATCTGAAATACACTGATTCCTGACTGATTCCTGGGATGGCAGGACTTTCATATCAAGAAAGACTGGATAGGCCCAGCTTGTACTCGCTAGAATTTAGAAGATTGAGGGGGGATCTTATAGAAACTTACAAAATTCTTAAGGGGTTGGATAGGCGAGATGCAGGAAGATTGTTCTCGATGTTGGGGAAGTCCAGAACAAGGGGTCACAGTTTAAGGATAAGAGGGAAGTCTTTTTGGACCGAGATGAGATTTTTTTTCCACACACAGAGAGTGGCGAATCTGTGGAATTCTCTGCCACAGAAGGTAGTTGAGGCCACAGTTCATTGGCTATATTTAAGAGAGAGTTAGATGTGGCACTAGGGGATCAGGGGTATGGAGAGAAGGCAGGTACGGGATACTGAGTTGGATGATCAGCCATGATCATATTGAATGGCGAATGGTGCAGACTAGAAGGGCCGAATGGCCTCTACTCCTGCACCTAATTTCTATGTTTCTATGTTTCTATGTTTCTCCAAAGACGTAAAGGATTGCAGGATGATTGGATGGGTTTGTATACCTGGGATAAGAGTAAATTGTCCCAAGTGTGTGCAGGCTGTAACAGCACCGTATCACTAAACTGAATTAAACTAAATGCAACGAGAAGAAAAAGCCCAAAACTGTACAATAGAAATCTCACATCTTCCTTTTTACTATCCGTTGATAATATAAATGGAGAGGGAGCATAGGGTGCAAGATAAGTGCAGTGCAACATTTTGAGCAGGAAACACTTGAAAGCCATAAGGAAAGATACAAAATGTTGGAGTAACTCAGTAGATCGGGCATCATCCCTGGAGAACATGGATCAGTGATGTTTCGGGTCGAGATCCTACTTTGGACTGTAAGTTGAAAGCATTAACCCTTCTGTCAACAGAGGAGGCAATCTTCCAAAGACTCAACGTAGAATGAAAATAAATACTTAAAAGCAGTTTAATTCCATGCTATCGGTATTTTCTATTGATTTACAAAGTGTTTGTGCACCAATTACAATATTAATTCAGAGGTATCTGTCAGATTCAGCAAAAGCAGTGCCCATTTTTATGAAGTTTCTCTATATCAGAATAAATGCAAATTATTTTCAGTTTTAGTTTTAGTTTATTGTCACGTGCACCAATGTACAGTGAAAAGCTATTGTTGCGTGCTAAACAGACGGTGGAAAGACAATACACGATTGCAATTGAGCCATTCACAGTGTACAGATGCAATTGAGCCATTCACAGTGTACAGATAAGGAAATAACATTTAGTGCAAGGTAAAGTCCAATCAAAGATATCAATGAGGTACTGTAGATAGTTGTTCAGCACTGCTCTCTGGTTGTGGTAGGATGGGTCAGTTGCCTGATAGTAGTTCAGGACTGCTTTTCCTAAGGGTTATTGGTCCTCATGTGGAGTTTTGACAGTCTGAAATTTTAATGCAAACTATGTCTTTGAAATAGAAACCTCTGATCCAAGTAATGCATTCCCAAAGCCAATTAGACATTTTAATAAGCAATTTATATGGCGTCATTATAATTATGAATACAATTGGAGGCTGAATCACACAGCGGCCATTAATATCTCTGCAGGGGAGGAGAGCATGGGGTGGAGAGACTTAGGAACAGACTTCTAGAGAGCACAGCCTTCACAGTGCTGACAGGTCGCAGGGCTGGAGATCAGAGAGGCATAGAGTGATACAGTGTGGAGAAAGGCCCTTCAACCCAACTTGCCCACACCGGCCAACATGTCCCAGCTACACTAGTCCCACCAGCCCATGTTTGGTCCATATCCCTCCAAACCTGTCCTATCCATGTTCCTGTCCAACTGTTTCTTAAACGTTTGGATAGTCCCAGCCTTAACCACGTCCAACAACTTGTTCCATACCCTCAACACCTTTTGTGTGAAAAAGTTGCCCCTCAGATTCGTACTAAATAATTTCCCCTTCATCGTAAACCTCTGCCCTCTGGCCCTCGATTCACCCATTCTGGGCAAGAGACTCTGTGTATCTTTTAGGACCGAGATGAGAAAAACATTTTTCACACAGAGAGTGGTGAATCTCTGGAACTCCCTGCCACAGAAGGTAGTTGAGGCCAGTTAATTGGCTATATTTAAGAGGGAGTTAGATGTGGCCCTTGTGACTAAAGGGATCAGGGGGTATGGAGAGAAGGCAGGTACGGGAAACTGAGTTGGATGATCAGCCATGATCATATTGAATGGCGGTGCAGGCTCGAAGGACCTATTTTCTATGTTTCTATGTTAGTATCTTTCCTCTCATGATTTTAGACACCTCTATCAGATCACTCCTCATCATCCTGTTCTCCAAGAAAAGGAGTCCCTAATTCAATTTCTTCCTGTAGCTCAGACTCTCTAGTCCTGGCAACATCCTTGTAAATCTTCTCTGAACCTTTTCCAGCTTGACAACATCTTTCCTATAACATGGCGGTGATGACAGAGGTGGAGAGCATTGAAGACCAGGAGTGGTGGGCAGGAGGAGATGTAGGTAAGGAGATTAAAACAGGACAGGCCATGGACCAATGTGTAGAGGATGAAGACATAATTTGACAGTAATTTGGTTATGTTTATGGTGGCCGGAAATAGGATGGTAAAACGTGCAACATTGGAATAGTCAACCCTCGAGATATCAAAATAATGAATGAAGGTTTCCGAACCAGAAATGGGGGGTGAGGTTGGAGGATCTTATGCAACCAGAAAGTCATCTCCATTTCAATTTCCCAAACCTTCCATTTAACTTCCTCGGGGAACAATTTTCCATTTGCAAAATGTGATCAAATTTCCACAACAGATCTACGACTTAATCTTCTACCTGTGAAGTTCACCTTCACACTGACATTAAAGCTTTTATAAGCAATTTAACAATGAGTTTAACAATTTAACAATAAGCATTCAATATCCAATTTTGCCCACATTTTTAGTATCATTACCCCATTATTGAAGCATAAATTTTATTGGCGTTAGTTGACATTGTATATAATTGTAACTCAAGCACTGCTGGCTTTATGTTCTTCCGTGTGGGACATACCACATCTTATTTCAGGGCCTTAATCAGCTGCTGCTTGAACTTCTCCATGTCACATTCCAGGAAGACGGTGGCTTTGTGTGGGAGCTTCAGGATGTCGAGGGTGTCCACGACCATCATGCCCCTGGTCAGTGAACCGTGCAACTCCACACTCACCCCGTACTGGGCGCGCTCCGTCACCACCGAGTCATCGATGGCAGCAGACATTGCGTATGAATCACAGGACACAAAGCCACTTCCAAACAGCAGTTGCTTACTACCTTGGCCTTCCTTGCTGTAGTCCGCAGTATGTGCAGATATCTTCTTCATGAACCGAGCCTTTGCACTGTCTTGATTCACCCACGTTCTATAAAAGTCCTGCATTAAATAAAAGCAGCGATTTGGAAATGTTGTGACAGTTCCAGGCAGGAATCATGCAGTCTATCTCTCCGTAAAGCTCCTTAACTGTACACCTCATCCTAAATACCTATTGCTATCAAGGTTCACCAGGTTAATTCCCAGGATGGCAGGACTGTCATATGCTGAGAGAATGGAGCGGCTGGGCTTGTATACTCAGGAATTTAGAAGGATGAGAGGGCATCTTATTATGGACACACTAGAGGCAGGAAACATGTTCCCAATGTTGTGGGAGTCCTGAACCGGGGGCCACAGATTGAGAATAAGGGGTAAGCTATTTAGAACGGAGATGAGGAAACAGTTTTTTCACACAGAGAGTTGTGAGTGTGTGGAATTCTCTGCCTCAGAGGGCGGTGGAGGCCGGTTCTCTGGATACGTTCAAAAGAGAGAGCTAGATAGTGCTCTTAAAGATAGCTGAGTCAGGGGACATGAGGAGAAGGCAGGAACGGGTACTGATTGTGGATGATCACATTGCTGGTTCGAAGGGCCGAATGGCCGAATCCTGCACCTATTGCCTATTGTCTATCAACTACTCAGTATTTATTCTCAATGCCTATTGAGGGACCACTGTCCATGCTGGTAACCTGGTACCACACAAAGACACGTCTAAATGAAAAATTCCTTCTTCAATGCTTCCATTTTGTTTTTCCCCTTACTTGATTAGTTCAGTTCACATATTTACTCACAATATTTTCTTGCAACATTTAATGGGGGAAGTCACCTCATCATATCTAGGCGAACAGGGACATTTCATCCTGCACTAATTTTCTTTGTAACCTCTTCTCCCCATATTCCCATCCGCCACAGTCAGAAACAGGTGAATTTATAATGGGAAACATAGAAATGGCAGACGTTAAACAAGTACTTTGGTTCTGTCTTCACTAAGGAAGGCACAAACAATCTCCCAGAAATACTAGAGAAAAAAGATCTAGTGGGAGGGAGGAACTGAAGGGAATCCACATTAGTCAGGAAATGGTGTTGTTAGGTAAACTGTTGGGACTGAAGGCAGATAAATCCCCAGGGCCTGATGGTCTGCATCCCAGAGTACTCAAGGAGGAGGCCCCAGACATCGTGGATGCATTGATGATCATTTTCCAATGTTCCAAAGATTCTTGATCAGTTTCTGTGGACTGGAGGGTAGCTAATGTAACCCCACTTTTTAAGAAAGGAGGGAGAGAGAAAACGGGGAATTATAGACCGGTTTGCCTGACATCGACAGTGGGGAAGATGGTTGATTCAATTATTAAAAATGTAATAGCAGCGCATTTGGAAAGCAGTGACAGGATCGGTCAAAGTCAGCATGGATTTACGAAGGGGAAATCATGCTTGACTAATCTTCTGGATGTTTGTGAGTGAGGATGTAACTAGGAAAATGAACAAGGGAGAGCCAGTGGATGTGGTGTATCTGTACTTTCAAAAAGCCTTTCACAAGGTCCCACACAAGAGATTAGTGTGCAAATTTAGAGCACATGGTGTTAAAGCTGAGTCTCACGTTGCGAGTTAACACAAGAGGTACCCCGAGTGAAAGACTCGTGGTTGTGTACGAGATTGCAAGTGTATGATCAAGAGTTTAACCGAGTACCCACGGGTATGACAAATTTGCCATTTCCTTGTCATTTCTGCGACGTTCCAAGTTCGTCTCCCGAGTTACTCTTGAGCCAACCCTGAATGAAGGTCTGTTTTAATAAGCAACAGTGTTATGTTTTAATAAGCAACAGTGTTAAAGAAGACCTCTCCATCCTGTGGCTTTGTTATAAAGATATAATTCAGAGCGGCCGCATCTATTGATGTGACCTACAGAGGGAAAATGTGCACCATCCAGTGCCAGAGCAGTTATACTTATGATTTGTTTGAAACACACAGGTTTGATATGTTTTAATTGAATTTACTGCCATGTCTACACACTGCGGGGAGACAGGAGATTAAATCTTTGAATGTGGACGGATGTGCACATCAGGTTGTTGTGAGACGGAGCTCAGGGTTCGCCTCCTGAGTTGCTTTGATGCCCAGGCGTGTTAAGGTGGAGAGAGGGGGGGGGGGGGGGGGGCGTCATTAATCAGTCTGGGGTGACATGGCTCTTGGGTTAGGTTGGGATCATTCTCTGCGGGGTGATCTTAGTGCGGGAGACAAGTGTAGGAGAGGTGTACTGACTGTGTGGGCAGACACTTTGGAAGTGATTGCCCAGCAGTCTCAAAAGCCGCTGTGTCTCCCTGTCCCTGGGATAGCAGGGGGCGATCAAACAGCACAATACCCCCCTCCCCCTCCACGCCAACACGAAGGGCAACGATCCCAAGGCTTTAGCGTCAGGAACAGCGGGCAGGCGACAATCACCTGCCATAATGCGAGAGAGATCATGCACTGTTGTAGGTCTCCTTTGCACGTCGGTGTTTCTGTCTTTCTCCACTCATTGTTGGCCCTATCTGTCACCACCCCCACCTACACCCCTCTGCTTCCCGGCCATGTGTGTGACCCCTTCCCTCCCCTGTCCAGCTCCCCGCCCATTGCACCGGCGCGGGGGCTTTGCACTGTCTTCACGTCGACGATGCCAGCAGGTCAGTGCCAGTCGCCACTTCAGTTTCCCAGGGGGCCGGGACGGGACTGTAGTTGGGAGGGAAAGGTGGGGTGGGGGGGATGGGGATGGGTGGGTTAGGTGAGGAGGAGAGTGGGGTTGTTTGCAGTTGCAGAGGGAGGGGGCAAGGGCGGTTCAGTTCTCAGTCTCAGCTCCTGTCCAGGGGGGTGGCCGGAGACGTCAGGACCAACGGGACACCGACCCCCAGGCCCACTGCAAGCACGGCGAACACAGAGACCCACAGCCAACAGCAACTCCAGCCCAGCCCCGCTCCAACTCCAGAGGAACCCGTTCCCCGATGGGCCGCTACGGCGACAAGTGGCAGTTCACCCACAGCCCGAGCTGCACCCCCTCATCCGCCACCCCAAGAACAAGACGTACCTTGCACACCATCAGCTTCTGCCCCTACAGTACCAGCTGCCACTTCATCCAGCCGGCAGCTGCCCGTCTTCAGCAGGATCTCGGTGTCGGACTGAGGGGTGGAGGTGAAGGGCTGCAGGCTCACACATTACTCATGACAGGATAGACATTACTATTTTTAATAACAGGAACATTTTACGATGAAATGCAGAAAATAGTCCATAGCCGGCGTGCCCGCAAACTCCCATCCCCCCCCCCCCCCCGGTCCGGGGCTCTCCCCCAGAGTGGCACCGGACCGGGACCGGTGGGGGGGGGGGGGGATGGGAGTCAGCGGGCACGCCGGCTATGGACTATTTTCTGCATTTCATCGTAAAATGTTCCTGTTATTAAAAAATAGTCGCTGGGAAACTGAAGGGAGCGACAATCAACTGCTGTCTGCCCGCTGAGTTAAAGAGTTCCCACGGAAGACTCACGATACACTAAGGTAAACGCACGGGCCACTACGTTCTTACAACGAGTTAAAATGTTTCAATTCTTAACCACAAGAGTAAAATTGACTCGTGGAAAATTTTAAACATGTTTGATTTTTAGCAAGAAGTGACAAGTTTCACGAGTACCTGCCGTTAGCGCCACGAGTCTCTAAGTTGCGTCCACGAGTTCCGTACGTTAATCTACGTTATTACCACGAGTTTTAACTCTTGTGTCAACTCGCAACGTGAGACTCAGCTATTAGGGGTAGGATATTGACATGGATAGCGAACTGGTTGGCAGACAGGATGCAAAGAGTAGGAGTTAATGGGTCCTTTTAGGAATGGCAGGCAGTAACTAGTGGGGTGCCGCAAGGCTCGGTGCTGGGACTTCAGTTATTTACAATATATATTAATGATTTAGACGAAGGAATTAAACGTAACAGCTCCTAGTTTGCAGATGACACAAAGCTGGGTGGCAGTGTGAGCTGGGGGGGGGGGGGGGGGGGGGGGGCTATGAGGCTGCAGGGTGACTTGGGTAGGTTGGGTGAGTGGGCAGATACATGGCAGTGTAATGTGGATAAATGTGAGGTTATCCACTTTGGTGGCAAGACCAAAAAGGCAGATTATTATCTGAATGGTGTCAGATTAGGGAAAGGGGAGGTGCAACAAGACCTGGGTGTCCTTGTAGATCAGTCACTGAAAGTAAGCATGCAAGTACAGCAGGCAGTGAATAAACCAAATGGCATGTTGGCCTTCATAGCAAGAGGATTTGAGTATAGAAGTAAGGAGGTCCTATTGCAGTTGTGCAGAGTCCTGGTGAGACAACACCTGGAGGTTTGTGTGCAGTTTTTGTCTCCTAACTTGAGGAAGGACATTCTTGCTATTGAGTGAGTTCATCAGTTTAATACCCGGGATGGTGGGACTGACGTACGATGAAATAATGGGGTGACTGGGCTTGTATTCACTGGAATTTAGAAGGATGAGAGGATATCTTATAAAAACATTTAAAATTCTTAAGGGATTGGACAGACTAGATTCAGGAAAATTGGGGGAGTGCAGATGTTGGGGGAGTCTAGAACCAGGGGCACAGAATGAGGGGTAGGCCATTTAGGACTGAGATGAGGAAAAACATTATAATCCAGAGAATTGTGAATCTGTGGAATTCTCTGCCACAGAAGGCAGTGGAGGCCAATTCACTGGATGTTTTCAAGACAGTGTTAGATATACTTAGGGAATCAAGGGATATGGGGAACAAGCAGGAACAGGGTACAAATTTTGGATGATCGGCCATGTTCATGTTGAATGGCTCGAATGGCTGAATGGTCTGCTCCTGCATCTATTTTCTATGTGTCTATTTTTCTAAATCAACGTTCATACCATTGGGTTGCAGGCTGCCCAAGCTACTTGTTAGCTTATATTCTGGGACTGGTAGAAACCTTACTTTTCCAGAGATTTCTTTGCTTCGATCACTATAAACAATTAGACAGATACATGGATAGAAGGTAGACACAAAATGCTGGGGTAACTCAGCGGGACTGGCAGCATCTCTGTAGAGATGGAATGGGTGACGTTTCGGGTCGAGACCCTTTTTCAGACTGATTAATATTTTTATTAAAAGCAAGCATATTATGGTAAAGTATGGTGAAGAAGGGTCTTGATCCAAAACATCACCCATTCCATTTCTCCAGAGATGCTGCCTGTCCCACTGAGTTACACCAGCATTTTGTGTCTACCTTCGATATAAACCAGCAGCTGCAGTTCCTTCCTACAGGTACATGGATAGGACAGGGTTTGAGGACTAGGGGCCAAAGGCTGGCAGGTTGGACTGGTGTAGTTGGGACAAGTTGGTAGGTGTGGGCAAGTTGGGCTGAAGGGCCTGTTTCCACACTGAATTACTCCATGCTTCTACGACTCTTCCAATGTCAACATGCATTGCCCTGTTTATTCAGGGTTTCTAAATGTGAAAGTAGTCGTGGTGGGATTCAAACTCAATACACTCTGGACCAGTGACCTTGCCTCTGGCACACCAGCTGAATAACTTCACCACTAAGCTATCATATGCCGAGTGCTGCTCACAGCATAACCAGCAGGCTACCATTCCCCACGCACAGCTTACTGTTCTGAACCTGCTCCTTCCTACACAACATACCCAGGTCAGGTGGTGGCGGAGGCAGTATTCCAAGGTGGCGATGTGCACGGGACAAGTGAAGTGGCTCAGCACAATGGAAGCTGCTTCTGGGTCTGTGACAAAGTTGAACTCGCCGCAGACTCTCACATTCCCTCTGGCTGGAAATAAAACAGTGGAGTTAATGCTTTAGTGTAAGATATTGACATGAAGCGCGATGAATTGAACAATTTCCTATCAGTTTTCAAGATCTGGGTGGTGCCGGCAAGGTTGGCATTTACTGCCCTTCCCTGCTACGGCAGTAGAGTTACCGCCTTATAGCGCCAGAATCCTGGGTTCCATCCTGACTACGGGTGCTGCCTGCGCCGAGTTTGCACGTGCTCCTCATGACCTGCGTGGGTTTTCCCGGGGATATCCGGTTTCCTCCCACACTTCAAAGACGTACAGGTTTGTGAGCTAATTGGCTTGGTATAATTGTAAATTGTCCCTGAGTGTGTGTAGTAGGATAGTGTTAATGTGTGCGGATCGCTGGTTAGAAACATAGAAACATAGAAAATAGGTGCAGGAGTAGGCCATTCGGCCCTTCAAGCCTGCACCGCCATTCAATATGATCATGGCTGATCATCCAACTCAGTATCCCGTACCTGCCTTCTCACTGATCCCTTTAGCCACAAGGGCCACATCTAACTCCGTCTTAAATATAGCCAATGAACTGGCCTCAACTACCTTCTGTGGCAGAGAATTCCACAGATTCACCACTCTCTGTGTAAAAAATGATTTTCTCATCTCGGTCCTAAAAGACTTCCCCCTTATCCTTAAACTGTGACCCCTAGATCTGGACTTCCCCAACATCGGGAATAATCTTCCTGCATCTAGCCTGTCCAACCCCTTAAGAATTTTGTACGTTTCTATAAGATCCCCCCTCAATCTTCTAAATTCTAGTGAGTACAAGCCGAGTCTATCCAGTCTTTCTTCATATGAAAGTCCTGACATCCCAGGATGTGGTTGGCACAGACCCGGTGGGCTGAAGGGCCTATTTCCGTGTTGTGTCTCTAAACTAAACTAAACTAAATCGCCATTGAGTGAGAACCACCTACTTGAACAGCTGCCGTTCCTCTGGTGATGGGCTTCCTATATTGTTTGAGGCAGAGAGTTCCAGAGTTTAGACCCAGTAACTACAGCATGAAGGACCAGCAATATATTTCGAAATCGAGATGTTGTGTGACTTGGAGGGGAACTTGCACATGGTGATGCTCCCATTCACCTGCTGCCCTTGTCCTTCTTGATGGTAGAGGTTATGAGTGTGGGTTGTAGCATTGATGTAGTCTGTTGCAATCCATTGTATAGATGGTGCACATTTCTTCTTTTTCTTGCATATGGCGTGCATGGCCTAAAGTTGTAGGACAACTTGTTCCATTTGATCTTACTTGATTGTGCACACCAGGTTGATTGCATTCGTCGAAACAAACAGGGCGGACCACGTGAAGGTTGCAATCTCCCACCCCAATGGTGCACACTGCAGCCACTGGACAGTGGTAGACTGAATGTACAATGTGGTTGTTGTGGTGCAAATCAAATGGACTGCTTTGTTCTGGACAGCATCAAGATTTTTAAGAGCATGATGGCGTCCTGTTGAGTGGAGGTTATTGGAATATAATAATATTTTTAAAAGAGAATGATGGCATCATTCTTCCTGTTGAGGGCAGATTATTTGAATATTATAATAATAATAATAATAATAATAACTATTTATGTAGCACTTATCATACAATTGAATGCAACCAAAGGTGCTTTTCGCAAAAACACACTTCTATACAAAAATACAATTTAAAACAGTGAGGACACAGACAGTTAATAACATAAAAAGCACAGATTTCTATACAAATATAAATTAAAAAATTAAAAATTGAGAGTGTAAAAGGACAAAAAAACACAAACACTGAGGTTATACGCGTGCAAGTTTTGCACTTTATAGCTGGTAGAGAGGTCTTTTTGCTTCAGGAAGAGAGTCACTTGTTCCAGCTGCAGCTGTGGTGTCCACATAGTCCGAAGAAAAATCTCGACCTGAAGCATCACCGATTCCTTTTCTCCAGAGATGCTGCCTGACCCGCTGAGTTACTGCAACGTTTTGTGCCTGTCTTCTACACGATCAGTACTTGTTTGGTGATGGTACGTGCCGGAAAGGCGTACTGGTGGCACTTTATTTTCCTTTATAGATACAGTGTGGACACAGGCCTTTCGGCCCACTGAGTCCACGCCGACCAGCGATCACCCATTCACTAGTTCTATCCCACACACAAGGGACAATTTGCAGAGGCCAATTACTCTACTAACCTGCACGTCTTTGAAACTGGAGCACCCGGAGAAAACCTAAAGAGTCACAGGGAGAATGTACTACAAATGTACAGACAGCACCCGTAGTTGGGATCGAACCCAGGTCTCTGGTGCAGTAAGGCAGCGACTCTACCCCTGTGTCACCGTGCTGCAGTTAAAAGGCTAGATTTTCACGTTTTGAGAATTTATATACTTTTATACTTTTTAGTTAATAGTTTATTAGATTGATGGAAAAAATTGTTCATAAATGTAGCTTGATTTTTTTATTGATATGTGTACCGGCACTTTTTGTATTAAAGAAATCACTGTGTCTGCTGAATTTCCAGTCAATGGTGTCAATCAGGATATTTTAAGGATAAGGGGGAAGTCTTTTAGGACCGAGATGAGAAAAACATTTTTCACACAGAGAGTGGAGAATCTCTGGAACTCTCTGCCACAGAAGGTAGTTGAGGCCAGTTCATTTGCTATATTTAAGAGGGAGTTAGATGTGGCCCTTGTGGCTAAGAGGATCAGGGGGTATGGAGAGAAGGCAGGTACGGGATACTGAGTTGGATGATCAGCCATGATCATATTGAATGGCGGTGCAGGCTCGAAGGGCCGAATGGCCTACTCCTGCACCTATTTTCTATGTTTCTATGTTTCTATTAATGGCGAGGGTGTAGGAAGGAACTGCAAATGCTGGTTTAAACCCAAAGATAGACGCAAAATGCTGGAGTAACTCAGCGGGAGAGAAGGAATGGGTGACGTTTCAGGTCGTGACCCTTCTTCAATGATGAGGGTCTTGTTCATGAGCAATTGGTGAGATTATTACTTGTTGGCGACTGCCATTACTCGCCACTTCTGTGGGACAAAGGCTATTTGACACTTATTAGCTCAGGCCTGAACGTTACCTGGGTTTGGCTGCATGTGTGTACGAGTTACTTCATTTGCTGAGGAGTTGTGAATGGAATTGAACATTGCACAATCGTCAGCAAACCTCCCCACTTTGGCTTCTGTATCTGTGATGTATAATCACCATCACTGGTTGTCACACACGTATCCTACACCCACTAGGGCCAATTTTTACATTTAACCGAGCCAATTAACCTACAAACCAGTACATCTTTGGAATGTGGGAGGAAACCGGAGATCTCGGAGAAAACCCACGCTGGTCACAGGGAGAACGTACAAACTCCGTACAGAGAGCGCCCACAGTCGGGATCGTGCCAGGGTCTCCAGCGTTGCATTTTGCTTTAAGGCAGCAACTCTACCGCTGCACCAGGTAGAAAGTGACTAAGGAAGCAGCAGGAAATGATGGGGCTCAGGACTCTGCTTTATAAAACAACTGCTGGAATTGACAAAAGTATGGAACTGTGAAAATCCACACCTTCAGATTCAGGGACCGTTTCTTCCCAGCTGTCATCAGGCAACTGAATCATCCTACCACAACGAGAGAGTGGTCCTGAATTACTTTCCCGTATCTTTGATCAGACTTTACTGGCTTTTCCTTGCACTAAACGTTATTCCCTTATCGTGCATCTGCATAGAACACTAGGGGGCGCTGCACTGGCAGCAGCCTCTACCTACAGCCTGTCTGTTATTTCTGTCTTTTTTATTATTTTTAGTTAGTCTAACGTTTTGTGTTGGGGGAAACTTTTACTTTTCTATGTGGGGGAGGGGGGCAGGGTAAGGGGGAAACCGTTTCCCAGTCTCTTCCTGGCGGGGACGCGACTATTTCTCCGAGTCTCGTCCTCGCCCCCCCCACCTCGCGGCCTACTAGCTGGATCGGAGCGGACTTTCCTGCCGGGGACCGGGAACCGGACCAGGGATGCCTACCTGGGTCGCCGTTTGGAGCTCCGGAGCGTTGGGCCGCTGCTCCAACATCGAGGAGCTCTGGTGCGGAGAGCTTCCAACGCGGGCGGCGCTGAACGGCATCGTGGAGTCCTGGGGCGCCTTGCAGAGGGTCTCCAGCAGCAGTCTCCACCCGGCGCGGCCTGCGGACTTTGGAAGCCGCCGACTCCGGTAGGAGGGGGCCGACTCTGGTGTCCACGCCGCTGAGGACGTGCCGCAGCCCCGACGTCGGACTTACAACACCCCGGCGAGCGGTCCTGGATATCGGGCCGCCCGTAGCGGCAACTGCGGAGGGCACGGGGAGGCCCTGACCACGGGGAACAGTGGAGGAAGAAGACTGACTTTGGTGCCTTCCCACACAGTGAGGAAGTTTGATTCTGCTGTGTGGGGATGTTTTATGTCAAACCCTATAGTGTGTTGTGTACCTTTTTTTATTGTATGGCTGTATGGAAATTTCATTTCACTGTGCCATCTGGCACATGTGATGAATAAATCTATCTTGTACCTTGTACCTTGTATCTTGTACACTGTAAATGGCTCGATTGTAATCATGTTTTGTCTTTCTGCTGACTGGTTTAACTTGCAACAACTGCTTTTCACTGTCCCTCCAGAGGTGTGACAATAAACTAATCTGAACTAAACTGAACTGATCTCAATGACCACAACAACCCTTCTCCATGTAAGATAGACACAAAATGCTGGAGTAACTCAGCGGGACAGGCAGCATCTCTGGCGACAAGGATCTCTCGAGAGATGCTGCCTGTCCTGCTGAGTTACTCCAGCATTTTGTGTCCATCTTCGATTTAAACCCACATCTGCAGTTCTTTCCTTCTCCTCTGTGTAAGGTTTGATTCCAGCCATCGGAGGGTTTTCCCTTTGATTCCCGTTGACTCCAGTTTTGCCAAGTTGCCTTGATGCCACGGTTCATCACAAAGAGCAGGACAAGTCTAACCCAGCAACTTCCGCCCTATACATCTACACTCAGCCATCGGCAAATGAAGTGAAGCTGCTGTCAGATGTGTAGTCAAGTGTCTGTTAGTGTCAAGGGTGGACACTCTCATCTCTCTTCCAGAATTCCACTCTTCGTGCATACATGGACTAAAGCTGTGATGGTCGTGACCCAAGCTGGGAATCAGTGGTCATTAGTGGCCAAATGCCTCTGGATTAGATTTTTGACGACAGCTTCCATTAATTTGCTGGTGGTTGGGAGAGGCAATGTTTGGGCGGAGGTTATTGGATTGGACTTGCCCTGCTTTATGTGTACAGGGCGTATCTGGGCAATTTTCCACATCGTTTGGCTGGATCGCAGTGTTGCAATGATACTGGAGCAGCTTGCCCAGAGGCCCCGATAGTTCTGGAGTTTAGGTATTCAGTTTCACATTCAAGATGTGGTCTGGTTCTATGTCTCCCGCTGTGTCCAGCGCTCTCAACCATTTCTCGATATTACATGGACGGGATGAAACAGACTGGAGACTTGGCCTCTTAATAGCGAGGACCTCAGAAACAAACTGAGATCAAGCATCTATTTGATGTTTCTGGCTAAAAATGGTTCTGAATTCTTCAGCCTTTTCCTCACTTTAGACTTTGGAGATACAGCAAAGAAACAGGCCCCACCGCACCACCGAGTCCTTGCCGACCAGCAATCACCCCCGTACACTAACACTATCCTACACACTAGGATTTACCATCTTTAAAGGTCAAATAACCTTTTCCTTAATTTCTTGGCCAATTTCATGTGCATCCGAATGGCCTACTCCTGCACCTATTGTCCATTGTCCATTGTCTATTGTCTATTGTACACACCACCAACATCAAGCATGGAGGTGTTCCCAGAATCTCACCTGCAGTTGTCCTTCACATGGGAACAGGCCCTTCGACCCACCGAGTCTGCGTCGACCAGTGATCACCCAGACTCTAGTTCTATCCTCCACAATAGGGACAATTCACAGAAACCAATTAACCTACAAACCTGCACATCTTTGGGATGTGGGAATAACCCGGAGCACCCCGAGGAAACCCAGATGGTCATAGGGAGAACATACAAATTCCGTAGACAGCACACGTAGTCAGGATTGAACTCGGCTCCCTGGCGCTGTAAGCAGCAACTCTACCACTGCGCCACTCATTAAATTTACATTTTGTGCACTAGTAACGATGAGAGGCCGAGATAGAGTGGATGTGGAGAGGATGTTTCCAGTAATGGGACAGCCTAAGACCAGGGGGCAGAGCCTCAGAATAAAAGGATGTGCCTTCATAATGGAAATGGGGAAGAATTTCTTTAGCCAGAGGGTGGCGAATCTATGGAATTCATTGCCACAGACAGCAGTGGAGGCCAAGCCATTGGGTATTTTTAAACCGGAGATTGATAGGTTCTTGATTAGTAAGGGTATCAAAGGGTAGGGGGAGAAGGCAGGAGAATGGGGTGGAAAGGGAAAAAATAGATCAGCCATAATTGAATGGCGGAGCAGACTCAATGGGCTGAATGGCCTAATTCTGCTCCTATGTCTAATGAAATTAAGAACACGACAGAGGACAGTTATGAGATAAACTGGAACACAGGCAAGATTAAATAACACAAGCTGGGTTGATGCAAGATCTCAAAGTTCCAGAGTAGGTAAAATTGCAGAGTAATTATCCAAAAGCTGCAAGCAATGTCGAAGGCCTCTGAAATGAGAATGCCAGAAGTGGTGATGATCTGAATTTTCTAAAGGCAGTAACGTGCGAGGAGATGGGGCGTCACGGTGGCACAGCGCTAGAGTTGCTGCTTTACAGCGCTCTCAGCGCCAGAGACCCGAGATTGATCCCAATGGGATCACTGGAATCCACCCAATGATGTGGAAAATTCCCCAGAGACGTGCAGTTATCTCTAAACTAAGCTAAACTTAACTCAGATGGTTAAGTCAATAAGGTTCTTGATGACAGAGTGGTAAAGCAGGCTCTGGGCATACCTTCCATGTTTCCGCCCATGATGTACAAACTCTTCAGCTTTGAAGGAAAGGTGGGGTGTATCTTGGCAGCCAGGGCCACGTTGGTCAGGGGTCCAAGAGCAACAAGAGTGACCTGTCAGAAGAAGGGAAGTGACACAGTATTATATCAGTGAAACATTTGTTGTTTTGTTAATTTTGATCATTGAAGATTCAATTCAGCATTGGAAATAAAATTCAGTATTGGGATTTTAAAAATTGCAACTAAATTTGTAGACATTTCAAATTTATTGCGTCATTTTTGCAAACTTCACTGTTATTTTGACATAATTTATCCGACACTGCTACAGCTAAAGAGCCGTCGTTAGCCAATGCAAATTCCAAAACAGTAGTTTACGTAAAAAGAATCCTGCTGAAAGTATTTTTAATATCTTCACAACAACACAGAATTTCTTAGACTCAGCGTAACTACGGCTTAGGAGTGTTTTCACTGAGCTTTGGCTGTAATTACATCCAGGGGGCGCTGCATGATGGCTGCCTCTGCCCACAGTCTGTCTGTTTTTCTGTCTTTTTTTATTTTTGGTTTGTTTGGGGTATGTTTTGGAGGATTATTTTCTGTATTTTGTGTGGGGGAGGGGGGTTGGGTAAGGGGGGAATCGTTTTTCAGTCACTTCCTGGCAAGGATGCGACTATTATCCGAGTCGCGCCCCCGTCCCCCCTCCTCGCGGCCTACCAACTGGATTGGCGCGGCCTTTCCTGCCGGGGACCGGACCAGAGCTTCGGCATTGGGGGGCGCAGCGCTGGATACATCGCGGAGCGGGCGATGCCGACATCGTCGGGGGCTCGCAGGTCACAGGCTGGTGCCTGTTTTCCGGAGCTCCCGCGGCAACAGCTGCGTCCGCTGGACTGGAGGGCGGCAGCTTCGACCACCCCGGGCCGCGGAGCTTGAACCGGCCCGTTCGCGGAGCTCGGTTGAGCCGCGGGACTGACTACCATCACCCGGTGGGGTAACAACATATCGCCTCAGCGCAGAGGAAGAATGAGGAGGGAAGAGACAGTAACTTTAAGACTTTTGCCTCCATCACAGTGAGGAGGTGCCTGGTGAACTCACTGTGGTGGGTGTTAATTTGTGTTTATTGTGTGTTTTGTTGTTTATTATTATATGTATGGCTGCAGGCAACGACAAATAAAGGATCTAATCTAATCTAATCTAATCTAATCTCACCTGGGATCGCCGTTTGAAGCTCCGGAGTGTTGGGCTTGCATCAGAGCTGCCCGTTGTCCGACGTCGATGTTCTGACATCGGAATTCCATCATTCCCGGCGAGAGGGCCTGAATATCGGGCCGCCCATAGCAGCAACTGCAGGGGGCTCGGTAGGCCCAATGCAGACCACGGGGGAACATTGGGGAACATCAACGAGGAGGTTGACTGAACTTTGGTGCCTTCCCTAACAGTGGGAAACTTTGGTACCCCTGTGGGGATGTTTGTGTTATGGATTATTGTGTTATGTGCTTTTATTTTTTTTATTCGTAAGGCTGTATGGGAAAAATCATTTCGTTGTCCAAGTACTTGTACTATGGACAATGACAATAAAGTAGAATCGAATCAAATCAAATTGGTTTGAAAAGGCTTCGAGCAAAAATATTCCTCTGTCATTCCTTTAACACTTTCGAAAGCTCAACAAAACCTTCCATCTCTCAAACACACTTGGCCTGAGTAAGTCACAAATTTCCCTCGACAGGGCAGCATCATGGTGGCGCAGAGGTAGAATTACTACCTCACAGCACCAGAGACCCGAGTTCGATCCTGACCACAGGTGTTCGTCTATACAGAGTTTCCACGTTCCCCCCGTGACCTGTGTGGGTTTTCTCCAGGATCTCCGGTTTCCTCCCACAAGCAAAGATGTACAGGATTGTAAATTAATTGGCTTGATATAATTGTAAAATTGTCCCTAGTGTGTGTGTGCAGGGCAGCGTTAATATTCGGGGATTGCTGGTCGGCACGGATTCTGTGGGCCGAAGGGCCTGTTTCAGCGCTGTATCTCTAAACGAAACCAAACTAAATAACGGGTATAAATAAGTCTAGCGTTCCCAAATGTCGGCACATCTCACCTGCCCGGGGTACTCATTAACTATCCGTGCCATGGCATTCACTGCGTGTTCGGACTTTAAATGTTCCACACCCGGAGCGTCGGGATCGGGAACATCGCCCAGGCCGTCCTTCCCATGGTAAGCGGCGTCGTGATGGACTACACCCAGGAGGGAGGTGCCTGCTCCACGGTAGACAGGGATCTGGAACATGGACAATGATCAGAAATATCACTTGTGCCTCGGGTTCGTTGCTCACCAACAATCATGAAAGGCCAAGAAAGATGATATCATTTGGTATAAAGACATATAGGTTCATGAGTCATAGGAACAGAAGTACGCCATTCGGCCCATCGAGTCTACTCTGGCCTTCAATCGTGGCTGATCTACCTTTCCCTCTCTACCCCATTCTGCTGCCTACTCCCCATAACCATTGACGCCCGTGAAGCTACGTCACCAGTGAGCAGCCCAGAGCACAGGTGGGCAACAAAACTGAAGCACTTCCCTGATTCAGTATTATTGCCATGTGCTAATCTATTGTAGCGGCACCTAGTGGTGGCTTGGGGCATCATGAACCCTCACTATTGGCTGCCACGGTCACGTGATCGCGGGAGTATTTTTGCGGGTTTTGTATAGCATTCATTCAAGCTCCACTTTGTTAGAAGGAGCTTCGTATTTTTGGCTGATCTAAAACACGGTTGAGTAAATCACTTTGTTATCGTTTAAAATAAAGAATCTAACTTTACTCAACCGACTCGATACGCCAAAGTGGTGACCCCGTCAGTCCGGTCGTTGATTCGGACTTTGATCATGCAAGCCGCCGCTAACCCCGACATCCAGCTTCCCCAGCAAAACGCCATGGGCCTGAAACTGCCCGTTTTCTGGGCGGAGCAGCCTAGTGTGGTTTATGACGTGGTCAGGCCACCCAGTTCCTGCCCTACGTGCAGGATCCTCGGCAAGTACGAGGGCCTCAAGGCGCTGCTGCTCCATAGTTTTGGGCTCAGCCGCCGCGATCGCGCCGCCCGCCTGCTCCATATGGACGGCCTCAGTGTTGGGAAGCCGTCCGCGCTCATGAGCGAGATGCTCGCTCTGATGGACGGCCACCGACTCTGCCTGCTGTTCGAGCAGGTCTTCCTGGAGCAGATGCCCGAAGACTTCCGCCTGTTCCTCGCTGGGTCAGACTTCGCCGATCCTCTGCAGCTCGCCGACAAACTGTGGCTCGCCAAGCAGCAGGAAGGTGGATCTAGTACGCGGCTAGCAGCAGATTCCCATCCACCGTGAAGGCGTGCCTAAGGCCGCCACCATCACCCCGTTTGGCCTTTTCGAGTGGCTGCGCATGCCGTTTGGATTAAAGAATGCTGTGCAGGCTTTCCAATTGCTCATGGACATGGTGGGTCAGGGGTTATCTTCATGTACATGGACGACATTCTGGTCGGCAGCCGCTCCCAACAGGCGGGCACTGTTCCAGCGGCTCCAAGACCACGGGCTGGTAATCAACCCTGCCAAGTGCCAGTTTGGCCTGCGCTCCATTTCCTTCCTGAGGCATCATGTCACCACGCAGGGCGCGGCTCCACTGCCCACTACGGTGGAGGCCATTCGGCAGTTCCCTCGGCCGCTCACCGTCAAGGGGCGGCAGGAGTTTGTCGGCACGGTGAACTTTTACCATCGCCTCGTGCTGCCAGGATCATGCTCCCTCTGTTTCAGCACCTCGCAGGTAAACCACGGGACCTTGTGTGGACTGATTGAGCCCGTGGCTGCGTTCGATGGTGCGAAGGAGGCGATGGCCAAAGCCACCATGCCGGTGAACCACGGGCCATTGCCTCGACTGCCCTCACAGTGAACGCCTCTGATACAGCTGTTGGAGGGAGGGGTGCTAGAACAGCTCATCGATGGCCGTGGTCCTTTTTTAGCCGTCATCTGCGGCCCCCGGAGCGCAGCTACAGCGCCTTCGACCAGGAGCTCCTCGCCCTGTACCTGGCCGTACAGCATTTTCGGTATTTCCTGGAGGGCAGGCCTTTCACGGCCTTCATGGACCACAAGCCCCTGATGTTCGCCTTGGCAAAGGTGTCCGACCCCTGGTCTGCCCGGCAGCAGCGGCACCTGGCGTTCGTGTCCAAATTCACCACGGACATTCAGCATGTGGCCGGCAAGCTCAATATGGTTGCCAATGATCTGTCTCACCCTGCTCTCCCGGCTATGGCGGCCATGGACGCTGGCGTGGATTATGCGGGGCTCGCCGAAGCACAACGCGCGGGTGGCGAGATGGACAGTTACAGGACGGCCGCCTCTGGGTTGCGGTTGGCCGATGCCCCTTTCGGTTCAGCAGGAGTGTCGGTCTTTGTGATGGGTCCACCGGGAGACCACGCCCTATTGTCCCCGTGGGTTGGCGGCGCTGGGTTTTCGACGCCATCCATGGCCTGGCCCACCCTTCCATCCGGACGACTTCTGCGCTGGCGGTGGACAAATCCGTCTGGCAGGGCCTCCGTAAGCAGGTCGCGGCTTGGGCCAGAGCCTGCATCCCCTGCCAGACGTCGAAGGTCCAGCGTCATGTGCGGGCACCGGTGCAAGATTTTGTGGTTCCCTCTGGTCGTTTCCGGCACAGCCACGTGGATTTGGTGGGTCCACTGCCGCCATCTCACGTTGCCACGCATTACTCACCATCGTGGATCGTTTTACGATTGGCCTGAGGCAATTACACTGACCAGCCGGGAACCTAGGCAGCATTTTAGGTTGCCAAATGACAGTTTAGGTGGTCATTTAAGACGGCTTGCATGACACTTACGATAATGTGCTCGGACGAAGCAGTCACATATTATTTCTGCTTCAAATAAAGTCACAAACTAAACATATTCACCAATCAAGATATGATATATACCACAATGACATGCAGCAAAATTATAATACAGTATCTCAACTCTTTTTACACGTTGTAATGAATGCAATTTCTATTATTTCTTTACACTTTCAAACAAAAATGTGGTTGGAGTATTCAGCGTATGACCAACCTCGGTGAGACCAAGCGCAGGCTTGGCGATCGCTTCGCACAACACCTCCACTCAGTCTGCAATTTTTTTTTTTAATATTTAAAAATAGACTTTATTCAGGTAATAAATATATACAATACATGAACCGTGCGAAAAATTCATCCGACATTTTCGAAGGCTATACAAATTGTTCAATACAATCTATATACATTGATCAAATTTCACAAATCTGTCCCCCACCCTTGCCACTCATGTGGCTCACTGTCGTGGGGGAGGGGGGACCACTTGGTTCGCAATAACCAACCTGATCTCCTGATGGCTCAGCACTTCAACTCCCCCTCTTTAACACTGTGTACACTCTACTGCGTTATCTCTTCAAGATATGCCTACCTTGAAGAAGTTCTCCTCTTCTCTCCGGAGACAGTTTCACAACCTCTTTGAAGAAGGGTTTCGGCCCGAAACGTTGCCTATTTCCTTCGCTCCATAGATGCTGCTGCACCCGCTGAGTTTCTCCAGTTTTCTGTGTAACCTACACTGACCAACACCTTGTTCTCGGGCTCTCGTGGCCTATCGGATTGCTTGTTTTGGGGTGTCTGCGGACATTTCCATCGACTAGGGTGCCCAGTTCACTTCCGCTTTGTGGGCGGCTCTGACGCAGCTGTATGGGCCGCAGTTGCACCAGACCACCGCCTATCACCCTCAGGCCAACGGGTTAGTGGAACGTTTCCACCGGCATCTGAAATCGCCGCTGAAGGCGCAGCTCACTGGTCCGTACTGGGTCGACCAGTTGCCTTGGGAGTTGTTGGGCATCCGTACGGCCCCAAAAGCGGACCTGGACACGTAGTCCACTGAGCTGGTATAAGGCTCCCCGCTGATGAGCTCGCCTCGGCCGTTCTGGCGAGTCTCCGGGAGAAAGTGACTGGCCTGGCTCCTGTTAGCACCTCGCGGCATGGGACAGCTCCAGTGTATGTACCGCCGGAACTTAAGAGCTGCCCAGTTTGTATTCCTCAGCATGGACGTGCACCAGTCACCGCTGTAGCAGATTTATGATGGTCATTTCCGGGTGTCGCGCCCCATTGTCGCGACTTTCCTGTTAGATATCCAGGGGCAAGGAGAAGATTATCTGGGTCGCACGCATCAAGCCCGCCCACCTTGATGTCAATAGCCCAGTGGTGGTGGCTCAACCCGCAGTCCCACTCGTATTGCCCGTCCCGTCCCTTGTTTCCACTCAGTCCGGTCGCCTTATCCGGCCTCCCGCTTGGTTCCGTACCTCGGGTTCTAGGGGGGGTCTTGTAGCGGCACCTAGTGGTGGCTTGGCGCATCACGAACCCTTGCTATTGGCTGGCATGGTCACGTGATTGCAGGAGTGTTTTCGCGGGTTTTTGTATAGCATTCATTCAAGCTGCACCCTGTTAGAAGGAGCTTCGTATTTTTGGCTGATCTAAAACGTGGTTGAATAAATCGCTTTGTTTCCGTTTAAAATAAAGAAACTTAATTTACTCAATCACCTCGACTCACCAAACTATAATATGGTAAAATATTATCTGATTTATCAGGGTACTGAGGGAGACGTTAGTAAGATTCCAGTCTCCTGATCACAATTCACCCACACTCGTCTTGAATGAGCACATCAACAAAGTCAGGAACTCAGCCTCTGTTTGGGAAGAACCCACCTCACACTGCTCATGCTGTGACTTTACCACCTCATCAGGTGGGTAAGGATTAATACATCCTTGTGTGCAAATTAATTGAATGAAGCATATCAATGGGCATAACAAGTCGATATATAGATTGCAGGACTATACTTTATTATCATCGCACTTGAGATGAGGAAAAACTTCTTCACCCAGAGAGTTGCGAATATGTGCAATTCTCTGCCACAGAAGGCAGTGGAGGCTAATTCACTGGATATTTTCAAGAGAGATTTAGCTCGTAGTGCTAAAGGAATCAAGGGATATGGGGAAAAAGCAGGAACTGATTTTAGTTGATCAGCCATGGTCATGTTGAATGGCGGTGCTAGCTCGAACGGCCGAATGGCCTACTCCTGCACCTAATTTTCTATATTTCTATGTCGATATGTCTTTAGTACATTATATGTCCACCACAGTCCTTCATCACGTATTTGACATGATTCGTGGAATCAGCCAGATTATGATAGCTTCCAAGTTTATTTTCATCTCAACATCACAACCGAACTATGGGGCACAAAGTGCTGGAGTAACTCAGCGGGTCAGGCAGCATCCCTGGAGAACATGGATCGGTGATGATTTGGGGCGAGACAGATCGTACAGATCCAATTGAACCCTTCAGATCAATTATGGCCCCGATGAGCTTCAATCAAGTGGTACAGACCTTTCCTCTCAGTCTTTCCTTGCTAATTGAGCACAAATTCTCAATCGGATTCAGACCAGATGAGTTACCAAGGCAATCCACGACACGTATTCCTCATGCTGGAAATATTTAGTCACCATCTTTGGCGTGTGGCATGGTGCAAGGTCTTGCTGGAATATCCCAGATCCATCAGGAAAAGTCGGCAATCTCTGGCTGCAGTTCTCGATATATTGTGGCAATCTCATCGTTCTGCCAACTGGTTGCAGCAGACCAACACCATACTACCTGAAACAATCATCTTTTTAGGATTTCTGACAAACTGGTTGATGTGGCATTTTATCATCAACTCTCCAAATAATCTCCGAACGTGTGCGCTAATTTGGCCTCTCTCCACTCCTCACATGTCCAATCTTTATATTTTAAGGCCCACAGGTGTTGTTTCCTCTTCATCGCAGCAGTTAGAAGTTTTATTTTAACCATATAACCATATAACAATTACAGCACGGAAACAAGCCATCTCGGCCCTACAAGTCCATGCCGAACAAATTTTTTTCCCCTTAGTCCCACCTGCCTGCACTCGTACCATAACCCTCCATTCCCTTCTCATCCATATGCCTATCCAATTTATTTTTAAATGATACCAATGAAACTTGTTAAGTTCACATGTTAAGTTGTAGCCATCTTTGTTTACCATTTCACCCCATACTTTCCACACGTCTTCATTTGCAATATTTCTAGCCCATCCTCATCCAGGTGTGTTCTTGTATTTCATTTTCACACCTGACCCATTTGGTCTTGCCCCATACTATTCCAGTCAGCTCACCTTGTTTATCCAACCTCATCTTCTTGAATTATTCCCAATTCCTTCACGAATTAGGATCGGACTCGACCCGAAACGTCACCCATTCCTTCTCTCCAGAGATGCTGCCTGTCCCACTGAGTTTTCTCCAGCATTTTGTGTCTATCTTGAGTCTATTTCTGTTGTGTTCCTCTATTCCCTGGTTCTGATATGTTGCTGTACGACACTTATATATATTTTTTTCTACACTGGGATATTGCAATCCATCCGACTGAAGGCAAATCTCATAGAAATCACTGGAATTGAATACGCAGAGAATAAAAAGATGACTAAAAGTACTTTCTCTGAGAGATTTATGGGGTTTTAGAAGTATATAAGAACAAAGGGTGGACATAGAAAATCATCATAAGAAAAAATAGCAAAATCAGCCTATGACAATTAATTTTGCACAAGGAATTAAGTCTGTACAACTGCTACTCTCTGTCATGTAGACATGAGATAATGAAACCAAGAAGAAATTGCTGGGGAAAAAATCATGATCTTTACAAGATAATAAAGAAAATCACGTAACAGAATTACAATAACTACATCCTGTATGATGTATCAATATCTACAATATCAATAACCATTTTCTTTGTTTGTGTACAAATTTAATAAGACCGAAAGCTGAAAGAGGCATCTGGATATTTGTTACATAGATCAGAGGCGCAGCATGGTGGCGTAGTGGTATAGTTGCTGCCTTACATAGGGATTCAATCCTGACTACGGGTGTTGTCTGTACAGAGTTTGTACGCTCTCCCTGTAACCGCATGATTTTTCTCCCAGTGCTCTGGTTTCCTTCCACACTCCAAAGACGTACAGGTTTGTATGTTGATTGGTTTTAGTAAAATTGTAAATTGTCCCTAGTGTGTGTTGGGTAGTGCGAGTGTACAGGGTGATCACTGGTTGGCACGGAGTCGGTGGGTCGAAGCTCCCGTTTCCATCTGCATCTCCACAGTCTAAGCTACCCTTGCAAAGATGAACCTCATTATAATTGTAAACAGGAGACTAAAATATATTTTGCAGAGTTATTTTAAGAGGTTTATTTTCTCCAATGGACAGAGTTGTTGCTGAATAGTCCCCGGCCTGCTCCTCGTGACTACCTACCTCCATCCTGTTACACAGTTTCAGCACACGCAGCACGTTCTTGCACACGTTGTCGATGCCCGTGTTACCGTGAGTGCAGGTTATTGCCAGGATGTGCACGTTGGGAGCTGCCAGAGCCATCATCAGTGCCTGGGCATCATCCACCCCAACATCCACATCCAAAATCAACAGCTTCTTGCTCTGGTGGCACCCTAAAGGGCAATAAGTTCGGAAATGTTCAACAATGACAGTGAATGTTCAACAACACAATGTTCAACTTTGACTGATTGTCTCAAGGTTAAATCTGCATTCCTTAGATCAGTTCATATTTCAACCAAACCCAAACTATCGAGGTATAGTCCACTCTGACCATCAATCACCTGCTTCTCAATTCAATTCAACTTTAATGTCATCGCACAAATACAAGTATGAGTACAACGAAATGCAGTTTTGCGTCAGTCCGTAGTAGTTGTACATAAAGAAATAAAAAAAATAGAAAGAGAGAAGATACAGAATAATCAAAAAATACAGAATAATTAAACAATGGGGACGGAGGGACCAGAGAAATCTATCGGCGGGACTCCGAGTTCAGCAATGTGATTTTATTGTTGTAGAAGCTGTTCCTCATCCTACTAGTACGTGACCTGAGGCTCCTGTACCGCCTCCCTGATGGGAGGAGGGCAAACAGTCCATGGTTGGGGTGTGAGGGGTCTTTGATGATCTTCCCAGCCCATCTCAGACACCGTTTTCGGTGGAGGGCATCCATGGCAGGGAGCGGGGCACCGATGATGTGCTGCGCGGTTTTCACCACCCGTTGTAGTGCTTTCCTGTCCGCAGCAGTGCAGCTGCTGTACCATACCGTGAAGCAGGTGGTCAGGATACTCTCTATGGTACAGCGGTAAAAGTTGGTCAGGATCCGGGGGGACAGGTGGGCTTTCTTGAGCCTCCTCAGGAAGTAAAGGCGCTGCTGTGCCTTATTGATCAGCTTGGAGGTGTTGAGGGACCAGGACAAATCCTCCGAGATATGTACTCCGAGGAATTTATAGCTGGAGACGCGCTCCACCTCAGTCCCGTTTATATGGATGGGCGTATGACTGCCTCCTTCTACTAAAGATAAACACAAAGTGCTGGAATAACTCAACGAGTCAGGCAGCATCTCTGGAGGAAAAGGATAGGTGACATTTCGGGTTGGGATCCTTCCTCCTTCTGACACTAAATGTCACCTATCCTTTTCCTCCAGAGATGCTGTGTGACCTGCTGTGTTACTCCAGCACTTTGTGTCTTTCTTTGGAACAAACCAGCGTCTGCAGTTCTTTGTTTCTGACTGTTTCTACGAGTTATTTTATCCCACTCTTACAATCGGTAGTAAGGAAGGCAAATTTAATATCAAGAGGACTGGAATACAAAAACAGTGAGGATCTACAAGGCGCTGGTCAGGCCACATCTGGAGTGCTGTGAGCAAATTTGGGCCTCATAATCTGAGGAATGATGTGCTGGCTCTGGAGAGGGTCCAGAGGACATTTACCTGAATGACTCCAGGAATGATGCGCGTTTGACAGCACTGGGCTGGAATTTAGACGGTTGAGCGGGGACCTTATTGAAACTTACAGAATAATGAAAGGCATTGATAGAGTGGATGTGGAAAGGATGTTTCCGCTGGTGGGAGAGTCTAGCACCTGCCGCTCTTTTAGAAAGGAGTTGAGGAGGAACTTCTTTAGAGGATAGTTAATCTGTGGAACTCATTGGCACAGGGCTGTGGAGGCCAAGTCAGTCAATATTTATAAGGCACAGGTAGACAAATTTTTGATCAGAATGGGTGTCATGGGTTATGCATAGAAGGCAGGAAAATGGGATTAGGAGGCAGAGATCAGCAATGATTGAATGACGGAGTAGACTCGATGGGCCGAATGGTCTAATTCTACTCCTATGACTTGTGAACGTCGTTAAACTAGAAAGACTGGAGAGAAGGTTGCCAGGTCTCGAGGGCTGGAGCTACAGAGAGAGATTGGACAGGCTAGGTCATTACTTCTTGGAGCACAGGAGGATAAGGGATGATCTAAAAGAGGCATATAAAATCATGAGGGAAATGTATAGGGTGAAGGCACTGTCTTTTACCCAGGGTAGGGGAATCAAAAAACTAGGCCGCATGTTTCAGGTGAGAAGGGAAAGATTTAATAGGAACCTGAGGGGCATATTTTTCACTCGGAGGATGAAGGGCATATTGAATGAGCTGCCAGATGAAGTATTCAATCCAGGTACAATAACAACATTGAAAATAAACTTAGACATGTACATGGACCGGAACGGTTTAGAGGGATATGGGCCAAAATGTGCGCAAATGGGGAAACAAGGAACTAGAAATACTAGTTTACATAAAAGATACAAAGTGCTGGAGTAACTCAGTGGGTCAGGCAGCATCTCTGGAGAACGTGGTGCCCATGTTCTGCAGAGATGCTGCCTGACCCGTTGAGTCACTCCAGCACTTTGTGTCCATTTTCTGGGGGCAAATGGGCATCTTGGTCAGCATGGACAAGCTGAGCTAAAGGGCTTGCTTCCATGCTGAGTGACTCTATGTACTCAGTTTCCTGCACCACTTACATTAGTAGTAACACTCGACAGGTGAAAATTACCCACACCATCTCTTTTCTCCATTTAAACAGTGAAATTGATAGTAGGCTTTCGGAGAGCTCCCCCTCCCCTCATCCCACTCACCATCAACAACACCACAGTCACATCTGTGGAGTCTTTTAAGTTTCTGAGAACCATCATCTCCAAGGACCTGAAATGGGGAGCTACCATCGACTCCACAGTCAAAAAGGCCCAACAGAGGATGTACTTCCTGCGGCAGCTGAGGAACCACAATCTGCCACAGGCAATGATGGTCCAATTCTACACAGCCATCATAGAGTCTGTCCTCACCTTCTCCATCATGGTCTGGTTTGGCTCGGCCACCAAGCACGACATCCGGAGGCTGCAGCAAATTGTTCGATCAGCTGAGAAGGTTGTTGGCTGCAACCTTCCCCCCATCGACGAACTGTACACTGCAAGGGCCAGGAAGCGAGTGGGTAAGATCATCTCTGACCACTCTCACCCTGGCCACAAACTCTTTGAATCACTTCCCTCTGGAAGGCGACTCCGGACCGACAAAACTGCCACAGGACATAAAAACAGCTTTTATCTCACGAGCAGTAGCTCAATAACTAAAAGTCTGTAGCCTCCTTTTGCTTCCGGTATTTTATTTCATTCACATGTTTAAACTATAATATTTTAATGTTTTATGTTTTATTCTTAATGGTTTACTGTATGTCGTGTTGTTACTTGCAGGCAGAGCACCAAGGCAAATTCCTTGTATGTGTACATACTTGGCTAATAAACTTCAACTTATTCAACCTAAACTTATTCACTTATTATTCAAATGTTACTCACCTGTTTCTGTCTTAGCTTGCTGCATCATGGCTTCCGAGGTCTATAACTTGGTCACGTTCTCAGTTTCAGCTCTATGGCCAGGAGGAGAAAAAGCCTTTTCCGATTGTCTGCGTCTACGAGTGACTGGCAAGGAAATGGCAGAGACCAGGGATTAGTCAGCAATGGTACAGTGCTGGTGAATCGTGGCCAATGATGGCTGCAAAATAAACCAATATGCCTTGATGGTTCAATAAAAATCAAAGAAAATGTTGTGGATTAAAATCCACTTAAAGGGCCTGTCCCACGAGCATGCGACCTGCATGCGGCAAGCGCGACCAAACCGGAAGCGGGGGCCACGCGGAGGTCGAGTGATCCCCGTACAGGGCCGTTCCCACCAGCATGCGCCTGCATGCAGCGAGCGAGTGACGTGAAGTTCGAGCGAAGTACGCGGGATGTTCGCGCATGACATACGCTGTCAAGACGGTGCGTACTGCGTCGAGACGCTGCGGACGCCCGTCGAGGCGGTGCGTACGGCGTCGAGGTGGCTGCGGTCCGGCAGGCCGTTGCCGCGCGGAATTTTTAAACACGGTCAGTTTTTCGGAGCCCCCCGCGCGATATCCAGACCAGCTCCGCACAACTCCATACAGCTCCGGCGATCGAAGTGGGACCGGCCCCGCGAGGCCGTACGGCTCAAGCGACCACGTTAGATCGCGCTTGCCACATGGAGTCGCATGCTCGTGGGACAGGCTCTTTACTCTTAAATTAACAAAATGTTTTCTTCAATGCAGGTAAAACTTTAATCATTAGATAGAACATTAGAAATGTTCAGCACAATAACAGGTTCTCTGGGTCACCTTGTTCGTGCCAAACATGATGCCAAGGTAAACTAACCTCATCTGCCTGCATGTGATCCACACCCTTACATTCCCAGCATATCCGTGTGCCTATGTAAAAACCTCTCAAACACCACTGTACCTTCCTCCACCAGCTCCCCTGGCACCACATTCCAGGCACCCGCCCCTCTTTGTGTAAAAAATCTTGCACTGCACATCTCCTTTAAAATTTGCTCCTCTCTCCTTAAAGCTATGCCCTCTAGTCTTTGACATTTCAACCCTGGGGAAAAAGGTTCTGACTGTCTACCTTATCTGTAGCACATAATTGTATCTATTTTTTAGCAGGTCTCCCCTCAACCTCCAGCTTTCTAGAGAAAACAATCCAAGTTTGTCCAACCGCTCGTTCTAGCTAATACCCTCTAATCCAGACAGAATTCAGGTAAACCTCCTCTCCAAAGCCTCCACACCATTCCTGTAATCTGACCAGAATTGCACACGTTATTCCAAATGCTGCCTAAACAAAGTCCTATAAGCTGTATCATGACTTCCTGACTCATGTACTCAGCGCCCAGATTAATGAAAGAGGGCATACCATACACCTTCTTCATCACTCTACCTACTTGTGTTGAAACTTTCAGGGACTATGTACTTGGACCCCATCATCCTCCTGCACAACAATGTGGTTGAGGGTCTTGCCATCAACCACAAACGTTCCCTTTACATTCATAGAAACATAGAAACATAGAAAATAGGTGCAGGAGTAGGCCATTCGGCCCTTCGAGCCTGCATCGCCATTCAATATGATCATGGCTAATCATCCAACTCAGTATCCTGTACCTGCCGTCTCTCCATACCCCCTGATCCCTTTAGCCACAAGGGCCACATCTAACTCCCTCTTAAATATAGCCAATGAACTGGCCTCAACTATCTTCTGTGGCAGAGAGTTCCACAGATTCACCACTCTCTGTGTGAAAAATTCGACCTGGTTATGAATAGCCAGGCTCAACGATACAAGGGAAATGTATGGTGGCACTTGAATGCAGCAAGATGGATGGCTCATTAAGGTGTAAGGCTGACCACAGTTCTCTCGCACTTCAGTAATCTGACAAAAAAAATAGATTTGTGGCATCAGCAGAGGCTTTATAACCAGACTGAATTTGTGCATATTTAGGAACAGCGATTCTTGCAAATCAATAAATCACCCCAATTTTCTTCAAGGTAATGGAGTTGATGTCTGACAACTCCAGAGAATGGGGTTCAGCTCTGACCTTGCGTGCTGTCTGTGTGGAGTTTGCATGCTCACATTCTCCCTGTGACAGTGTGGGGTTTCCTCCAGGTGCTCTGGTTTCCTTCCATATCCCGAAGACATGTAGCTTAACGAGCCACTGTAACTTGTGTAGAGGAGAAGTAGAAGCTGGGAGGGGGAAGGGATTTCATGGGGCAGTGGGGAGAATAAAAAAACAATGTGATTTGTGTGGGATTATGTGCATTGTGATTAATGTGGACTCAATGGACTGAACAGTCTGTGTTTTATGCTGCGTGATTCTGTGAAATAAATAATGTTCACCATGTTTTAAATACATACATATATTGTGGCGGGGACTGGCAGGATTCCAGCCAAAAACTAGTTGGACACGAGTTGTGTGCACTAGACGTGTTTATTCTCTCCAATCCCGGCTTTAAATACCAACTCAGGTACTGACCCCGTGACTAGCGCCTCCCACACCAAGAGGCCACCCTCTAGAGCCAATGGACCGTTGTGCCCTTGGGTTGACACCAGGTGCCGCCACATGCCCCCCGCCCCCCAGAACCAGAGGCACCGAACCGGGTGGGACGCCGCATGATGTGGCTCGAACAAGTAGATACAATCCCACGCCCCGGTGACTTGCTCGGTTCGGAAGAATCTCCGGGAGCCCGGGACGGCAGACGCCTGTTACGGGGCGGTTGAGCCACAAGGACTGGCTCGCTCAGGTCCAAGTGGGCCGCTTTCAAACGCGCCACAGACACAGTTTCACGCCGGCCTCCCATGTCCAAACTAAAAGTAGTAGGCCCGTGCCGCAGCACGCGAAAGGGACCTTCATACGGGCGCTGCTATGTGGGAGTCACGGCGAAGAAAAAAGTACGGGCAGCCCGTCAGCGACAGTGGGACATGGGAAGGGACCACTCCATGACGCTACGTTGGGATGGGAGACGGCGCCGACCCTCTCCCACAGCTCTCAGGTGACGGCTAAAGAAGACGAGAGGCCTCCCACGGCTGTTAACCGACTGTTCCAAAACGCCGCCGACCACTGAGTCCGAAGCATCCACGGTAAAGGCTGTGGGGGCGTCGGCCCATGGATACACGAGCATAGTCGCCCGAGCCAAGGCCTCCTTCGCCCCTCCAAACGCCACCCTCCAACAGCGTCCCACTGTATCTGCCGTTGCTTGCCCGTCAGCAACTGGAAAAGTGGCTGCAAAGATTTGGCAGCCACCGGAACGAACCGGTGGTGAAATGTGACCGTCCCTACGAACTCCCGGAGGCCACGTAACGTAGTAGGCCGCGGGAACTAGCGGATTGCCTCAACCCTGTCCAGCAGAGGCACTGCTCCGTGCCGTGTCACCCGATGCCCCAGGAAGTTGATGGGCCGAAGGCCGAATTGGCACTTGCCAGGGTTAATTACAAGGCCATGGTCACTGAGGCGTTGGAAGAGTAGACGCAGGTGGGCGCAGTGTTCCTCTCGCGAGCGACTTACCACGAGGATGTCGTCCAAGTAGACAAACAGGAAGTCGAGCCTGCGCACCATGGTGTCCATCAGGCGCTGAAAGGCCTGCGCGGCATTCTTGAGGCCAAAGGGCATCCCCAGAAACTCGAACAACTCGAACTTATCAGGAGTGAACCTACAGGCGCGGGCGTGGAGCGGTGGACCCGATGTCAGAATATGGTGCATGACACCGTGCCTCAGGCTGGCCGAGCCGAACTTGGGGATGACAATGTCTGGAAACTCAGCCAGTACCTGGGCGTAGACATTGTCCATCTACACTACAGGGCTGCTGACCGGTGCGGTGGGCGTATTGCAGCGCAAGGAGATCTTCTCAAATGTTGACGCATGGACAAGGCGTTGCCCGGCCTTCAATACCAACTCGGGTACCGACCCCGTGACTAGCACCTCCCACAGCAAGACGCTGCCCTCTAGAGCTGATGGTTCGTTGACACCAGGTGCTGCCACTATATATAAATACACACTTATAAAACTCTGATCTTGGATGTAGAAGTATTTGTGTGTGGATTTGTGTGTTTATTTATTTGTTTGTCTGCGATTCACATCTCCTCGAAAACATGACGCGCTAACGGTGAAATTTTTACATATTCCGATAGAGATTTAGCTCACGATCTCAAAATTCATCTCATCAGAAAATTTGATTCATTATTTCTTGAGTTATTTCTTAAAATTGTTCACAAATCTGAAATATTTTTGAAAGCTAACGAGCTGATGACGTCACAATGGCTCCGCTCCTCGCGGCCCGATGCACAGAGTTTTCAATGCTCAGCCTGCTGGGCACTGTCTCCACGAGCCGCGAGTTACGTAACTTTCCCCCCCCCCCTTTCTCTCCCCCCCCAGTTTCTCTCCCCCCCTTTCCTCCCCCCCCCTTCCCCTTCTCCCCCCCCCTTTCTCCACTCCCCCCCCCATAATATCCCTCTTAGTGTGTGTGTGTGTGGAGGGGGGGGGGGGGGGGGGGGGGGGTGGTTAGTGTGGGGGGGGGGGGGGGGTGGTTAGTGTGTGTGTCCCCGCTCCCTGCCCCCCCCCCCCTGACCCCATATAACCATATAACCCTTCCAGCACCCCCCCTTCCATCTCCCCCCTTCTAGTCCATGCCCAACACATCATCTCCCCTCGTCCCATATACCTGCCCTCAGACCATAACCCTCCATTCCTTTCCCGTCCATATAACTATCCAATTTATTTTTAAATGATAAAAACGAACCTGCCTCCACCACCTTCACTGGAAGCTCATTCCCCACAGCTACCACTCTCTGGGTAAAGAAGTTCCCCCTCATGTTACCCCTAAACTTCGGTCCCTTAATTCTCCAGTCATGTCCCCTTGTTTGAATCTTCCCTACCTCTATAATAAAAGGGGGGTGTCAACTCTGTGTGTGTAAAAACCTGTATCAAGGGGGGGGGGGACCTTCTGCGCTCCAAAGAATAAAGCCCTGTGTGGGTGGGGTCTGTTAGTGTGTGTGTGACGCCGCAGGCAACCCCCCCCCCACGTTGCACGTTGAGGGGACGGGACCCAACGGGTCCCCCTTGGTCTAGTGTATGTATATGTATACGCACGTGTGTATGTGCGTGTGTGTGTGTGCGTTTTCTTCCACATTCCAAAGATGTGCAGGATTGTAGGATAATTGACGTATACATTTTCTGTAGGGCATAAGATAGAACTAGTGTACAGGTGATCGCTAAAACAAATATATGTGTTGTGATTGGCTTTACAGAGGTGAAGAAAGCAAATTCTATACACGCTACATTGAATTCCCTAACATTTCCAGGTCTTTTAGGGTGTTGTTTCCACATTTAGTCTTCTTAAACTTGCAGCGTGAAAGAGTAACTAAAGTTACTACCAGTTGGGATTCTGGAGTTTCTTTAACCGAGACAAGTTAAATTCCACAATTCCATTCATTTCCTCTAGAAGTCAAGAGTTGGCAACATTCTTTGCAAACTTGCCTCAAACAGTGAATGGTTGCTTATTGTGTTGTAAGCAGTGCACTAGACTGATAGATATACATCACATAGAGAGTAACGAAATAAAATGAGCAAAACCAGATATTTGACTTTAAAATAAAACCAGAAAAACTGGATGTAAATAGTTTGGTAATAAGTGAATAGAACAGTAATTTAATCTTTCATAGAATCGATAACACCAAAGGTTGAATAAGTTAGGTCTTTATTCTCTGGAGCGCAGAAGGTTAAGGGGGGACTTGATAGAGGTCTTTAAAATGATGAGAGGGATAGACAGAGTTGATGTGGACAAGCTTTTCCCTTTGAGAATAGGGAAGATTCAAACAAGAGGACATGACTTCAGAATTAAGGGACAGAAGTTTAGGGGTAACATGAGGGGGAACTTCTTTACTCAGAGAGTGGTAGCGGTGTGGAATGAGCTTCCAGTGGAAGTGGTGGAGGCAGGTTCGTTGGTATCATTTAAAAATAAATTGGATAGGCATATGGATGGGAAGGGAATGGAGGGTTATGGTATGAGTGCAGGCAGGTGGGACTAAGGGAAAATAATTGTTCGGCATGGACTTGTAGGGTCGAGATGGCCTGTTTCCGTGCTGTAATTGTTATATGGTTATATGAGTTGTGACCGATTCCACATCCATCATGTTCAGCAGGAGGTTTTCATAATAAATAGTTCAGCTACAAGTTTACTTCTAGCAATATGTTTCACACTCAGATACTTAAAACTGGACTACAAAACGTCCCTATCTTTTATGTATGACACACTCAATAGACAATAGTCAATAGGAGCAAGAGTAGACCATTCGGCCCTTCGAGCCAGCACCGCCATTCAATGTGATCATGGCTGATCATCCCCAATCAGTACCCCGTTCCAACCTTCTCCCCATATCCCCTGACTCTGCTATTTTTAAGAGCCCTATCGAGCTCTCTCTTGAAAGCATCCAGAGAACCAGCTTCCACCGCCCACAGACTCACCACTCTCTGTGAGAAAAAGTGTTTCCTCGTCTCTGTTCTAAATGGCTTACCCCGTATTCTTAAACTGTGGCCCCTGGTTCTGGACTCCCCCAACATCCAGATCTCTCGCACATTTGCACAGTGCATGTCTAACTCTCCAGCAAAAGAATCACTAATGATGTAGACCCATCTGACCAGAAATATATCCGGTGGCTTGAACTGAGTTAATTTATACGGAGAAATGATTGGTGATACGTATATAGTAGTTGTCCTTTAAATTATGCAGAAATAGGAACCTTTCAAAACAGCCACTGTGTGAATTAAAGCATTGAATTCACTATCAAAGTTCGTCATTGCATCATCAATATCTTTAAGGAAGAGACTTCTTCAAACTTGCACAACACTTAAGGAAGATGTACACGAGTTAAAATAAAAACAGAATAAAACAGAACCATTCAGGAGGTCAGCAGGTGTCTGTGGATTAATGATTCTAGTTGAAGAACCTTGGTTAGAATGAGAAGGAGAGTACTCGGGTGCAGAGAGAGTGTGAAGGGATGGATAGGGATGGAATGGTGAGGTCAGGGTTGCACTAGGTTATCTGTAACTGAGTCCATTTGGGTTAATGGGGCAGTTAGAGAGAGGACACAACCCTTCGTTGTTAAGAACTATGAAATAAGCAGATGGCGAGCGAGAACGCAGATAGCAGTGTGAGAGTTATTGAATACAGGGCTGAAGGTTGGATTCTGCTAAAGGTGAAATAAAACACTGAGCCAGTGCCACAGGAGGGTGACCTGGTCCGTTCTGAGACAGACAGACAGAGAAAACAAAGTACCTGAAGTTGGAAAATTCAACATTGGAGTTCAGAAGGCTGCAACTTGTCCGGGCAAAAGATGAGATGCATTTCTTCGAGCTCACATTCAGATTAACATTAGTAACTGTTTTATCGGCAGGAACTTCAAGATGGAACGAGAAGAATTTTTATTCAGAAAGTGAAATGTTGTAGTCACTGGAAAACTGAGGAGAAAGCAACAAATGTTGCAAACACACCGGACGTCAGTCAGCATGTGGAGGTGAGTGTCAATGAGTTCAATTAGATTTATCTGGAATTATCGGGGGTATGGAGAGAAGGCAGGTACAGGATTCTGAGTTGGATGATCAGCCATGATCATATTGAATGGCGGTGCAGGCTCGAAGGGCCGAATGGCCTACTCCTGCACCTATTTTCTATGTTTCTATGTTTCTATCAACTTTGATGCAAACTAATTTTTAGTCTTGCTAATGCCGTTAAAATAATACTTGAGCAAAAAATACACATTCTAACGCAGAAACATTTCTGTCCAAGAGACCCCGACTGAATTTAATGCCTCCAGCTATTTTTCAATTAGAAAGCAATTGATCTCACCTACTTAATTATTCTGTCCTGTCGAAGCCTTTTGCCGTCTAATGCAGGTGAGGTGCGCACTCAGTCCTTCAGTGTTTTCTATTCTTCGTAGAAAACAGCTGCCTCTAAATGATGAAATTCATCTGTGGCAATTTTATACATTTAATTGCAGGGAATTCTGTCCACACCCAGAAGTGAAACTCCTCCAACTGCACTTTTTGCATAATCTGATCCTCCTGGATATATTCCAGATGATAGGCACGATAGGCCATTGAGATGAACAGTTAACAGGGGTATAGTTGCCTCCAGGTTTAGAATAAGGGTTTTGTTGCACTTGCCTTCACAAGGTTACCACTGCTCAAGGAGAGTTTCCACTGATGTTTAAGGTTTAGATAACATCTTCTTGGTAAGCTTGGAACAGCCATGCCCTTAATCACTGAAAAACAAGGGACTGGTTTACTGACAACTTCCCTTCCCTGTGCCTCATCTGGACTCACCTGTCAGTCATAGAATCTTAGTCGTGCAGCACAGACTTTATCCCAAGTCCATGCCGATCATCTTAGTTGTCTGCGGCAGTTCTTATTCCTCCCCTGCTTTACCAATTTAAGTGCCGATCAAAATTGGTCTTAAATGTAGCAATTCCACAATCTACAGAATCTTGCAGACGCACCCCATCAAATTCAGGAACAGCATTGTCCCCAAAAGACACAAAGTGCTGGAGAAACTCAGCCAGTCAGGCGGCATCTATGGAGAACATGGATAGGTGACGTTTTGGGTTGAGACACTTCTTCACCAAAACATCACGTCCATGTTCTCCAGAGATGCTGCTTGACCTTCTGAGTTACTCCAGTACTTGGTATCCTCTTGTGTATGAGCCAGCATCTGCAGTTCTTTGCTATTAGAGCTTCTTCCTGTGCTTGCCTTGATCTATGTTCTATGAGGCCAGGGATTTAGAAAATAGGTGCAGGAGGAGGTCATTCGGCCCTTCGAGCCAGCAATGCCATTCATTATGATCACGGCTGATTAGATTAGATTAGATCTTTTATTTGTCATTCAGACCTTTCGGTCTGAACGAAATGTCGTTGCCTGCAGCCATACATATAATAATAAACAACAAAACACACAATAAACACAAATTAACATTCACCACAGTGAGTTCACTAGGCACCTCCTCACTGTGATGGAGGCAAAATCTTAAAGTTACTGTCTCTTCCTTCCTCATTCTCCCTCTGCGCTGAGGCGATACCCCACCAGGCACCTGATCATCCCCTATCACTAACCCGTGCCTGCCTTCTCCCCATATCCCTTGACTCCACTAGCCCCTAGAGCTCTATCTAACTCTCTCTTAAATTTGTAGTGTATTTTTAATTAGACCATCTTTACAGCCAACGGAATGGTCAGCTCCCATCTCCACAGGCTTCTCTCTCTCACTCCTTGTCTTGAACCCATTGTCAAAAGCCCATGCAGCAATGAAGCAGGCCGTTCAGCCCGACATGTTCCTGCTAGCCGATTCAATATCTGATTTAGTTTAGTCCACAGTTCTCTCCACGTCATCTTTAATGTTTAAGTTTTAATGTAGGGGTGGGAGATTGCAACCTTCACGTGGTCCACCCTGTTTCGACTAATACAATCAACCCGACAAGATCAAATAGAACAAGTTGACCTACAACATTAGGCTGTGCACGCCATATGCAAGAAGAAGTTTCAATTTGGAGATACATCGTGGAAACATGTTCTTCAGCCAACCGAGTCCACACCGACCAGTGGTCTCCGCACACTAACACTGCTCTATACACACTGGGGACATGTGTTTTTACATTTATACCAAGCCAATTAACCTACAAACCTGTACGTCTTTGGAGTGTGGCAGGGAACCAAAGATTACGGAGAAAACCCTTGTAGGTCACAGTGGGAATGTACAAACTCCTTACAGACAAGCACCTGTAGTCGGGATTGAACCCAGGTCTCTGGCACTGTAAGGCAGTAGCTCTACTGCTGCACCACTGTGCCGTCCTAATACCAATCTATACTAATCCATTTTCTTGCATTCAGCCGCTAGCCTTTGAAGCCATTATATTTTGAATGCTCAACCTAAATAATCAACCTAACAGTCATGAGAGTGCTAGCCTTCTCCATTCCCAAGCAGTGCATCCAAATTTCAAACACCCTCTACTTGTAAAAAAATATCCTCAAATTGCCCTCCAAATCTTAAACCCTTTACCTTAAACCTATTCCCTCTGGTAATAGATGCTGCCTCACCCGCTGAGTTTCTCCAGCACTTTTTGTCTACCCTCTGGTAATACACTACTTTCTCGAAAAGATCCCCCCATAATTGTACATGCTGCACTCTGCTCAAGAGAGTCAAGAGTGTTTTATTGTCATATGTCCCGGATGGGACAATGAAATTCTTACTTGCTTCAGCGCAACAGAATATGTAAACATGTAAACATCGTATATAACATGGAAGTGAAAAAAAAGAAAAAGTTCAATAAATAACAAATATAGTGTAATAATAATATAGTATTTTGCAATTCAGAGCTCAGAGCTTATTCATAGTAGTGTTTAATAGCCTGATGGCTGTAAGGAAGATGCTGTTCCTGAACCTGTACATTACAGTTTTCAGGCTCCTGTACTTTCTTCCTGATGGCAATGGTGAAATGAGTGTGTGGCCAGGATGGTGTGGGTTTTTGACGATTTTGGCTGCATTTTTGAGGCAGCGACTACGATAGATCCCTTCGACGGTGGGGAGGTCAGAGCTTTTGTAATCTTTTTCGCTCCTGGACATTCATGTTGCTGAACCAGGCCACGACGCAACCAGTCAGAATGCATCCGCAAGATCTCATGAAAATAGGAGCACGAGCAGATCAACAGGTATGAAGAAGGGTCCAGACCTGAATCATCATCAGTCCATTCCCTCTGTAGATACTGCCTGACCCGTTAAATTCTTTCATCACTTAGCTTTTTGCTCAAGATTCCAGCATCTCCAGTTTCTTGTATCTCCAGATCACCAGACCCCACATACGTGCCCCACCATTCAATATGATCATGGCTGATGCACCCCGAGGCCTCTACTCCACCACTATGCCAGATCCCCAAAGCCCTTAATTACCTAATCTACCAAATAAATCTCTACATTCAATTTAAGTAATTATCTATCTATCAATCTATGGTGTTCACTCCAACTCGAGGTTGAGTGGTGCATGATGTCCTGCAACTCCCTTCCATCCCCAGCTAGTGTGCTGGCTCTGACCAGAGAGCTGATGTAGTATAATCAGGGGCTGAAACCCCAGTCGGTGCTGTGTTGGCCATTCATCATGATGTAGTTTTACTCATGTGAGCTAGGCGGATGAGCAGTCCTCTCCTAGCAAGAAAGAAAGAGCACAACATAAATATTTCACCATAAACATCCACCACAGTAGAACCAGCACTTCCCACTGTGATGGAAAGCACAAAAGACCAGCCAATCTTCCTCCTGTTCACCCGTGGTCAGGGCCCTGAACCCTACGCAGTCGCCATTACGGATGGCCCGATATCCGACTCAGGGCGGATCGGAACACTCCGTGCATTGGAATTCCCGAATCGGCCACTTACTACCGGAGACCATGGCTTTAAAAATAAATTGGATAGTTATATGGATGGGAAGGGAATGGAGGGTTATGGTCTGAGCACAGGTATATGGGACTAGAGGAGATTAGGTGTTCGGCACGGACTAGAAGGGTCGAGATGGCCTGTTTCCGTGCTGTAATTGTTATATGGTTATATGGCTACATGATGCCAAGTCCACAGGCCCCGCGGTTGGAGCACTTCTTCAGGCAGCGCCGCGATGATAATGTCCGAGCCCGCGGCGAGAAGCCCAACAGACCCAGCTCCACGGTGTTAAAGTCAGCAGGTCTCCGCGGCCGGAGCTCCAACACTAGTGATCCTCGGCAAAGGATCGCAGCTCCGCGATGTTAAAGTCCGCGCTGTGCCCGCTGCTGCAGCTCTGGGCTCTGGGATGGTCTCCGGTCAGAAAGGCCGCACCAATCCAGTCGTTACGCCGCGAAAATGCCACACGGAGAAAAGTGTCTGGAAATGGTTTCCCTTATTCGCACCCAGCATCCCCCCCTCCCCCCACCCCCCGCTCCCTCCACATAAAACACACCGAGAGACATTAAAACATACATACATTTAGACATACTGAAAATAACAAAAAGCCGAAAGAAACCTACTAGCTGCTGGCAAGACAGTCGTGCAGGCTCCACCATTAAGAGCCACTTAATGCTGGTCTGTTTTTCTCTCATGTCAGTTTTATCCTAGTTTCCCAGTGGGCTGATGCTTGCTTCTTCGTTTTGTTATTTCTTCAAAGCACCTTTTGAAAAAAGTAATGTTTGCAGAAAGCATCTGAAGAAGGGTCTTGACCCGAAATGTCACCCATTCCTGTAATCCAGACGTTGCCTATCCCGCTGAGTTACTCCGGCATTTTGTGTCTATCTATTTGTGTTTGGAAAAAGGTGAATCTTGACCTGAAAGTGGTAAATTGTTCATTCATTGAACACACAAAATGAACAAGCTGGTTGTGTTTTAAACAGCCACATCCCACTTATTAATCCACATTTGCAAGGCAGGGGGAAATTTGGCTCGACACGCATGGCTACATTTTTATGTCCAGGGTAGAAATTGGGAAATGCTTTAACCTATATCCCACCTCCATATTCCCACCTAACCAGCATCTTAGAAGCACCCTGTCTAACCAAATGCTAGACTTATGCTGCTTGTACCTAGGTGTTCTTGTCAACAGCTGATCTCAGCCAATGTTCAGTCCCTATACCCCACCGTTACATCTCTTTAACACTCTTGGAGGTGTAGAGGTACATCAGTTGTAATTACTGCCTTGTAGAGTCAGAGACTGGGGCTCAGTCCCGATCTTGGGTGCTGTTGACAAGGAGTCTGCATGCTCTCTACAACCTTTCCACCAAAACACCCCCCTCCCGTGCAACCGCAGAAGATGCAACACCTCCCCCCTCAACTCTATCCAGGGACCACGATAGTCCTTTCAGGTTAGGCAGAGGTTCACTTGCACCTCCTAGAACCTAATCTACTGTATCTGTCGTTCAAGGTTTGAACTCTTATACATCGGCAAGACCAAAACTAGACTATGCGATCGTTTTGCTGAACACCTTTGCTCAGTCCGCCTGAACCTACCTAACAGTCTGAAGGGTCTCGACCCAAAATGTCACCCATTCCTTCTCTCCAGAGATGCTGCCTGTCCCGCTGAGTTACTCCAGCATTTTATGTCTATCTTCGGTTTAAACCAGCATCTGCAGTCCCTTCCCACACTATCTGATATCCTGGTTGCTAAACACTTTAATTATTTTTCCCATTCCCACATTGACCTTTCTGACCTAGGGCTCCTCAATTGTCAGAACGAGGCTAAATGCAAATTGGAGGAACAGCATCTCATATTTCACTTGGGCAGCTTACAGCCCAGTGGTATGAATATTGATTTCTCTAACTTCAAGTAACCCTGGCATTCCCTCTCTCTCTATTCCTCCCCCATCCAAGTCATACAGCGCTTAATTTTCACCCAACAAACAGCTAATACCACTGAGGATAAATGGGGATACTGTGGATAGGGTGAGCTGTTTTAAATACCTGGGAGTCCACATCTCTGAGGATATGACATGGACATCACACGCTGCAGCACTCGTGAGTAAGGCAAGGCAGCGCCTTTACCACCTCAGGCAATTGAGGAAATTCACAGCGTCTCTGAGGATCCTCCAGTGCTTCTACTCAGCGGCTGTGGAAAGCGTCTTGTCCGGCAATATTACAATCTGGTTTGGGAATTGCTCTGCCCAGGACAAGAAGGCTCTGCAGAGAGTAGTGCGTTCGGCCGAACGCACTGTGGGAACTTCACTCGCCCCCCCTGCAGGAACTATACAACAGGAGGTGCAACTCCAGAGCCAACAATATCATGGGAGACCCCTTCCACCCCTGCAACGGACTGTTCCAGCTGCTACGGTCAGGCAAACGCCTCCGTTGCTATGCTGTGAGAACGGAGAGGATGAGAAGGAGTTTCTTCCCAGAGACCATTTGGACTGTAAACTCCTATCTCACCAGGGACTAACTTTACTGTACCACTCTACTGCTTTTTTTTCCCTTTTTCCTTCCGCCCACAATATTTAATATGTAAAAGAATATGTGATTCTGTTCCATTCTGTTTGTGTTTGGTTGTTTGTTTGTTTGTCTTTTTGCACAAAGTCCACGAGCATTGCCACTTTTCATTCCACTGCACATCTCGTATGTGTATGTGACGAATAAACTTGACTTGACTTGACTAATGGCCTGTTTCCTTTATCATCGTAACTTTTTTGCACACAGCATCTTTCATTCATTGCTCTTTATCTCTCTGCATCATTGTCTGTATCTCTCGTTTCCTTTTCCCCGAACGAGTTTGAAGATACGATAGAGCTTTATTTATCCCAGGAGGGTAAATCGCCATTGGCAGTCACCAATCACCCCCCCCCCCCCCCCCCCCCGGAGAGACCGTAGCGCCCCCACTTATTATTAATTATTCAAATCGTTTGCTATGTCGCTCTTCAAGGGAGATGCTAAATGCATTTCGTTGTCTCTGTACTGTACACTGACAATGACAATTAAAATTTAATCTGAATCTGAATCTTATCCCAGGAGGGTAATTGATCTGCCAACAGTCATAAAAACACAAAATACACAAAACACATGCAATTAGTGACGAGTAAAAAGACTTGGGGGATGTGCAAAGATTGGGGAGGGGAGGGTAGACGGTCTCAGTCTACCCCACGACAGAAGGGGGGGGAGTTGTAAAGTTTGATAGCCACAAGGGTCGAAGGATCTCCTGTGGCGTTCTGTCCTGCATCTTGGTGGAACCAGTCTGTTGCTGAAGGCACTCCTCAGGTTGACCACTGCGTCATGGAGGGAGGGGGTGAGCTGTATTGTCTAGGATGCTCCATAGTTTGTGGAGCATCTCCCCCTCCCATGAAACCAACTCCCCCCCCCCCCCCAGGTCGGAGCCAGCCTTCCTGATGAGTTTGTTAATCCTATTGGCATCTTCGCCCTGCTATCCCGGCACAAACGTTGAAGGAGCGAAGCCTTCTCTAAAAGTACAGCCGGCTCTGTCCCTTCTTGTACAGGGCCTCAGCATTCCTGGACCCGTCCTGTTTACTGCCCAGGTACACTCCAAAGTATTTGCACTCCCTGGTAAACTGCACATCCACACCATTGATGGAGACAGGGGGACAGGGGGTGTTCCTCTCCTCCTAAATTCCACCACCAACTCCTTAGTCTTGTTCATGCTGAGTTGCAGATGATTCAGTCCACACCACTCAACAAAATCATTGACTACACCTCTGTATTCATCTCCCCCCCCCCTCACTGATGCAGCTCACAATTGCAGAGTCATCTGAAAACATCTGCAGCTGGCAGGAGACGGAGTAATATCTAAGGTCCAAGGTGCAGATGGTGAACGGGAAGAGAGAGAGGACCGTCCCCGGTGGGGCCCCTGTGTTGCTCAATACCATGTGGTGTTGGGTCACCCATTGCTTCTCTCCAGAGCTGCTGCCTGCCCCACTGATTTACTCCAGCTTCTTGTGTCTATCTTTGGTTTAAACCAGCATCTGCAGTTCCTTCCGACACAGAGAACTAATCTGAACAGGTGATCAATTGTTGACGTGGACACAGTGAGCCAAAGGGCCTGTTTCCATGCTGCATCTCTACACTAAAATAAACGATGTTCAACGTTACAGGTCGAGACCCTGCACCGTGACTGACTTGTTTCTAGGACCATGATTCATTCACTGATGGGATAAAAGTAATTTCTAGATTAGAGGAAGTTGGCAATGACCTAATTAAGTAAACGCACGTGCATCTTGAGTGTTTATTTGTCATATGCGCCCTTTTAATTTTCAATCCCTCTGCAGAAGGGCCGTCTCATTGACCAAGCCAACTGTCCTAACATGTGGTTTGCTGTTATAACATATATGAGATGATATTTTTGCCAATGCACTTTACTCTGTTAAGGATGCTATACATATCAATTATTGATACCCAAAATGATTTGATCAATTTGACACAAAAACTGGAGCATCTCAGCGTGTCAGACAGCATCTCTGGACAAAATGAATAGTTGATGTTTCAGTATCTCATATTTCACTTGGGCAGCTTACAACCCAGTGGCATAGACATTGATTTCTCTAACTTCAAGTAACCCCACCGAAGTCATACCAGTTTCAAAGTCGTCTTGTTGAGCCTCATTGTCTGTACTCATTCTCACCTGAACAACAGCCAACAATGGCCTATTTCCTTTATCATCGTTACTTTTTTGCACATCTGTCATTAATTTGTTCTATATCTCTACATCAGTCTACAGCTCGTTCCCCTTTCCCAACTCTCTGTCTGAAGAAGGGTCTCGACCTTTGACCGTAGCCCTGTCGGATTGGGCAACCAGTGACATAAATATCCTATAGGCCTCTGGAAATCTATCATCAAAACGAAAGTCATACCAAAACAATATGCCTTAATCTTCGGCCTGCACTGAGGCGCCAACACCTTGTGCCCTGTGGTTAATTGCACAAGCGAAGCACGGGCAAATCTAGGTTGTTTGGTGCATGATTCACAGGATGTCAGCAGGCAGGTCCAACATGTAGCTGAGAACATTTTGTCCCTTGTTGCAAACAGGTTTCAGAAGTGTGCATGTGAGTGGGGTGGGGTGGGGGGGGGGGAGGGATAATGGGAAGAATAAAAAGTTAAATATTCACAAACATGTAGAGGAAGGTTCGGTTTATACTCTGCCCAGATTAATAAATGATAAAAAAATTATAAAAGCAGCACATTAGAATAAAATTACTGGGCAGGATTATCAATTAATTGTATCAGACACATGACTGGGTGTAGGACAAGAAACACTAGAATTCTTAAATATAAAATACTTATGACAAATAAGTGCGTGTGACATTGATGTCAGATGCAAGGGAAGAGACACTAAGGCCACATTAAATATAGGTGTAGGAAGGAACTGCCGATGCTGGTTTAAACCAAAGCAAGGCACAAAAAGCTGGAGTAACTCAAAGATTGTCCGATCAAGGAAGGTGTCGGAGATGGTCCAAGCGAATTTGAGTGCAGGATGGAAATTGGAGGTGAAGTTGCCACCATGATTGAGCTGGAGTTACTCCAGCTTTTTGTGTCTGTCTACATAAATATAAGTCTGAAGAAGGGTTTCGGCCCGAAACGTCGCCTATTTCCTTCGCTCCATAGATGCTGCTGTACCCGCTGAATTTCTCCAGCTTTTTTGTGTACCTTACATAAATATAGGAATTGGTCTGAAAAAAGGTTTAGTACAGTTCAAAAAACACTGCGAGTGTGCAATATATTTTTAATAATATTTATTTAAAAGATTATAAAGGGGCTGTCCCACTCCAGTGAGCTAATCTGCGAGTTTGCCCTTGACTCAAACTCGCAGCATGGTCGATACGTGGTCTTAGGAGGTCCTATGAGGTCACTGGAACTCTCCTTCATGCTCGAGGGAAGTTCCCGAAAACTCACGGCCTCAGCTGGGTCGTGGAAAATTTTTCAGCATGCTGAAAAATGTTCCGAGAGTAAAAATTGGTCGGCATGGTTCTTTTGAACTCGTAGTGCAGTGGAATGGGGTCGCTATTTTGTTACAGGCAGTCCTTCGCTGACCGGGCATTTTAATTGGCTCATTGAAGTTTTCAGGACCTAGGAAAACCGACCGATAGGTTAAATGCCCGCTAAACTTTATTATATGTTGTCATATTTCTTAAAAGTGTCTCCCCTCCTCCTCTCCCCACCCCCCCAAAGGACTTACCATACGCTGGTCAGCCGTCTTTTACCTTTCTGTTCATCGTGGGTGTGAATTTCAGACAGTGCTCCCCCGCTTTCCCTGGCCACTGCCTTTGCTGTGTGTGTGTGTGTGTGTGTGTGTGTGTGTGTGTGTGTGTGTGTGTGTGTGTGTGTGTGTGTGTGTGTGTGTGTGTGTGTGTGTGTGTGTGTGTGTGTGTGTGTGTGTGTGTGTGTGTGTGTGTGTGTGTGTGTGCATGCGGTCGCAGTTTCATCATTGACGGTCGATCCAGCTCGAGGTTTTTCAGGCGAGTGCCCTCGAGTTTGAAGGGTGAAGACAGTCGCTGAAAGGTCACTGCAGTGGGACAGGCCCTTTAGAAACATTGAACAGAACTTGATATCTCAGAACAGTGGGACAGCTTATATACAGTACCAGGCACAAAGAGTAATGGACTCCTTTAGCAGACTTTTGCATAAGTTTCAGTTTGCAATATGCAAAGATTCTAGGTTTTGTTACATTTACTACCCAAAATTAGGGCAGGGCATCGACACGGAGCACAAATTCTAAAGTTTGCATTGTTGATTTTGAAACGGAAAAATCTTAGTACACTTTGACTTCAACATCAATCATGAAGTGATGATGAAAATTACTGTGGATTGAGAGAATTTATTTTCCTATATCTGCAGAAAGAGATATCTCCCAGCAACTCCATCTTAGCTGTATGAGATTCTCAAATCAGTCCAAGACAATTTTGAAACTACAAATAAATGGCAGACACAAAGTAGTTGAGCTCAGAACACTAGCTTGGGACATATTTAGGGTTCAATAGATAGTGTTGACTACCTACAAGTGAGGTTGTGTCACACCATTTTATTATTTCAATTAGCTTTGGTAATCGCATACTCACAATATAGGTAAATATACTTCACATCAAAACAAAAGATGAAGCATACAAATTAGCCAGAAAAAGCAGCCTACCGGAGGACTGGGAGAAATTCAGAGACCAGCAGAGGAGGACAAAGGGCTTAATTAGGAAAGGGAAAATAGATTATGAAAGAAAACTGGCAGGGAACATAAAAACTGACTGCAAATGTTTTTATAGATATGTGAAGAGAAAAAGATTAGTTAAAACAAATGTAGGTCCCTTGCAGTGAGAAACAGGTGAATTGATCATGGGGAACAAGGACATGGCAGACCAATTGAATAACTACTTTGGTTCTGTCTTCACTAAGGAAGACATAACTAATCTGTCTTCACTAAGGAAGACATAACTAATCTGCCGGAAATAGCAGGGGACCGGAGGTCAAATGTTGAACTGAGTGAAATCCAGGTTAGCCGGGAAGTGGTGTTAGGTATATTGAATGGATTAAAGGCCGATAAATCCCCAGGGCCAGATAGGCTGCATCCCAGAGTACTTAAGGAAGTAGCCCCAGAAATTGTGGATCCATTAGTGATAATTTTTCAAAACTCTTTAGATTCTGGAGTAGTTCCTGAGGATTGGAGGGTAGCAAATGTAACCCCACTTTTTAAAAAGGGAGGGAGAGAGAAAACGGGGAATTACAGACCAGTTCATCTAACGCCGGTAGTGGGGGAAACTGCTAGAGTCAGTTATTAAAGATGGGATAGCAGCACATTGAGAAAGTGGTGAAATCATTGGACAAAGTCAGCATGGATTTATGAAAGGTAAATCATGGCTGACGAATCTTATAGACTTTTTCGAGGATGTAACTCGTAGAGTGGATAAGGGAGAACCAGTTGATGTGTTATATCTGGACTTTCAGAAGGCTTTTGACAAGGTCCCACATAAGAGATTAGTATACAAACTTAAAGCACACGGTATTGGGGGTTCAGTATTGATGTGGATAGAGAACTGGCTGGCAAACAGGAAGCAAAGAGTAGGAGTAAACGGGTTCTTTTCACAATGACAGGCAGTGACTAGTGGGGTACAAACCAAGTTTGCGGATTACATGAAGCTGGGGGGGCAGTGTTAGCTGTGAGGAGGAAGCTAGGAGGCTGCAAGGTGACTTGGATAGGCTGGGTGAGTGGGCAAATGCATGGCAGATGCAGTATAATGTGGATAAATGTGAGGTTATCCATTTTGGTGGCAAAAACGGGAATGTAGACTATTATCTGAATGGTAGCCGATTAGGAAAAGGGGAGATGCAAGGAGACCTGGGTGTCATGGTACACCAGTCATTGAAAGTAGGCATGCAGGTGCAGCAGGCAGTGAAGAAGACGAATGGTATGTTAGCATTCATAGCAAAAGGATTTGAGTATAGGAGCATGGAGGTTCTACTGCAGTTGCACAGGTTCTTGGTGAGACACCTGGAGTATTGTGTACAGTTTTGGTCTCCTAATCTGAGGAAAGACATTCTTGCCATAGAGGGAGTACAGAGAAGATTCACCAGACTGATTCCTGGGATGTCAGGACTTTCATATGAAGAAAGACTGGATAGACTCGGTTTGTACTCGCTAGAATTTAGAAGATTGGGGGGGATCTTATAGAAACTTACAAAATTCTTAAGGGGTTGAACAGGCTAGATGTAGGAAGATTGTTCCCGATGTTGGGGAAGTCCAGAACAAGGGGTCACAGTTTAAGGATAAGGGGGAAATCCTTTAGGACCGAGATGAGGAAAACATTTTTCACACAGAGAGTGGTGAATCTGTGGAATTCTCTGCCATAGAAGGTAGTTGAGGCCAGTTCATTGGCTATATTTAAGAGGGAGTTAGATGTGGCCCTTGTGGCTAAAGGGATCAGGTGATATGGAGAGAAGGCAGGTACAGGATACTGAGTTGGATGATCAGCCATGATCATATTGAATGGCGGTGCAGGCTCGAAGGGCCGAATGGCCTACTCCTGCACCTATTTTCTATGTTTCTACATGCATCAACACACCGATCATGAAATTTCAGCATTTTCCACCAAATGTGGAACCATGGCATGAATTTATCAGGCACCCATCCTTACTTCTCATTTGCAGCAGCTCTTTGACTTCAGAGTTGGTGGACAGAACATCAGGTCACTAGGAACAGCAGAGCTACGACTGCTTTCCATCCCAACAGAGCTCCCGTGAATAGAGCCCTTCCTGAGCCATGATGTGGCCTGGTCCTCTAGATTTTACACTCGCTGGTCAATGGCTGCTGTCATTGCCCATTCCCATACAATGGTGTCATCCGCGTCAGCCATGTTATGTATCATTTACGCAGACATTCAATTAGCAATAATGGTGGGGGTAAATGAAACAAGCCGATTGGCAAACACTGTTTTACATCTTCCCTTTTTATCAGTACATGTGAAAAGGTAAATGGAAATTTGATCCACAAATACAGATACTCTCATCACATTCCATTTGTTGCCAAGCGCTATAATAATTCTCTCTGCATGGTACTATTGGGCTTTTAAAGAACATGAAAAGGTCTTACCTTGGTGAATGTATTTCCTTCGCTCCATAGATGCTGCCTCATCCGCTGAGTTTCTCCAGCATTTTTGTCTACCTTACATTGGTGAATGTTCTTTTAGAAATAGACTGAAGAATATACTGGGTAGATGATAGAGTTGATAGGGAAAGATGATATACTTATAGATCTTTTTTCATTGATATCAATCCAATGAGACTAGCTTAGAGGAAATGGGATTAGCTCAGATGGGACATCTTGATCAGCATGGATGAGTTGGGTCAAAAGCATGCTGTATAACTCCAAGTGGGAATCACTATTAAGCAGAGCACAGAATGCATGCTTTCTGCACGTACATTATTTGGTGCTATTCTTTTATCTGGGTTTTAACGACTCCATCAAAGTTGGATTTAAAACTGAAATCTGACAAAATGACTATGATGAAGCCCTCTTCACAAGTGACATCCCTGCCTCAGGTTCAGATTCAGATTCAGATTCAATTTTAATTGTCATTGTCAGTGTACAGTACAGAGACAACGAAATGCATTTAGCATCTCCCTTGAAGAGCGACATAGCAAACAATTTGAATAAATAATAATAAGTGTCCGGGGGGGTGGTGATTGGCAGTCACTGAGGTACGTTGTTGAGTAGAGTGACAGCGGCCGGAAAGAAGCTGTTCCTCGACCTGCTGGTTCGGCAACGGAGACCTGTAGGGCCTCCCGGATGGTAGGAGGGTAAACAGTCCATGGTTGGGGTGAGAGTAGTCCTTGGCGATGCTGAGCGCCCTCCGCAGACAGCGCTTGCTTTGGACAGACTCAATGGAGGGGAGCGAGGAACCGGTGATGCGTTGGGCAATTTTCACCACCCTCTGCAATGCCTTCCGGTCGGAGACAGAGCAGTTGCCATACCATACTGTGATGCAGTTGGTAAGGATGCTCTCGATGGTGCAGCAGTAGAAGTTCACCAGGATCTGAGGAGACAGATGGACCTTCTTCAGTCTGATGAGCCTTCTTGATCAGAGTAGAGGTATTGTGGGTCCAAGAGAGGTCATCAGAGATGTTGACTCCCAGGAACCTGAAGCTAGAAACACGTTCCACCTCCGTCCCGTTAATGTGGATGGGGGTGTGCGTGCCGCCTCTGGACTTCCTGAAGTCTACAATGAGCTCCTTGGTCTTCTTGGAGTTAAGGGCCAGGTTGTTGTCAGCGCACCATGCTGCTAAGTGCTGGACCTCCTCCCTGTAGGCCAGCTCATCGTTGTTGCTGATGAGGCCAATCACTGTTGTATCATCTGCATACTTGATGATGGTGTTAGTACCATGTACAGGTGTGCAGTCATAGGTGAAGAGGGAGTAGAGGAGGGGGCTCAGCACACAGCCCTGTGGAACGCCGGTGTTCAGGGTGAGGGTTGAAGAGGTGTGCTTGTCTAACCTCACAGACTGGGGTCTGTTGGTTAGAAAGTCCAGTATCCAGTTGCAGAGGGAGGGGTCGATGCCCAGGTTACCGAGTTTGGTGATCAGTTTTGATGGTATAATGGTGTTGAATGCTGAGCTGTAATCGATGAACAGCATTCTTACGTAAGTGTCTCTGTTGTCAAGGTGGGAGAGGGCGGAGTGAAGTGCCGTTGAGATGGCATCCTCCATACTCCTGTTCTTGCGGTAGGCAAACTGATAGGGATCCAGTGTGGGGGGTAGGCAGCTTTTGAGGTGTGCCAGGACCAGCCTCTTGAAGCACTTGGTGATGATGGGGGTAAGTGAAGGCATTTCCCTTCACTGGTGTTTTGTGGCACGATGGAGGTGGTTTTAAGCAGGCACTCTTGCAGGCTCCTCCAATGACTGGTCTAACAGGCAATCACCTGACCTGCTGTCAAGCCAATTCAGTTGTGTTGCACCTTAAGCAATTTGCCACAGCTCTTTACACATACAGTGGCTTGCAAAAGTATTCATACCCCTTGAACTTTTCCACATTTTGTCACGTTACAACCACAAACGTAAATGTATTTTATTGGGATTTTATGTGATAGACCAACACAAAGTGGTGCATAATTGTGAAGTGGAAGGAAAATGATACATGGTTTTCAATTTTTTTTACAAATAAAAAACTGAAAAGTGTGGCGTGCAAAAGTATTCAGCCCCCTTTACTCTGATACCCCTAAATAAAATCCAGTGCAACCAATTGCCTTCAGAAGTCACCTAATAAGTAAATAGAGTCCACTTGTGTGTAATCTAATCTCAGTATAAATACAGCTGTTCTGTGAAGGCCTCAGAGGTTTGTTAGAGAACATTAGTGAACAAACAGCATCATGAAGCCCAAGGAACACACCAGACAGGTCAGGGATAAAGTTGTGGCGAAGTTTATAGCAGGGTTAGGTCTCGTCACCTCTGCCTATCCGTAGCCCCGCGTCCCCCTCCCTTTTCATCTGTGCTTGAATTGTCTCATATTGTGTTTTGAATTGAATTCTGTCTTCAATTTGTGTACTAGTCATGTCTCTACTATTTATTTCATTCCCCTTACATGTTTTTCCTCCACTTGCTAAATTTTTGTAAGGTGGCCTTGAGACTCTTGAAAGGCGCCCATAAATAAAATTTAATTATTATTATTATTATAAAAAAATATCCCAAGCTTTGAACATCTCACGTAGCACTGTTCAATCCATCGTCCGAAAATGGAAAGAGTATGGCACAACTGCAAACCTACCAAGACATGGCCGTCCACCTAAACTGACGGGCGGGCAAGGAGAGCATTGATCAGAGAAGCAGCCAAGAGGCCCATGGTAACTCTGGAGGAGCTGCAGAGATCCACAGCTCAGGTGGGAGAATCTGTCCACAGGACAACTATTAGTCGTGCACTCCACAAATCGGGCCTTTATGGAAGAGTGGCAAGAAGAAAGCCATTGTTGAAAAAAAGCCATAAGAAGTCCCGTTTGCAGTTTGCCACAAGCCATGTGGGGGACACAGCAAACATGTGGAGGAAGGTGCTCTGGTCAGATGAGACCAAAATTGATGTTTTTGGCCTAAATGCAAAACACTATGTGTGGCGGAAAACTAACACTGCACATCACCCTGAACACACCATCCCCACTGTGAAACATGGTGGTGGCAGCATCATGCTGTGGGGATGCTTTTCTTCAGCAGGGACAGGGAAGCTGGTCAGAGTTGATGGGAAGATGGATGGAGCCAAATACAGGGCAATCTTGGAAGAAAACCTGTTAGAGTCTGCAAAAGACTTAGACTGGGGCAGACGTTCACCTTCCAGCAGGACAACGACCCTAAACATACAGCCAGAGCTACAATGGAATGGTTTAGATCAAAGCATATTCATGTGTTAGAATGGCCCAGTCAAAGTCCAGACCTAAATCCAATTGAGAATCTCTGGCAAGACTTGAAAATTGATGTTCACAGACGCTCTCCATCCAATCTGACTGAGCTTGAGCTATTTTGCAAAGAAGTATGGGCAAAAAATTCAGTCTCTAGATGTGCAAAGCTGGTAGAGACATACCCCAAAAGACTTGCAGCTGTAATTGCAGCAAAAGGTGGTTCTACAAAGTATTGACTCAGGGGGGCTGAATACTTTTGCACGCCACACTTTTCAGTTTTTTATTTATAAAAAAATTTGAAAACCATGTATCATTTTCTTTCCACTTCACAATTATGCACCACTTTGTGTTGGTCTATCACATAAAATCCCAATAAAATACATTTACGTTTGTGGTTGTAACGTGACAAAATGTGGAAATGTTCAAGGGGTATGAAATCTTTTGCAAGCCACTGTATATTGCAATGATAATTTCTCTATTTGCCAATATAGTTCTACATTTGTTAAATTTCAACATTTTGCTTCCAAAGCACATAAATGAAGGCCATTCCTTCTCAAAGACAATTTGAACTGTGCGAGTAGTGAATTTTTTAGTCTGTTCAATGCCCGTTCCACAAACCAGTGACCTGGGTCTCCTCCACTGTTGGAGGAACAGCACCTCATATTTTGCTTGGGCAGCTTACATCCCAGGGGTACGAATATTGACTTCTAATTTCAAGTAACCCTTGCTTTCTCTCTCTCTGTCCCCATCCTAGTTCCCCAACTAGTTTTCCTATCTTCCTGATTAAATTTTACCGATTGTATGCCTCGTTGTCACCTTCCCCTCAGCTAACAATGACCCATTCTAGTTTCCTTTAACTTCGTCCACTTTGATCTCTTTTTCACACCTTGTCTCCCTCTCCCTGACCCTCAGTCTGAAGTGTCTCGACCCAAAACGTCACCGATTCCTTCTATCCAGAGCTGCTGCCTGTCCTGCCGAGTTACTCCAGCATTTTGTATCATCTTCAGTGCTAACCTTGTTCACCTCCACCTTCCTGCCCTTTATAATCTGACTTAAGAATAAACACTCAAGAACCCAAAATGAAGACATTAAGTGCAAAAGATAGACACAAAATGCTGGAGTAACTCAGCAGGGCAGGCAGCATCTCTGGAGAACGTGCAAAGGTGACTTTTTACATCAGGACCCTTCCTCAAAAAAAAGGAAAGTGCAGCTGGTTTAACAGCTTGACATTCATCTAGATACTTTCTTAAAGACTGTGCATCACTTAAAGATAGAACACAGCACAGGAACAGGCCTGTGGCCCACAATGTCCCTGTTGAATATGATACCAAGTTAAACTAATCTCCTCTGCCCCCAAGCGATCCATATCCATGTACCTGTTTCCTTAAGAATTAAATAGCTAAACAGCCTGGGAATTTTAGGTTAAGAGAGAAACTTATTTGGGTGAACATCAATGGGTAAACTCCAAGGGTGAACATCAAAGAACATCAGAGGAAGATGGCTGAACTTTGGTGCCTTCCCTCACAGTGGGGAACTTTGATTCTGCTGTGTGGGGATGTTTTATGTTGAACTCTATCGTGTGTTGTGTTCTTTTTTTTATTCGTATGGCTGTGTGGTGACCACACATTTCATTGTACCAATTGGTACAATGTGACAAATAAATGTATCTTGTGTATCTTGTAAACCTTGTCCACTATCTCAGGCCACATTTATGCCATTCATTCTAGGATATTTGTTCCACTCACTGGTAATCTTCACCTAGTGTGTAATGCAAATTACTCAAAAAGCAGATTGACTGATCACTGTATTAATTAGTAAACTAGAATAGAAAAGTTGTAGCAGTATATTGGATACATGTGAGATGGAAGACTATGTTTATTAGATTAAGACAATTGCTCAGCCCAACAAATAAACCTCAGAAAGCATGAGGGCAAATCACAAATTCAGTTCATTCATGCACATATAGCAGTAACGTACCAGGTACTTAAAAACACGGTCAAAGCTGAAGGAAATGAAACATATTGAGGGTGTCAGAAGATTTATTTCAAGATTTAAGCGCATGCTGTGTACAATGTGCATCGATGAGTTGGGTTTAACTTGTCTTCATGATCCTGCATGACACAGTGCTCTATTGTTGTCTGGTTTATCCAATGAATAGTCGAGCAAGGTGCACAAAGGGTCCCCTTTGCTACCCTCGGCAGCTCTGAGTCGGGGAGGGAAGAAATGGTCTGAGATTGTAGCTCACTTCCTGCATGGGGTAGGGGATTGGGGTTGAATGGTCCTTTCTGAACTGCAAAATATAACCGGCAAAAATACCGAAGCAACATCTAACGTTGCTACTCACACCCAAATGCTAGTGTAACAGAAACAATCTCATGGAATCATCGTCAGTGAGGGGACAAGCTATTCAAGATGGAAAAGTATCTATAAAAACTGCTGCACTCCTGCATTCACTGATATAATATGCTCACTATAAAGCCAGAATGCCTTTAATTAGTCCAAAGCCATTTAAAATAAGTGCCAGAAGTCAGTCATTGTCTTGTTTTGTGGTGATCCAACGTTGCTGCTGGAGATATTTGGAACGGAATAAGTCTGTCTACAAGCAAACACTGATAATCTCAAATAATAACAACTATTTACTCCTGGAATGGGAATCTTGCTGATTTAAAAAAAAACGATTGCAACTGCAATACCTCACCTATGGTCCAAACTGAGATCAGATAATTCAGAACAAATCTGATTTTTGGCTTTAGTCGTTAAGATACAGCGCGGAAACACGCCCCTCGACCCACCGAGTCTACACCGACCAGCGATCACCCCGTACACAAGCACTTCGGGGAGGAAGCGGCCGCTTCAGTCCAAGCCGCTGAAGGATGTTCACCAGACGCCGATGATCCAGCTTCGCGGCAAGAGGGCCTGAAAACACCGGGTTGGCTGAGGAGGCCACATATAGACCCCGACCTCGGGTGGACTATGAGGAGGAGAACTGGATATTTTTAGTGCCTTCCCTCACAGTGAATTCTGCTGTGGGGGGACGTTTCTTGTTGATTTCTATAGTGTACTGTTCTGTGTCTTTTTTCTTTTTCTTTTTTATTTTATATGGATTTATTGACATTTAATCTATTCAATTAGTTTAATCAATCTCTGTAAAGCACTTTGTTTCGAAGTGATTTTGTTTAAAAGTGCTATATAAATAAATATTACTTACTTACTATCCCACACGCTAGGGATAATTTTCAATTTTTACTGAAGCAAATTATCCTGCAAACCGTGTATGCCTTTGGTGTGTGGGAGGAAACCAGAGCGCCTGGGGAACATAGAAACTCCACACCGACAGCATCCGTAGACAGGATCGAACCCGGATCTCTGGCGTTGAAGGCAGCGACTACACCGCTGTGCCGCCCTAGGCTTGATGTGATCTATTTTTAAGATATCTTTCCTTGATAAGGCATTCAAATATTTTGATGTTGCATTAAAATATTTTCAAAGAGTAGAAAGTTAGATCAAGAAATACCTTGGTGTATATAACAAAGACGGAGCATAGTTGAAGACAAACAACTTGTCAGTATCCTTTTTAATATTTCATACCATAGGTGAGAAGCACATTATACAACTTACTTGAGTCTAATGTGATTGTAGGGAACAAAAATAATCCCACAGGTAAGATACATCTAACAGTTTGAATACTGCAAAACATAAATTAAATTTGCAAAAGGTCACGTGAAATGTAAAGACTTTCGGACCAAATGATATTTTCATTTACATTATATACCTGAAAAAATGTGCAACTTAAAATCATAACTGCATCTCACAGTAAGATATGGAATACACAGGTAATTTACAGGATTCGCTAGTATAATACAACATAATCAAATGTGTACTAATACAACTTAGTTTCCTCATCTATACCAATATTCTCAAGTGCAGTCCTTCCTGTTTTGCAAGATCGATCTTAACTCAGCAGAATAACGTTTGGCATGCTTTTAAATTGAGACAAGATTCTAATGTTGCACAAATTGCCGTTTTGAAAAAGACATGAACAAAGTCAAAACAAAGAAAATTGGTTCAGTGGAACTATATCTGCATTTCATCTGCACCTCCAAGTAAAACTAGTGGTCGGTTTTGGGCTTTTTTTTTTAAACTGCGCCCAGCATAGTGCGTGGAAAACCTTAATATGCAATGGAACCAGAGCAGCAGAAACAGCAAAGTTAAACAATTTCCTTTGACAGTTTTTTTCATAAATTACTTTCAGTGCCAACTTTCTCTTGCATCTTGTAAAACAGCAATGTATTTTATATAAAAAGGTTAAAAACTTTGTGAACCTTATAAATAAAATCCATGCGCAATTTCCTCAAAAGTAACAGTACAGGTATAATAAAAATGCATTTCACTTGATTGGTACTGGGGGGGGGGGGGGGGGGGGGGGGGGGGGGGGGGGGGGGGGGGGGGGGGGGGGGGAGGGGGTTACATACAGTACAAGAGCCCACTCTTACTTAAGTGCTTTAATGCAGGTATGTGCATTTAAAAGTAAAAATCTTTTAAATCCTATATATTGTCTAATTGCAAATAAAACTGCAGAAGCACTTGGAAAGTGTACAATTGCTAGCAGACTGGCAGATATGTACTGCATTCTGGATTATCGGAACAACTAATTATCGGAACTATTTAAAAAAAAAGTTTACAACTCTTTATTCATCCATGTTGTGCATTTAGAGAACCCCACATACCTCGAAGGAAGTCGAGAACATTCCTTATGCAAGGAAACAAAAAAAATGCAGTGCGACAACCATGAAGATTTGGTTAAAAATAAACCAAGTTCATGGAAATACATTCATTTGACCAAAAGATATGTTTCATCCAATAGTTTCCAATGAGGTCTACTACCTCTATTCCTTTGTTGGCAGTTAGGATTTTTTTTTTTTAACTGGGGCTATGATTAAAAGAATACAATGTCATTGCAAAGCAACGATAAAAAAAAATGCAAAGCTGGCATTTTTGTACAAGGGCACGTAAAAAAGGACACCAGATAACATGGTTTGTTAGCACAAGATTAGGCAACTTGGATCGCAATGCATTTTGCGCAACAGCAAGTAAAAAGGTATCTGGTTACAGTATCTGGAATGGTGACAAAACATGTAAAGCAAATCCGTATGTTGCTAAAGTGAAGCAAGCTGGGTGAGGTATAGAAATGAGTGCCAATGAGTTGCATGGTAGTTTCTCACCCATGACTTTCCTCACAAATATTCTTAATTCAATTAAGATTTTGCATTATTGGAGTAACTCTACTAAAAAGAAAACCTCCCTTTCCTCTTTCTGCATTCACATGTCTTACATACACAATGCTTTTAGGAGTAAAGCTTGTTTCTATATCTGACTGTTCAACACACACTTCCTACAAAAAGATTATTGATCCTGTACTTCTACTGCTTTGAATAAAAAGCAGGTATGTATATACTATAAAGCTGGAGTTATTGTTGTGACTCGGGCAGTCTAACGGAAAGCCACATCAACATTGCATCTGTCAGTAAAATGGGAAGGCCAAACAAATATTTTGCTGTCTGCCCCCAAAATCAGCGCATCTTCGAAATAAGCACCCCTTGTTCTTTTAAAACATAAAGCCAAGTCTCTAGTCTGATATGAGCATGCAGTTGGAATAGTTTCGACTCAACTCCAGACAATGCCCTAACCATCCAGTCAGACTGTACTGATAACATTGAGTAGAGGAAGGACCTTCCATATTCTGGTTTCATTCTAATTGTTTAATTTTTAATGCAGATTGCTTTAAAATAGTAACCCCACAATCTACTCTATCGTGTATTATAGTATATCTTGATAAACTAGCCGAAAGAGCATGCTCTACATTTATAGAGGAAACAGACCAATTTGGGCGATTTTGCAGAACATTTGCATCTTCAAGAAACATTTAACTGTTCAACGAACTACTTCTTTTTGGTTGACAGCTATGTTCACTATACACATTTCAATGTAAAAATCCCCACAGCTATCACTATAAACGAGTAGTCATTCACAGGAGTCACATTTGGTTAAGGTCTTATTTCCTAATTTTAACTGTCGACTTTTCCAAAGGTTCCTTCTGGTGGCCTGTAATGTTTTGGAAAAGCCTTCAACTGTAGAGTGTTAAATGCGTACTTGCGACATCCAACATTCTTCATGGTGTTTTCTCGGCGACATCCCTCACTGGGGAAGAAACAAGTACAGAGAATGATAGCAGCAAAGAATGATATAAAATGATACAAAAGAAAAGACCTTTAAGACAATGGCAGGGTGAGCATTTGGTTAATAATGAGGCATATGAATGGTGAGCAATGAGATTACACAATACACGCTTCACAGACCAGGAGTAGATTACTCATGTTTGCACAGTCATGTAAAAAAGATCAATTTAGTTCAGGTTACTATAACACACCCAAGATCATTTCTATTCAGTCACATCAATGGCCTGGATTGACGTTAAACACTTGTGTCCACTGCACATATTACGGTTTGGCAATTAAAATATATAAAAATTATTAATGCTTCGAGGTTGCTGATTTCTACGTAACACTTTGAAGTAGTGGCAGTCTTAAGCATAAAGACTTTGCTGCCAGAAGAGAGCAACAGCCGACTTTCATGCGGCGAGGAGCTGATTTTGAAGTGCACTTCACGCTGGATGGGAAAATGTATGGGTCAGGCTTCAGGATTGAGCCTCAGTTCATGCTGAAGTGAAACGGCATGAGGGGTGTTCTGTAATAGTGCTCAAGGCAGTGGGAAAAAGATGCATTTTGGACGTTTCTGATTACTACATAGCAAACACAGATGTGGTAACAAAAAAACGGATGGAGGGGATTCCATTTCAAATATCAGTGAACCCTTATCTACATCCAGAATGTGTACATCCATGAGGTCTTGAATGTTCCACACATCATGACATTGGAATATCATTTTTTTCATAAATGGGATTGTATTAAATGATTTAAAGAAATTTAGGTCTGGGGCATTCAGTAACATCAAACAACGTAGTCAGACCTCATTCAACCCATTGTACCGAAAGCCTGAAAGAGTTAGCCATTGAATACAACTGTCCTGCCCTTTTCCCAGAGCCCTGGGTCAAATCAAAGTGAAAATATGATTTATTTACTCACTTAGTATCAGGCCAAATGGGTGTGCTATAAGCGAGTGCAGAATGCAGTACAATAAATGCCTGTGTGTACACAAGCACGTTTTTGTCATGTAATACCTTGGCCAGGCATCTGAGCAGACATTTTCTTTTTAACTGGCAAAGCATTTCTTATGCAAGTTACATTAGTTACAAGACAAATTATCCCAGAAAAGGCCAGCGCACATTTTAAAAGGTTATACTATTTCAAAATAATTTTGAATGCGATTTTAAGTACAGCCAAGCAGTTCCAAAATGGATTTACCACTTTTGAGGTCTCTTCCGAGAAAGTACAGCAGTTTCAGAACTCAACACAAAAAAGAACATTACAATAGAACGGTCACACAACATCTAAAAGGAAAGATATAACTGCACTAAAAAGTGTAGGGAGACGGTCAAATAGTTGTTTTTTTTGAAAATACACTATATTAGCTTAGTCCTTTTATTTTGGATATATTCCAAGAATTTGAGGTACAGGTCAAACACTTCTTTACAAGAGTTTCAGTGTGCACATTAGTTAGAATCTTTCATACATCCTCTAGCTTGAGCTTTGATAAAATATATACATAAATTACAGTATAAAGTTGACATTTGTAAGGCAAATTTTATGGTGGACAATTCTATTGCACATCCTTCCATTCAGCGGCTTCTGAGAAACAAGCAACTAAGCTCCTTTTTTAAAAACTTTTTTTTTTGGAAATAGGAATGGCTTTTAATCTTCTCTTCATTGGCATCGAAATCTGGCCAGCAGATACGCCAGAGAGAGAGAGAGAGAGAGAGAGAGAGAGAGAGTGAGAGAGAGAGAGAGAGAGTGACAGAGAGAGAGAGAGAGAGAGAGAGAGAGAGAGAGAGAGAGAGACAGAGAGAGAGACAGAGAGAGAGAGAGAGAGAGAGAGAGAGAGAGAGAGAGAGAGAGAGAGAGAGAGAGAGACAGAGAGAGAGAGAGAGAGAGAGAGAGAGAGAGAGAGAGACAGAGAGAGAGAGAGAGAGAGAGAGAGAGAGAGAGAGAGAGAGAGAGAGAGAGAGAGAGAGAGAGAGAGAGAGAGAGAGAGAGAGAGAGAGAGACAGAGAGAGAGAGAGAGAGAGAGAGAGAGAGAGAGAGAGAGAGAGAGAGAGAGAGAGAGAGAGAGAGAGAGAGAGAGAGAGAGAGACAGAGAGAGAGAGAGAGAGAGAGAGAGACAGAGAGAGTGACAGAGAGAGAGAGAGAGAGAGAGAGAGAGAGAGAGAGAGAGAGAGAGGAGAGAGAGAGGGAGAGAGAGAGAGACAGACAGAGACAGAGAGAGATTTGTTTATGGACAGAAGTACAAAGGGTACAAAATAGAATTTACAGAAGGAGGTACCAAAACCAGCAAATGATAATAAGATTGACAAAAGTAACACATTAGAAAGAGAAAGAGTGACAAAAGGGAAAAAAAGAGAAAAGTTGAAAATTCAGAAAGAATGCCAATGGTCTCTCATGTTCAGTCCGTATGTGACAAGTACATGCTGCATTGCCATGCCTCACGCCATGCTTCACATTGCACAAGCAAACTGAACGTGAACAACCATCCTCGTATTTAACCCTTTCTCACCATCAAAAGGAAAATAAATTCTACGGTTTCCAGACAAACTTGGTTGAGTAAATCTTTGGATCATAATATGTCGAACAGGACTGGTATCTTAATCACAAGTGACTTTGTTCTGAGAATTACTACCTATTCCACAATGTTTAGCATGCTAAGTTAAGTTGACATCTGTGAAGGTTAGAATCCAATTATAAATCACAGCTATATTTAAAACTATGGCAGAATGAATGATTTATTTTGAATCTATTTAGTTATTTATCAGTGTAAAGGTTAGTAGAGAAATTTAGATCACCGGTTATTTTCTCTCTATTTGGTTGAGATAGGATTAAATAACAGGTAAACAGAGAAAGGATAAGAAAACTACAGAAACATTGAGACAAGGTACACAATAAAATTAACTGTAAAACTTGAATGTTCAAACAGGGTTTGATCATTTGGTGTAGTATCATTTACTGTGATTTAAATTCTTATCCTTTCTTATACAGTAAATTAACATGTCTTTAGTGCTGACTTATCATACTTGACAAATATTTAAAAGATTCTGTGTTCCTGAATTTGCAAAACATGAAGCAAAAATCGATGAACAACGCATAAATGAGGAATACAAATCAAAAGGATTAGCTCTTGGACACCTTTGGAGTTTTAGCCACATTCACATAGTTTTGTTCGACGAGAAGCAAAAAACTTTGCTGCTACTGTGCAGCAGGAAAATGAGCAAACTGCAGAAGAGTTTTACGGAGAGAATGCCAGATACACCAAAACTATATCGGAACCAAACATTCCAGTTTTCCTACTTCCCAGTGGGTTCAATCAATTGAAAGTTAAAAATAATGATGCAAAAAGTAGTTCCTACTTTGAATTTTAATAATTGCATTTATCACCTGTCAACCATAAATTCAATTACTTTCTGCATTGTTTCCTTTCATTCGTGAGGTGATTTTCCTGATTTGTGGAGCTGCAGAGCAAGTTCTTTGAAACTAAGTTTTGTAAAAGGCAAGGTACACAAAAATGCTGCAGAAACTCAGCGGGTGCAGCAGCATCTATGCAGCGAAGGAGATAGGCAACGTTTCGGGGCGAAACCCATCTTGTAAAAGGCATCTTGGAGAATGCTTGAGGTGCTATTGAGTCCCCTGGTTATGCTTCAGTAAAATTAAAAGATGTACTGCAGACTCGCTGTGATTCTGTGGGAAGCACCAGAAGTTCTGGTACATGGATAGGAAAGGTTGAGGGATATGGACCAAACGCAGGCAGGTGGGATTAGTGTAAATTGAGCATCTTGCTTGGTGTGGGCAAGTTGGGGTGAAGGGCCTGTCTCCAGGCTATATTTTCTCTCTGAGTGACAGGTATCAACTACCCACATTATTCTCATTGACAGCCAAGAAGAAACTGCAGATATTGGAAATCTGCAATGAAAACAAAAAATGCTGGAAACACTGAACTGAGGCAGCATCTTTCCAGAGTGCTTCCAACATTTTGCCTTCACAATATTATAATGCATTAAGGCACTGATATTACTTAAACCCGATATTACTTATCCGGTGGGCGGCGCGGCTCTGGCCAGCAGCGGCCTCTGCAGTCTGTCCGCGTTTTATTATTTTCTGTCTGTGTTTTTATGTAGTTTTTGTTATTTTTTTTGTTGGGTGTGTGTGTGGGGGGGGGGCGGGGTGGGGGGGGGGGGGGGGGGAAGCTTTTTTAAATCTCTCCCTGCGCTGGAGACCCGACCTTTTCTCGTCGGGTTTCCGTTGTCGTTGGGGCCGCAACGAGGAGCGGCCTCCAACAGGAAGAAACCGGGGACTCTGGTGCTACGACTCACCGTCACCGTCGCGGGGCTGGCCGAGTCCGGAGCGGGTGGAGCGGTGGAGGAGCGCTGCTGCTGCTGCTGCTGCTGCGGCCCGACCGGAGAGTCGGAGGCTCCAACGGCAGGTCTGTGGACGGCGGCACCGGGAGCCCGCGGGTCCCTGGAGGGAGACCGCTTTTCAGGGCTCTCGCAACGGCGACTTCCCCCGCCCGAGTTGCGAGTCGAAGAGCTCCTGGAGCGGCCTTACAGCATCGCCCCGCGCGGCTTGGAATGGCCGCGGGACTCTAACACCAAGACCCGGTGTGCGACCTTGCATCACCCAGCGTGGCTTTAATGGCCGCGGGACAATCGCCATCGCCAGCCGGGGGCTTTGACTTTGACTCTGACATGGGGGGGGGAGGGAGAGTGCAGTGGAGAGATAAGTTTATTTGGCCTTCCATCACAGCGATGTGATGGATGTTTATGTAAATTATGTTGTGTCTTGGGTCTATGTGTTTGTAATGTATGGCTGCAGAAACGGCATTTCGTTTGGGCCTCAAGGGGTCCAAATGACAATTAAATGTATCTTGTATCTTGTATCTTGACATACAGTGCCCTCCATAATATTTGGGACAAAGGCCTATATTTTATTTATTTGCCTCTGTACTCCACAATTGGAGATTTGTAATAGGAAAAAAAATCACATGTGGTTAAGGTGCACATTGTTAGATTTTAATAAAGGCCATTTTTATAAATTTTGGTTTCACCATGTAGAAATTACAGCAGTGTTTATACATAGTCCCCCCCCCCCCCCATTTCAGGACATCATAATGTTTGGCACACAGCAATGTCATGTAAATGTCATGTTTAGTATATTGTCGCATGCAATGACTGCTTGAAGTCTGCGATTCATGGACATCACCAGTTGCTGGGTGTCTTCTCTGGTGATGCTATGCCAGGCCTGTATTGCAGCCATCTTTAGCATATGCTTAAGAAGGAACTGCAGATGCTGGAAAATCGAGGTACACCAAAAAAAGCTGGAGAAACTCAGCGGGTGCAGCAGCATCTATGGAGCGAAGGAAATAGGCAACGTTTCGGGCCGAAACCCTTCTTCAGACTGATCGGCGGTGGGGGGGGCGGGGACAAGAAAGGGAAAAGGAGGAGGCCGAAGGCTGGGGGATGGGAGGAGACAGCAGGGGGACTGAGGAAGGGGAGGAGACAGCAAGGACTAACAAAATTGGGAGAATTCGATGTTCATGCCCCCAGGATGCAGACTCCCCAGGTGCTGTTCCTCCAATTTCCGGTGCTGCTCGCTGTGGCCATGGAGGAGAACCAGGACAGAGAGGTCGGAGACGGAGTGGGAGGGGGAGGGGGAGCATATGCTTGTTTTGGGGGCTAGTCCCGTTCAGTTTTCTCTTCAGCCTATAAAAGGCATGCTCAATTGGGTTCAGATCGGGTGATTGACTTGGCCACTCAAAAATTTACCATTTTTTTAGCTTTGAAAAACTCATTTATTGCTTTAGCAGTATGTTTGGGATCATTGTCTTGCTGTAGAATGAACTTCCGGCCAATGAATTTTGAGGCATTTGTTGGAACTTGAGCAGATAGGATGTGTCTATACACTTCAGAATTAATTATGCTACTACCATCAGCAGTTGTATCATCAATGAAGATAAGTGAACCAGTACCTTCAGCAGCCATACATGCCCAGGCCATAACACTCCCACCACCGTGTATGCTTTGGATCTTGGGCAGTTCCTTCTCTCCTCCATACTTTGCTCTTGCCATCACTCTGATATAAGTTAATCTTCATCTCATCTGTTCACAAGACCTTTTTCCAGAACTGTGGTTGATCTTTTAAGTACTTCTTGGCAAACTGTAACCTGGCCATCCTTTTTTTGCAGCTAACCAGTGGTTTGCATCCTGCAGTGTAGCCTCTGTATTTCTATTCATGAAGTCTTCAGCGGCCAGTGGTCATTGACAAATCCACTGCTGACTTCTGAAGAGTGTTTCTGATCTGTCGGACAGGTGTTTGGGGATTTTTCTTTATTATAGAGATAATTCTTCCGTCATCAGCTGTGGGGGTCTACCTTAGCCTGCCAGTCCCTTTGCGATTAGTGAGCTCACCAGTGCTCTCTTGCTTCTTAATGATGTTCCAAACAATTGATTTTGGTAAGCCTAATGTTTGGCTGATGCCTCTAACAGTTTTATTCTTGTTTCTCAGTCTCATAATGGCTTCTTTGACTTTCATTGGCACAACTTTGGTCCTCATGTTGATAAACAGGAATAAAAGTTTCCACAGGTGATAGAAAGACTGGAGGAAACACTAGGTGCTGAGAGCTCTCTTATACCTGCATGATGGAGGCAATTAAACACACCTGAGCAATTACAAACACCTTTGAAGCCATGTGTCCCAAACATTATGGTGCCCTGAAATGGGGGGAACTACGTATAAACACTGCTGTAATTTCTACATGGTGAAACCAAAATGTATAAAAATGGCCTTGAATAAAATCTGACAATGTGCACTTTAACTACATGTGATTTTTTTTCAATTACATATCTCAAATTGTGGAGTACAGAAGCAAATAAATAAATGATGGGTCCTTGTCCCAAACATTATGGAGGGCACTGTGTGTGTGTGTGTGATACATATGCAATGTTATTTGCATTAAAACAGCAATGCTTCTGACGTTTGCATTAAAACAGCAATGCTTCCTGTGCCCTTACAGGTATCGATCGTCTATCAAATTCCAGACACTTGTCAATCGCACATATGCAAAGAATATAGACTCACCTCATGCCACATTAGGACATTCATCCCTCATTCCACATAGGCTGCAGTTCAGCTCTGATTAACAGAACATTTAGTTACCCACCCAAGACCAGACACACTGCACATTTGCTTTGGAATCAAACCCAAGCTTTGGAAGCTGTCAAGGCAATCTCTTCTATTGATAGTTGTACAACAATAGTTTATCAAACAACACAACATCTGAAGGTTCTCGACCCAAAACGTCACCCATCCGTTCTATCTAGAGATCCTGCCTGTCCCGCTGAGCTACTCCTGCATTTTCTATCTTTGGTGTAGACCAGCATCTGCAGTTCCTTCCTACACAACATCCATTTCAGGTTAATTAGAACAACCACCCTTTCATTTCTGCCTACAACGCCATCAGAATTATTGTCTATCAAAAGCATGCCTATGGGGCAATTACGATTGAGAGAAAAGGTTACCATAGGAAACATTTTCTACTTATAAAATGGGACTCAATGGTAGAAGAGTCGTGGAGCATCACGTAATGGATGATTTGGAGCAGGGGTACACTGTATTAACTGGGATCACTTAAGTGTGAAAGATCAAAGGATGGATTTTTTTAATATACATCCAGATGAGCTATCTGAGCAAGTAGCGAGTCCTCCTAGAGTGGAAGCATTGTTAGACTTAATCTTATGGTGTAGATGGGCATATTTTCAGCAATATAGTGAAGAAAACAGCCTTCAGCTGCATGATGATATTGATTTGTTGGCAAGATGGGTGATGTTGACATTTAATTCTGATATGTGTCATATGATACACTTTGGGAGATCTAACACGAGTAGGATGTGCACAATAGATGGTAAGTCCAAGGGACAGATTAAGGAAATGAAAATCTTGGTATACAAGACCAAGGAGTTTGGAATATGGTAGTACAGGTAGATAAAGGTGGTGAAGAAGGCATACTGGATATTTGCCTTGGTTAGCCAGGGAATATAATACAAGAGCTGGGAGGTTCTGACCCAATTTTATAAAATACTGGTTAGGTCAAAACTGAAGTATTATGCAGTGTGGTTGCCATACTATAGGAAGGCCATGGGTGCACTGGAGAGGTTGTGGAGGAGATACACCAAGATATTGCTTAAAAGTTTCAGTTATTAGAAGATACTAGATAGGCTGGGTTTAATTTTATCATTAAGGGACAATCTTGAAAATCCCTTACATTTCCCAGCAATTAATTAACATGTATGAGTTGCCAATAGAACTTGGTTGCAGGGGCTTGCAGAGAAGTGATGGGATTAGATGTTTAAAAAGGACCGTTAACTACTTGGGAACAAGTTTGCTAAACAGTGGCAAAGAACAGCTTGTGAACTCAAGATTACAACTGATCGGAGCCTGGATAGAACTGTGAACAATGGTCCATTCATGGTGTGGGGTGCTTGATATATCACGAACATTCTCAATTGATTATGATGCCTGTTTTTCAGCAGTGTTTTCTGTGGGAAAGTTGGGAGTTGAATGTCCCGTGTCTTATGTCTGCTAGTCAGCCTTTAGTCTTTTAGTTGCAACGCCATAGTTTCTTTGTGTTGTTAGTTATGATATGTTCAGTTTTTAGTTAAGGTCTGCAGATATTTTAATGCTTTGCTCTAATGCCGTAAAACCGTTGTGCCTGAATAAAAAGTCTGTAATGGACTGGGAAAATCATTGTGAAATCTGTGATCCTACACTGGTCATGGAAACGTGGAAAAGGATGAACAAAGGCAAAGCTGCAGGTGCATAATGAATAAATCTTCAGGTACAAGGTACACAAAAATGCTGGAGAAACTCAGCGGGTGCAGCAGCATCTATGGAGTGAAGGAAATAGGTAACATTTCGGGCCGAAACCCTTCTTCAGACTGATAGGGGGTGGCGGGGAGAAGGAAGGAAAAAGGGAGGAGGAGGAGCCCAAGGGCTGGGGGATGGGAGGAGACAGCTCGAGGGCTAAGGAAGGGGAGGAGACAGCAATGGCTAACAAAATTGGGAGAATTCAATGTTCATGCCCACCGGATGCAGGCTCCCCAAGCGGAATATGAGGTGCTGTTCCTCCAATTTCCGGTGTTGCTCACTCTGGCAATGGAGGAGACCCAGGACAGAGATGTCGGATTGGGAATGGGAGGGGGAGTTGAAGTGCTGAGCCACCGGGAGGTCAGGTAGGTTCTTGCGGACCGAGCGGAGGTGTTCGGCGAAACGATCGCCCAACCTCCGCTTAGTCTCACCGATGTAGATCAGCTGACATCTAGAGCAGCGGATGCAGTAGATGAAGTTGGAGGAGATACAGGTGAACCTCTGTCGCACCTGGAACGACTGCTTGGGTCCTTGAATGGAGTCGAGGGGGGAGGTAAAGGGACAGGTGTTGCATTTCTTGCAGTTACTTCAGGTAGATACTGCTTTCCATAGGACTAAAACATACTTGTCGCACAACACAAGCAACCTTATAGCACTCTCAAATCCTTTTCATTTCCTTACAACCAATTACATTGAAACATACGTGGAGATTCTCTGGAGCGCAGAAGGTTAAGGGGGGACTTGATAGAGGTCTTTAAAATGATGAGAGGGATAGACAGAGTTGATGTGGACAAGCTTTTCCCTTTGAGAATAGGGAAGATTCAAACGAGAGGACATGACTTCAGAATTAAGGGACAGAAGTTTAGGGGTAACATGAGGGGGAACTTCTTTACTCAGAGAGTGGTAGCGGTGTGGAATGAGCTTCCAGTGGAAGTGGTGGAGGCAGGTTCGTTGGTATCATTTAAAAATAAATTGGATAGGCATATGGATGAGAAGGGAATGGAGGGTTATGGTATGAGTGCAGGCAGGTGGGACTAAGGGAAAAAAAAGTTGTTCGGCACGGAGTTGTAGGGCCGAGATGGCCTGTTTCCATGCTGTAATTATTATATGGTTATATGGAGATGCCATTGCAGATGTTTTAATGGTTTGCTCTGAGGGATGGCATTAATATTTGTGGGAATAATAGGTGGGGTGGTGATGATAGATAAAGAGTCAATTAAATAGGGCAGAGAAGGTTTTTTGAAACAAAAAGGATCTGTCTTTATCAATTATTGTATTTCATGTAATTTAAAACCAAACAAAAGGATTCATTGTTTAAATAGCTTCTGAGAATTGGCTTGGCTGATTCTGAAACTTTAACGGTTGGCTTGGTTGCATGCTTATACTATTCTTGTGGGCATAAAGAAGCAGATATCTTCAAAGCTATCAGGTGATCCTTTCACTCTTCTTGCAGATTGTCAGACCAACACCAGTATTCATTAAAAAATTGAGTTAGGAGGAAGTATCAGTAAAGTCCAAACTCTGCAGCTGGATGGCAGAGGGCTCCAAGGCTTTTCAATGAATTATATCTTTATTGGCTTATTATCAAGAATCTAAATTTAGAGGTAATTATAGGTATTGAGTTTCAGATGAGCACATTGAGCTTTGAATTCATGTACACCTTTCTGATCTCATCTGCAGTTTAAGTAATTCAAAACTAGAAGTCTGAGGTAAGGCAAGTCTGAACCTCACAGATTAGGAACCCAAGGGGCAAATTATATTTTACTCAAAGGATGGTGGATGTATGGAAAGAATTGCCAGAGGAAGTAGTTGAGGCATGTTTAAGAAACATTTAGACAGGTACATGAATAGGATAAGTTTAGAAGGATGTGGGCCAAACATAGGTAGGTGGGACTTGTGTTGATGGGACATACTGGTCGGTGTGGGCAAGTTTGTCAGAAAGGCTCGTCTCCACGCCGTATGACACGATTACTCCAGATGTGAGTAGCTGAAATAATGATTTAGCCGAATTGCTAGTATCTTTAATTTTATTTAAGTTACCACCACTAAAACCTTTGAACACATCCAAATCATCAAAATGTTCTCCAGGAATCAAAGACCCGGCCTATCCAAACTCTCCTTATAGCTCAAACCCTGCAGACTCAGTGACATAATTGTTAATCTTTTCCTGTACCCCTTTTCAGTTTAATGACATACATCCTATAGATGCATCCTATAGATACATCCTATAGATGCATATACAGAGCATCCAGAACTGTATATAGTACCCCAAATGTAATATAACCAATATCTTATACAGCTGAAAAATGCAACACAACTTTTATCTGAATTAAACTACATCTGCTATCTCTCAGCCCACTGGGCCAGTTGTAGCCATCAATAACCACCTTCACTGTCCACTATACAATACACCAATATTATTAGTGTTAACCACACATGTATTAACCATGCCACCTACATTCACATCCAAAACCTTAATATAAATAGTGGGTAGTAGACCCACCACTGATCCCTTTGGTACAGCACTTGTTAACAGACCTCCAATGTGCAAAACACTCCTTTACCAACACCCCCTGTTTCTTCCCTTCAAGTCAATTGCCTAGCTCTCCCTCGATTCATTGTTAACCTTCTAGACGCCAATTGAATGGTGACAGCACAGCAACCATGCTCTCACTGTTAGCAAGACCAAGGAACTGATTGCTGTCTTCAGGAATGGAGAGCAAGGGATCCATGAACTTGACTTCATGTGGCTGGATGGTTATGGAAGATTTGCATTGGGGGTCAGCACATTGATACAATCACAAAGCTCAACTACTTTTTTAGAAGATTGCGGAAATTCAGAATGTCCCCAAAATATTCCATATGAACTTCTACAAATGTACAGTGGAGAGCACACATTATCCAAGATTCAAACCACCTTGACCATGCCCTCATTTTGGTCTACCACCTAGAAGGTATAGGTGCCTGAAAACTCACCAGCAGGTTCAAGAGCAGAGTAACCATCAGGCTCTTGAACATTGCAGAACACTAACCACTATCTCAGCCACCATGATCTTCTTCTGTTGAGACTGAGATGACACTTGAAATTTCCACTACATCTTGATGTCTCAAAGCTAAATATATTTTCAAATCTGGTCTACTAATTTTGCATTTAGCTTCTTTATTTGTGGCATATTCGAACTTTTCAAAATACAATCGAAACTTCTTAATCTCTTTATGGAAAATTGGCTCATTACTGATCCACTGTTCAATATCTATCCCTGAAGATGTGGAAGAGTGGAGCTGGGGTAAGAGGATAAAATATATTATTAAGGAGAAAAGTGGGAAGGTTAAGAGGCCGTCACGTCCAAACAAATTCTGAAGCAGGCAGTGTTGTGTAGGTATTGTGATGATTAGCATGACGGAGCTGATAGGTCATTTGAGGGATACTGCAGGCTTGGAGAAATTCAGATTGCGTTGAAGACATCCTTTTGTTAGATGGTGAAAGCAAGATTAGTGAGTAAACTGCAAACTTAACCAAAGCTGATAAAACTAGTCACACCATCTTAATCGCTTACGTTAACCACCCACATACAGCAAGGCGTTTTGCTGACCCAACATTATTAGTTTACCAAATGCAAAAAAATAAGTGCTACAGTTTTAGACGCAAATTGCTGGAGTAACTCAATTCAGACTGAAGGGTCCTGACCCAAAATCACCTATCCACGTTCTCCAGAGATGCTGCCTGACCCGCTGAGTTACTCCAGCACTTGTGTCATTTTTTTTGTGAATCAGCATCTGCAGTTCCTTATATCTGTACAGCACTACAGTTTGCCACACTTCCTTCTCCAGGGTAGCTCACTGCAAACCAATTTGTAAATCTTTACATTAATGAGGCACAACCTTTCTGCAGTTTGCTTCTTTCCACAATTAACATGTGCAGTCCTGAATAGCTTGCCAAACGTGGAAGGCTTACCTCCTCATGCAGTCTAGGGCTTGCGTGAAGACTTGGGGAGCCATGCCATGCTCATGCTGCAAGATCAGGCACTGTTCCAGGGTAATTGACATGGCTGTCCGGTCCTTGGCACTTTTACAGCTTGTAAATCGAACACCATTTAATCTACGACAAATCTGAACATAAAATGAAAAAAAAAAAAAATTGAGCTAGAAGATTAATACTGCAGATTTCAAAATAAACTCATTTATAAGTTCATAAGTTCTTGAGCAGAATTAGGCCATTCGGCCCATCGGGTCTACTCTGCCATTCAATCATTATCTTTCCCTATCAACCCCATTCTCCAATCTTCGCCGCACAATCTCCTAAAAAATATCCATTGACTTGGCCGCCACAGCCAACTGTGGCAATGAATTCCACAGATTCACCATCTTCTGACTAAAGAAATTCCTCCTCATTACCTTTCAACGTCTTTTTATTCTGTGGCTATGACCTCTGCTCCTAGACATTCACTGACTTGAGTACAAGGTTGAGATATCTTTATCCATTATATTTGGCCCTGATCATGCCACAACTGGAAAATTGTGTGGTGGTCCTATATTGAGGAAGTGTAATGAAGTTACACGTTGATTCCAGGGACAGCAGTTCATTAATGAAAGAAAGTTTAAGGGGACTGGGCCTATCCTGTCAGAGGTTTGGAAGATTGAAGTGCAATTACATTGAAACCTACTGGGTTTTACAAGTTAAATGCAGGATTAATGTTTCCCTTGGTTGAGGGGGTTCCCAGAACCAGGGGATACCTCTTAAAATAAGGGGCTAGCCATTCAGGACAGACGAGAAGAGACTTCCGCACCCAGAGGATAGAGAATTATTGGAATTTCCTACCCAAGAGGATTGTGGAAACTCAATGGCTCAATACATAGAGAGAAGTTGATTGATTTTTAGATATTAAGGAAATCCAGGAATATGGCATGAGTGCTCATGGTGGCACTGAGGTAAAACGACAACAATGATCTTATTGTGTAGGCAAGAACTGCAGATGCCGGAGGATAGACACAAAATACTGAAGTAACTCAGCGGGACAGGCAGCATTTCTGGAGGGAAGGAATGGGTGACGTTTCGAGTAGAGACCTGAAACGTCTCAACCCAAAACGTCACCCATTCCTTCGCTCCAGAGATGCTGCCTGTCCTGCTGAGTTGCTCCAGCATTTTGTGTCTACCATCATCTTATTGAATGGTAAGCAGGCACGAGGAGCTGAATAACTTGCCTCTAGGGTTTATGCTCTTATTGGCAGTGTGTTGATCATCAGTCATAATATTTAACTGGAACTAAAGCAACAATCATTATCTTACTGAATGGTAAGCAGGCACCAGGAGCTGAATAGTCTGCCTCAACATCATATTGGTATTGTGTAGGTGATTAGTCATGATATTTAACTGGAAGGAAAACAACAACCATGATCTTATTGAATGGTAAGCAGGCACGAGGAGCTGAATAACCTGCCTCTACGTCATATACTCTTATTGGCATTGTGTAGATAATTAGTCATGATATTTAACTTGGAACAGTTCCTGTGCTGGAAACAATATTCCTGGGTAGAAATTGTTAATTAACTGTGTTTGCTTTCTAATATATTTCATTTTTACTGTTCTATGGAAAAATAATAACAGTACTTAAATTACAGCAAAATATAACTTTGCTTACCTCAGCAGCTTGCCAAAGGATATCTACATTTTTATTTTTCCTCGCATGGACATTTTGGCCAAGAAATCTCAATAGTTCAGGCAGACATGTCTGACTCCGGGATCGAGGTAGACCTAAAGAAATCACAATGATTACAGGGGGAAACAGTACAGCAATAGGACATCATTTGTTATTATGGAGTTTGATTTACATTATGGGAAGTGATGTGATAAGACTTTTACATTAATTGAACTGCTTAACCATTTTCTAAATGTTGTAGTCCACATAAATAACCATTATTTCCAACTTTTATAGATTTCATTTGTACAATTAGACAGCACAATGGCATCAATGGAATCACCATTCAGTTATATTTTCAGAAATGTTAATCAATATTCACTGATTTCAAAAGAAAAGACGATTCCCATGCAACAGAAGAATTTATAAATGGTGTTAAGCTGAGTGATTGTGTGCACATTTGATCTGCTAGGATGTCTATGTTATCCCGCTGGATTTGGTTCTAAATCTAATAGAAGGTCTGACATGGCCTTGTTGCGCAGGTGAACTTTGTTTCCTTGATAATTATGGTTGTCTCATTGATATTATGAATATCTTTATTTGCTAAAAAGAAATGGATTACTTATACAATTAAATGCACAATTTGTTTTTTAAAAAAGTTACATAATTGGGTTGTCTTTTTATATGTAGATGAGATCAGAAATCATTGAATTTGCATATCATATGATGAATTTGTCTCTGCAAGTTTTAGATTCACGGTTCATTTGGCGAGGACAATGAACCTTTATTTCTGTTCCCTGAGGCACTGAGAATTCAACAAAATAAATTAGATGTGGAACCCTCATAAGTGGGTCAGGCACAGCCAATGGGGTTTAAAATCAGACACTTATTCTCCTTCTCCTTCAAAGACTGAGGAATAAAAATAGTTATGGCCCTGTCCCACGGTACGAGTTCATTCCAAGAGCTCTCCCGAGTTTAAAAAAAAATCAAACTCGTGGTAAGCACGGAAAATGAACGTAGCGGGTACGTCGGAGCTCGGGGACGTCACTTAGAGGCTCGTAACGCTAACGGCAGGTACTCGGGAAGACTCGCTAACGGCAGGTAAGCTCGGGAAGACTCGTGAAGATTTTTCAACATGTTGGAAAATGCCCACGAGATCCCCGAGTACCGACGAGCGGCCGTTACCGTAAATCTCAGAGTTTGAATCGGAGCAAACTCGAGAGAGCTCTTGGAATGAACTCGTACCGTGAGACAGGGCCATAACACACAAACATCCACAAACTAACTTCTAGTCCCAGCAACATTGATGCCTCAAGAATTAAAGCAATCTACTTTGTAAATTATTATTCAGGTAAATAATTGGTAACTGTGGTATTGCAGATGGATTATGTGTTTGTTAATTGGAGACAGGAAACTTGTCTTCTTATCCACAAATACTTACAATCATCAGGCAGAACCTCCTTAAACTGTTCATAGTAGGAATTCAGGCGTCCCAAACTCTCCGTATTAATCATTTCTTGCAAGGAGGTGTCTCCGAATCTAACCCAAACAAAATATCAAAGTGACTAGCCTGCCCATGACAATATTTCATTGCAATGATTAAAACTGGACTAGTTTCCAAATGCACTATGATAGCAAAGTCTATGATTATTTTCTATATCTGTGGCAGAGAATCTGTAGAATATTTTACCACAGAAGGCAGTGGAGGCCAATTCACTGGATGTTTTCAAGTTAGATTTAGCTCTTATGGCTAACGGAATTAAGGGATATGGGGAGAAAGCAAGAATGGGGTACTGATTTTGGATGAACAGCCATGATCATATTGAATGACAGTGCTGGCTCGAAGGGCCAAATGGCCTACTCCTGCACCTATTTTCTATGTATTCTATAATCCTGACTGACCAATAATTATGGATGGATGAGAAACAGGAATAGTAGGCCATATGGTCTCAACGTACATAATTCAATGTTCCCATACATCATTTCATTTCTTACCCGCCCCCACACTGTGCCCCCCATCTGGACTCATACCTACTACTCCCCCATTCTTTCCTTTGGCTTCCCAATTTGTCTTCAATCCTTTTGACTCATGGATTCTGGTTTAATCTCTGGCTTTTGTTATAACCCATCAAAAAACAACCCTTGCCTGCCATGCTTTGTCCTGCCTGTCCTCTCTCCCAGTTGTCATTCCCCCCTACAATCAGTCTGAAGAAGGGTCCCGACCCGAAACTTCACCAATCCATGTTCTCCAGAGACTTTGCAAAAAGTCTCCAGAGATGCTGCCTGAGATGCTGAGGTAATCTAGAACTGTGTGTAAACCACCATCTGCAGTTCCTTGTTTCTACGTCCACTTAAAGATGTGTTTAAGTAAATTTTGTAATTTTAAAAAGCAATTTAAAGGCCTTAGTTGGCCATGACCCATCAGAAAATCATCAGGATGAATGATGATTGCAGCCTGGCAGCCTGAAGCAGAGATCGGGTTGCTGCTTGTAGAACATTCTAGTAGGATGACAGCAATAGGAAAACTGCCAGATTACACAGTAGTTATTAGCTTCAACACCTAATCCTCATCCTTCAAGGACCAGGGCTTGGGGGCATAACAATTCTTCAGACATTGGACAGGCTAGATGGAGGTTAGATGGAGGAAAAATGCTCCCCCTGATTCTGATGTTGGGGGAGTCCAGAATCAGGGGTCACAGTTTAAGAATAAGGGGTCAGTCATTTAGGACTGAAATAAGGGAAAATGTTTTCACGCAGAGAGTTGTGAATCTGTGGAATTCTCTGCCACAGAGGCGGTGGAGGCCAATTCACTGGATGTTTTCAAGAGAGAGTTCTTGGTTTCTTGGTCCTCCAAAATATTCCAAATGGAATTTAAACTGGAGGTGGTGAAGGGAGGGCTTAAGCCAGAAAGGGTTATTGGGAAGAAAGAGCTACTTTAAATTTAGTCGCATCTGGTTGGGTAACTATAGTTGGGTGGAGATTATTCCATGCTTTTATTGTGCGGGGGAAGAACGAATTGCTGTATACATCTGTCTTTGTAGCTGGGATCACAAATTGTATCGAATGCCCTTGTCTGCTCCTAATTGGTTTGGGTTTGATGTAGGTCTTGTAATCTATGTCGAGCTGACCATTTAACATTTTGTAAAAACAGGTCACGTCTGCCTTGGAGAGGGTTCCACCCCAGAGAATTCAGAAGTTTGGTGACACTCGCTTCTCTCTCATAAGTGTTAGTAACAAATCGAGCTGCCTGTCTTTGGACACGTTAGATGGAAGAAATGTTTTTATTTGTGTATGGGTCCCATGCTGCAACTGCGCAGTCCGAATGAGGTCTCACGAGGGTGAAGTATAGCTTCTCCTTGACAGAAGCTGAACAATGATGAAAGTTGCACCTCAGAAAGTTTAGGACACCTGTTGCTTTCACCGTTGCATGATGAGTCTGACCATTCCAACGCAAATCATTCTGCAATTTGAGTTAGTTATAGCTCTGGGGGCTAACAGAATCAAGGGATATGGGGAGAAATCAGGAACGGCTTACTGATTTTGGATGATCAGCCATAATCATATTGAATGGCGGTGCTGGCTCGAAGGGCCAAATAGCCCACTCCTGCACCCATTTTCTATGTTCCTAAAAAGCCTCAGAAACTTCAATACTTAGAGAAATCAGTAAGGGCTGCAAAAAGTAAGTGCATCAACAAACGCAGTCACTGGGCTGTTTTGATGTTTGAATGATTCCAATAAAACTGTGCTTGCAGTTGCAAATATTTTATCAAGCCCATGGTAGCCAGCGAGGTCAGGAATACAAAAGAGGTGCCATAATTGTCAATCACAGTTATAGATTTCTATTCATCTCCAATTTTGACATGTTCTGCATTTGATTTTAATTATTCCATTGGCAGCCACTATAGATGGATTAGTCTTAACGACCCTGAAGCTCTTTATCGGGGTATTGATTTTGGATGATCAGCCATGATCATAATGAATTGCGGTGCTGGCTTGAAGGGCCAAATGGCTCACTCCTGCACCTATTTTCTATGATCACCTGTCTGATCTCTTTTCTTTCTGGCTTGGTGTCAGTTTTTTGTTGAAATTGCTCCTGTTAACTGCCGCGTGAGAGCTTTACGTCAATGCTGTTTTCACACTTAGCGAACAGTTGTGCTCTTTTACATGATTGTTGCAGGATCTAAATTCCTGCGCAGTGCAATAAAACCGTCTGCAGTTGTCCAGGGCCCTGGTGAGACCACGCCTGTAGTATTGTTTGCCGTTTCGATCAACAAATTTGAGAAAGGACATTCTTGCTATTGAGGGAGTGCAGCATAGGTTCACGAGGTTAATTCCCAGGATAGCTGGACTGTCATATGTTGAAAGAATGGAGCAACTGGGCCTGTATACACTGGAATTTAGAAGGATGAGTCAAGTCAAATCATGTGTCCCAGATAGGACAATGAAATTCTTGCTTGCTGCAGCACAACAGAATATTGTAGGCATAAAATACAGATCAGATCAGTGTGTCCATATATCATAGAATATATATATACACACACATAAATAAACAGATAAAGTGCAATAGGCTGTTATAGTTCAGAGTTTGTTTGAAGTTGTGTTTTATAATCTGATGGCTGTGGGGAAGAAGCTGTTCCTGAACTTGGATGTTGCAGATTTCAGGCTCCTGTACCTTCCACCTGATGGCAGCGGAGAGATGAGTGTGTGGCCAGGATGCTGTGGGTCCTTTGATGATGCTGGCAGCCTTTTTGAGGCAGCGACTGCGATAGATCCCCTCGATGGTATGGCAGTCAGAGCCGATGATGGACTGGGCAGTGTTTACAACTTTTTGCAACCTTTTCCGCTCCATTTTTAAATTTCGTTGTACATGGTTCATGTTACAATGACAATAAAGAAACTATTCTATTCTAGACGCTCAGGTTGTCGTACCAAGCCACGATGCAACCAGTCAGCATGCTCTCTACTGTGCACTGTAGAAGTTCAAGAGAGTCCTCCTTGACATACCGACTCTCCGTAATCTTCTCAGGAAGTAGAGGCGCTGATGTGCTTTGTTTATGATTGCATCAGTGTACTGGGACCAGGAAAGATCTTCAGAAATATGCACGCCCAGGAATTTGAAGTTCTTGACACTTTCCACCGTTGATAAGATTATTAAGGGATTGGAAACACTAGAGGCAGGAAACATTTTCCCGATGTTGGGGGAGTGCAGAACCAGGGGCCACAGTTTAAGAATAAGGGGTAGGCCATTTAGAACGGAGATGAGGAAAACTTTTTCACCCAGAAAGTTGTGAATCTGTGGAATTCTCTGCCTCAGAAGCAGTGGAGGCCGATTCTCTGGATGCTTTCAAGAGAGAGTTAGATAGAGCTCTTAAAGAAAGTGGAGTCAAGGGATATGGGGAGAAGGCAGGAACGGAGTACTGATTGTGGATGATCAGCCATGGTCACAGTGAAGGGCTGCATGGCCTACTTCTGCAACATTGTCTAAATTTATTTCAATGAAAAAGATTCATCAAAATTCCACAAAAAGAATACCACCAATCATAATTATGTTTGGAGAGATATTGGCTACCATGCTCCGAGTACCAATGATTATAAGAACTTTTTTTTAAAATTGAGGTAACTTTGTGGGCACATCCACTACATTGGATTAATTCACTCGCTTGAGTATATATTTAGCTGGATACATTATTATCTGATAAATGTAGGACATATATAAATAAAATAAAAGATTTGTTGACTAGCTCATTAGCTCCATTATGACCTGAAAAGTTTCAAAATATAGAATATAGAAACAAAGAACTGCAGATGCTGGTTTATACCATGTGCTGGGGTAACCCAGCGGGTCAGGCAGCATCTCTAGCGAAAAATAATGAGTGATATTTTGGGTCGGGACTCTTCTACAGCCCTTCTTCACTCCAGCACTTTGTGTCCATCTTAAGTTTTGAAATACATTGCGTGTTTTGTCAATGACCTTTTGACCAGAGCCAGTTTACATGACGCATTTCAAAAAACACTCAATGTAACAAGCGATTTCTTCTTGTATTTTAGACTTTTAGTAAACTGACTTTTGTGATTTGTTCACACGTCACTGTCGAATTAGTCGATAATACTTACTTTTCAGCAAGTGTTTGTTGCTCATTGATTCCCACGTTAAATAGCACAGGTTGCACTCGAAGTAACATTCCACTCTGTATTTCCCGAGGTAAGGCATCAAACATTGCGCCTGGCAGTGGAATCCGCACATTAAATCCATCCCTGAAAAGGTGAACGTAGATTTATTTACTTGTGAAACTTGTTAATTGCACACAAGATCTTTGTTGTTCTTTCAGAACAGAATCGTAAACAGGGCATAACTAAAAAATATTAGAAGGTGACATTTTAAATATGTCATTGTTGGTGTAATCAACATCAATTGAATAATAACACTCTGGAGAAGGAAAAGCTTAAATAAGTGCTAAATATGACTAAATACTAGAGGAGCAGAACCAATTGTTAATTGACCCAAGTTTAATTTATTGTCATGTGTACCAAGGTACAGTGAAAGCTTTTGTTGCATGCTAACTAGTTAGCAGAAAGACAATACATGATTACAGTCGAGCTATCCAATGTACAGATACATGATCAAGGGAATAAGGTGAATAAGAAATGTCGCTGTTGAAAGAGATTTAAAAGAGTAGATTGATTGTAATGCGTGATTTGCAGGTCCACTCTGTGATTAGCACACGAGTCACCTGGGTTGGGCCATCTATGGCAACCTAGACTCACTATTCCTCATTTAAATAGGTGATGCCCATCTATGCCAATCCCATTTACTAATCCGTTCTTCTCAACAACCAACAGGCTATTGAACACTACAAACTCCAACTAAGCTCTGAGCTACATAGACTTGGGGGCACTTTTTTGGTCTTTGCAGTATAATTATTTGTTTTTTTAATATACTGAACTTCCGTTTTGTTGTTTATGACGGTGTATACTTTTACATATCTGTTGTGCTGTTGCAAGTAAAAGAATTTCATTGTTCCGTTTCAGGACATATGACAATAAAACACTCTTGACTCTTGTTTGGCAATCGTTACAAAAGGAGTAAAAGATTCTATCCTACTCACCGATTTCCAGTAATAACCGGCAGCATGTCAACTGATGAAGTAGACATAGCCTGGATTACCTTGAATGTTACATTCCGTAAATCTGATATTCCTGTGCTCATATCTTCCAGCATAGCGAGTTCCTCCCCTACATAAGTTGCAAAGATATTAATTGTTGCTCTCAGACCTTCTTTTGCAAATTTGTAATTTACCAGTCAAAAAAAGCATTTATCCACGTTTACTAAATGATCGCAAACTGGCCAAAGACATCATGTAATTTTAAAAGTTCACAGTCATAAAATATGCCATAGCCCTGCTACACTAGCAACAAATTCCTATTGTTATCTCCTGCACTATTGGCACTTAGAAGATCATTGGACCTATTGTGGGACAGATCAGAAGCTTTTGAAACCAGGGCAAAATTAACCGATGTTATCAAGGTCAAATACACTGGAAAGGAATGAGAATGTGATCACTTAAAATAAATAGACTTGCTTACAGGCGACTTAAAAAAAAGTTTTCAGAAAAAACTTAACTTGCTTATATTCAAATTGCTTAAAACAACAAACGAGATTAGGTCAACAATTAGAGGATATCCCAAATATTGGATTATTCAAAACATGATATATAACAGCATAAAATAACAATGAACATTGAATTCTCTAATGTTAATAAATAACCCCCCATCTTTCCTGTGCCCCCACCACCTCAAGCCCTGTGTGTACCCATTTATCCAAGTTTCACACATCTCTTTCATTCCCCTAACACCTCCTGGGTGTTGTTACCAGCCCCCACACCCCAGTTACCTGTCCATATCCCTCCCTCTTGCTTTACATTTCTCTCCCCTTATCTGACATCCTTCTCATTTTCAGTCTTCGGTCTTTGTCACTTACTCTACCCATCTGCCAATCAACCCCTCCCCTCCCCTGTAATCACCTATCACTTGCTAGGATAGACACAAAAGGCTGGAGGAGCTCAGCGGAACAGGCAGCATCTCTGGAAAGAAGGAATGGGTGACGTTTCGGGTCGAGACCCTTCTTCAGACTGGTTAGGGATAAGGGAAACGAGAGATACGGACGGTGATGTGGAGAGATAAAGAACAATGAATGAAAGATGTGCAAAATAGTTGCGATGATAAAGGAATCAGGCCATAGTAAGCCTTGTCTACCCGAAGTGAGAGAAATCAATATTCATACCACTGGGCTGCAAGCTGCCCAAGCAAAATATGAGATGCTGTTTCTCCAATTTGCGTTTAGCCTCACTCTGACAATGGAGGAGACGGAGGACAGAAAGGTCTGTGTAGGAATGGGAAGGAGAATTAAAGTGTCCAGCAACCGGGAGGTCAGGTTGGTTCAGGCGGGCTGAGCGAAGGTGTTCCGTGAAACGATCGCCCAGTCTGCGTTCGGTCTTGTCGATGTATAAGAGTCCACATCTTGAACAACGGATACAGTAGATGAGGTTGGAGGAGGTGCAAGTGAACCTCTGCCTAACCTAAAGGACTGCCGGGGTCCCTGGACAGAGATGAGGGAGGAGGTATAGCAACAAGTGTTGCATCTAGCGGTTGCAGCAGAAGGTACCTGGGGAGGGGGTGGTTTGTGTGGGAATGGATGAGTTAACCAGGGAGGTGCAGATGGAACGGTCTCTGCGGAAGGCAGAAAGGGGTGGAGATGGGAAAATGTGGCTAATGATGGGATCCCGTTGGAGGTGGCGGGAATTTCAGAGGAATTTGTGTCTATCTTCGGTTTAAACCAACATCTGCAGTTCCTTCATACACGTATCACTTGCTAGGCTTGTTCCTACTCCCACCTTCTTTCCAGCTTTCTTCGCCCTACTAGTCAGTCTCAGAATAGTCTCAACTCGAATCATCGCCTTTCCATTCCCTCCACAAATGCTGCCTGACCCACTGAGTTACTCCAACACTAAGTGCTTTGCATGCAAAATATAATGATGATAACATTTCACGGACAAAGGATCAGACTTAATGAGGAGATGGGCAATCTTTTGTCACTGTATCATAATCCTCTATGTAATAGAAAGCATGAAACCAATGCAACAAACATTTCGGAGCAAGAAAACTTTACTTTTGACAAATGGAGTTCAGAATGCATCAAATATTGGAAAGAGGCACAGCATAAGTATCTAATGACCATCTTACCATATGTGCTTAGAAGACCTTCAAATTGTGCTAACAAGCCAATAGTGTAAAGCTGGCGCAAATATCCATCATCACGAAGGCAGTTTCTTAGTTTAATGATAAACCCACAGATAAGGGCTGTTAGCTAGAGCGAAGCAAAAGGTGAAGAGGGATGTAAATTTGTGAAAACATGAACGCAATCATTGAAACATAGAAAAAAGGTGCAGGAGTAGGCCATTCGGCCCTTCGAGCCTGCACCGCCATTCAATATGATCATCCAACTCAATATCCTGTTCCTGCCTTCTCTCCATACCCCCTGATCCCTTTAGCCACAAGGGCCACATCTAACTCCCTCTTAAATATAGCCAATGAACTACCTTCTGCGGCAGAGAATTCCAGAGATTCACCACTCTCTGTGTGAAAAAAAGTTTTCCTCATCTCGGTCCTAAAAGATTTGCCCCTTTATCCTTAAAGTGTGACCCCTTGTTCCGGACTTCCCCAACATCAGGAACAATCTTCCTGCATCTAGCCTGTCCAACCCCTTAAGAATTTTGTAAGTTTCTATAAGATCCCCCCTCAATCTTCTAAATTCTAGAGAGTACAAACCAAGTCTATCCAGTCTTTCAATCAGATGTTGTCCAATACTTGGGACTGTTCTTCTAAAGGTTTTTAAATAATATTTTCTTTTTTGTTCTTTTAACACATTTACATTCACTTTTGAACGGCTCTTTGTTGAAAGTAAACCAGCAAGATTGACTAAGATGCCCCTTATGAACTCCTTTGTTGTTTTAGCAAGATATCAAACATATTACCTGTTAAATTGTTCAAGAGAAATACCGCAACTTTATTTTATGAAAGAAACTAAAATATCCAAAAGAACAAGTGGAAAGTATGACATTCAAAATATTTGCATCCAAAACAACTCAACTGGTGAAGCTACGCTATCTTTCAGCACCTTTCACGCACAGTGTCACCTCGTTAAGGGGCCAAGGAAAGAGCGTTCACGTCGCGACCCTGTTTCCACCAATCTTTCCCCCACTATGCACAAGAAGCGCAAGAAGCTATTGAATGCAGATGTTGAGAAGTGTGTTCAGCTCTGCCTGAACAATTTCTAATCTTGTGATGTGGACTCGATAAGAAGACCTTGTTATTATGGACCTCTTTAGAACGGTTTTGGTTATGGTGGATGGAGCGTTCCAATACTAATCAGTTACCACTGAGTCTTTAAGCACACAAGCTGCTAGTTACACTGTAGAAAGCCATTGACAATGACAAGCAATTGCTTTGAACATGGATAGGTGACGTTTTTGTTTGTGACCTCTGGTATTGAGTGATTGTGTTTGGGGGGGGGTGGGGGGTGGTTATCGATAAAAAAAATGTTTCAATCGGCACTTGTGCAATGCCACTCCGTTAAACAAAATGACGGACAGCCTTTAGTGGTCAGCAAAAAAGTAAAATTTTAGCTGATAGCACACTCAGTAGATTAGCCAGCGCCTTTGGAAGGAGAAACGGAGTTAATGTTAAAGGTCGGTCCACTCGCCCTGAACTCCAGGCAGGCAGTGGGTCGAGGGTTTTTCACTTAGATCGTGATGGGGTTTCCTCACCGTGCCACACTGCCACTCCAGACCTCCTATGTTATCCTCAATCTATGAATGTGGGAATCAGCAGCAGGGGAGGTAGTTATTGGCGTTCCCCAGCTGCGCTGGACAAGGTGGTGGCATGGTGAGTGAGGTGAGCCCCGCTGGGCTCTCAGTGACGGGGACTCCATTCTAACCGAGACCCAGGCAGTGATGTCAATGAGGGTAAACCCTTATTGGCAATCGACAATAAAGGACACCATCCCCCCCCACCATCCATTATAATGAGAGTTAACTGTATCTAACTGCTTAACAGGCATTTTGAAGCACTGTACCTTCAATATTGCAGCAACATTGTCAATACTGGACTTAAAGCTTGAGAGACTAGAGCACATGTGGCTTCATCTGGGTTTTTTTCCCTCAACTAAAGATCTCTTAAAATTCAGTCTTTTTGTTCATCTTTTACAAAATATTTCCTCAAGTAGAAATTAATCCTGAGGTTTTGTTTAAACCATTACTTTTCTGAACATTTATGGCTACATTTTTTTTGGCTCAGAGTACCAGAAAACAGCAGACGGTGGCTACAATGAATGAGCTTTCTTTTCCAGCAGCTAACTACGAGGTTCTGTAACTATACCGGGCCTTCTACAGTCTACTGCAACTGGTTATTTTACAGCATTGGGTGAAAGGAGCTTGCAGATCTCAGATGGTAGGAGATACTTTTGAAAAGCTGCTGTAGGACATAGCGTTTTGGCTTAATTGAAATTAAGACTGATTCCTGGGATGTCAGGACTTTCATATGAAGAAAGACTGGATAGACTCGGCTTGTACTCACTAGAATTTAGAAGATTGAAGGGGGATCTTATAGAAACATACAAACGTTGGACAGGCTAGATGCAGGAAGATTGTTGGGGAAGTCCAGAACAAGGGGTCACAGTTTAAGGATAAGGGGGAAATCTTTTAGGACCGAGTTGAGAAAAACATTTTTCACACAGGGAGTGGTGAATCTGTGGAATTCTCTGCCACAGAAGGTAGTTGAAGCCAGTTCATTGGCTATATTTAAGAGGGTGTTAGATGTGGCCCTTGTGGCTAAAGGGACCAGGGGGTATGGAGAGAAGGCAGGTACAGGATACTGAGTTGGATGATCAGCCATGATCATATTGAATGGCGGTGCAGGTTCGAAGGGCCGAATGACCTACTCCTGTACCTATTTTCTATGTTTAATCATAAGAGATAACAAGAGCTGCACTTGTACACAAACTTACAGTCTGACAGAAGACCACATCTCTACGGTGCTGGATGGTCAAGTCCATTGCTATAGTAGGGGCGCTATCTTGCATCAGGAGAAAAACCATTGCTTTCTTTGCTTTATCACTCATCATGGCTACACAGTCTGTGAGTGTCATCAGCAAAGGATAAAGTGCTTCACTCCACTCACCTATCAAACAGAAAAAGAATAATTATTCTCAATACCAGTGTAGGAGAAAACAAAGAACTCTTAGAAGCAGCAGGATCCTATGACTCAAATGTTCGACTCCCTTTCTTTAGGGAAAATTTGAAGAATCAAATTTAAGAGTTATCAACCTTCCAATATCTAATAGCCCAAAATTAGGGGAAATTACACTATTTTACAGCTCACCGGGGCAAAGTCTACTTCTGCTTGTATTTTATGAATTGATGTCTCAGTAAAACACTGCAAAGTAGCACAGTTTGGCATTTGGAAGCAGGAAGTCATTAGAGATCCTGCTTTGTTCACATGCACATTCAATATGGTAGTTTGGCTAGTACATTCCTCAGCATTTAAAGATCACATTCCTTAATCTTGGATTAATTTCAGACATTAAACCTTGTATTTCGTGATGCTTCAGCTATGGCTTAAAAATGTAAAAGGGTACTTCATAAGTTTGTTAAGCAATATTCACAGGTCATCATCTTCTGAGCTCATTTCTCTTGCAATGCAGTTTTTTTAAATATTGTTATTTAAGGGTTGATCCTTCTGAATTAACAATGGTATTGTTAATCAAATTAACCAGACAACTTTAAATAATTTCACATTTTAACTCTAACAAAACAATTATTTCCTACAATAATGGCAACAATATTGTTTTTTTTATAAAGCACTTACTAGAACAGTATAGCATAACAACCTGTGAGCATGAGATGTCTAATTAAGCACCAAGAGTTAATATTATGCCATTTTAAGGGATTTCTTACAAGCTCATTTCCAGCCATCTGGAAGAAAAAGTATTTTCCATTATTTCTGATCACAAGGGTGGCACTGTGGCACAGCTGCTGACCCAGGTTCAACCCTGAGTCTGCTGTCTGTGTGGAGTTTGTTCGTTCTTCCTGTGACCGTGTGCATATTCTACGGGTGCTCCTGTTTCCTCACACATCCCAAAGACATGCAAGTGAAGGTTAATTAGCCTCTGTAAATCCCTCCTAATGTGTAGAGATTGGATGCGAAAGAGAGATAACACCGAATTAGCGTCAATGGTCAATCGATAGTCGGTGTGGAGTCGGTGGGCCGAATAATTTGTTTCCATGCTGTATCTCTAAACAACCTATCACCTTCACTTAACATCACTTAAAAAAAGCTACTTGCAAGTCACTTTTACTTAAAGATACCAATGTATCAGAATGTTGTCCTATTGTTCTTTAGATTCGGATAAATTATTTTTAAGAAAGGTATATTTCCTTTGACCATTTGGGAATTAGCCGAGCATGAGACAGAAAAAAGATAATGGGCAAGTATTCAAACAGGTGTTGACAGGTGTTATGTTGCTAGGATATGCAGGCACTACACCTATTCATGAGATATATAAATGACTAGGACTCTTGTACCGGGTGCCCTGCTAAACTCCCCATGTCTGTTGACAAAAGGGAGAGGATATTAACTCTGGACAGAAGTAATGAATTATAAATGGTGAATTGGCAAAAATCCTACTATTCTAAATTCCAGAGAACACAACAGTCATGGACTGACTAGATTGATGATGGGAAAACACTAACAACTAATGCGCTTGGCAAAAAGTTAATTTCCAACAGTCTAATGCATCGTTTTAAATGACAGAGCCTGGTCATCAGGTTTGAAATTAAAAAAACGAAAAGCCCAAAGTTGGAATCTCTTACACAAACCTGAAATTATGCCACGTTAACTATTACTTTTTGGAGGGGGGGAGAGAGGGAAGAGAGAGAAGGAGAGGGAGAGAAGGAGATTGAGAGAGTGAGAGGGGAGTGGTTTTATATGTCCTAGAGAGAACAATGAAATTCTTACTTGCAGCAGCACAACAGAACGTGAAAATAGAAAATGATAATTGTACACAATATAATAAATGACACTTACAGCACTGATGTGTGCTGTTTATTTTACCCAGGCAAGCTCAGAACTGCTATATTTGATTATTTTCTGTTGTGCTGCTTGCAACATGTCGCCACAGACAGGCGCCATCTTAAATTGGAATGGATTTGGGGAGATAAATGATCGACAACTGTTCTTATGAATTTCAGATATTTATCAGCAAGTGAAAGTTGTACACTTGTACATCATAAAGGCATTGAGTCAACCAAATGCTATGGAACTACACACAGGAGCGTTAGGTCAATTAGAAGTAATATTTTCCTTTTCTTATACATTTTTAGTAGTTTTTTACCCCCCCAACAAATTAGGAGCATTCAGTCATTTGTTTGTGTTACATACCCACAACACTATAGTTATTGACATCAATTACTTCATACATCATGATGGGATTACTACTTCTAGTAGTTGATACCAGTTTTCTACCATAACCAATAAACTGAAAATGTAAAAACCCTGGTGCTGGATATCTGCAATAAAAAATTCTGAAAACACAGCAAACAAGTCAGGGTTCTGAAGAGGAGCCATCAATCTGAAATATTAACTATGTATTTATTTCCAGAGATGCTGCCTGACCTACTTAGAGCATCTGCTATTTTCTGCTTTGATAACCAACAGGCTACCGTATATCTCCGTGATACTTGGGGTGGGGGGGATAGAAATAGTTGGTATTCTCATCTATGTTTAATGCAGAAAAATTAATTTCATTCTTCATACTGCCCTAAAATTCTGATTTGCAGAAATTTATAGCAAATAAACTGAAATCCAAAGAATGTGTGGGAAGGAACTGCAGATGCTGATTTACACTGAAGATAGACATAAAATGCTGGAGTAACTCAGCAGATCCGGCAGTGTTTCTGGAGAAAAGGAATAGGTTGAAACTCTTCTTTAGATTGAAGAATCTGAATTGTTATCTGAAAATAAAAACAAAAATAAAACAAAAGAGCCTGTAGAAAGGTTCAATCCTGAATCATCGCCTACTCCTTTTCTCCAGAGATACTGCCTGACCTACCGAGATACTACAGCATTTTGTGCTTATCTTCGGTGAAATCTAATAAAGTTTGGTACTTCCAGAATAAAAGATTCCTTTCAATGTCATTTTCCAAATAGCAAAACATAAATTGTGATTAAATACCAGCTTGATGTTCCAGATATAAAAAGTTCAGACCAATATAATTGTTCAAAGCTGAAGCATCTATGCGCAAAACATGATGCATTTAACGCAACTCAGGTCCGATATGAAAAAAGCAGAAACTGGCTGGCGAGAGGGGGTTGAAAACACACATACCTTCGGAGGGCTCCTCTGGAGTAGAGTGGCAATCTGCACAGAAAATGGAGGTGCACATGCATGATTAGAAGCAGCACTTTTTCTACTAACAAGCAGACCTACTTGCTTTTTTTTTGTTGGGAGTACTTTATCATGAGGTATTTAGCACTCAGCGCTGACAAAGCAGCAAGCAACCAGATTGAGAGAGCAAGAGCATTTTGGTGCAACAATGACTACACCTGGGCATTTTCCACTCAGCTAGCACTTGAGGTCACCTTTTGAAAATATATCTGATTGGCATGGCATACATCCAAAATGGGTACGATAACATTAAAATCTTGTATTTACGTTAATGTTACCTCAATACGAATATTTTAAGCAAATGCATGGAACTGGCTTTTGAAAAAGGAGTTTTTGGCGGGTAAATGCTCATCACTACAAAATGTATTAAAGTTTCATTCCAATCAGTGGTGCGAAATACAGGAATAAAGTACACTACATTTGACTGAAAAATGATACCTAATATTTGAACCTGCAGTGCACAACTATCATGTAACAATATTTCAAAAGAATTGTTACTGGACATTGCCAATTCCACCATTACTTAACCCAAATGACCAGGGTTCTATTTAATCTTTTTCTCAGATGAGCAGATGTGAGAAATGTTATGCACCTTGAATAGAAATTGCTGAGATCACTGGCATTTTTTTTAGCTTTTGTAAATGGTGTGGGAGAGATCAAAACCTCCACCTCTTTTTTGCCCTGATGTCTTTCCAACTTTCTTTGCTGAGGGGATTGACGAGCAGAATTTGCTCCAAGCCCTCAGCCAGTAATTATTTACAACTGCTATAAGTTAATACCAATGGGTGACTCTCAAATGTAGTTTGTTTTTCCCCATTCCTGCCCTTCACTTCACCTCTGAAGAATCCCTGACTCTACTGCTTATTCCGTCATAAAACACAGGTGTTTTTGTTCTGCACTTCAAAAAATATATACTAAAGTGTTATTGAAGAAAAGGAAGCTGCAAGTTTTACATCAATGCTCACTGAGCCTTGTAACTCTTCTGAAAAACAAATACAAAAAAATAAGCATCATTAGAAGCCTATTTGTTTCATCCAAAACAAAGTCTGAAAATTAAAAAACTGCAGTTACATGTGGAGCTCAAAATATAATTGGCACTTCAGCAGAAGGTCGCTCCTGCATCAATTCAGAAGCAACGTTGGCACACTGAGTCTATGCCAATTTCCAGAGCAATCACATTGCCATATTATTTTCCTGCAATCCATGTGTCTCACATGCCATTAACTACCTGCCCACCACCCTGATGCCCTCTCATCCCACCTGCACTACAAGTAATTTACATTATTTTCAAGCTCATTCAATTAACCCACGGCCTGACAGGATTCTGGGAAGCAGGAGGAAATCCATGTACCTGGAGAAAACCCATTCAATGACAAACGTGCAAACAGCCTGACATTGACTTTGAATTAGGGCCTGAGTGTAGGAAACTGGAGGTGTGAGGAAGCCGGCGGATTAACTTTCTGCACAATCTTCTGGCACAAGAGGAATGGGAGCAGATTTGACTCATTCATTTTCTCAGCTAACATTGGAAAAAATTAGACTCCAGGAAAATAAAAAAAATTAAACAGATTCCAGGAAATTAAGAAATGAATTAAATGTTGATATTTTGATCTCTTCAATACCATTTAGAAAACTAAAAGAATATCATGTGATCTTTGGAATTTTTATTAAATTGCACCTAATTTTTCACATTTTCAGATCTGGGGAGAACATTAAATCCAATTCCCATCAAGTGATCAAGGAATAGCAAAGCATGTTCAATCGTGGTAGTTGGGAAATTAATGCATATTAATAATTTCAGACTCCAGCAAGTATGTCATCCTTGATATCATGTGTATGTAACTTGGACACTGTAGCTTGAATTATGTATAAACCCTAACTCTAAAATAATTTATTTTAAAAAAATGCCCAGATGTGGAAGCAAGTACCTAAGGCAGCAGCCTAATTGCACAGCATGCGGGAGTCAATGCAGTAGCATTTGTCCTTTAAAGCTGTTTTTCATATCAAGTGACAATTGTTTTTTTTAGTGGTCATTCATTTCTCAAACTACTCAAAAAACACTGATGGTCAGTGAGATTTTCACGAAAACAAGATTGCCAATTGTTGACGAGGCATAGAACTCTAGATTAACAAATACAATACAGTATAGAATCACTTACTTTTCAAAGGAATTCAAAGTTCATAGTTGGCCACAAATATAACAAAACCCAGGGTGGAGATAATATGGTGTCACAGGGAATTAATGTTAGCAAAGGACAGACGTTTTCTTGAACAAAGGTAAATATGACTACATCAATTTACAAAGCACATTTAATTGTGCAAAGTAATCATAATCAATGACCTTCATTTAACTGGCATCCATGGTTTAAGCAAGGTGGAATCGGCTGGTACTGAATACACTAATCTACTGGTTTATTAATTTATTTTCTCATTGTTACATTAATTCCAGGATTGTCATAGCATCAGTCCACCCTGTAAACAATTGTAAGCTATTGCCATTCACAAGTACTAAAAGAGTACACACAGGCACATACACACAGATTATGAGCATGAGACAGTAATATTGGCAAGCACAGATCTGAAACACAGACTTCTCGTAAGCATTGACAATGCAATTCCATAAACCATCAATTTTATTGATGAAGTTTTTTTGAGGTATGGCAAGAATTGTGTCATAAAAGAGGAAAAATAATAAGCTAGTATTTTGGGTTTGCAGTAGTCAGTGCGGTAAAAATAAGTGAAGCTCAATTCAATTTTAGGGTAGTGAAGTGTCTGTAGAGTGTTGATAACCTGATTTCACATTTTATTTATAATTTACATTTCTACTTTAGCCATTAGAAAGGGGAAACAGGCAGTCTGACATCTGGCCACACATTTTTAAAGAACTGATCGAAAGCTTTTAAACCTATTATGCCTGGGAATTTAATCCAAGGTGCGTAAATGAAATCAATTCAAGATTTGCCTTCGTATATTAAAAAGTTATACACATAATGGGTGGCACGGTGATAGAGTTGCTGCCTTACAGCGCCAAAGACCTGGGTTCGATCCTGACTATGGGTGCTGTCTATATGGAGTTTGTACATTATCCCTGTGACCGCATGCGTTTCCTCTGGGTGCTCCGGTTTCCTCACATTCCAAAAACGAGCAGGTTTGCAGGTCAATTGGCTTTTGTAAATTGCTCCTAGTATGTAGGATAGATCTAGTGTACAGGGAATTGTTAGTTGGCACAGACTCAGCAGGATAAAGGGCCCGTTTCCACTCTGGATCTCTAAACTCTTAAGCTATAAATAAAATCTTTGTACTGTGCAATTGAATTTTCCATCTACTTTCTTAATTGACGTTTAACTGAATAAAGACTTTTTACAGTGGAAGGGACAATTTCACCTTTTCCCCCTCAAGGTGGCCCAATTATCAGAGTTCACACTTGGGCCAAATCCAACACTAATGGGTGGATGTACCAATTTAAAACATGTTAAAACGGGTATGATAGGAGGTCAAAATTACATATTAATCTTTTGCTATTTAAACAAACTGAAGTTGCCCATTGAACAAGAGTAAACACAAAGACAGTTTGCAGAACAGGACAGGTTAAGCAAAGGCAAAAGCATGATGAAACTATTAAAAGTACTAAAATTTGGAATTAGAAATAAATGAAATGGAAATTAATCCTTGGTAAGTTCAGTGTAAGAGGCTATTCAATTTGGAATGGTTAGAATACACAAACTGTTTTGTTTTAAATAGTTGCAGACATTATCCTTATTGTGTCAGGATCACCTGTATCTTATCAATAGTTTTACTGTAACAGGTCTCAAAAAAAAAAAATCCTACTTGCAGATTACACATTTTAAATTGCAGTCTATTTATTTTCTGCATTAAGTGTAACTGATTGATCTCAATCAAACTAAAATAAATAAGTTGTTTGATACACTGCCAAATCAAGAATCTGAGGAAAAAATAATTGCAACCATCCTTGAAAAGTGAGATTTATTTGCCCCCTAAGATTGGTTGCTATCAGCAGTATGGGGTTTACAACTTAAAATAAAAAATTGTATTTGAAGGCTATTCAAACGCATAGAGTTGCTATCTGTTTATGTTGAGTTATGTTATAGTTTCTGATAGGAACTTGGAAAAAGGTTAGGGTAGGAGGCCAACAAAAAAGGCAATTTCACTGGTGAATTAGAATGAATCTGCATCCTACCAGCTATCAATGTCAAGTCAAGCATTAAAGTTTTATTCATGTAGATTCAAATCAGGATTCCTTATCTGCGAGTTGTTTTCAATTAAGTTGAACAATGGTTTAACTAAACGTACCAAGGGTTAGGATGAAGAACAAATGGTAATGTTCACTCACACGCAGCTCTCTTATTGGAAGAACGACATGATGGTGGAGATTGAGAACATTTCTCATCTGAGACCCCTGGATTTATCCAGTATGCGCGATGTTCTAGGTTACCTTTCTTGCTGGCAGAGGCAGTGTCACAGTGAAAAACATCTTCACTGCTCCCGCTACGCAGTCGCTCCTTCTGGAGAAGTTTGTCTACTCTCTGAATAATACAGTCCAAACTTTTATCAACATTAAGCCACACTTTCTCCTAAAAGGGGACAAAATAGAAATAGTTATAGACCCAATCACTAAAATAACTGGCTGCAATGGGAGTTAAAGAGAAACAAGTGCTAGAAATACTCAGGTTTGACAGCATCTGTAAAGAGAAAAAATTTTAATGCATCAGGTTGATGATTTTTCATCTGAGTTTTGGTGTTTTTCACATCAATATCATTTAACAATATACAACATTTTGCAGAGCGTAGTTGCTTATCTGCATGACAGTCACAGTTATTATGAATTGCTAAAAGCAGTTTGTTGTTATTGTCTTTCAGTTCAACATAAGACATGTCTGAACCCAGTAAAAACTAAAATCTTCCAGATGAAAGATGGGATGAACTGCACAGAAACAAGCTATTCACCTAACTAGTCCATGCCAGGGTCACGACTCTCTATCATCTATCCTCATCTAAATTTCTCTGTGTAAATCTTCAGTTCGTCGTATACTGTCCAACCTTCCCTCAAGCAGATCTATACTATTGCCTCAAGAACTTTAGATGACAATGTAGCGGGCACACCAAGTTGTGTGCACACGGGGAGAAGCGCCGTGAAAAACAACTCTGGAAAAGTTTATGATAATAAAATAGGAAATATTGAGTAGAATAACATTGATTGAGTAAGGCGTCAGAGAGGCACTTGCTTACACAGGCTAAGTACAGAACACACAATGACATGGGTGGGCGGGTGTACAGGAGTCATGCTAGAACGGCATAAAAGATTAATTAGCACACAGCTGGTCATTTCCAGTCATCTTAATGTTTGCAAGGCCGAAGAATTATAGTTTTGTGGGGGGATAACTCAAGATAGGATTGTTTTCTATGGAACAAGCAAGACTAATGGAAATTTCAAATGAGGTGTGTGTCAAGTTATTATAGGCCTATATAGGGTATGCAATATGTACCTGCTCGCCTCAGCTGCAAATGCAGTAACTAGGGGGTGTAGATTTAAGTTAGCTTTTAGGGTTGGAGGGAATTCCTCAACTTGTGCAAAAGCCACATGGATGAACCTTTGAAGAACCATAACCACATGACAATAGAAAAGGAACTGAGATTAACCCAGACTCCATTTTAGGCTGGCACAATGTGGCAGATTGAATGGGATCCTCCAATGCCACTTATATTTCTATGAATCTGTCATCAATTAGATTAAAAAAAAACAAAACAACTATGATAACCCTAGTTTTATCTCTTGTTATGGTATCGTCAAAAAAAAAATTCCTATCTTCAGTGAATGCAATGTAAATTATATATGCTGGGATTCAGAACAACTTGAAAGACTAGTGGTAACTGAAACTGAAATGATGGAAAAATGACCTAATAACGAACAATTAAATGTTGCACAAATTAGTGAAATCTAAATTACCATTAATATCGCCAAGCAATATTAACAACCCTCAAATAAGTGGTCTTCTCCATGGACTTACCCATTCCTCCTCATGCCAGCTAATGTGCAGGGAAGAGCGGCTGTTCCTGCCTGCCCATTTAGCCATGAGGGTATCTTGGTCATTCCGGAGCATCACTTGGTCTGTTTCTCCTGATGGGGATGATTTGGAAGCAATGTAATTGGGTCTGGCAGCATTAAGGGCTTCAACTGCATTCGCCAGTAACTTACAGTCACAAACGGTGACCAGTTGTCTCGTCTATATGAAGGAAAAATAAAAAATCTCTAGAAAATCAATAACACCAAATGAACATACTTAGAAATCCGCCTATTGTTTATACTCCAAATAAGACATTAAGATTATTGGCTGCTTAAAACAAAAAGTAGCCAATAAAACTGGCTTAAATTTAAAAACTGAGCCATTAACCTTAAATCATTCTGAAGAAAAAGGTTTACTTGGGACAAGAATTCAAGTCCCAGCTAAAAGAGATATTTGTTTCCTTTTCCATAATAAAACATCAAATTGTATATTTTAAAAACTTTGTATTATACCTTTTCAGCTCTAAATGTGATTATGGAATAGGACATTACTGTTTTTACAGTCACTATAGGTAGGAAGAACACATGTCCCCTTGACTCGTATATGGGTAGGAACTCCTGCTGCTGATTCCTTTCAGACTCCAATGAGTTGATGTTGGAACCTGCAGTTTTTTTGCTCCCATCTCTTCCATTGCCTAGTGTTCTAAATCATTTTTTTTTAATGTAGGTTTACAGAAGAATATTTACAAAAGCTATTTGAGAGAGGTGCCAAATAGTTAGAGACTGCAAATTGCAGAAGATATGCTGAATGGTTCTTGCACCGAATAGGCACTCAGCTGGAGCACAAAAATGTATTTACTATGACAGTGCAATATATATTGTATATTATAGTAATGGTGTCCTAAAGGTGAGCCCACTAAACCTTCTCAGCTTGTCACAGAAACCTTCTGCTTTCATTTGGGCCACGTTTCTCAAACTCTTTGCTTTATCTTAATCCTACCAGAAAATAACCCCTTCCCAAATATTCCTATGGAGGTTCCCTCAATCTCCTAAACATGGGCTTGTCAGATTTGCAACCTCCCATTGATTCCGCCTTTTTCTTCTACTGTTGACTACACAATGAAGGCCATCTCTTATTTGTTCCCTCTTTAAAAGCACCACACAATGTGCATTTGTGATTTGCAAGCATGGAAGGAGGATTATTGGTCAATCATGGAGAAATGTCCCCATTAGAGACGAGTCCGGAATGTAATTAGTTGGGTACGACAGCACTTTCATGTGTTAACATAATAACTATGTAAAAAGAGCCATTTACCTTGTCTGCCAAAATCGCCAATGTTCTTTCAAGGCCATTTGCAGATCTCTCCTTGGCTGCTCTCGATAACCGTTCTGCATAGTAACTGACTTGTGTTTTAAGGGTGTTAATACTCGCTATAATTTCTTTAGCTCTTACTATATCTTGTGGTATGTATACTATAGACTGGGAATTAGATGAAGAACTGTAAGAAAGAAGATGAATAATGTTTAGAAAGTTATTTAAGTAACACATGTAAATAGTTATTCAGGCGCGTTCTATTCTTTCTATGTTAAGAGTGGTGAGATCAATATGATTACTAATCTAATATTTCAACTGCAGTTTAACAACTTTCCCTTGGTTAACTTTTTCAGCGTTAGATATGGCCAAGAAACAGATGGCACGTTCTTCATGCTAAGTGCTACACTGGGGGAAAGTTAGCCATCTAATTAAAGCAATAAGTGAAAATCAAAACTAAACTACACATGTTTGAAATCTGAAATTAAAACAAACTGAAATAGCTGGATTGGCAACATCTGTAGAAAGAGACATATTGGTCAATGTTCATGTCAAAGACCATTCAATAGAACCAGGGAAGGAGAGAAAACAAGGAAAGTAATAGTTGTGAAAAGCAGAGTTGCAGGAAATGCCCAACACGTCAGGATTCGTTATTGAAGAGGGGAAAAGCTGGGACAATACCACAGATGGATGACCGGTCCTATTCTGATACAGACAAAGAAGGCAAGTTAGCTGAAGTTGCAAAATTTGATCATGAGCCTGAAACGCTGTAATGGGACCAAATGAAAAATGAGGCTGTTTCTCAGGCTTACTTGAATCTCTTCGTAAAAGAGCAGGAGGCCATTGACAAAGGCCAAAGTGAGGGTGGGGGCGAAAATTAAGGTTGCATGTAACAGGAAGATCAAAATTGCGCCTGCAGAGAAAAAGTAGGTGCTGTGCAAAATGGCCACCCAAGATGCGTTTGGTTTCTCCAATGGAGAGAAGGCCACATTGTGAATACTGAAGTGCAATGAGTTGGTGCTTCACCTGGAAGGACTGTATGGGTCTTTGAAAACTGGCAAGGGAAAAGGTAAAACAACTTGTGTTTCATCATCTATGGTTATTCCAATAAGTGAGCGATGGTGGAGTGGATCAGCAAATCATGAATGAAACAGTGCCTTTCAAAAGCTCGAAGTGAAAGGAAGTGCGCCGAGTGGCACAGCCAGTAGAGCAGCTGCCTCACTGCTGTAGCAACAGGAAATTGATCCTGACCTCCACTGCCGTATGTGGAGTTTGCACATTCTCTCTGTGTATTGGCTGGGTGCTCCCAGGGTGCAGACCCTTTATCTGGGTGCTCCCAGAGATGTGCAGGTCAGTAGGTTAAATGGCCACTGTAAATTGTTTCAATTGTTAGTGAGCGATAGAATGCGAGTGAGTTGAAGGGAATGCGGGGAGAATAAAATGGCTGCTTGATAGTTGGTACACCCTTGCTGTGAAAGGGCTGCTTCATCACTGCATGGCCCTAAGATGGTAGAACACATTGAAGGTAGTGGAAATTGCAAAGAATGATTCGCTGAGTACAAGGGTAGAAGGTGAGTATCATGGGGGGGCCGTGAACTGTCCAATAGTATAGTGGTGAGCGTAATAGATGGAATGCAGTCAAGGGATTTGTGAATAATGGTGGAGGGGAAAACACAATTCAGGAAAACAACTCAAAGGCATCTCACAACTCTTATGTTCACTTGTCTGTGTTTGCACACTCTTCTACCCAGTTCAGGCAACGCGCCTTGAGCTTGAAACATGAATTCTGTTTTTCTTTCCACAGATGCCGTCTGACCTGTTGAATGTATCCAGCATTTTCTCTTTTTATTTATTATTGCAAGTTTTGAGATCAAACTCAAGTTTCATTCATCGTCAATATTATCTGAACTTCTATGTTTAATGACTGATATATCAAGGTAATTGCTGTAATGAAAATAATTTATAAAGCTTGTGGTAAACTTGCATCTCTTAATCCTAGAATTAACATGAGGGGATATTGGCGGTGCCAATTTGATGTCACAAATCTTCAACAATTTTGTAGTCCGGCTTGTCAGGGTATAAATAATTCAGCGATCCATCCTTAACATTCTGCTTTGCTCTGGAAAATACATTGAGTATCACAATGATACAATTTGCATCATTTTACACAACTCTTAGCCTCTCGATCTGAAACTTGTTTCCTTTGAATACGGTTAATTTTAAGCCTGCGAAATTAGTATGTAAAAAAAGATACACAGTTTTAATCTTGCTGTATTCTTGTCATTTTCTAGGTAAAATTTAAGTGCACCAGTGTCCCTCCATAATGTTTGGAACAAAGACCCATCATTTATTTATTTGCCTCTATACTCCACAATTTGAGATTTGTAATAGAAAATATCACATGCGGTTAAAGTGCACTTTGTCAGATTTTATTAAAGGGTATTTTTATACATTTTGGTTTCACCATGTAGAAATTACAGCTGTGTTTATACATAGTCCCTCCCATTTCAGGGCACCATAATGTTTGGGACACATGGCTTCACAGGCATTTGTAATTGCTCAGGTGTATTTAATTGCCTCCTTAATGCAGGCATAAGTGAGCTCTCAGCACCAAGTCTTTTCTCCAGTATTTCCATCACCTATAGACACTTTTATTGCTGTTTATCAACATGAGGACCAAAATTGTGCCAATGAAAGTCAAAGAAGCCATTATGAGAAACAAGAAGACAACTGTTAAAGACATCAGCCAAACCTTAGGCTTACTAAATTCAACTGTTTGGAACATCATTAAGAAGAAATAGAGTACTGGTGAGCTCACTAATCGTAAAGGGACTGGCAAGGAAGACCTCCACAGCTGATGAGAGAAGAATTCTCTTTATAATAAAGAAAACCCCCCAAACACCTGTCCGACAGATCAGAAACACTCTTCAGGAGTCAGTAGTGGATTTGTCTATGACCACTGTCTGCAGAAGACTTCATGAACAGAAATACAGAGGCTACACTGTAAGATGCAAACCACTGGATAGCTGCAAAAATAGGATGGCCGGGTTACAGTTTGCCAAGAAGTACTTACAAGAGCAACCACAGTTCTGGAAAAATGTGTTGTGGACAGATGAGACGAAGATTAACTTATATCAGTGATGGCAAGAGCAAAGTATGGAGAAGAAACTGGCCATGATCCAAAGCATACCACCTCATCTGTGAAACACAGTGGTGGGGGTGTTATGGCCTGGGCATGTATGTCTGCTGAAGGTACTGGCTCACTTATCTTCATTGATGATACAACTGCTGATGGTAGTAGCATAATGAATTCTGAAGTGTATAGACACATCCCATCTTCTCAAGTTCAAACAAATGCCTGAAAACTCATTGGCCGGCCGTTCATTTTACAGCAAGACAATGATCCCAAACATACTGCTAACGCAATAAAGGAGTTTTTCAAAGATAAAAAATGGTCAATTCTTGAGCGGCCAAGTCAATCACTCGATCTGAACCCAAGTGAGCATGCCTTTTATGTGCTGAAGAGAAACATAGAAGACAGGTGCAGGAGTAGGCCATTCGGCCCTTCGAGCCTGCACCGCCATTCAATATGATCATGGCTGATCATCCAACTCAGTATCCTGTACCTGCCTTCTCTCCATACCCCCTGATCCACTTAGCCACATCTAACTCCCTCTTAAATATAGCCAACGAACTGGCCTCAAATACCTTCTGTGGCAGAGAATTCCACAGATTCACCACTCTCTGTGTGAAAAATGTTTTCCTCATCTCGGTCCTAAAAGATTTCCCCCTTATCCTTAAACTGTAACCCCTTGTTCTGGACTTCCCCAACATCGGGAACAATCTTCCTGCAACTAGCCTTCCAAACCCTTAAGAATTTTGTACGTTTCTATAAGATCCCCCCTCAATCTAAATTCTGAAAACTGAAGGGGACTAGCCCCCAAAACAAGCATAAGCTAAAGATGGCTGCAATACAGGCCTGGCAGAGCATCACCAGTGAAGACACCCAGCAACTGGTGATGTCCATGAATCGCAGACTTCAAGCATGCAAAGGATACGCAACAAAATACTAAACATGACTACGTTAATTTACATGACATGTCCCAAACATTATGGTGTCCTGAAATAGGGGGTCTATGTCTAAACACTGCTGTAATTACTACATGGTGAAACCAAAACGTATAAAAATGGCCTTTACTAAAATCAATGTGCACTTTAACCACGTGTGATTTTTTTTCTATTACAAATCTCAAATTGCGGAGTACAGAGGCAAATATATAAATGATGAGTCTTTGTCCCAGACATTATGGATAGCACTGTATCTATTTTCATTAAGACTGTACCTGATGGAGAACACTTGTATTATGCTTATAAACCCAGGTTAGTGGTATTAATTTCAGAGTGTATCTCTTTGTGAAAAGTTACTATTATGTACCTACCAACATTAACCATTTGAAATAAAACCAGATAAAAAGGTTCTCTCTCATATTTGAGGGCAGCATTGGAGGCCGAGCCATTTTGTCCGTCACATGTGTACGTTCAGAAAGTATTCAAATTCAACAAGAGAGGGAGGAATTAGATCACGAGCAGGATGGTTCATCGCAATATGGGAAAGGGTGCTAGATAAAACCTGACAGATTATCTCAACCTGCTATTGCTCATTTGGTACGTAATTATAAACCAATATTAGGAACAGGCAACCTCAAGAGGAACATGAAAGAGACAGTTAATTGGGGTAGAAATTAAAAGTTGTACAACTAGTAAGAGTCCACCCAAAGTCAATCTTGAGAATTGCATGTGGTTACGACAAATTACATTTGTTTTGTACAAACTTTTAAGATTCCATTCATACTTTGATGCATGCATGATAGTTGGTTTCGAGCTTAGTTGAGTGAGAGACACGGTGTATTACGATACAGCACCGAGACACAGGGACACAGACATTTTAGATTATATGGTAACATTACGAAACTCTGGCATCTGCAACAGACACACCATGGTTGAAGGTGGAGCTTCAGACGCCCCATGGTTAACGACAGAGCTCTGAGGATCACATGGCTAATGGCAGAGCTCCATATGCCCCACAGTTAAAGGTGGAATTGTACACAGACTTGGGTTAGTGCTTGAATGAGGGCGTTTATGGTATTTTCAATGGGGGAAGGCAGGGGGAGGGAAGACACACTTTGGCTTGAAAAGAAAATGAAACTGGAGGCAAAATGGATGTGGAAATCAAACAAATAATCTCAGCTGTCAACAGCCAAAAACTCACCAACCCTCCTCATAAACGCTGAAGAGAATAAAAGAGTAAAACAAGCAGAACAAAAATAATTGCATAAGAGTGTAACAACCATAATTAACAAAAACAAACTGTACACTAAAACTAAGTGAAATTAACTCCACACTTTTGTCAAATATTAATCTACCCCCTTGCCCAGTCTGTATTCACGGGCTCTGTGACACAAGGTGAATGGAGTTTTTATGAACTTTGGTGTTACTCGATGCTACTTGGTATAGAGGCAGTAAGTTTAATAAGAGGTAGACAAAAGTGCTGGAGAAACTCAGCGGGTGCAGCAGCATCTATGGAGTGAAGGAAATAGGTAACGTTTCGGGCCGAAACCCTTCTTCAGACTGAAAGAGTTCAACTGCTATCAATCTGAATGTGGATGCATTGAAACTAAATGTTATTCTTCTTGAAATTATGGCAATTTAAAACTTGTGTGTGATTTTAAGAATGGCCATCTTTTTATTAAATCCAATTTCACCGGTTCCAATTTCTATAACAATTGATTTCTTCTTCCTCAACCTTTTTCCTTCAGGTTCAAAGGAGTAAGTTGGTGTTCGAACCTCTCAAAAAGCCATTGCTCATGCAAAGCTCTCAGCAGCCATTTTCAAAAGTATAGCACTCAGTTCAAATGTGGTCTCTGGGTGGATTTTACCAGCTGGAACACTGGTCATCTATTTCTGATTTAGAATAAACCTTACCACAACCTAGCATGGTCTCGCCCAGCTCAAAGGCTGAGATCAAAACAAGAAAACCTACGAGTCTGTGTAGTTTAGGTGCATATGGTACTTAAAATTGTAATCCGTTATATTACTTTTATCATTTATATCCAGAGCTCTTGAGATTTGTGTAAGCTTATCACAATACTAGCAGTGGTTTAACTGGATGCAATAGGTTGACAGAAATTGGTTGACAGATGCAGAATCTTTCTTGTCACAATTATTATCAAGTCTAAGATGCAGAATTTTTTATGTGTTCTCTTGCTCGCGTTTGTCGACCCACAATTAGTCTGTACTACTGATTCCGGAACATCTTCCCATTTCTTGCTTAATGTTAGTCAGTTAGTTTGGAGGGCTTTTATGTGAAGGGGGGGTGAAGGGGTAAACTTTAATTCTTAGTCCCCTACCTGGTCGGAAGGCGGGGAGCGGTCAATATACCCGCCGTGCAGTAAGCTCCGCAAAGCTCCGACCCCGGCAACTCTACCCCTGCTGCGAGGCGCTCCAAACCAGTGCGGCCCGCGAATGGCAGCAGAGAGATAAAGCGGGCATGCCTTACCGGGTTGCCGTGCGGCAAGCTCCGGACCCAAATCTTTCGCTGGATTTGGAGCCGCGCAGCCAGGGGTAGTTTTGCCGGGGTCGGAGCTACAACCGGCGCCGCCCGCGGCCGGACGGAGCCCCCAGCTCCGCGAGGTTGGGCTTGCCCGACAGGTAGGGTATTAAAGTTTCCCCCTTCACCCCTTGTAAACAAAACACAAAATCCAGGGAGGAGGCAGCTGCTTAAGCCGCCCGCGCTCAATCTTGTTATAGTCTGGTCCCAAGGCTTTCGGATAAAAAATTTAAATTAATTAATCTGGTTACCCCCTTTCCTGTATTGAAAATATTATTAGTTATAGAAAATAATTAATCTCTGGTGACCCTATAAGTAGAGGGGACATTTTTTTGATAAGATCACAAATTGCATTCTTCACAGGTCAACATTATCCTCTTCCCAAGATACCATATGAAAAAGAGACTATATGCAACCTTGAGGTTATACGAGCACAAGGAGAGTTTCTGCAGCAAGTATCAATTTCCATGTAAACTATATCTGGGTGGTTTACCAGGAGTTAAATTCCACATACGATTTGAAGAATGGCAATATTTTTATTTAATCCAATTTCTATCGCATATCAACTATAGCCTTTAGGACTAATAATGTTTATGGTCCTCATTTTACTTTTGCTGAATTAAATAAAACATAGGATGAAACAGAACACCATGCCGTGACCAAAAGTCACGTTACAATTTGCAACTGACTAGAATGAAAAAAAGTAAGCAATGTCCTTTAAAGAATACAGATTTTTAATTATCCTGAACTTACTTTTTCTTGGCTTCCACAAACTTGACCAGAAGTTTCCTTAAGCCACCAGTTTTGAAGGCTTGGCAGTGGGCTGCTGGTGCCCCAATAGTAATAATGTCATAGGTCTGATCTGTGACATAAAGAAGATTGCGAAGCAGTGAATAGGGAGATGAGGTTCAACAGAAACAGCGTTTAGATTCAAAAGGGTTCCAAATGTTATAACTAGAATAAAAGACTATAGGGCACACGATTTAGAATCTCACCATGGCAGCTGGGGAACTTAAATTTAAATTCTTACATTTTAATTAAATTCAGATGCTTTTAACTTAGAAACATAGAACATATGTGAATGTGTAGGTAATTTGGCCCTGCGAGCCAGCACCGCCATTCAATACGATCATGACTGATCATCCAAAATCAGTTCCCCATTCATGCTTTTCCCCCCCATACCCCTAGATTCCTATAACCCTGAGAGATAAATCCAAAGCTCTTTTGAAAACATCCAGTGAATTGGCCTCCACTGCCTTCTGTGGCAGAGAATTCCACAGATTCACAACTCTCTGGGTGAAAAAGTTTTTCCTCATCTCAGTTCTAAATGGCCTACCCATTATTCTTAAACTTGGTTTTTAAAAACGCAAACGTCAGTAGCGCTTAATACAAAATCACTGCCTTGTTGCGGGGAAAAAAAAGTGTTTGTGAGCATTGAAAAGGGTGGATATCTGCTTGCCTTACCAAGTATGGTCAACAGTCGAACGCAGATCCATAAAAGACATAAGGCTGACTCCTGCTGTTCAACTTTAGACCATCAGGAATGGGTAATAAATGATATCCACATCTCCAGAATGAATCAATGGAAAAATAAACCTGGTATGTTAGCACATCCCCATCAATTAAACTCCTTATATCAACCGTTCCAAAAAGGGTCAAAACAAAAATTAGAATGTCCTCAATTGGAAAGGTTAAGCATGCAAAAGACAGGATAAATTAGGTGACTGTTTGTTTAAGAACCATGTTTCAAAACTTGAAAATCTGCAAAGTGGGTTCAAAATGAAAAATAAAACACACTCCAAATTACGTTTAAATTCTGGAAATATTATTTAGTACTAGAAGGTAGACAAAAATGCTGGAGAAACTCAACGGGTGAGGCAGCATCTATGGAGTGAAGGAATAGGTGACGTTTTGGGTATGTCTGTACCCCGTTCCTGCCTTCTCTCCATATCCCGTGACTCCGCTATCTTTTAAACACCTCTACAAGACCAGGCCTTAGCCTCCTGCACTTCAAGGCTTTAAAATTGTCAGGAATTATCTGAGTTTTTTTATCTGTTCCGGAATTCCAAAATAATGACCATGAAAAGAAGTTATAAAGAAAGCAAATAAAGAGTTTGAAAAATAGAACATGGCGTTTTCTACCTTACAGGGCGGTTAAGATGAGTTGGTTAGATGCCTTTACGTGCATGAGGGAGAAGGGCAAGATCCAGTAGGGAGATGGATTAGATATAGTAGTTGAGAAGAGGTTCACGTGGATTGTGAACCCCACTGCTGACCAGTAATAGCCCTGTCCCACGGTAGAGTTCATTCCAAGAGCTCTCCCGAGTTTTAAAAGAAAATCAAACTCGTGGTAAGCACGGAGAATGAACGTAGCGGGTACGTCGGAGCTCAGGGATGTCTCTTAACGCTAACGGCAGGTACTCGCTAAGGGCTGGTAAGCACGGGAAGACTCGTGAAGATTTTTTTTTTTTTTAATATTTTATTTTATTAGAAACGGCCTAATATATATTTTCATAATACATTTTATGTACTTCTAGTTACATTGAAAAAAGACGGAAAAGAAGTTAGATAGTAAAGGATGAAAGATGTGATATAGTTTTCGAGTAAATGAAACATGATGAAAAAAAATGATCAACTTGGTCCAGTCCTGAAACCAGCACCATATATTCCAAAAAAACGACGAATGGAGACTCGTTATGTGGGATTTATCCCGCATTTCCTTACTGTAAATTGCTCATTTTAAGCGAGTACCCTTCGAATCATTAAACCATAGGCAAATTTTGAGATGTGGAGTATTAACTTGTCTTGAATAATTTTGGAGTATGATCATTCCAAAATCGTTTTACAGGAAACTAAGGAGTGGGACAGTTGCTTTCGGGTTACAATAACCAATTTTAAAATTTGTGTTGTTTTTGAAATTCTATGTACCATGCTTACATCTGGACATTTTTATAAAATACCTTAAAGCATTTTGTAGCCAGCCTCTGTCGATGGTGATTGGTATTAATTTTTGGTAGATATACTTTTCCTCAGGAGTTACTTTTTGATACCAATTTTTGCCTCGCAATCCAATTTATCATTTTCTTCTATGAAGCACCCTGATCCTTCTAATTCCGAGACTTTCCCATTGGTTATACAATCAAAAAAACCTGTACAGGTTTCAAAGATGGACCTGCTTTGAACTATGCTAAGGACCATGAAGGAGCGAGTAACTAAAACAATATGCATCAAAAAAAGCAAAATATAGTGAAGTAAAAATTGAATTAAAATAAACACTAAAGTTAACAAATGTTATGCCCCTGTCCCACTTAGGAAACCTGAACGGAAACCTCTGGAGACTTTGCGCCCCACCCAAGGTTTCTGTCAGGGCGGAATGAACTCCGGAGGCTTTCGGGCAGGTGCAACATCTGGGCTTTTTGCCCGGATTGGGTTGCATTTTGGTAGTGAAGCACCCGACAAAAAAAAAGCAGGTATGGGGAGACTGACAGTAACTAAACCTCCGGGAACCGCACGGAAACCTTTGCGCCCCACCCAAGGTTTCTGGCGGTTGCAGGTGGTTGCACAAAGTCTCCACCGAGAAACCTTGGGTTTCAGGTTTCCGTTCAGGTTTCCTAAGTAGGACAGGGGCATTACTTTCTTTGATTTAAATGTAGTCGCAATGTTTAAAAGTATTATACTTTAATCAAATTACCTGCGGCAGATTCATCTTGAACCCGCATCCGTTGTATGTGCAAATTAGTGGGTACAAATTCTAATTTCTTCGCAGCTTTTAAACTGCTTGCTTTGAAAGACGGACCTGTGGAAACAATATAGTTTGACCTCAAATCATAAAATAATAAATTTTTGGGAATTAAGTCAACTGTCAATGCAAAAATGACACAATTCCTCAAAGGGAAAGGTAATGTTAGTGCCCAACAGATGGGATGAACCAGTACAAACCAATCTGCAGTTTACTTATTTATTTAAGAAAGCATATTTCAAAACTGATAACAAGGATTGTAAAAAATAATGAAAAAGCTAAAAATATTTAAAAGTAAACTGAAAAGGACTTTCCAAATTAGCAGCTCACTATACAGTACATGAATGCAATGATTTAATTACAAAGACACAGGTTTACATATCTGAACAGTTGACTGTTTTGTGAACTGTGGCTTAGCAGCCTTCAACATGGCCCCACTTTGACTGGCTACTCTATTGTCCATTAAATATTTATAACCATAACAATTACAGCACGGAAACAAGCCATCTCGGCCCTACAAGTCCGTGCCGAACAATTATTTTACCCTAGTCCCATCTACCTGCACTCAGACCATAACCCTCCATTCCTTTCCCATCCATATACCTACCCAATTTACTTTTAAATGATAAAATCGAACCTGCCTCCACCACTTCCACTGGAAGCTCATTCCACACAGCTACCACTCTCTGAGTAAAGAAGTTCCCCCTCATGTTACCCCTAAACTTCTGTCCCTTAATTCTGAAGTCATGTTCTCTTGTTTGAATCTTCCCTACTCTCAAAGGGAAAAGCTTGTCCACGTCAACTCTGTCTAGCCCTCTCATCATTTTAAAGATCTCTATCAAGTCAAGACAAGTTGACGTGGAAAAGCTCTGATAGGGAAGATTCAAACCCCCTTGAGAATTAGGGACTGAAGTTTAGGGGTAACTGCTTCTTTACTCAGAGAGAATGAGCATCCAGTGAAGGTGGTGGAGGCAGGTTCGTTTTTATCATTTAAAAATAAATTGGATAGTTATATGGATGGGAAGGGAATGGAAGGTTATGGTCTGAGCGCAGGTATATGGGACTAGGGGAGAATATGTGTTCGGCACGGACTAGAAGGGTCGAGATGGCCTGTTTCCGTGCTATATTGTTATATGGTTAATCTAACCTCTGCGTCCAGAGACTAAGACCTAACTATTCTTTCTCTGTAACTTGTTGCTGAAACCCAGGACATTCTAGTAAATCTCCTCTGTACTCTCTCTATTTTGTTGACATCCTTCCTATAATTGGGCGACCAAAATTGTACACCATACTCCAGAATTGGTCTCACCAATGCCTTGTACAATTTTAACATTACATCCCAACTTCTATACTCAATGCTCTGATTTATAAAGGCTAGCATATCAAAAGCTTTCTTTACCACCCTATCTACATGAGATTCCACCTTCAGGGAACTATGCACAGTTATTCCTAGATCCCTCTGTACAACTGCATTCCTCAATTCGCTACCATTTACCATGTATGTCCTATTTTGATTTGTCCTGCCAAGATGTAGCACCTCACACTTATCAGCATTAAACTCCATCTGCCATCTTTCAGCCCATTCTTCCAAATGGCCTAAATCTCTCTGTAGACTTTGGAAATCTACTTCATTATCCACAACACCACCTATCTTAGTATCATCTGCATACTTACTGATCCAATTTACCACACCTTCATCCAGATCATTGATGTACATGACATAGTTATATAAAGTTATTCCCAAACTAATAGCGATTTTGAACAAGAGGACTAGTACACAGAAATAAAAGAGAGGTGTCTGATGTTGCTGTAGCACTACAAACCAAACTTATCTATGCAATAGCTTCAATCAAACATCTTAAGTCAAGTCAATACAACAAACATGGCGAAACAAGAATCTGCAGATGCGGTTTAACAAAAAAAGACACATTGCGCTGGAGTAACTTAGCAGGTCAGGCAGCATCTCTGGGGAACATGGAAAGGTGACATTTTGGGTCGGGACACTACCTGAATTTGGTGGGGGGGGGGGGGGGGGGGGGGAGGAGAAAGCTGGAAAAGAAGAGGGGTTGGACAAAGCCTGGCAGGCAATGGGTTGATACAGGGCGAGGAGGAGGGTTTGATCGGCAGATGGTTGGACAAAGGCCAGAGATGAAAAGACAGAAGGTGTAAGACAATTGGATTGAAGAACTGCAAACTGTAAAGCTAGAGAAATGAATGTAGGTGGAAAGGGAGTGGTAGAGGTGAAACAGATGCAAGTACAAGTGGGATACAGGAGAGAGGGAAAGCGGTAAAGAAATGGAGGTGGCGTGTAGTTGTGTAAAATCGGGGATTTCAATGTTCATACCATTGGGATGTAAGCTACCCAAGTGGAACATGAGAGGCTGTTCCTCCAGTTTTTGTGTGACCTCGCTCTACCAATAGAAGAGGCCCAGGACAGAAAGGTCAATAAGGTCACAATCACTGAGTCTACTCTTGGTTTCACCGAAACATGACAATATTTCCTGCTCTTGAGAACCCCACCTCAATGAGCACAAACAATAGAAAATCTGTAGGAAGGAACTGCAGATGCCGGTTTAAACCAACGATGGACACAAAACGCTGGCGTAACTCAGCGGGTCAAGCAGGATCTCTGGAGAGAAGGAGTGGGCGACGTTTCGGGTTGAGACCCTTCTTCAGATTAGAGTCCGGGGAAAGGGAAAGGAGAGATATAGACGGTGATGTCGAGAGATATAGAACAAATGAATGAAAGATTTGCAGAAAAGTATCAATGTTAATTGAAACAAGCCATTGTTAGCTGTTTGCTAGTTGAGAACGAGAAGCTGGTGCAACTTGGGTGGGGGAAGGGATGGAGAGAGAGCGAATTGATTGATTGATTGATTGATTCAATTTAATGGAGAGAGAGACAACGAAATGCAGGGGTTATTAAAAGTTCAAGAAATGTCATTTAACATTAATTAATTAAAGGTAATAAATCTGGGTCAACCTTTATATTGGTGCAATTCTGTTAAGTTCTCCTGGTAATTTATTATCAGAGTTTGGTACTGGGTAACTATTTGCCGTCGAAGATTCTCCCAACAGGGTGATAGCTCACCCAGGTCATCCAACTCACATATCCTGCAAGAGAGATGAAAGTCACTAGGTCAATCCATGTTAATGGTTGTGAAACACAAGTCAACACCTACAATATTCACCAAAGGAATGATAGGTCACCAGAAAGAATGTAGCAGTTCAAGGCAGCAGCTCACCATCCCCTTATTTAGGGCATTAGGGCTGTCCTTGCCAGCAATGATCAGACCATGATATATGAATATGAATAAGTTAATAAAAATAAAGTCATTTAGGGGGCGAGTCTGTCAGGGAAGGGATATCACCCCAGGACAAGCAATATTGAATGTTTAGTTTTTAGTTTAGTTTAGAGATCCAGCATGGAAACAGACCCTTCAGCCTAACGAGTCCATGCCGATCATCGATCACCCTTTCACACTAGTTCTATGTTATCCCACTTTTGCATCCACTCTACACACTGGGGGTAATTTAGAGAGCCCAATTAACCAACAAGCCTGCATATCTTTGAGACATGGGAGGAAACTGAAGCACCCAGGGAAAGCCCAGGGAAAACTCCACTGAGACAGCACCTTCGGTCAAGATTGAACCCGTGTCTTTGGTGCTGTGAGGCAGCAACTCTACCAGCTGTGCCGATATATAAACACTAAGAATGATTTTTTTAATTTTATTTTTTTGAAATTCTGAATAAAGTTTGTTTGTGAAATTAAAACAAAAAAATTTTTGGCATTGACAAATATATGTATTCTGACCAAGTTAGTAGGTCCCCGGTCATATTTGAAGGCAAAATCATCTTGACTACAAATAGTGAGTGGCTATGCAATTACTGATTGATAAACATGGCCTGCGTCTATTCATCACTTTAACTCTACCTGCTTGGCAGGACTGCCATACGTTTAAGGTTAATCTGAGGAAAGACATTCTTGCCATAGAGGGAGTACAGAGAAGGTTCACCAGACTGATTCCTGTGATGTCAGGACTTTTGTATGAAGAAAGAATGGATAGACTCGGCTTGTACTCGCTAGAATTTAGAGGATTGAGGGGGGATCTTATAGAAACTTACAAAATTCTTAAGGGGTTGGACAGGCTAGATGCAGGAAGATTGTTCCCGATGTTCGGGAAGTCCAGAACAAGGGGTCACAGTTTAAGGATAAGGGGGAAGTCTTTTAGGACCGAGATGAGAAAAACATTGGTGAATCTGTGGAATTCTCTGCCATAGAAGGTAGTTGAGGCCAGTTCATTGGCTATATTTAAAAGGGAGTTAGATGTGGCCCTTGTGGTTAAGGGGATCAAGGGGTATGGAGAGAAGGCAGGTACGGGATACTGAGTTGGATGATCAGCCATGATCATATTGAATCGCGGTGAAGGCACAAAGGGCCAAATGGCCTACTCCTGCACTTTTCTATGTTTCTAGGTTTCTATGTAATATATCTGCATAATATTCTTTCTACTCCATCATATTAACTTTATCAGGTGAAGATCAACCAGAGGTTCAAAAGTTGAAGGCAACATAACCAGTGAGGTAATACTACAGGATTGGGAATGCTCTGGTACTTCCAACATATGGACTTTGGACTGTTTGTTTTTTTGGTAACAGCACCAAAATATGAAGACTGTGCATTAGTGGTTGTGCAGCGCAATTTCACTGTGCTGCACATGGGTGACAATAAAGAAACATTGATCTACTTTAATTAAAAAAGTTTGACCTAAAAGGAATAAAGCCACCAAGGCATGCCAGCAGTCAGCAAAGGAAGCAAGATAAATATTTATAGTTAATTTCCTTGTAGAATCCTTGCGTGTCAGCAGCAGGAGGAATGCATGTCCAACCATAGGCAGAGTTCTTCCTACAGTTATCAGCATGGTCTGTGGATCTTGCCTACTCCTGCTACCTCCAACAATACCCATGCATCAATGATCACACCTTTAAGCACCAGTACCCTTGTGTTCCCATCTCAAATTCTGCCTGTGCCAATTAGCCACATCATTACTCCCTCGCCAGCTAGGTGGACAGTATTTCAATGAGGCCCAGGTGTTAGGGGATCCTGGGCCACAGCCTGAGATCTTCCACCTCTCCTCTTGAAACATAAGAAAAATAGAAGGAGGGGTCAATCACTAGGCCCTGCAAGTTTTCCCCTATCATTCAACATGATCCCAGCTAATCTGCCCTTAGTTTCACCTGTTTGGTCTCCGTCCCCCATTGCCTACAATATCTAGAACATTCAAAAATGTATCGACTTTCTTTATAAACAGACCTAATAATCTATCTATATATGAAGAGAAAAGATGCTGTCTGGGCTGCCACGTGACCATCTAGAGGCTAACCATAAGACACACACCCAGGTCTGATCTCCCTGCGGTGGGCCTGCCTCGACTGAGGGTGTCTTGTGATAAAAGGCCAAAACGCCCAGTGACGTTGAGGTACCCAACTGAAGATGTGTCTGATTGGTAGCAAATTCACCTAGTGGTCACCCCCAAGAATACCGGTGTCAATTGTGGTGAAGAACCTTAGGGATTGTAACATCCAGTCCTACTAATCAATACACCACAACACTCTCAATAAGCGAATTCCAGAGATTCACGCTCTCTATGAGAGGCTCCTACACAACTTGGTTTCAAATGACCAATCCTTAACCTTGTAATTATGTCCCCTCTTCAGAGTTCTCCCACAAGTGGAAGCATGCAGATGTCCACCCTATTATGGCCTCTCAGGATCTAACATGATCCATTAACATCAATCTAAACGGCAAAAAAAGATTCTACCTCTTTAGCCACTCGTAGGAGTACAACCCACTTATCCCAAGAATTAGCCTAGTGGGATGCTTTGCGAATGGAAGAGGCCCAGGATAGAAAGGTCAATAAGGCCTTGGTGGGCTGAGTGCAAGTGTTACGCGAAATGGTCACCGAGTCTACCTAAAGGGCCTGTCCCACTTGGGCGACCTAATCCGCGAGTTCTGGCGAGTTTGCCCTCGACTCATACTCGCAGCATGGTCGACACGAGGTTGTAGGAGGTCTTCGTAACTCTCCTTCATGCATGAGAGTGGTCTCCGCGTACTCGAGTTCTCATCTAGGCCGCGCCGTTTTTTTCAATATGTTAAAAAAATGCTCGTGAGTAAAAAAAGATTGCCATGGAAAAAATCAATACTTTTTTTAACTCGTAGGTTTAGTCGTAGTAGGTCGGCATGTTAGTCATAGGTAATCGAGGGTAGTCGAAGGTAGTCGCAGATAGTTTTCATCAGAGTCGAAGGGAGGTCGAACGGAGGTCGTCTTCACTCTCCATTATTCAGTGTCCAAGTTTCCCAAAGTTAGTCGTAGCTAGTCTTCAACATAGTCAAAGGAGGTCGAAGAAGGTCTTCTACATAGTCGAAGGAGGTCTTCAACATATCATTTTTTCAAACTCTCCTAAACTCGCCAATTAGGTCGCCCGTGGGACAGCCCCTTAATGGAATGCTCCAATGCCAGAATATCCTTTCTTAAATGAGATGACCAAAATGGTGCAAAGAATTCCAGCTTTGGCTTCATTTGCACCCTGTAAAATTGTAACAATGCTTTCTATTTATTTTTATGCTTTGTGAACAACACCCAGATCCCCCTCTCGTTTGCTGAGATACCAGTTATGTCTTTAGATTCCTCTTACCAAAGTGCACAACCTTTCACTTTCCCAAATTCCATTTGCCAATTTTTTTATCCAGTCAGCCAGTCTATATCATTATAGTGTTCAAATAATTTTATTTCACCAGGTGTTCCCTGCTATTTGTGTCATTGGCAAACTTGGATGCCTTACACTCAGCCCCCTCCTCTGGGTCAGTAATAATGGCCATAAATAATGGAGAACCAAGAACTAATCCTGGGGTCACTCATTTAGTTAGATCCTTCGAGCCTGACAACATCCATTTATTCTGGCTCTTTGCCTTCTATGCAATAACCAATCTTCAATTTATGCTAACACACTTCTCCACATGTCATGAACTTATCTTGTGCATCAGCCTCCAATGTGACATCTTGTCAAATGCCTTCTGAAAATCCAGATATTTTATCTCTCCTAAAATCAGTGCATCCATAGTCAAATCCAACGAAATACCATTACTATCAAACAAAAGCTTTGATGGCTACAAGGATTCTACTCAAAATTAATCTGATAGTCTCATTGAGGTTAGTTATGGATATGGATTTGTATCACAAAAACAGGCCAGAATTCAACATTTATGGAAAAGAATAATCATTTTGTGTTTCCAAGGAGATAGTTAATGAAAAAGGGGAAACTTCATGATGTGGATGTGATTGTTATATGACTAGCCCACTTTTTATCATGGCCAAGCTTCAAGAAAGCACTAAATTCTCTGTAAGCGTTCTAAGGTTTTGAGATTCAGAAAGATCAAGACCTTGGAAGGAATCATCCTTGCAACAATGAACAGCAGTGCTCTTTGGCACAACATACATTGATTCAATGAATAAAAATGGAAAATTACATTTGTTCTAAAGGCTCAGCACTCTTAAATAAAATAATCAAAATCTCATATCTGGATTATGAATTATCCCAGACAGATTAAGCACCAAAATAACATTTTTATTTAGAATTCTGGGATCTGACAACAGAGCTGACAACCTTTTCTCTAGAACATTTCTCTTAATTTTCATCAATTACACAGTTACTATGCTCTCAAAGATGGATTCTTACCTAGCTGCATACACAGAGCTGTATGTTCTACAGACAGCTACTGAAATCCTAAGGATTTTACCATTAGACCAACGTATTGTTGAGATGTTGCTTGCATTAACTAGTTGATTGTTTTGAACTATTTTGAACATGAAAACCATTGTCGTTTTGAAAGGAAGATTAAAATAATGTATTTCAGAACTAGCCAGGTCAAACTCTAGTTCTGTACCTAATTAAGGTTTGCCAGGGCCATGATCCAAGACGGCACCCAAATCAAAAGACTCTGTGTGCTAGTCACAAAAGTGGATCTGCAATCACGCATTACAATCGCTCCACTCTTTTAAATCTCTACTCTAACAGCAGCATTTCTTACTTTAACTAGTCACATTATTCCCTTTATCATCTATCTGTACACTGTGGATGGCATGATTGTAATCATGTATTGTCCTTCCGCTGACAGGTTAGCACGCAACAAAAGTTTTTCACTCTACCTCGCTACACGTGACAATAAATTAAATTCAACTAAACTCAACTTGATTTGAATCAATAATCCTTCAGCCATTTCTTCTCACTAATTAAAAAACAGTGTACAAAGGTTACCTTGCTGCATCCTCTTCAATGACCAATTTGACAAACTGCCTGGGGACATGAAGTGATAACATGCTCTCTGCCATCTGCTCCAAAATCCGCAGGTGGTTCCCATCCGTTGTAGGAAAACGGTACATCCGACAGATAACGCCGCCAAACACTAAAATAAACAGATGGGACATGTCACATTTTGCTGGCGTTCTGTTGTTCAATATTTTCATTAATGAAACTCCTTTTAGACATGCAAATTGTGTAAAGCTGCTAGATCCCAAGATCTAATTACTCCAAAGCTGTGCAGAGTAACAAAGGCTAAATATTGAAAGGGGATGACAGTTCATCAAAACTATAAACAAAACATTAACAATCAGCTAAATATATTTAAAGGAAAACTAAGAAACCACAGATGTTGGAAACCAGAAATAACAGAAAAAGCAGGAAACACTCTGCAAGTTAGAGTTTACTTAAAAACAGAGTCAATGTTTTAGGTCGAAGACTGTTATCAGAATTTATTTAAAATTTTGTTTGAAGCATCCTTTCATACATCCTTGAAACTGAAGTTATCTGATTTCATTCCTCATCAGAGATAAAACTGTGATTTATCAGCAAGTCCCGTTTCACTAGTTTTCCAGGGTCATTGGACTGCCATTTTATCTGGCCTCCATTACAGAAGCCTGGACTGACAGAATGAGTCTGGAGGTTCTACACAAATAGAGCAGTTTACTGCTGCACTATTACAGGTCAAGATCAGATTGTACACAATTTCAATAATGAAGCATCCAAGCACACTAGTGAGAAACTTACTATTGTGGACATTTTGACCCTCTTGCAAATGATGCCACCATTTGACTGCCCAGCCTATACCAAATACTGGATTGTTGCTAACTTATGCTAACTTACTCTAGGCATTTCCCTCTAGAGTATCTCTCTCCATTTTCATTAAGTACACTGCTATTAGGCTCTCAAAGATGGGCTCTTTGTGAGTCGCATAGGTGGAGCTGTATGTCCTACAAGACAGTCATTATCCGCTTAGGCGACTGCCAAGGACTAGTTTAATGGAATTCACCTACGACACCCGGCGACAACCTACGATAGCACCTGTGACACCACCTAAGTCAACATACGATAGCAAAAACACGTTGAAAATTCTGCGACAGTCGCCTGTAGTCGCCCAAAATATCGCCTAAGTGGGACAGGCCCATTAGGAATAACATGGTACCAGGAGACACCTGCTGGATAGGTTGAGAATTAATGATCTATAAGCAGTCCTGAGAATCAAACAATTAATTCCTCTGACCACCCATAAGGCACCATCTCTGCCCACCATAATATAATATTTTCTTTTATAACAGACCAACAAAGCACACATCTTGGTTTAAAAATTAGGAGTCACACCACGCACATCTGGACAAGTTGCATCAATGCACAATTTAACCGGCAGGAGTAGGACATGAAGTCTAACTTAGGCACGTTGATATTATCTACCTGATTTTAACAGTGCATCTTTCTTCAGAGAAGAGTGTCTTGAGTGAAAGGTCAAAGATTCTGTTAAACTTTCATCAACCGGCAACATAGTCTGTAAAATGATAGAGGGGAAAAAAATGTTATACAATGTTTTTTGCAGTTAGAACTTTCCCATTTCTGTCCTCTTTACAGTTGCAGACAGGGCTAAAAGGTACATGATGATTAGCACTCACACTGAGAGTGGTCTAGATAAAAGGTGAGAGGGGGGAAGATTAATGGAGATGTGAAGGGCAAGTTTTTGTGTACAGTGAGTAGTGGGAGCCTTGAATGCATTGCCTGGGGTAGTAGTGGAGGTAGATATGATAGTGGCGTTTGATAGGGTTTTTTTGATAGGACATGGACGTGCAGGTAATAGAGCGATATGGATCATGTACAGGCAGATGAGATCAGTTTAACTTGGCATCATATTTGGCACAAACATCGTGGTCCGACAGGGTCGTTCCTGTGCTGTACTATTCTATAGATACACACAATGCTGGAGTAACTCAGCTGGACAGGCAGCATCTCTGGAGAGAAGGAATGGGTGATGTTTCGGGTCGAGACCCTTCTTCAGACCCGAAATGTCACCCATTCCTTCTCTCCAGAGACGCTGCCTGTCCCACTGAGTTATTCCAGCATTTTATGTCTATCTGGTTTAAGCCAGCATCTGCAGTTCCTTCATACACTGTACTGTTCATTCTATGTTCTATGTACACTTCAAGATATTCACTGCCATTAACAAGCTGTCACCAATCTCTCTCAGTTGATACAAATCTGCACCATCCATTTTCTCTTGGTCTCCATTCTACCGTAGACGTTCCCCATTGTTCTCTGAACTGCTCACTGTTCTCATAAGGTCATAAGGAATAGGAGTAGAATTAGACCATTTGGCCCATCAAGTCTACTCCACCATTCAATCATGACTGATCTATCTCTCCCTCCTAACCCCATTCTCCTGCCTTCTCCCCATAACCTCTGACACCTGTACTAATCAAGAATCTATCTATCTCTGCCTTAAATATATCCACTGACGGCCTCCACAGCCTTCTGTGGCAAATAATTCCAGATTCACCACGCTCTGACTAAAGACATTTAGTCTCATCTCCTTCCTAAAAAAAAGTATTTTAATTCTGAAGCCATGATCTCTAGTCCTAGACTCACCCATTAGTGGAAACATTATCTCCACGTCACTCTATCCAAGCCTTTCACTATTCTGGATGTTTCAAAGAGGTCCCCCACTCATTCTTCTAAACTTCAGCGAGTGTAGGCCTAATGCCTGACAAACGCTCATCATAGGTTAACCTACTCATTCCTGGGATCATTCTTGTAAACCTCCTCTGGACACTCTCCAGAGCCAGCACATTCTTCCTCAGATATGGTGCCCAAAATTGCTCACAATATTCCAAATGTGGCCTCACCAGTGCCTTATAGAACCTCAACATTACATCCCTGTTTTTGTATACAAGCCCTCTTAGAAACATAAATAGGTGCAGGAGTAGGCCATTCGGCCCTTCGAGCCTGCACCGCCATTCAATATGATCCTGGCTGATCATCCAACTCTGTATCCTGTACCTGCCTTCTCTCCATACCCCCTGATCCCTTTAGCCACAAGGGCCACATCTAACTCCCTCTTAAATATAGCCAATGAACTGGCCTCAACTACATTCTGTAGCAGAGAATTCCAGAGATTCACCACTCTCTGTGTAAAAATTTTTTTTTCTCATCTCAGTCCTAAAAGATTTCCCCCTTATCCTTAAACTGTGACCCCTTGTTCTGTACTTCCCCAACATCGGGAACAATCTTCCTGCATCTAGCCTGTCCAACCGCTTAAGAATTTTGTAAGTTTCTATAAGATCCCCCCTCAATCTTCTAAATTCTAGCGAGTACAAGCCGAGTCTATCCAGTCTTTCTTCATATGAAAGTCCTGACATCCCAGGAATCAGTCTGGTGAACTTTCTCTGTATTCCCTCTATGGCAAAAATGTCCTTCCTCAGATTAGGAGACCAAAACTGTATGCAATACTCCAGGTGTGGTCTCACCAAGACCCTGTACAACTGCAGTAGAACCTCCCTGCTCCTATACTCAAATCCTTTTGCTATGAATCAAATCCTTTTGCTATGAAATAATTGCCATCATTGAGTTTTCTTTCTTTACTACCGATTTTACTTTACTACCGATTTTGTTACTGCCGACTTTATTCCTACTACCAAAATGCATGACTCCACACTTTGCTACCATATTCCATCTGCCAATTCTCTGCCCACTATCCAAACCTGTCCAAGTCTTTCTGCAGAGTCCCTGCTTTCTCTACACTACCTGCTGCTCTACCTATTTTCATATCATCCGCAAACATTGCCAAAAAACCTTCAAACCCATTGTCCAAATAATTAATACACAACGTGAAGAGTCGCGGCCCCAGCACCGACCCTTGCAGAACTCCAAATTGCTCGGTTCTCTTCAACTTTAAACTATTTTCTAAATTTTCCCTGTTCTGATCAAAAGTAAGCACCTGAAACATTTTGTTTTTCTCGCTACCGATGCTGCCTAACCTGTGCATTTCTTGCATTTTCTATTTTTATTTTTGTGAAATTCTCTGATCCTCAAATCTACTGAGATGACGGTGAAACTCAAAGATGGGATATCTGAGTACTTTGTGTCGATGTTTCTTCAATCTTTCTTAAACTAGACATGGTGAGAAAGGCTGTGACATTAATCGTGAGGGAGTTATTTTTCCTAATATATTAGCACAGCTGTAATTAGTTTCATTTCTTCAAAAATCAATGTTGATAATCATCATGGTGTTTAAAATTAAGAACATAGTTTAAAGTGTGTACTATCTACAAAATGCAAGGTAGCAGCCTTGCTGAATAGCATTGCCCAAACGGACAACCTGTTGGCTTGAAGGGGGGAAAAAAAGCTGGCCTTCAAAATCCTTTTTAAAATAAATGTTCCAAAGCTCCAATTCCACTAGCATTGTGGGAATACCTTCAACACGTTGGATGCAGCAGATCAAAGCTGTGATCTCCTCCCTACCAGTTTCTAAAGGGCAATTGACGATAATCAATAAATGATCATCTTGTGAATTAATTATTCCAAAGGAAAAAACAAAAAAAATTTAAGAACAAAAAACTAAACTAATTACCTGTCTTCAGAGACAGGTAAATAATATTAAAGCAGTACACCGCTTCAAGAAGAAATCAATGCTGCTTTACATGGGAATCAAAGGATTTAATTTACAGAGAGACGAGAAAATGCAGCAATACAAGAAACAAGTTTCTGGAACCTTAAGCAAAACTCAAAATACTATAGTAACTCAAGGGCTCAGGCAGCATCTGTGGAGGGAACGGATAGGCGATGTTTTGGATCAGAATTCTTCTTCAGACTGATGCCTCCGTAACCGGCTGAGATCAGTCTGAGAACGGTTCCGACCCAGAATGTCCCTCCACAGATACTTGTTGCCTGACCCGCTGATTTACCCGAGCACTTTGTAATTTGATTTAGAAGTTTAGTTTTTATTTCTGTTTTTGTTTACTCATCATATTGAGTGAGTAAACTAATCTGAAATTAAAAATCTGTTTGCATCATTTCCACATCATCATGCTTTTATATGGAACATTTACCCTTCCATTTATGGTATCCGGTGATCTGCTCACAGGAATCTTGTCTTCAACTTTGTCTTCCATCTGCCATGCTATCACAGTAATATTACCCACTCGCTCATTTTCAGCAGACCTACAATAAAATATGTTTAACATTAAAACAACATTCGATAAGGTCCCACATAGGTGATTAGTGGGCAAAATTAGTTCACATGGTATTGGGGGTAGAGTGCTGACAAGGATAGAAAATTGGTTGGCAGACAGGAAACAAAGAGTAGGGACTAACGGGTCCCTTTCAGAATGGCAGGCAGTGACTAGTGGGGTACTGCAAGGCTCGGTGCTGGGACCGCAGCTATTTACAATATACATCAATGATTTAGATGAAGGGATTCAAAGTAACATTAGCAAATTTGCAGATGACACATTTGCAAATTTGCAAGCTGGGTGGCAGTGTGAACTGTGAGGAGGATGCTATGAGAATGCAGGGTGACTTGGATGGGTTGGGTGTGTGGGCAGATGCATGGTAGATGCAGTTTAATGTGGATAAATGTGAGGTTGTCCATTTTGGTAGCAAACACAGGAAGGCAGATTATTATCTAAATGGTATCAAGTTGGGAAAAGGAGAAGTACATTGGGATCTGGGGGTCCTTCTTCATCAGTATTGAAAAAAAGCATGCAGGTACAGCAGGCAGTGAAGAAAGCGAATGGCATGTTGGCCTTCATAACAAGAGGAGTTGAGTATAGGAGTAAAAAAAAAGGTCCTTCTGCAGTTGTCCTAATGAGTAGGTGAACATCTGGAATATTGTGTGCAGTTTTGGTCTCCAAATTTGAGGAAGACCATTCTTGCTATTGAGGGAGTGCAGCGTCGGTTCACAAGGTTAATTCCCAGGATGGCGGGACTGTCATATGCTGAGAGAATGGAGCAGCTGGGCTTGTATACTCTGGAATTTAGGATGAGAGGGGATCTTATTGAAACATATAAGATTATTAAGGGTTTGGACACGCTAGAGGCAAGAAACAATGTCCCGTGTTTGGAGAGTCCAGAACCAGGGGCCACAGTTTAAGACTAAGGGGTAAGCCATTTGGAACGGAGATGAGGAAACACTTTTTCACACAGAGAGTTGTGAGTCTGTGGAATTCTCTGCCTCGGAGGGAGGCTCTCTGGATACTTTCAAGAGAGAGCTAGATAAGATTAAGAACTATCTTAAAGATAGCAAAGTCAGGGGATATGGGTAGAAGGCAGGAACGGGGCACTGATTGTGGATGATCAGCCATGATCACATTGACTCGAATGGCCTACTCTAGCACCTATTGTCTATTGTCTATAACATAGTAAGAGGTTGAGGAAGAATGGAAAGAAACAGCCTCACTAGGTTGATTTTTAACATGCCTAAAAGTTCACTAAAACTGATCATCCATATTTAATTTAGATGCCTGAAACATTTCAAACATAGGAATTAGGAGCAGGAGTAGGAGGTACGGCTCTCAATAAATAGGCTTCCCATGGTGTAATATGGGCATTGGACACTAGATGGCGATTACTTTGATCTAATTTTCTAATTAGTTTAATTAATTAAAGTGCAACTTTTGCACTGACGAGTTATGACTTCCTTCTCAATTATATTTTATCTAAATCTGTGCAAAATTTCATGGAGTTCAGAGACATGGGTCACGAAAGTTGATTTCTAGACACATTTTTGATGCTCGACCCACAGCATGTATGGCTGATCTGACCTAAAATCTGCACTCTGGCCGATCTGCTGTAACTTTTCACCCCCTTAGCAATAATCCCTCTCCATCAGTGTTTAACTTGCATCATCCTTTGAGGAACAGTTTAAACATCTCAGGAGAAACAAAATTGTTTCATCAGCCTTAAATGTAATTTAGTTTAGAGATACAGTGCAAAACAGGCCCGTCGGCCCACCATGTCCCCACCGGCTAGCGATCCCCACACCTTTACACTATTCTACACACACTAGGAACAATTTACACTTATACCAAGCCAAATTAACGACAGACCTGTACTTCTTGGGAGTGTGGGAGGAATCCAAAGATCTTGGAGAAAACCCATGCTATCATGGGGAGAACGTACAAACATCGTACAGACAGCACCTCTAGTCAGGATTGAACCCGGGGGCTCCCGCACTGCAAGTGCTGTTAAGCAGCAATTCTACCGCTGCGCCACCCATGAAGATGGATGAACTTTTCTGGTTCTAGACTCTTCCAAAGAAATGTCTTCTCCAAGAGCACCCAGTCAATACATCTCTCATTCATCTAAATGCCAGCAAATACAAATCTAGTCTGTCCCACTATCTGTTGTAGGTACTAACTGGCCTTCTCGCAAGAAAATTCGATAACCAGTGCAGCAAATTTAAGGCAATTAACAAAAAAAAATCCAAAATAGAAATGAGAAAAAAAAAAACCCCTATTGAAGTAGCACACCGAACTATAATGGAAGAGGTTTCCACCGCTAACCTGTAGAAGAGTAGCCTTTCTCTGTTCCCTTTCTCTAAACAAAAATAAATGAAGGACAAATCGTTGCAAAATAATTGGAAAAGGGGGGGACCAAATGGGAGTTTGATTAAGCTGACACAGGTCTAAAGGGCAAGAGGCCTCTTTCACTTCCACAAAGTCCTTATAAATCAGCACAACTTTTGAATTAAGCTCCAATGAAATGGATATTACTGACCGTAGCATAAGGTGTAATCTGTGATTCTTTTCCTTCAGTAAATCCTTTACCACGTATGTTGCAGAACCCAACAGATACATCTAGAAAATAAGAAAAATATTAATTAGGCCTTTCGAATTAGCTTCTTCCTCGGAATTAATCCAAATGTTTCTGTGCTAACTGACCAGAATCCTAAATGTATCAAAATATTCCTGCTGATGAGTACTTACACATACCACATTTCAAAGATTAATGATTCGGTCCACAAAAATGCCAAAGGGGGTAGGGTGCAGATGAGAGTGCAACCTGGAGCTGGGTCCACGGTCATAAAGAGTTAGACTTTACTTCAGACTTTAGAGATACAGCAGGGAAACAGGACCTTCAGCACACCGAGTCTACACCAACCAGCGATCACCCCGCACACCAATACCAATCCTACACAATAGGGACAATTTTACAGAACCCCCATTAAACTGCAAACCTGTATGTCTTTGGAATGTGGGATGAAACCAGAGCACCCGGACAAAACACACCCAGCTTTTCCCCCACCAGCCACCCATGAGGGGAAAAAAATAAATCACAATAGTTACTCTGGAAATAGGAAACTCTGAAAATGTATAAATTGAAATTTCTCAAGTTCTTAATAAAATGATTAAGTTATATAAAATAAGGTTAATCAGGCATAGCAGTAAAGTAACTGAGAGACTTATGAACCTCCTGGATTCCACCAAGTTCAACAATTTCAAATAATCAACATTTCTGGTATTTATATTTCAGATTTTCTGTACTCAGTCTATATTCCTCTGACAGACCCAGATAATTATTCTGCAGTTACATCAACTGAAAGGAACATAAATGTATCTTTATGTATTCTAGTTTAGTTTAGAGATACAGCGGGGAAACAGGCCCTTCGGCCCACCGGGTTCGTGCCGACCAGTGATCCCCGCACATTAACACTATCCTACACATTAGGGACAATTTACACTTTAAACAAGCCAATTAACCTACAAACATGTATGTCTTTGGAGAGAGTTAGATATAGCTCTTAAGGCTAACGGAATCAAGGGATATGAGGAGAAAGCAGGAACGCGGTACTGATTTTGGATGATCAGCCCTGATCATATTGAATGGTGGTGCTGGCTCGAAGGGCCGAATTGCCTACTCATGCACCTATTTTCTATGTTTCTATGTTCCTAAATACATTGCATTAATTCCTTTTCGGTCATTTCATTTCCCTTGCTTTCCATTCTTCAAAACTATTTCCCTATTGTTCTTTTCTCCCCTGCCCCATTTTTACATCATAAAACCAGTTTGCCTCTTAACCTTTTCCCAATTCCTTAATTCATCAGCATGACCACATTTATAATCTGATCGGCTGAGAATTTCCAGCAATTTCAATCTTTTAACTAATAAAAGTGCAATCTTAACAGTGAACTGGAAAACAAGTATAAATCAATGGAATAATAAATTCAAGACACCCAAGATTCACAAATATAATGTACATTCAAAGAATTCCAAAGACATACAGGTTTGTAGGTTAATTGGCTTGGTATAAATGTAAATTGTCCCTCGTGTGTGGGATAATGTCAGTGTGCGGATATCTAGTCGGTGTAGGCATCGATGGGTTAAAGGGCTTGTTTCCGCGCTGTATCTTTAAACAATCATGACTGCTGGACCGTCTTTACTGGTAAACTCAGAATCGCAACCGATACAGAGTAAAGATGGCTTAGATATTGGGACTTGGAAAATGAAGAGTTAAAAATAAATGAGGTCACTATGGGAATGGGGGAATCGGAATGAATCAGACAAGATGAGATTTGTTGCATTAATTATTTAGTGATCTTAGTACAAAATGATACTTCCAGTGAAATAATTAGAGCATCTGAGACAAGGTCATTTACCAGGGAAAGGACTTCACTGCTGTGGTTATTGTTCCGGTATTTGAGAGACAAGAGTATTCTGTAATGTAGCTTAGCATGATCTCAAAGTAGGCAACAGAAATTCAGTCATTGCTCAACCTTAAGGTGCAGGGAGAAAGTTGAGGCTGAATATATACTCTCAGAGTACACACTACTCACTGCAAAGTAATGTCTTGTAAATTGTACCAGGGCAACAAGTGGTACCATCCAAGATTCATAAAATTATACTGAACAAAGACAGACCTTTCATCACAACTCATTCATGCCAATGAAGATGCCTTTCTAAACGAGACAGAGAGCGAGATGAAGCTATGTGCAGAGTGGGGCAAGTCAGATGGCAACTTCTCAGTTCTCTGCATCTTCTCAGAAGTACTGCAAGTTAATGCCCTGATTACATTGCAATGTGAAACTGCAAAATAGCATTCCTGGTGACCAAAGCAAAAGCAGGAACATGCTGGGATTTAAGGACAGTAGAGACGAGGAATAATCTCAACAAGGAATGATGTTCTCAAGTAAAAGCAAGGGAAGACACAAAATAAGTTCATCATCATAAAGGAATTGGAATGGGTGATGTTCCAGAAAATTCCAGAGGATTAATGCATGGTATTAATTGTTAGTTATAATCATAATAATATAGATAATAATAATAGATAGATAATAGATAGATAATAGGTGCAGGAGTAGGCCATTCGGCCCTTCGAGCCTGCACTGCCATTCATGGCTGTGATCATGGCTGATCATCCCCAATCAGTACCCCGTTCCTGCCTTCTCCCCATATCCTCTGACTCTGCTATCTACCTCTCTCTTGAAAGTATCCAGAGAACCGGCCTCCACCGCCCTCTTGAGGCAGAGAATTGTGGAATTCATCTCCAATGAAGGGATAATGGACTAGGCTGGTTATGCAGAGTGGTTTCCTAACTGAAATCTCTGACTGGTATGTACATGTGTGCAACATTTGATAGTATGTGTGTTAGTCTAGCTGATGTAATTACTCACGGCACCCTCACAAGCACCGTGGCCTCGTACTGCTGCGATTCTCCACTGTTATGCAGGGCAAATTGCCAATTGCCCATTGTATACAGCCTTGCCTCAGTGAGTGTTTGTTATGTTGCCGTTTGACAGCTCGAACATAATTGTGCAGTCAAGGTTACTGGTTTACTCCTGAACTGCTCACATAGGGCTGTAAACATTAATAATGCACAAGACAGAGAAAATGGCAAGTATTGGTGGTTGACACAAATAACTGAGACAATTAAAGAGCTTTGGATAAAAGGCAGTTATAAGTGAACATTGCTGGGGAGGATATTCCAGAAATAAGGTATGAATGGTAATTGTCCACGGTGTTACCTTACTGGAAATAAATGACAAAGAAATCAAACTATTTTTTAATATATTTAACTACAGAAAGTACATTATGTCAAAGATAAAATTAGTCATGGAGTCATAGACATGCAGCCCACAAAGTCAACACTTACCATCAACTACAAGGCAAATATGCAAACTCCTGACAAACATCTGGGTGTGTAGGAAGGAACAGCAGAAGCTGGTTTATACCGAAGATATAGACACAAAATGCTGGAATAACTCAGCCGGTCAGGCAGCATCTCTAGAGAAAAGGAATAGGTGACATTTCAGGTTGAAATCCTTCATCAGTCTGAGGAAGGGTTTCAACCCAAACTGTCACCTATTCCTTTTCTCCAGAGATGCTGCCTGACATGCTCGGTTGAAACAGCACCCAATGTCAGGATTGAACCTGGTTCTCTGGCACTAAGTCAACGTCTCTACTTGTGGCACCACCCATTCACAACAGAAATTTGGCTCCCAAAGCCACTTCTCCGTTCTCAGCCTCCCTTCCGAGTCAGCTGCTGCTGTGTGCCAACGCACTTACTTGCCTGCAGTCTGATCCCCCATTTTAAACATTTTAAATAAATATTTTTAAACTCCAAGTAGATTTTACTCATGGATAAACTTTAAATATTGTAATGACCTTAGTACAAGTTCTATTCCATTTCAAGCATGACAGCAAGAATTATAGTAAAGATAATAATTAAGAGCATGGCCACCAACTGATTTGGTCTCTCCTGAATTCAGAAACACTGAGCCCAATTGCACTGCTGCAACCTTCACATACATGAGATCAAGTACAGCTAAGGAAATGAACTTATGAACTTCTTAGTCCTGTGCGTTTCTATCTTTTACCATATCATTAATCACCGAGCCACGCAGGGAGTCATCAATGCTCCGTTTAAGTGATGTCTCAGCACAGTGGCCTAGCAGGTTGAACTGCTGCCTCGCAGCGCCAGAGGCTCGGGTTCGATGCTGACCTCGGGTGCTGTCTGTGTGAAGTTTGCATATTATCCCCCAGTGCTGGGTTGCCCCCAGGTGCTCCGGTTTCCTTCCACATCCCAAAGGTATGTGGTTTTGTAAGTTAATTGGTTGCTGTAAAAATAATTTGCTCCTGGTATGAAGGAGTGGATGAGAAAATTAGATAACATAGAACTGATGTGAATGGATTATCAATGGCCGGCGTGGATTCGGTGGGCCGAATAGCCTGTTTCCATGCTAAATCTTTGAACACTGTAAATGATCTGTTCACAATACAATAATCGCAGCTGAATAAATACCTTTCCACAGAAGATTCTATGCGTTACTCACTTTGTCAGTATAAAATACAACATATCATAATTTATTGGTCAAGATGTCAGTGAATGGATTTACCGAAGTAAAACTGATGATTGCACTGTAATTCTACTCCACTCGCTCGACTTGATTTTTGAACTTTCAATATTAACAACAGTTCATTTCATACAAAGGCAAATATTGTAGCACTTACAGTTCCCTGAGATCTATCCTTGACATCATACACCGAAAGTTTCATTTGTGTCATTTGATTAATGAGAGAATCCTGGAAAAATGCAACACTGCTTAGAAAAATTGGATTGCTTGTACCCTGCAAGAAAAAAAGGACAAAGCTATTAATCTGAAAGACAAATCTTGCTGAAAGCCACAAAAAAATACAGCACAAGACAGTTTATTAAGAATGTGAAAGGACTGTATATAGTTTGTGAATAATTTTGTCCACCCTTAACCCAAGTATTGTTCTTATTTATACCTCAATTTAACATCCTCAACCATACATGGTAATAACTGTTCACCATCTGCTGAGTAAAGACATTGTTTATAATACTTGTAATTGTTTAAATTTTATTTTGCACCCTTAAATTTATAATTCTCTTGACTGCTTACATAATTTCAAAGTACTTGTATTTTTTGTGATTTTAAAATTAAAATAATTCAGAAACACTTCAAAGATAGTCAGACATGAAATAATTTCTGATAAAGAGGGATGATATTAGTAATAGCCAAAATCTTACTAATGATGTGAGCTTCAAAGAGGGCAGGTGGATAAATGTGATTTAGGCAGGTTAGTTTCACAGCTTGGAATACAGGCAAACCAGCAATGTTAAAACAAAGAATAGGAAGAATAGGGAGAGATGCACAATGATGTCAGAGGACTGAGTTCTGAGAATATTGTGGAAGGTGGTACAGAAAAGGGATCAGATATTAAAAAAGATCAGGATATAAGATAAACATTTAAACTGGTGCACATAGCAATAGAATCCAGGAACCAAGTATCAATAAACATCTTATGGAGTACAAAAAGACAGACTATGAAAAATATTAACGTCTAAAAATAACAAATACAGACACGTGGACAGGGGAAAAGAGATGAAGATAAAAGTAAGTAGACTTTGCAATGAAAAGGATGTGTGCAACTCTGGTTTGTTTGTAAGAGCCCATACTGGAATTCACATCATATAAGGTTACATGTCACTGATTGGAGGGAAGAATAAATTGAACAGTACAAAATGTTTTTTTAAATAACGTGGAAACAAATATATATTTTTAAATATGTTCAAATGTGGGGGGAAAACATTGAAAGAAAAGTTGCAACTTCTGAAAGAAATGTTAAAAAAAAATAACATAAATATATGTAAGAACAGAGGGGGGCTACAGTAATCAATGAAGCCAAAACTAAAATCTTGAGAAAAATCCTAAATGCTAGAGCAACGGCAATTCAGGCAGCATCTGTGAATGGAATGGACAGGCGATGTTGTGGGTCGTGACCTTTCTTCAGACTCAGTGCCTTCTTAAAAGACAAATTCAAAGATCACCTTTAAAATTATGGAAGGAGCTCAACAGGGTAGACACAGAAGATATTCACTTGTGACAGAGTTCAAAACTCTGCCACAACAACTATTATTATAAGATGTTAACCCATAAATTCAATGAGGAATTCAGGTGTAACTTTTTTTAAATTGAAACACAATTATTGATGTCAATAAGAATGTACTGCCATGGGTAGTGGATGAAGGAAAGAGCCTTTGGTAAAAAACTATTTGTACCTTGAAGCCTAAATTTCCCATGTACTTGTAGCCAAACACAGAAGTCCAAGATATCCTGACAAGCTGATACAATGCACTTGTCTGACTGTTCCACTGATAGACTTGGTGATGAGTGATGAGTCTATTAGCATGGTAGTGACTGACTAAGAAGAGGAGCAGGATGCCCTTTGGCCATAAGAATGTCAACACTAAGATTTTATTTTCTTTCATAAAAATGTTATACGTTATGTTAATAGTTTAAATTATTTGTTAGCATTTGACTGATTAAATTGACACTTTTTTTTTTTTTAAATCTTCATCTGTATGAACAGCTTTTAAATATCTCTGATGAGACTATTAAAGACTGTTTCAAAACCCTTTAACAGTCAGCATGTTGTGAGTAAAAGGCTATTAGGGTTAATATAGCAGGATACATTATTACTTGAGATCTACTGCCTGCTTGAACCTTGCCATGTCCATTGATTGTTTGCAGGGGTGAAGGTGGGGTGTAGGATTTGAGTATAGGATCAGGGAGGTTCTACTGCAGCTGTACATGGTCTTGGTGAGACCACACCTGGAGTATTGCGTACAGTTTTGGTCTCCTAATCTGAGGAAGGACATTCTTGCCACAGAGGGAGTACAGAGAAGGTTCACCAGACTGATTCCTGGGATGTCAGGACTTTCATATGAAGAAAGACTGGATAGACTCGGCTTGTACTCGCTAGAATTTAGAAGATTGAGGGGGGATCTTATAGAAACTTACAAAATTCTTAAGGGGTTGGACAGGCTAGATGCAGGAAGATTGTTCCCGATGTTGGGGAAGTCCAGAATAAGGGGTCACAGTTTAAGGATAAAGGGGAAATCTTTTAGGACTGAGATGAGAAAAACATTTTTTACACAGAGAGTGGTGAATCTCTGGAATTCTCTGCCACAGAATGTAGTTGAGGCCAGTTCATTGGCTATATTTAAGAGGGAGTTAGATGTGGCCCTTGTGGCTAAAGGGATCAGGGGGTATGGAAAGAAGGCAGGTACAGGATACTGAGTTGGATGATCAGCCATGATCATATTGAATGGCGGTGCAGGCTCGAAGGACCAAATGGCCTACTCCTGCACCTATTTTGTATGTTTCTATGTGCTGGAGAATGAGTCTGTGCTAGTGATTAGCTTGCTCAACACACTGCATCCGGGGAAATAAAAAGCTACCGGTTTATACAGTTGGATTGGTCCAGGATGATCCAATTCATTTAGTCACCGAGATGCAGTAGGCAGAAGAAAAATAGGTGAGAGTCTAGATCAGAGAAAGTAGCATATTGCAAGCTGGATAACATGGCTAAAACACACAAATGCACGTCATGCACTGTAGAGAGAGAAATAGAGCTAATGCTTCAGGTTGATGGCCATTCACAGTCAAAGACAGAACTCGGGAGTTTGAACCATAATGAAGTGGGAAAGGAAGCCACTACACTTGGCTTACACTGAAGCGGCATGGGAGGGGGATGATGTGGTCAGCTATGTCAACACTGCAGACATTTTGAGCTGGATGATGAGAAATAAGATATATATCTGCAATAGCCGCATTGGATCTTGCCAGAGATTATTACAAAGATATTTGAGAACAGTAGCAGTGGATATTAATCCGATTGGACATGGATTTGGAAGGAGTTGAGAGGAAAGGGCATTTGAAATATGGCAATGATTTGTAAAGGAATCAGGAGCTGATCTGTCTAAGAAAGGTAAATATGAAGATGTGAAGAAGTTGCATTTCTTGAAAAGAACAATCACAAAATCAGCAAACATGAGGGACGTGAAGAGAAATTGGAGCAATTTAGTGTAAATTGAGCTGAAGAAGCAGGAAATCAAGTGCAGTTAGGGCGAGGACCACAGATAAACTTTAACTTGGTGGGCAGAGACAAGCAACTTACTGTATGGTTCAAACATAGTAAGACGGTCTTCCATGAATTCTAAGATTATAATGGCGGGAACTCACCTCTATAATCTCAGTTTGCACATGCTTTGTCCAGAAAGCTTGTGGAGGGGTCGTCACGCTTACTGATACAAAACTGTTAGGCTTCCGGTCCAGGGAAGGAGTGATCAGCTCACTGCATGCTATTGGAGTAGGGACAAGCAAAAACAATTTCATTTCTATATAAATAGCAATGGTTTAAAAAAATTACATGCTGATTATACTAATGGAACAGCAGCCAATATGTGTTTGGTGATGGTAGTTCTTGCTGTGATATTTTCACTGGTTGCTTCCATTCTCTTCAATAGTCCTCCTATCCTTTTCTCAAAATGCAGACTCTATGCTAGATAGACAACTTGCTTTGCTCTGTGAATATTCCGTTACGCACACATGGCTCTTGATATTTAATTTGCGTTCCTTTCCCATTACTCCTTCCTGACCAGTACTTGCAGTAGATACTTCTATCTGATTATAGACAAAGTCTAGCTGACTTTTCCTCTGGAAAATATCATGCCAAAGCCACGAGTAGGGTCTCGCCCCAAAACCGCACCCATTCCTTCTCTCCAGGGATGCCGCCTGTCCCGCTGAGTTACTTCAGCATTTTGTGTCTACCTTAGATTTAAACCTGCTCCTGCAGTTCTTTCCTAACACTAATGTTAGTATTAACGTTAGGGGAGAAAGTAGTATTTTCTCCCCTACTTTTGGTCATGCCCATATTTTGTGCAACTAAAATCCAAACTTAAACGGCAAGTTGCACATCATTTGCATGCACTTTCTCCAGCTCTCCTTTACACTTCTGTGCTCCGAATCAGAAACATTAACAGACTCAAATCTTCCTGCAGCCGGCTCATGTCTGCCCCTGACATGAGCCCTTGATTCCCTTAATATCGAAATCGCTTATAAATTGATCTTGAATATATCCAATGAATGGGCCTTCTTGGGCAGCATGTTCCAGCATGGATCATTCTCAGGGTGAAGAACTTTATCACAATCTGGATTTCTCATAAATTCCTGATTTTCCACGCTCAAATCATTTTGTGAATTGTTCTATAGATCATGATGGAATGGTTATCACCATCTCAGAGATTAAAGGAAATTATAATTTATTAAATATCTCAGGATAAAATAGAAAATCACATTTAAAAACAACAGTTGAATAAAATTTATAGTATGTGTTTCTCTGCTGTTATTTATTCCAATTAACATTGGGTCTGCTAGATTACAGCAGATGAACCAAGCACAGGTTTAAAGGACAAATTTCACAGCCTAAGTCTGGGAAAGCCACAGAGCCTGCTTCATTGTTGGACCATACAGAGACGAACAAGTGTTCAGACAGTGACAAGCAATTAGGTGGATGTTCAGGTATTCAGCCATGGCTTGGGAATGCCGAACCTCCCGTTTGTCACCAACTGCATCTTCCATGCTTTTCTAATATAATTTCCTTTTGCTTTGAATAAAAACTGATGAATACCACAAAATAAATTAGACTGGCAATCATTCAAAAGTCAAAACATATTGTGTCAGTTATACAATTCATGAAGATAAGCAAAATATTAAAGGTACTATTTTTAGGGTAAATTATCTGTTGCACCAACGTTCAGCGGCATAGAATGAAGAATCCAAACTGCTCTTTCACATCAAGCTAAACTCTTAATTGTAATTGTGTTGCTCTGGGGAATGTGGGAAAGCTTACAAGCTCTGTTCATTGCCTTCTCAAGGGACAATATCAGGCCTAGCTTAGACATCTGCAATTGTTCGCTGAAAAAAGAAAACATAACAGCAGCTTGTGTACAGCCAGACATTCTTTTCTATTCAAAAGATGAATGCGATATAAAGACAGGTTTAATTGTTTTAAGCAAACAGAAGTTACTAAACAATGAAGTGATAGCGTAACACCCACCTAAACTAAATTCCAAAATAGGTTCATCTGGATCCTGGCTGTTAGCTAGAAAATAGATTTGTCAGTAGGTTAGTTATTAATTCAGAATAATACATGCACCAAGTTCATAAGTATCATTATTATCAAGGAATATTGAATCTTAAATTGAATCATGAATACAATTTGTAATCATGATGATGCGCAGGACTCAACGGGAGCAAATTAACATTAAGTTAATGCTTGAGTCATGCCTTTTAATGTGTTTCTATTTTCATCGATGTGCAAGATTTACATAGCACTAACCAGACATATCTTTATTAAAGGCAGCCAGGAGTTTTACCAAAGCTTATAGGGGAAATGATAAAATCAACAGTAAAGAAAGGTAAATGTATGAATGTGAACTTAACTTGGAAAAATAAACAATTCAGTACTGTAATGTTATTTTCATTATTAATTTATCTTGCACCATCCCAATTAAATCATCAAACATTAGCAATGCACAAAGCAGTAACTGGAAACAGGCACAGTAAAATAAGATGAATGTGTTTTCCATTGTAGTACAGGACAAACTGATCTGGACCACTCATGTTTGATTCTTGGCTTATGGTGACGCATCTTAATCTGAATAGCAGAATTACCGAATTCAGCAGAATAGCTGAATAACAGAAGTACGTATATATATTTATTGTTCATTATTCTACGTTTGCTCTTCTGGTGAGATGCTAACTGCATTTCGTTGTCTCCGTACTGTACACTGCACAATGACAATAAAAATTGAATCTGAATCTGAATCTGACCTACCTGCATCAAACAACTATCCTTTCTGAAAAGTACAAGATAAAAGAGGAAGCATGCACTTTTGCACATAGACACAAGAATTTACATTTATAAAGGAGAAAATGATGTTTTGAATTAAGGTTTTCAAGATTTAAAAAATAGATAATTGGTCAAACAGGCTAAAAAGCAAACATAATATAAATTTAGAAGTGAAAAGGAAATTAGCTGAAAAGATAGCCACTGTGAAGAAGGCAGCTTTCTGGCCTTAAAAGATCAGTCAAGTGCCTCAAATTCTCACAATGTATATGAAAGCACCAAAATATATGATTGTTATATGTGATGATAACACAAAGATAGGTAGGAATGTTGGTTACAAAGAGAACACAAGGATTAGAATAAGCAAGTGGGTAAATTTCTGGAAGTTCGGAGAGGTTGACTAGGAGTTCAAGGCAATAGGTTTCTATATTTGCACAAAGAAAACTCACCTGCCAGAGATAAATTTAACATATCCGAAGACAGATCAACCGTTGAAGCATGTTGCATGGTCCTGGCTTTACTATGCCGAGGACTTTGCTCGCTTGCTGACATTTTCTCATGAGTAATACCTTTTTTTTCTTCTGCTAGTCTTTTAATTCCTTGCACAGCTCAAGTCGTAGGCTCCTTATTAATAAGAAAGAATGTGTTAAAAGGTTTGGAATCCTCAATCAAAACCAGAAAATGCAGTGTGTAGGTACACAAAAATGCTGGAGAAACTCAACGGGTGCAGCAGCATCCATGGAGCGAGGAAATAGGCAACGTTTCGGGCCAAAACCCTTCTTCAGACTGATCAGGTATTCCCAAGATTTTTACTTTAAGGCTCCGTTGGTATCTGGTCTCTGAAGCGTGTATCACTCTCCAAGAGTGTCCAACATTAAAAAAATTGCAAAAACTCCACATACTTGCAATGCATGATAAAGTGGACCTCCAGGATTGAGGGTTCAGGAATGATACCCATTATCTTGGAAACTCTGAAGGCAGAGTTATGTGTCACCATAAAAAACCAAACCTCCAGCACAGAATTAATTTGCACGTTTGATTTCAGAGAAACAAATCACAGAGCATAGGAAATGATTCAGCCCATCAATCATGTGGGTCATATTTGAAAAAGTTATCCAATTAATCCTTTGCTCTTTCCCACAGCCTGCACATTTTTCTTTGTCACTTGCATATGGTTCCACTATCCACACAGCACATTCCTGATTATAATAACTTTATGTTTTTATAAATATATCTTCTTCCATTTCCTTTTACAATTATTTTAAATCTCTTTCCTCCCATTATCCTCTCTGCTACCTGTAGAATTATTTCCAGTTTATTCCTTTTAATTTAGTTAACTTGTATTCATCCAACTGATATGCATAATAATAATAATAATAATAATATCTTTTATTGTCATTGCACATAAGATTTGGTATGCAGCTTCCATCCGATGTCATAACTTAAATAACTAATAAAATTTAGATTTAGATACCCCGAGAACATGGTTTGCAAAAAGAACATTAAAACAGTAAAACAGTCAAAACAGTTCAAACAGACTAAAGTACAGATGTGTCTGTGCGACGTGACCATCCGAGGGAGACAGTCCAGGTGGGATAGGGGGCACTCAGCAGGGCCGGTTCAGAGCCGCTATAGCTCTGGGAATGAAGCTGTTCCTGAGTCTGGAGGTGCGGGCGTAGAAGGCCTTGTAACGTCTGCCGGAGGGAAGTAGTTCGAACAGTCTGTTACAAGGGTGTGAGGAGTCTTTATGGATGCTGACGGCCTTCCTGAGGCACCGTGTGTGGTAGATGCCCTCCAGGGCTGGTAGCGTTGTCCCAGTAATCTTCTGCGCTCTGTGGACGACGCGCTGAAGAGCTCTCCTCTCCGCCTCCGTGCAGCTGAGATACCACACAGAGATGCCATACGTTAGTATGCTCTCTGTGGTGCAGCGGTAGAAGGTTGTCAGCAGCTGTTGGGGCAGACCAGTCTTTTTTAATGTTCTCAGGAAGAACAGTCGTTGCTGTGCCTTCTTGACCAGCGCAGCGGCGTTGGTGGACCACGTGAAGTCCTCTGAGGTGAGTGCCCTGAAACTTAAAGCTGGACACTCTCTCCACACTGCATTGTGTCGTAACAATAAAGAAACAACAAACCAAATTATAATTCAAATATCAGAAAGAATTACACAGATAGCCATAAAGAATGAAGGTGGACTAATGGTAACTCTGGGCTGCGTTATGGTTTCGCCCAAGTGTAAATGTTTTTTTTGATTGAGAAGTGATTGACACTCTCTTCTGACACAATCAGTGAGAAGCAGTGGCAGCAACATTTATTTCCTTTCCCAAGGAATAATATCAGTGCGTTGGGTTGTTATGGGGAGACGGTTGCTAAGAATGGAAACAGAAAATAAAAGTTATGTTGACAAATAGATTATAGGAACAATGATCATTTCACTTATATTTTCAGCAAAGAAATCAAAAAGTTATAAATAGGAAAAGAAAGAGAAGTGTTGTGGGAATTGTTTGAAAGAAGTTATCAAATAGGTTGTGGAAACAATGAACTGTAGATGGCGGTCATTACACAAAGTGCTGGAGTAACTCAGCGGGTCAGGCAGCATCTCTGGAGAACATGGATAGGCAAAGTTTTGGGTCGGGACCCTTCATGTTACCTATTCATGTTCTCCAGAGATGCAGCCTGACCAGTTGAGTTACTCCAGCACTTTGTTTCTTTTTTATCAAATAGGTTATTGGGTTAGAGCTTAGTTATTCTGACATGATTTTTATTGAAGCTCAATGTCAAGCAATATTATGATCTTTATATTAAAAATGATTTGCATCACACTTTGTGATAAATATTGTGTTCAAATCCAGCAAATTAAATAGTTTAACACCCTTTCCTACAGCACTTAAATGATAATACACATTGTATTGACCCCGAGCATAAACCTCAAGAAAACATGTTATAATTAGAAAACAAAATTATCACATCTTGGGATTTTATAACGAGAGTTCTTGGAATGCAGGTCAAACCATGTGGTTTCTTATGTTTAAATTGCATACCCATGAATGGCAGTACTGAAGGACAGGATGCAAGATCACACCAATAAATATCCACACAAGAAAATTAACCAGTCGTCACCAAGCAGAGTCCAAGAAGAAAAGAGACAACAGACACCATAGACTTTTCACATGCATCTGATATCCTCTCACAGTGCCCTCCATAATGTTTGGGACAAAGACCCATAATTTATTTATTTGCCTCTGTACTCAACAATTTGAGATTTGTAATATAATTTTTATTAAAGGGTATTTTTATACATTTTGGTTTCACCATGTAGAAATTACAGCAGTGTTTCAACGGCACCATAATGTTTGGGACACAGCAATGTCATGTAAATCAATGTAGTCATGTTTAGTATGTTGTTGCATATCCTTTGCATGCAATGACTGCCTGAAGTCTGTGATTCATGGACATCGCCAGTTGCTGGGTGTCTTCTCTGCTGATGCTCTGCCAGGCCTATATTGCAGCCATCTACCTTGTTTTGGGGGCTAGTCCCCTTCAGTTTTCTCTTCGGCATTTAAAAGGCATGCTCAATTGGGTTCAGATCGAGTGATTGACTTGGCCACTCAAGAATTGACAATTTTTTAGCTTTGTTGCTTTAGCAGTGTGTTTGGGATCATTACCTTGCTTTAGAATGAACTGCTGGCTAATGAGTTTTGAGGCATTTGTTTGAACTTGAGCAGATAGGATGTGTCTATACACTTCAGAATTCATGATTCTACTACCAGCATAATGACTTTCATTGGCACAACTTTAGTCCTCTGTTGATAAACAGCAATAATAGTTTCCAAAGGTGATGGAAAGACTGGAGGAAAGACTAGGTGCCGAGAGCTCTCTTATACCTGCATTAAGGAGGCATTTAAAAACACCTGAGCAATTACAAACGCCTGTGAAGCCATGTGTCCCAAACATTATGGTGCACTGAAAGGGGGGGGGACTATGTATAGACACAGCTGTAATATCTACATGGTGAAACCAAAATGTATAAAAATACCCTTTAATAAAATCTGGCTATGTGGACTTTAACCACATGTGATTCTTTCTATTACAAATCTCAAATTGTGGAGTACAGTGGCAAATAAATAACTGATGCGTCTTTGTCCCAAACATTATGGAGGGTACTGTACATAACACTGGTAACTTGGCCGAAGAGGTACCCAGTGGAGTACATATTTAATTGCATTGTTTGAGAGATAAACAGAACATTCACTCAATCAAGCAATCAAAATCTGGTTTACCTAAAGGTCAGATAGCAATAGACCATTGAATTTATACGTGTTAACTTCTTAATCCAAGGATAAAAAGCGATAACAACTAATTAAGATTCTGGAAACCTATCCATATGAGTGAAATGTGTTTACTCTAGATCTTATACTCGCAACAAGATATAGAAAATACACAATAGGTGCAGACCTGCCGACTAACACCGTGGAGCTGTGGTCTGCGGCGCTTCCAGCCGCGGGCGGTGCTGACTCTAACATCGCTGAGCCTGGGATCTTTTGCCGCGGATGGCCAGTGTTGGAGCTCCGCCCAGCTCGGCCTGTAGACTTCCGAAGCCGCGGCCTCTGGTAGGAAGCGGCCGATTTGGAAACTCCAAATTGCTGAGAGTGTTCTTCCGTTCCGACGTCAGAGTTTCACCATCACACGAGAGGGCCTGAAACATCGGGCCGCTGTTGCGGCGACTCAATAGGCCCCGACCACGGGTGAACACGAGGAAGTGGACTGAACTTTATTTCCTTCCCTCACAGTGGGAAACGTTGATTCTGCTGTGGGGGATGTTTTATGTTAAATTCTATAGTGTTATGTTTATCTTATTTGTGCGCTGCATGGTAATTCAAATTTCACTGCACCAATTGGCGGTTTGTGACAATAATGAATAGGTTTATTGGCCAAGTATTCACATACAAGGAATTTGCCTTGGTGCTCCGCCCACAAGTGACCACATGACATAGTGACAATTACGAATGACACATAAAACACTAAACATTAATAATAAAACACCATTGATTAAACATGTGTACCAAACAAAATACCAGAGCAAAAGGAGGCTACAGATTTTTGGCTATTGAGTAGAGCTACTACTTGTGGAAAAAAGCTGTTTTTATGTCTGGCTGTGGCAGCTTTGACAGTCCGGAGTCGCCTTCCAGAGGGAAAGTAAGTAAGTACGTTTATTGGCCAAGTGTTCACATACAAGGAATTTGCCTTGGTGCTCCGCCCACAAGTAACATGACATACAGTGACAGTTACGAATGACTTGGAAAACAGTAAACATTAATAATAATAAAACATTAATGATAAAACACCATTGATCAAGCATGTGAACCAACAAAATACCAGATCAAAGGGAGGCTACAGATGTTTGGCTGGAGTAGAGCAACTACTCGTGGATAAAAACTGTTTTTATGTCTGGCTGTGGCAGCTTTGACAGTCCGGAGTCGCCTTCCAGAGGGAAATGATTCGAAGAGTTTGTGACCAGGGTGAGAGGGGTCAGAGATGATCTTGCTGCCCTTGCAGTGTACAGTTCGTCAATGGAGGGAAGGTTGCAGCCAATAATCTTCTCTGCTGATCGGATGATTTGCTGCAGCCTCCAGGTGCTTGGTGCAGAGCCAAACCAGACCACGATGGAGAAGGTGAGAAAAGACTCTACGATGGCCGTGTAGAACTGGAACATCATTGCCTGTGGCAGATTGTGCTTCCTCAGCTGCTGCAGGAAGAACATCCTCTGTTGTGCCTTTTTGAAAGTGGAGTCGATGGTATTCCCCCACATAAGGTCCTTGGAGATGATGGTTCCCAGGAACTTAAAATTGGTGATGGTGACTGGGGTGAGGGGAGGGGCAGCTCTCCTAAAGTCTACAATCAATTCCACTGTCTTAAGAGCATTGAGCTCCAGGTTGTTACGAAGGCACCAGGACGCCAGCTGTGTCACTTCCTGTCTGTAGGCAGATTCCTCCCCATCCTGGATCAGTCCAATCAGGGTTGTATCGTCCGCAAACTTGAGAAGCTTACCAGAGGAGTCTGTCAAGGTGCATTCATTGGTGTAGAGAGAGTAGAGAGGGGAGAGTACGCAGCCTTGCGGTGCACCTATGCTGAGGGTTTGCGGGTCCGAGATGTGCTTTCCCAGTGTAACACGCTGCTTCCTGTCTGTCAGGAAGCTAGTGATCCACCGACAGAGGGGTTCAGGCACAGTCAACTCGAAAGTTTGGAGTGTAGTAGCTCTGGCACAATGGTGTTGAATGAAGAGCTAAAATCAACAAACAAAATCCTCGCAAAGGTGGTCGAGGTGCAGGAGGATGAAGTGCAGGCCCAGGTTGACTGTTTTCATCCACAGATCTATTGGCCCGATATGCAAACTGCAGGGGGTCCAGCAGTTCTTTGTCCTTTTTCCTTTGAGTAGGCCATTTGGCCCTTCGAGCCAGCACCGCCATTCAATGTAAAGATGGCTGATCATCCATAATCAATACCCCGTTCCTGCCTTCTTCCCATATCTCCCGACTCCACTATCTTCAAGAGCTCTATCTAACTCTCTCTTGAAAGCATACAGAGAACTAGCGTCCACTGCCTTCTGAGGCAGAGAATTCCAGACTCACAACTCTGTGTGAAAAAGTTTTTCCTCATCTCCGTTCTTACGGAGCTTAGAAAATGGCTTACCCTTTATTCTTAACTGTGGCCCCTGGTTCTTGACTGCCCCAACATCGGGAACATGTTTCCTGCTTCTATAGCGTGCCCAAACCCTGAATAATCTTATATGTTTCAATACGATCCCCTCTCATCTTTCTAAATTCCTATACAAGCCCAGCCGCTCCATTCTATCAACATATGACAGTCCCGCCATCCTGGGAATTAACCTGCACTCACTCAATAGCAAGAATGTCCTTCCTCAAATTTGGAGACCAAAACTTCACACAATACTCCAGGTGTGGTCTCACTAGGACCCTGTACAACTGCAGAAGGACCTCTTTGCTCCTATACCCAACTCCCCTTGTTATGAAGGCCAACATGCCATTCGCTTTTTTCACTGCCTGCTGTACCTGCATGCTTACTTTCAGTGACTGATGAATAAGGACCCCCAGATCCTTGGGCGTGCACATCTCTGAAGATCTCTCCTGGTCCGAGAACACTGATGCAATTATAAAGAAAGCACATCAGTGCCTCTACCTCCTGAGAAGATTTCGGCGAGTCAGTTTGTCAAGGAGGAATCTAACTTCTACAGGTGCACAGTAGAGAGCATGCTGACCGGTTACATCGTGGCTTGGTTCGGCAACTTGAGCGCCCAGGAGCAGAAAAGACTACAAAAAGTAGTAAACACTGCCCAGTCCATCGTCGGCTCTGACCTCCCTACCATCGAGGAGATCTATCGCAGTCGCTGCCTCAAAAGGGCTGGCAGCATCATCAAGGACCCACACCATCCTGGCCACACACCCATCTCCCCGCTACCTTCAGGTAGAAGGTACAGGAGCCTGAAGGCTGCAAGATCTAGGTTCAGAAATGGCTGCTTCCCCACAGCCATCAGGCTATTAAACTCAACTCAAGCAAAACTCTGAACATTAATAGAACATTAACTGTTTATTTGCACTTTATCTGTTTATTTATTCATGTGTGTATATATTTATTCTTTTTTATTCTTATTTATAATGGTATATGGACACACTGATCTGTTCTGTATTCATGCCTACTATATTCTGTTGTTCTGAAGCAAAGCAAGAATTTCATTGCCCTATCTGGGACACATGACAATAAACTCTCTTGAATCTTGAGATCCCGTTGTACTCCCCCTTTTCCCAACTTTTAGACACCATTTAGATAATAATCTGCCTTCCTGTTCTTGCCACCAAAGTGGATAACCTCACATTTATCCATGGCATAAAGACTAACGTGTACACTGAATCAAATTCTACATGCAGTAATTAGCTTTCTAGGGCTGTCTATTTCTGAAATCAAAACCAACTCTCCATTATTCCACAAAAAAGTCTTAATTTTTTTTGTGCGCCTTAATCCATGTATTTAATTTGTATTTCTTCCCATTTTCAAATAGGAAATATGGACAGTAAATGCACTAAATGCTTGGAATTTAACTGTGACGAGCAGAACTGAGGGGAACAGCTACAATGGAGATTTCAAAAGCACAGATGCATTTAAGAACGTGTAGGAAGGAGCTGCGGATGCTGGTTTACACCGAAGATAGACACAAAAAGCTGGAGTAGCTCAATGGGTCAGGCAGCATCTCTCGAGAAAAGGAATAGGTGATGTTTCAGGTCGAGACCCTTCTTCAGTCTGGTCACCTATCCCTTTTCTCCAGAGGCGCTGCCTGATCCGAGGTGTTTTAGAAGTGTTAAGCCTCTGTTGGAACTTGGAAAGGGTGTCAACTTCGGGTTTAACATCACGAAAGGGAAGCTTGGTGTTTGACAAATCTGTTAAAGGAAAACTGGGAATTGAGCAGCATTAGGAGAATGGAATGAAAGGTCTGGCCTTCTGATGATAGATATGATCATCGTAAGAAATGCAACTCCAACAGCCCAGAGGGACAGAGCTCTCATTTCTTGGTTACAATTGAGGGATCTCAGCAAATAACAAGCCAGTGTTTTTTTAAATGGCTTAGTGGCAATCTTGTGTTCCCTCTGTCACAGGAATCAGTAATTGGAATGCTTACTTTCTGACAACAAACATAGTGCAAATCCATACAATATATAATTTTTAATTTTATCTGTACAAAATATCTATTAACAGAACCCATATGCACAACTGGATGAAGAAAAAAACATTCAAGATGACTCATGTCTCTTTTTTCATGGTAACAAAAGCCTTGCTTCCCTTAACCCAATTACAGCACGGAAACAGGCCATCTCGACCCTTCTCTCGAACACATAATCTCCCCATGCATATACCTGCGCTCAGACCATAACCCTGTGTCCAACCATATAACTACGATTATTTTTAAATGATATGCAACATACATGCAATAAAGGGCTGCAGTATACCACGATGATACAAATACATTTTATACCCTTAACTTGATTGACAATAAATAGGTCATTAGTAATTTCATGGACATCTTATCAAAGATAAATTACTGAAATCAGTTCCTTTCAAAACCATGCTTCAAGCCCACTCCAAAATAAAAAGAGCAGAGCGTACCAATCAATTCATTCATTCACCAAGCCATTATTTCTGCCTAATTAGATTTTATGGTACAAACAGATTAATGAATTTTATATTTATACGTCACAAAAGGAGCTAAACATAACTCTCAATGACAGAAAGTGGGTTAGTTCAACCTTCAAGTATAAATTATATTCAGTTTCCTCCGTCTTTCATCGTGATGTTGGTTTAAGTTTATTATTGTCATGTGGACCAATGTACAGTGAAAACATTTGTGTTGCATGCTATCCAATCAAATCAGATAATACTAAGCATAAATACAATCGTCAAACTCAAATACAATAGGTAGATCAAAGGGGAAGATACAGAGTGCAGAATGCAGTTCTCAGCCTTGTAGAGCATGAGTTACATACACAAAGCGCAGTGTCCATAGTGCGATAGAGGTGAATCCAACAATATTGAGCTTAGCCGTACAGAAGCTTGAAAACAGAGGGAAATAAGTTGTTCCTGAGTTCAGTGGTGTGCACTCTCAAGCTTCCTTACTTTCTGCCGGATGAGAGCAGGGAGAAGGAGGATTGACCAGGGTGGTACAAGTCCTTGATCATTGATTCAAGGAACTGCAGATGTCGTTTACAAAAAAAAGACAAAGTGCTGGAGTAACTCAGCAGGTCAGGCAGCATCTCTGGAGCAGCATGGAATAGACAAAGTTGTGGATCGGGATCCTACTTCAAGTTTGAAGAAGGATCCTGACCCAAAACATCACCTATCACCTAGAGATGCTGCCTGCCCCACTATATTACTCCAGCATTTTGAGTCTTAAGTAATTGATTATGTTAGCTGCTTTTCCGAGGCAGCGAGAAATGTAGATTGAGGCAACGGTGGGGAGTCCAGTCTATGTGATGGACTCTCTGCAATTTCTTGCTTTCTTGGGTAAAACTGTTCCTAAACCAAGCTGTGATGTAATCTGACAGTACGCTTTCCATGTATTCTTAGGTGCATGAGTTTTGACAAAGAACTGCAGATAGCTCACTGACATCACTTCCAAACCCTAGAAAATATTTCCTTCACACCCTCAATTCTTCTCAAAACTTACTTTAAAGTTTTTCCGATATCAAGACCCTACCTTTAATGCAATTTTCATAAAGCCACTTAAGAGGTTCCCTGTTACAAACTATGCGGTCTTTATCACTTATCAAGTGCAAACGTTTTGTTATAGAAAGGAAAGAAACATATTTAGTATTTATCCCACTAACCCCAACCCATGCGAAAAAAGGTATTGCTGTTGGAGTTCAATCTAAAATCACAGCCAATTGACAAAGCACAAGTCGTTTCCTCTCAGTTGCCTATCGGAAAGCACACAGCTCTGCTTGGAATACGAACATGTCGGCAATAACAGAACAAGCTTCCACTGGTAGGTCTACCCTTTAGAGGTCCTGCTTTCATTAATCAGCCAGCCCAACTAATTGCAAATACCGAGGTCATTGCAGATTGGCTTGGCATAGATTTAAAAGACAAGCAAAAATAGTTTTATTTTCAATCATCTACCATTTGCAGTATTAACCCAAAGTCAACACAAGCATAGAGACTTTAGTTATCTCCCTCTTGTCCTCCAAAAGAGAAAATAGCTACAATATATTTACAAGAATAACCAAAAATTATGCGACCAAAGTTCAACAAGAAAACCTTAGAAAATTCCAAACCCGTTAGTTAAATAATGTACCAATGAAAGGTTAATATGCTGATTATATCTACCTTGGATGCTGATCAATTGGCAGTTTTTTCTTGCTTATTTCTTTGAATGAAGAGGAACAACTGCATCTAACATAATAGACATCACTGTAGATCAGTCACTGTATTCCTAATCCATATCGGGTGTTCGCACAGACCGTTCCTGGAGTGTGTTAACTAGCGCATGCGGGCCATCCAGCAGTTCAGGCAGGGAATACTGAAGAGGAATGCAGAGGCTTTGTCAATAGTCTAGGTGCCTCGTGGTCATTACAATTTATTATGAAGTTAAACTACTTGTCGTTATTTCCACAACTTCATACAATCACAAAAACTGCTGGTATTGTTGATTGTTCATTGAGTAGACTGAGAATGCAGGACAATACTGACAACTTGGTAAAATGGGCAGAGCAATGGTGGTGGGAATTTAATTATTAAAGGTATTCATGTACAGAGACAGAGAGTGAGGGATACACAGCAGAGAACAGGCCCTGGACTCGCCAATGATGAAGCACCTATTTTTAAACTAATCCTACAATATTCTCTCCATATTCCCATGAGGTTCTGGCATCCCACCTCATCCCTAGATTCCACAATTACATACTTGCTAGGGTCAATTTACCCAATTAACTTTCAGACATATCTTTGCTACCAAATGTATTATCACCATATAAACCAGAGCACCTGGAGGCAAACCCAAGCGATTACAGATAAAACATATAAATGCCATACAGATCCTACGTGATGCTGCTTTCTCCTACATCACAATGCTATGCAAATTGGCCATATTTATTGGCAACTAAGCTGCCTTTAGTATGTGGGTGGGTAGTAAAAACAAATTACTGGGCAATAGGGATTTCTCTGTTAATTGGCATAGACTTTCTGGACCAAGTGGTCCCTTTCAGTGTCAGAAGGACAATAAAAATGTTCAATATGTACTGGAGATTCGTTGGCATCAAAAAGTTAAGGAAGCTTGGGTTCTGCTGATGCATGCAGGCAGTTTTCAGTGGAACTACTAATAAGTTTAAGTTTTCATATGCATTTTAAAATCAGAGTCATTTTGGAAAGTTTAAAGACTTTTGATACCTTTCACAGCCAGTAAATTTGGGGACCAGGGGGCTCTCTGCTGTGTGATTCCAAGCCTTGCCCTTCTCATGTCTGACGCAAGACTCCAATACGTTTCGGGCCTTTACAAGTGTATTAGGTAAGTGGAAAACAGCAGCAAATGCAAGCAAAATGGTCATTGTAGATGTGGTGGGTCAAAGGGCTCTTTTATGTGCTGTACAACTCTATGACCATTTGTTCTATATCTCGACATCACCGTTTATATCTCTCATTTCCCTTTCCAATGACTCTAGTCTGAAGAAGGGTCTCGACCCAAAACATCACCCATTCCTTCTCTCCAGAGATGCTCCCTGTACCCGGAGTTACTCCAGCATTTTAGACAATAGACAATAGGTGCAGGAGTAGGCCATTTGGCCCTTCGAGCAAGCACCGCCAATCAATGTGATATGGCTGATCATCCACAATCAGTACCCCACTCCTGCCTTCTCCCCACATCCCTTTGCTATCTTTAAGAGCTATATCTAACTCTCTCTTGAAAGCATCCAGAGCACCGGCCTCCACCGCCCTCTGAGGCAGAGAATTCCACAGACTCACAACTCTGTGTGAAAAAGTGTTTCCTCGTCTCCGTTCTAAAAGGCCTACCCCTTATTCTTAAACTGTGGCCCCTTGTTCTGGACTCCCCCAATATCGGGAACATGTTTCTTGCCTCTAGCGTGTCCAAACCCTTAATAATCTTACATGTTTCAATAAGATCCTCTCTCATCCTTCGAAATTCCAGAGTATACAAGCCCAGCTGCTCCAATCTATCAACATATGACAGTCCCGCCATCCTGGGAATTAACCTTGTGAACCTACGCTGCACTCCCTCAATAGCAAGGATGTCCTTCCTCAAATTTGGAGACCAAAACTGCACACAATACTCCAGGTGGGGTCTCACTATCATCTATGACCATGGCAGTCCAAAAGACCTTTTATAGCATTTTTCTTTTGAAAAGTCAGCTCAGCACACTTTACTAATACAATCCTCCAGACATCCACCCAAATTGTCTCTTTTGGTGCATTTACCTGGTCTATGTCAATCATAAGTTATTCCATATACATTACCCCTCAACTGACAATTCCCTCATTCATTTACCTAACTTATGTCCCTTGTATTTCACTGCCATCAGCTTGAACAAATTGCCTGGATCTACTTTTTTAATTACTTTCGTAATCATAAAAACCTTAATTAGGTCACTTCAAAAATATTGTTTTCTATCCAGAACACCGAAAAGCCGTCCATTTTTGAAAAAAAAAATTACGACCCAGCTGCGCAATCCAAAAAACCCAAATTTCTGAACGTTAGTCAAAAATATTGAAGAAACTTTATACTTCTTAGGGGAAATGTCTTTGTTTCACATAATGAGATATTACTAAAATAACTATTTTGAAATAAGTTAGGAGTTAGCGACAAAAATATTAATATAAATTTGAAAAGCGATTGAAAATTCAGGAAGTTAATATGGCTTACTTTCCAAAGCTAATAACACATGAAGTCACTGGGTGTAGAGCAGATGGATCTAGGAGTGCAGGTACATAGTTTCTTGAAAGTGGTGTCATATGTAGATAGGGTGATCAAGAAGGACCCAATGTAGGTCCTGCCCTGGTTTGACTTCACAAAATACAACACCGCGCACATCTCTGTATTAAACTTCATTAAACATTCCTCAGCCCATCTGCCCAACCGATCAAGCCCCTGCTGCAATTTTTGACAATCTATCTACAATACCAAAGGTACACGAAAATGCTGGAGAAACTCAACGGGTGCAGCAGCATCTATGGAGCGAAGGAAATAGGCGACGTTTCAGGCCGAAACCCTTCTTCAGACTGATGGGGGGTGGGGGGGGAGAAGGAAGGAAAAAGGGAGGAGGAGGAGCCCGAGGGCGGGGGGATGGGAGGAGACAGCTCGAGGGTTAAGGAAGGGGAGGAGACAGCAAGGGCTAGCAAAACTGGGAGAATTCAACGTTCATGCCATCCGGACGCAAGCAACCCAGGCGGAATATGAGGTGCTGTTCCTCCAATCTCCAGTGTTGCTCACTCTGGCAATGGAGGAGACCCAGGACAGAGAGGTCGGATTGGGAATGGGAGGGGGAGTTGAAGTGCTGAGCCACCGGGAGTTCAGGTAGGTTATTGCGGACTGAGCGGAGGTGTTCGGCGAAACGATCGCCCAACCTCCGCTTAGTCTCCACGATGTAAATCAGCTGACATCTAGAGCAGCGGATGCAATAGATGAGGTTGGAGGAGATACAGGTGAACCTTTGTCGCACCTGGAACGACTGCTTGGGTCCTTGAATGGAGTCAAGGGGGGAGGTGAAGGGACAGGTGTTGCATTTCTAGCGGTTGCAACGGAAAGTGCCCGGGGAGAGGGTGGTACGGGAGGGAAGGGAAGAATTGACAAGGGAGTTGCAGAGGGAGCGGTGTTTACGGAAGGCAGACATAGGGGGAGATGGGAAGATGTGGCGAGTGGTGGGGTCACGTTGGAGGTGGCGGAAATGGCGGAGGATTATTTGTTGTATTTGCCGGCTGGTGGGGTGAAAGGCGAGGACTAGGGGGACTCTGCCCTTGTTGTGAGTGCGGGGATGGGGAGAGAGAGCAGTGTTGCGGGGTATGGACGAGACCCTGGTGCGAGCCTCATCTATGGTGGCGGAGGGGAATCCGCGTTCCCTGAAGAACAAGGACATTTCCGATGCCCTGGCGTGGAACGTCTCATCCTGGGAGCAGATGCGGCGTAGGCGGAGGAATTGGGAGCAGTACAATACCACCCATTTTGTGTCATCTGCGACTTACTGTTTCTTGTACCGGGTCAGAAAATCTGGTTTCCTGAACAGATCACAAATATCTGGAGATGGGATTAAGTACAGAGACTGGGTGTAAACTTTAATAGATTACCAAACATAATTCAGGAGAGAGAACTGATTTCGTGATTAGTAAATCATCAAAACAATCATGTAATGTGAAGTTAAATTGATAAAGGTGGAAATTTTGCTTGGAATCAGAGGAACTAAATGAGTACTTTGTACTAGTATTCACCAAGAAGGAAGGTTGACGGATGGCGAGTGCAGTGTGGGGCATTTTATAATCAAGGAGGCAGTATTGGTTTTTTTTGAGGAGCAGTATCATGGATAAGACAAGGGCCCGCTAGGATCCACTCCAGCTTATTGAAAGAGGCAAGACGGAAGAATGCTGGGACCTTGACAACGATCTTTGGGGCCTGCTTGTGGCTAGAGAGGGTACAGAGGACTGGAGAGAGGACAATGTTGTTCTTTCGTTTAAGAAGGGAAATATGGATGATCCAGAAAGGTATAGACTGGTGAGCCTCACATTAGTGATAGGGAAGCTATTGTAAAGGATACAAAGTGCTGGAGTAACTCAGCAGGTCAGCCAGAGTCTCTAGAGAACATGGATAGGTGACTTTTGGATCGAGATCCTTAAGTCTGATTGTGGTGGGGATGGGGAGGGAAGGGAAGAGAAGAAAGCTGGAGGAGGGATGCATAGAGATAGAATTTACTCTTATTTGGAAGAGAATGGTTTAATTAGGGGCCGTCAGGATTGCTTTCTGTGGGGCAGATTATGTCTTACTAACTTGATTGGAGTTTCTTTTTTTTTTTTTTTTAAATGGTGAACAAGATGGTTGATGAGGAAAGAGCACCACACTATCCTGGAGTCTCATTTTCTGCCAAAGAATCTCCAGTACGTCCCTCGCAGTAAAGAGTCTCCTATCTCAATAGCTCTGCCTGACCACTCTTTCCAGCTGTGCCCGAGACCTAGGCCAAATGCCACTGCTGCTGCTCTCCCCTGAACGTTCATCTCCTACAACAGTATCCAAAGGATCATACCTTTTGTCAAGGGGAATAGTTACAGGGGATACCAGCACTCTCTGCCTACTTGTGTAGGAATGAACTGCAAATGCTGGTTTCAACCGAAGATAAACACAAAATGCTGGAGTAACTCAGCGGGACAGGCAGCACCTTTGGAGAGAAGGAATGGGTAACGTTTTGGGTCAAGACTCCTCTTCACTTTCTGCCCTAGGCCTCCTGACAATGGAGCTACACCAGCATTTTGTGCCTCTCTGCCTACTTCCTTTCTCGGTGGTCACCCAACTACTTACTGCCTGCATCCTCAGCATGACTATCTCACTGTAATTCCCATTTTCTTAATTCTCTGAGTACTGCAAACTTGCATTTGCAGTACTCAGAGCTGCATTGGTGTTAATCACAGTGCTAATGAAGATCGTTAGTTGCCAGGGTTTCTTTGAACTAGCAATGATTGACAGGAGACTCTTAGCATTGGAACTAATGACTTTCTTAGATACAGTGCCCTTCATAATGTTTGGGACTGTGCTAATGAAGGCGGTTGGCATGGTTTCTTTGGCAATGATTGACCAGGAGACTCTTAGCATTGGTGCTAATGACTTTCATTTGCCCTTCATAATGTTTTGGGATTCAAAGACCCATCATTTATTTATTTGCCTCTGTACTCCACAATTTGAGATTTGTGATAGAAAAAAAAAAATCACATCCAGTTAGGTGCACATTGTCAGATTTTATTAAAGGCCATTTTTATACATTTTGGTTTCACCATGTAGAAATTACAGCTCTGCTTATACATAGTCCCCCCCATTTCAGGGCACCATAATGTTTGGGACACATGGCTTCACAGACGTTTGTAATTGTTCAGGTCTGTTTAATTGCCTCCTTAATGCAGGTATAAGAGAGCTCAGCACATAGTCTTTCCTCCAGTCTTTCCATCACCTTAAGAAACTTTTATTGCTGTTTATCAACATGAGGACTAAAGTTGTGCCAATGAAAGTCAAAGAAGCCATTATGAGACTGAGAAACAATAATAAAACTGTTAGAGACATCAGCCAAACCTTAGGCTTACCAAAATCAACTGTTTGGTACATCATTATGAAGAAAGAGAGCACTGGTGAGCTCACTAATCGCAAAGGGACTGGCAGGCCAAGGTAGACCCCCACAGCTGATGACAGAAGAATTCTCTCTATAATAAAGAAAAATCCCCAAGCACCTGTCCGACAGATCCGAAACACTCTTCAGGAGTCAGGTGTGGATCTGTCAATGACCACTGTCCGCCGAAGACTTCTAGAACAGAAATAGAGGCTGTACTGCAAGATGCAAACCACTGGTTAGCTGCAAAAATAGGATGCCGGGTTACAATTTGCCAAGAAGTACTTAAAAGGGAAACAACAAGTCTGGCAAAAGGTCTTGTGGACAGATGAGACAAAGATTAACATATCAGAGTGATGGCAAGAGCAAAGTATGGAGGAGAGAAGGAACTGCCCAAGATCCAAAGCATACCTCATCTGTGAAACACGGTGGTGGGGGTGTTATGGCCTGGGCATGTGTGGCTGCTGAAGGTACTGGCCTACTTATCTTCATTGATGATACAACTGCTGATTGTAATAGCATAATTATTTCTGAAATGTGTACACACATCCTATCTGCTCAAGTTCAAACAAATGCCTCAAAACTAATTGGCTGGCGTTTCATTCTACAGCAAGACAATGATCCCAAACATACTGCTAAAGCAACAAAGGAGCTTTTCAAAGGTAAAAAATGTTAAATTATTGAGTGGCCAAGTTAATCACTCGATCTGAACCCAATTGAGCATGCCTTTTATATGCTGAAGAGAGAACTGAAGGGGACTAGCTCCTACAAGCATAAGCTAAAGATGGCTGCTATACAGACCTGGCAGAGCATCACCAGAGAAGACATCCAGCAACCGGTGATGTCCATGAATCGCAAACTTCACGCAAAGGTTATGCAACAAAACACTAAACATGACTACTTTCATTTACATGACATTGCTGTGTCCTAAACATTATGGTGCCCTGAAATGCTGTAATTTCTGCATGGTGAAAACAAAATGTATAAAAATCACCTTTATTAAAATCTGACAATGTGCACTTTAACCACATGTGATTTTTTTCTATTACAATTCTCAAATTGTGGAGTACAAGGAGAAATTAATAATTGATGTGCCAAACATTATGGAGGGCACTGTATGGATAGCAAGGGGAAGCAAATTACAAATAGGCTGTTTTAACTGTTTTGGGAGGAGCCTCACTCTTTGGCACTATTTATTCTTTTCATGAGGATGATCTTCAACAATTAAGCTTATGTCAACGTTTAAGAAACATTTAGACAGGTACTTGGATAGGATAGATTAAGAGAGATATAGACCAAACGCAGGCAGATGGGCCATATTGGCCGGTATGGGCAAGTTGGGTCTGTTTCCACGCTATATGACTCTATGTACTGAGTAAGTCACATTCACATTGTGGGAAAAGAAGTGCATCTGAATTTTGTCTGAGTAACTACAGAGAAGATTAAAGCGCAAACGAAAAATGAAACTGATGATGAATGTCAATTTATATTTAGCAAAGCAGGAATATTGACAGCACAAGAATTTAAAAAGGGGATAGGACGTCTCATGAGAGTGCTTGAACATAGATCAGAGAGTTCAGAAAAGAGAAACTAAAAGTTCATTTTATAAATATTTAAACAGTACAAACATAGTGAAGGAAAAGATTGGCCTAACTAGAGCTCAAAAAGGTGTTTGCATGGAGACAGATCATAGTTAAATAAATAAGATTTTGGTCTCACATTTTCGTTTGAGCTGTCTTCACTGCAGAAAATAATGCTGCAAATGTTGCGGTGAAGGCAAAAAGCAATAGAAAAACTAGAAAGGGCAAGCACAGAAATTCTTCACCCACCACAGGTAAAGGAGAGTGAGGGTGAACACAACAAACACAGCCCAATCTGTCTTCGGGACACTAAGGCGCAATAATTTGTGACAATATTCCACCAGTTTTAAATACTTGGGTTATTTAATAAATGCCAACTTTATCAATCTCTAATGAATCACATTTATACAAAGTGCTTTACTCGTTGACTTTGGGGCAAGCCCTTATACGGGGTTAAACAGTGAAATACAAAAGTCAATTTTGTGTACATATTTCTGCCAGAATTTTACTAACAATTGTAAAGTTAGTCCAAACAACCCGGATTGAGTAATGATGCTTTAGGTAAATACTTTAGAAATTGGGAAAAAGGGAGAACCTACAATTATCTTTGTTAATAAAGTAGGATAGCCTTGTTTCTTCCAAACCACAAAGTATAAACCCACCAGAATCTAAAAGCATAAACTAAAATTCTCCTGTAATGGAAAAACAGATTAAAAACATGCATGGAATCAGACTTGCAAATTGTAAACATTGAACAAATTGATTAAATGAATGTCATTAACCTTCATTAAATGAAGATATAAATCCCTAGAATATATTTCCATTACTTACTTACATATGGCAGAATCGGTTTGCATGAATGTTGTCTCAGCATCTCTTCATCTTAGAATGATTTTGTTACTTCCACGTTCCACTTTAAAAAAAAAAAGAAAAAAGAAAGAAATATTAAAACCCTTGTTTTTTGGTGAAACTTTTTCACAAGATGAAAAATTGTTTCCTGGTTTCTTTCTTGGAACTTCTTTAAATTTTGCTGATAGATTTATTTAGTACTGACGCATCACATAAAAAAATTAAACCCATAACAGTGATGGTATAAGAATGGTACATTATATAGTAATAACAATAAAGTATAATTTGTTCATTCATTTAATATTGCTTTTCCACAGAGAAAATGTTGTTGAGTCCACTGTTACCGACATTTTTCTAGGGAATAGTTCTAGTGAACACAGCTTAATTATTTCACACTTTGGACATTGCATTTCACTTAAATCATTTGCTTTTGATTTTCTGATGCAGAAAGGTAAATTCTTCAATCCTCTTCTAGTAATGCAGTCTGTGTTGATTGCAAATAGCAAATTCATATATAAACTTGCAGGGGAGTTTATTTCCAAAGGAAAAAACCCGTAACTACTGGAAATCTAACAAACATAGAAAATGCTGGAACCACTTATCAGGCCAGACAGCCTCCACAGAAAGAGAAGTGATGTTACATAGAAACATAGAAAATAAGTGCAGGAGTAGGCCATTCTCGGGGACTTTTCCCAGATATGCAACGTTAGCTGTTTCTCCTTCCACAAATATTATCTAACTTACTGAGTGTTTCCACCACTTTGTCTTGTTACCAAAGGCCTGTTTACACTAGCAAAAACTTGCATGGGTTTTTCTCCACCATGGGTACTGACCTCCATCGATGGGATCAATAGACAATAGGTGTAGGAGTAGGCCATTCGGCCCTTCAAGCCAGCACCGCCAATCAATATGATCATGGCTAATCATCCACAATCAGTACCCCGTTCCTGCCTGTGTTCAAGAAGGAACTGCAGATGCTGGAAAATCGAAGGTACACAAAAATACTGGAGAAACTCAGCAGGTGCAGCAGCATCTAGAAACATTAGATGCTGCACCCGCTGAGTTTCTCCAGCATTTTTGTGTACCCCCGTTCCTGCCTTCTCTCCATATCCCTTAACTCCGCTATCCCTAAGCGCTCAATCTAACTCTCTCTTGAAAGCATCCAGAGAACCAGCCTCCACCACCCTCTGAGGCAGAGAATTCCACACACTCACAACTGTGTGAAAATGTTTTTCCTCATCTCCATTCTGAATGGCCCACCGCTTATTCTTAAACTATGGCCCCTGGTTCTGGACTCCCCCAAAATTGTGAACACGTTTCTTGCCTCTAGCGTGTCCAAACCCTTAATAATCATATGTTTCAATAAGATCCCCTCTCATCCTTCTAAATTCCAGAGTATACAAGCCCAGCCGCTCCAATCTATCAACATATGACAATCCCGACATCCTGGGAATTAACCTTGTGTACCTACTCCTTCAATAGCAAGAATGTCCTTCCTCAAGTTTGGAGACCAAAACTGCACACTATACTCCAGGTGTGGTGTCACTAGAGCCCTGTTCAACTGCAGGAGGAATGAAAATTTCAAGTACACAGATGGCCTAGCCAACAATTGTTTTCCCAGTGACCAAGATTAGTGATCTATTTGTATTAGTAGAACTTTGCTAACAACTGCATTTCAAAATCAATTTATTAAAAGTCATTGAGAAATATTTAAAGTGACAAATTGCAGGTAAGTCATCTTTTGCCCTTTCCCGTTTTCAAAGAGCATGTGAATCCATACTTTGATACAACACAAAAATCAAGCAAGGATTCAGGATGGTACATATATTTCAATAGCAAATAGGGGTATCCCATTTAACATACTGAATGACATCATGGCTGGCCTTTGCAACTCCACACAATTTAAAGGAAGGTGCAGTATTCTGCCATAGATATTACAACACTAGTATCTCATCACAAACTTCAAAAAAATCTAATACTGATCAGACTTTCACCATCTGACAGTAATTCTAAATCGCCCTTCCTTTAACCCATCCACCCACCCCTTCACATAAACTTATCCCTCGTCATGTCTTTATTGCCCGATTCTATACAGATTTGGCAAACTGACCGCCATTACACCCCACTGAATCATTTTAGGCTCTTCAACTGGTTGAAGCATCTGACAAAACCTGTAATTTTATACGTTTTCATGAAATTATCTCACATTCTTCTTAGCGTCAGAGAATACAAACCAGCTCTCTTCATGCAAACAAACCACCATCGTAAAAATCAGTCTGAACCTCATCTGTTCTGTTCTGTTTCTATTCCCTCTCCCAAAATCCACAAGCAGAATCACTCTGTTAGGCCCAATGTTTCAGCTTGATCTTGCTCCAGCTCCACAAAACGTATTTCTTTCTAACTTAATTCTATTCAGTTTCAGAATGTCTAGTTCTTTCCCACTTACATACCTCTTGAGTTGTAATTTTCCAATATCCTGGTTCCAACCAGATATTTTTCCCATCCCACACCAGGATAGTCAGAGAGCCCTTGACATCTTTCTAAGATAGAGATCCAACTTCTCCTCCTTCTCTACTCCCTTTCTACACATTACATATGTTGTTATAGGAACTTGCAGATATTCAAACGATTTCCGATTCATTGAGAAGCAAGGAAGTCTTAATTTCCATCCCACTCAGCCATGTTTCTTCACCTCTTTTTCCACAAGCTGGTGTCTATATTAGTGTTTCCTCCTGCATTCAAATAAAAAACAACACGTGATAATCTTTGCTGCCAATTTTCTCCATCCGTCATCATCACACAATCTCTATGCAACTTTTTCCTTCTACTCATCTATTATATCTTCATCTCACACGATCCATTACAAACCCAGAGATCCACAGCTACCTCAGTAACATCTGGGCTTCCATTTCAAAAAACAAAAAATTAAGATTTGGCCATCTTAAATAAAAATGGAAAGTGCTGAAAATACTCAGCAGGGTAGGCAATATAGTTTACCTTTTCAAGAATGTTAACATTTGTTTTAAATTGCAGAGCACGAGAAAGGGATAGGTAGGACAAAGGGAACATCTCTGATATCGCATTCACAGCTGCATTGATCTCACCTGAGTTTGCCACGAGGCATAAAGTCTCCTTCCCTTTAACTATTCCGAAGGAATAGCTGCCTACCTCCCTTCTCTCACTACTTTATAAAGAAACTACAGATAATGCAACAACTGTTTATTTTAATCTATTCATTCTTACCACACAGTGATCCAAAGAGTCCTTCCAGGTAAAGGTGTGATTCACCTGTATTCTGTTGAATTTAGTGCGTGACAAGCAATTGTAACAATGTGATTTGTTTTACATTGGAGACATGAAGATGTGATTGAACAAACGCAGTTCAGAAACCTATTAACTAGTCCACAATAATGATCCTTTGCTTCTATTTGATTGTCACTTCAGTTCCCCATTTCCATTTGATCTGCACCTCAGATTCCGTTTGGGGAGTCTGCATCCCGGGGGCATGAACATCGAATTCTCCCAATTTTGTTAGTCCTTGCTGTCTCCTCCCCTTCCTCAGCCCCCCTGCTGTCTCCTCCCATCCCCCAGCCTTCGGGCTCCTCCTCCTTTTCCCTTTCTTGTCCCCGCCCACCCCCGCCCCCGATCAGTCTGAAGAAGGGTTTCGGCCCGAAACGTTGCCTATTTCCTTCGCTCCATAGATGCTGCTGCACCCGCTGAGTTTCTCCAGCTTTTTTGTGTAACCTTCGATTCTCCAGCATCTGCAGTTCCCTCTTAAACTCCATTTGATCTGTGTTTGGCATCTTACACTGTTTCAAGAATGCCCAGAGTAAACTCAGACAGGACCAAGGCACAGCCTCAGAATAAAAGGATGTACCTTTGGAAAGGAGATGGAGGGATTTATTTAGTAAGAGGGTGGCGAGTCTGTGGAATTCATTGCCACAGATGGCTGAAGAGGTCGTCATTGGCTATTTTTAAGGCGGAGATTGAGAGATTCTTGATTTGCAAGGGTGTCAAGGGTTATGTGGAGAAGGCAGGAGAATGGGGTCGAGAGGGCAAAATACAACAGCTATGGTTGAGTGACGTAGACTCAATGGGCGGAATAGCCTAATTCTGCTCCTATGACCTCCATCTTCCACCCAGGCATGTAGAAGTCCACAACTCAACATTGAATTCAACAACTTTAGGCCAACAGTCTCATGTTTAAGTAAAAACTGGCCAGTTCAAATGCAAGGCCATCAACTTGTAACATCTATTTAGTTTAGTTTGTTATTATCGCGTGTATCGAGGTACAGTGCAAACCTTTTGTTTGTGTGCCATCCAGTCCAACACGACTATAAATTCAGCCAAGCCGCCCATAATGCACAAATAAAGGAAGAGTACAACATTTAGTGCAAGATATATCATTGAAGTCCTATTAAAGATAGTTCAAAAGTCTCCAATGATGTCGAGGTCAAGATCGCACTCTAGCTGACGAGAGGACCGTTCAGTTGCCTGATAACAGTTGGGAATAAACCACACGTTTTCAAACTTCTGTACCTCTTGCCTGATATGGGAGGTTTTTTTCTCTCTTTACACATGGTACTGACCTGCAGAGTATTTCCAGCATTATTTTCTACTTCACATTTCAGCATCTGCTGTGTTCTGTCTCTCATAGCTCCAGATAATTATTCTTCTCTCGCCTGTATCCACTCATCAACCTCCATCTGCACCTTCCGCAGCCAGATCAGTTATGATTAACAAATCTTAACCATGATCTATCGAGGACACTGACAGTATGTGTCATTTGGATTATCTTCGTCTCCAACATTTCATAGATACCCCCTCTTCTATGCGACTTAAAACATGCTTGTTTTCTTATTTTTCTAATTCTGATGAGAACAAAATAACTAAAACATTTATTCCATACTCTTATTCAGAGTTGTTACTTGATTTATTCAATATCTTCAGCATTCTCTGTACTTATTCCAGATTCATATTTCATTAATCATATTTGAGCTCGAGTCCAGTTACAATTTACAATATTGGTCACCATCTGATATTTGTGTATATAGTCTAGTTATTGCCATCAGTGTTGCGTGAAATTTCTATTGATCCCAAATAAGAATCTCAGTTTTATACAATCAACAGATTTATTCTGCAAGTTTCTGTACTCCAAATAAAATAGCCCAGACTATCTTAAACAAAGGTTGAGTCATTGCATTTTGCTTTGTTTCACCAAGTTAATTTTGCATTCAACCTTTTGTTTTGGAACGTAGATTTTCGTTTGTCTAATGGATCTATTATTAGATATTTTCAAATGCCTTCTTAAAATCCACTTGAGCTGCATCAAATACTACACATTTATTGATATGCTTGATCTGTCAGATAAGGCATTTCCTTAACAGATCCATGTTGATTATTTTCAATTACTTTTGTCTTCCTTTTGATTAATTATACCCTTTCTTAGAATGTTTCCAAATAATTTTTCATCACCACTTTTAAGCTAATCAGATATTATTAGCCTTCCACTCATTGTAGCTAAAAGGAATTGGAAAATGAAGGCCAAAATCTGCAATTGGTATTTCTCAATTCCTTCTCTCAACAACTAACAATCCATTTACACCATGCCTGGTAATTTTCTGTTTTTAAGAGTGCCAAATAAATACCTTTCCATCTTACTTTCACTATATTAATGTCATATCTAATGTCTTCATTTATGATGTAAAATAATTATTTGAAATCCTTGCCACGTTTGCACCTCCATGGTCAAACAGTTCCTCTGCAATTCACTTACCACTTATTCGTGAATGGATTTTTCTAGCTATTATTTTTTCCCTATACTTTGTGCTTCTCATTTAAAAAAAAAAATTTTTTACACGCTTTATATTTTTCTGCAGCATTTAATAGTCTCACACTGATACAGCCAAAGCGAGTTTCCACCGGGTATCAATTGACAATTTCTATTCCTGGTCGATCTTAGTCCTTTTCCTTAACTATGTTAGATGTAACTAAATTATGATCCTGATTCATCGCAATAGATCTCAGCTCAAAGGTTAATTTATTCCATTGCTTGCCAGCTCTCAATTAGTTCGACATATCGTTACAATAATCCACTATATAAATTACAATATTTTCTACTTCTCTAAGAGTTTAAGTCTGACACATCCTGTGACTTGCATGCATGAAAACAATTAGTATTTCATTTTTTATGAACAAATTCTCATAATGCCCTGACCTGCTAAATTTATGCATTTCTGTTTCTCTCATTGCCGCAAAACAGTTTCAAAATCAATCAAACTGTTAATATATAAAATTAATATATAAAATTAAAAACTAAAATGAAAAAATAAAAATATATAAAAGTTAATATATAAAATATAAAATAAAAATAATATATAAAATGATGGCAGGAGGTTCACATTCACAATAGTAAGGTAGCCTTCAAATTGCATAGTTTAGGCTTTAATAAGTGGCATTACATTAACTATCATTTACAATTCTTTCTTCAGTGTCTATTCTTAGATTTGGCTGTACATCAATATAAATGTGCACAATTATACTGGTTTGGACTTAATTTTATACTTCTCTCAATTAACGTGCAGTTCCTTTAACCATTAAAAATCCTTAGCCAGTCTTACACAGTCAAAACAAGAAAGCTTCACTTACATGGCAAAGCTGCAGATGTTTGCCTCGTACAATAGTATAGTGTCACTCTTCAGATTAAAACAACGTCTGCATCTTCCATGTATTTCAGTGCAATACATCCACAAGCAAAGAACGCTAACCCAATACATTGAGTCCTTCACAATGAGGCAGGAAACAGTCTTTTGCTCATGTGTCCAACATTTGCTTCCCACTAAACTACCCTGCCAGAACTACTTCAGACTGAGGATATTAGCATTTACATAATACTAATTGAATCAGAGGCCAACAAGTGCGTTCACGTGACAGCGGCCCAAACAATTTTATTGGTGCGCTTGTTTTGGTAGAAGGTTGAAAGAGGCTGGCACAGTGTCACACCATTCATTTATGTGATGGTGAGAAAAACTGCACTTTCTTACTAAAGCAATACTTATTTAAACAGGTGGAAAACTACAATAAAACAGATGTCAATTCTAATTTTAACTTATTTTGTTTCACTAAATGCTCTAAATTATTTTTTTGTATAAAATCTATGTCAAGTTATTTCTTACAACTGTTTGATTAGTTATGACATAGATTCATACATTTTGTATTTTCTACAGAACTTTTTTTTAAACCACTTTGTTCAGCAATTTTTAACATCGCTGAAAATATGACTCACAAACAGCTAAGTATCTGTACCTTGATCAAAAGGCGATTATTCATTTAGGCTTTAAGTGTCAGTAAACTATTCAGCTGTAAAGCCTTTCATGGCCAAGGTTGATTATATTATCAGCTATCAGTTACACACATTAGAAGATAATTATTTTTAGAAAACTTACAATTTTGAGAACTTTCACAGGGGAAGGGGCACAATGACTTTGAACGCAGCAAATAACATCAAAGTGTCAAACTTAATGATTCAGCATTGCAACCTTAATGATTGCAAGAGTATCTTGGCATCCATATCACTTGGTAACTTCACACTGATACAGTGCACATCAAGTGGAGTTATGATGTGATCAGGACAACTTCTGCAGTGCTGCTGCATAAAGTATTTCGATGGGAAAGCATCTCAGAATGGTATGGCAAATGCTCTAGTGCAGCACGCATATTACAACGCCAGAGACCTGGGTTCAATCCTGACTACGGGTGCCTTCTAGATGGAGTTTGTATGTTATCCCCGTGGCTGTGTGGATTTTCCCCAGGTGCTTCGGCTTCTTCCCACACTCCAAAGTAGTACAGGTTTGGAGGTTAATTTGGCTTCGGTAAAAATTGTAAATTGTCCCGAGCGTGTCGGAAAGTGCTGATATACGGGAATCGCTGGTCGGCGCAGACTCGGTGGGCCTTAGGGCCCCGTTTCCGTGCTGTCTTTCTAAACTAAATTCTGCTCTTGACTTCCATAACCTGCAGAGGGTGGTGAGCACAGCCGAGTCCATCACAGGCTCATCACTTCTTTCTATCCAGTCCTTCTTCACAGTGTGTTGCATCAGGAAGGCTGGATGTACTGTCAAGGATGTCTACCCGCCTTTTCTTTCTTCTACCTTCTGGGAGAAGATATAAGAGGTTGAAAGTCCTAACATTCAAACTCAAGAACAGGTTCTTTGTCACTGCCATGAGATTCCTGAACCAATCAGCTCTTTCATACTCCCCTGTGCTGCCAGATCCTTATGGGGCTGTACCAGTGTACGAGCTAATTCAAGAGTTCTCCCGAGTTTCCTCTTACGAACTCGGAGAATTACGTCCCAAGCTCCGACATACCCGCTACGTAAACTCTACGTGCTACCACGAGTTCGATTTTTTTTTAAACTCGGGAGAGCTCTTGAATTAGCTCGTACAGTGGGACAGCCCCATTACCCTCAACTCTTCCTCACTTAGTTCCTCCAATATTGCACTTCAGAATCTTTTGTACTACTTCAGATTCCACGACAATCGTTACACTATTCTGCTGTTTTGTATTTGTGGTCGCATTTATTGTGGTATGTATTTGTTTATTGTTTAATCTATGTGCTCCATGCAAACTAAGAATTTATAAAGTCAGCATGAATTTATGAAAGGTAAATCATGCCTGACGAATCTTAAAGAATTTTTCAAGGATGTAACTAGTAGAGTGGATAAGGGAGAACCAGTGGATGTGTTATATCTGGACTTTCAGAAGGCTTTCGACAAGGTCCCACATAAGAGATTAATACATAAACTTAAAGCACACGGTATTGGGGGTTCAGTATTGATGTGGATAGAGAACTGGCTGGCAAACAGGAAGCAAAGAGTAGGAGTAAATGGGTCCTTTTCACAATGGCAGGCAGTGACTAGTGGGGTACCGCAAGGCTCAGTGCTGGGACCCCAGCTATTTACAATATATATTAATGATTTGGACGAGGGAATTGAATGCAACATCTCCAAATTTGCGGATGACACGAAGCTGGGGGGCAGTGTTAGCTGTGTGGAGGATGCTAGGAGGCTGCAAGGAGACTTGGATAGGCTGGGTGAGTGGGCAAATGCATGGCAGATGCAGTATAATGTGGATAAATGTGAGGTTATCCACTTTGGTGGCAAAAACAGGAAAGTAGACTATTATCTGAATGGTGGCCGATTAGGAAAGGGGGAGATGCCATGAGACCTGGGTGTCATGGTACACCAGTCATTAAAAGTAGGCATGCAGGTGCAGCAGGCAGTGAAGAAGGCGAATGGTATGTTAGCATTCATAGCAAAAGGATTTGAGTATAGGAGCAGAGAGGTTCTACTGCAGTTGTACAGGGTCTTGGTGAGACCACACCTGGAGTATTGCGTACAGTTTTGGTCTCCTAATCTGAGGAAAGACATTCTTGTCATAGAGGGAGTACAGAGAAGGTTCACCAGACTGATTCCTGGGATGTCAGGACTTTCATATGCTTATAGAAACTTACAAAATTCTTAAGGGGTTGGACAGGTTAGATGCAGGAAGATTGGTCCCAATGTTGGGGAAGTCCAGAACAAGAGGTCACAGTTTAAGGATAAGGGGGAAATCTTTTAGGACCGAGATGAGGAAAGCATTTTTCACACAGAGAGTGGTGAATCTCTGGAATTCTCCACCTCAGAATGTGGTTGAGGCCAGTTCATTGGCTATATTCAAGAGGAAGTTAGATGTGGCCCTTGTGGCTAAAGGGATCAGGGGGTATGGAGAGAAGGCAGGTACGGGATACTGAGTTGGATGATCAGCCATGATCATATTGAATGGCGGTGCAGGCTCGAAGAGCCGAATGGCCTACTCCTGCACCTATTTTCTATGTTTCTATGTTTCTATATGACAATAAACTAATCTGAATCTGATAAAGTTTGAGGAGAGTGTAGATGCTTTTGCTACGACTTCAGCCATACTTTTTCAAACTTTGTTTAATTTATTGTTTCTATGGAAAAATATTTCACTTATTAAAAGGACCGAACACATTCAAAACAATTGGTCAATTAGTAATGCGAATATGTTTATGTGCTCATGAAGAAGGGACGAGCACAAAGGGGTTTAAATAAAGAGGTAATTCGAGTGGAATAAGCTTCTGTGGAGTATAAATACTGCCAGAGGCCACTTGTCCAGGATGAATTGTTTCTTTGTGCTCATTTCTATGAAGTAGCTGTAAATTGGGCTGTGGTCTAAAACTTACGTAACCACCTGTAAATAAATGCAAGAACTTGTGGCCAAAATAAAATCAAAAGTTACACTAAAAGGTGTCAGGGTTATTCTTCATTAAAAGGTATGCAGTTTATTACATACAGATAGTTTGTGGCAGAATATTCTGAACCAATAGGTGGTAGCGATGCAACCTTATTGGCATGGGCGGCAGATATATAAGAAATAAAATTATACCTTGGGAGTATGTTCCAAAAATATCACTTTGCAAATATATTATCCAGGATAAGTTTCACTAAATAGTACCAATGTTTTAAACTAACTTTATCTTACTCCTAGGCAGGCCTTTGAGGCTGAGAATAACGCTTTCATTTTGGTCTTGTGGGTTTTGAGATGAGTGACGAGCCAATGTGGAGACCACAAACCTTTCCACAAAAATTACACAAGATGCCGGATGCAGCAGGCAGATGGGTAGGCTGAGAGGTGGGTGGTGTGCTCATTCTGACAGCTACACACGGCTTCCCTGTGCTCCTGATGCATAGATTCAAGGTTCTCAATACCATCCAGTCTGCTCTAAATGTGGAAAGAGTATTCCTCGGGTCAGTGAGGTTTGCACTCTGTCGCGAAAGCTTTGAGAAAATCTAAATCTTTTCCTCTCTCTGTCTGTTAATCACTTCTGATAATAGAGCTTTGCATAGAGCAACCCTATCAGGAGTCTGATGTCGGGCATGCGAATGACATGGCCTGCCCAATGCAGCCTCAATACAGGCCTGGGAGGGGACAATGATGTTGGGTCGCTTACCCTTCTAATGAATTTGATGAAGTCAAAGGCTTCAGGGAAGTTTTTAAATAGTGCTTAGTGCTGCTCCTCCTGCGCTTTGATTTAAATCTGTCACACAATGAAGGTCGTGCCCACTGCAATTCAGGAAGCAGTTCTTTAGCCACTGGGAGGAGGCAGCTGAGGAGGACCCGAGCAGTGACTTTCCCAGTGGCAGACAACTGGGAGACCCCACTCTGCAGTTTGCCTGCGTGAACATTCCTCTTCTTGAAGGTGGTCACTGGCTTCTCCTAGATCCTCTGGCATATCCTCTTCTTCTCCAATGTAAACAATTGGAGTGCAAATTCATGTATGAGCTCTTTAATTGGCAAATTTCTAGACATCAGTTGGGAAGAGTGTGAGATCCAGATGAATTTAAGTTGCCACATGGCTATTTTGTCAAGTTGTCAATCAGCTGTCCTTGGACTGACTACTGCCTAATCAACATTAAGCTGGCCCCAATATAATTGTATCAATACTAAGTAAACAGCCCTATTCTACTTAATGTAAAATTTGGACCTCGCTCCATATGCAAAAAAAGGCAGATATCTTGTTTGCTCTCTGTTACTTTGCATAAATAAAAATGTTGTTTGTACAGGCTAGACATTGTCACAAGTATTATACTTCTCATTATCAGTGCAAGCTTTTGAACTGATTTCAGTCTTCCAGGCCAATTATTTATCATGAATCCATATTACACATATGACCAAGGAATGGGTCACTGTCATTTGAGTCTGCCCAGACATAATATCATTACAGCTATTTTGATAGTAAATCTGCACTCCTGTCTACTTTTCACACGCCTTTTTATCATGAATATACACCTTGAAATATGCAAATAACATATAGTACGGTGCGGCATAGGAACAGGCCTTCCAGCCCACATTGTCTGTACTGACCATGATGCCAATTTTAACAGCACCATTGTCATCACATGGTCCACACCCCTCCATTATCTGCCTGTACAAATGTCTGGCGATACACTTTTTAAACGTTGTCGCTGTATCTGCTTCCACCACTTCCCCCTGCTAGCATGTTCTAAGCACCTATCACTTTCTGGCACAAACCTTAAACTATTCCCTCCAGTATTTTTAGCTTTCTACCTGGGATAAAGATTATCCTTGTTATTTATGGCTCTTATGATTTATATAGTTCTATCAGGTTGCTCCTCAGTCTTTGACACTGCTGTGAAAACAATCTAAGTTGGCTCAACTTTCTTCATAGCCGATACACTCCAATGCAGGCAACATACTGATCAACATCTTCTGCGCCCTCTCTACAACTTCCATAATCTTCCTGTAGTCAATGACGGGAACTGCACACAATCCTCCAAACATTACCTAACCAATGCATTATATAGCTGCAACATGATTTACCAATTTTTATTTGCAATGCCCCGACCAATGCCTTCTTTACTGGTGTTGTCATTTTCAGGGGGCTGTGGAAAGTGCCATACATACTCCATACATCAATGCTTCCAAGGATACCCCCATTTGCTGCATATTTTCCTCTTACATCTGACCTCTCAAAGTACAAACACGTCACTTGACTGGATTAAACTCCATCTGCCACATATCTGCCCATATTTCTAACTGGTCTATATACTGAAGACTTTTTTGACAAACTTCCTCACAATCCGCAATTCCACGTTTTTGTTTTGTTGTCTGCAAACTTACTAATCACCCCATCTATATTTTTGTCCAAATCATTTATATGCATCACAAACAACAGAGTTATTGCAAAAGACTGACAGATACTCAGAGGATAAAAATTACTTCATCTCTGCCTTGGATAGGTAGGCCCAGCATGTTTAAACGCTTACCCCAGTTCTACATTTTCCCACAAGGAAACTTCCTCTTATCTACCCTCAATCTTGCATTTTATTCAACACCTCTCACTCTTCTGAACTCCAGCATTTTCATGCCTAGCCTGTACAAGTTCTCAGCCATTCCAGTATCAATCTACTAATATTATTTTAAATAAAACCAGTACTGGATAGAACTATGGTCTCATAAATGCCCGACTAAAACCTTCTGACTTTTATATTCAATTTCCATATATACAAAAAATATTCTGTTAAATTCCCCAATTGCTTGCTGTACTTTTGCAAATCTTGCACTTAGAGCTCTGCAATGCAGAAGAATCGGGACATCCTGTTATCTCTCACTATTTACATATCTTTTTAAATTGTGCCAAAATGCACAGTGTCACATTTTTCAACCTTACATACGATTTGCCAACTCTTAGCCAACCAAGTTAAATTATATATATATTCCATTAGAGCCTCCTTGCCTCAGCTTCACGACTTACTTTCCTACCTATTTTTGTATCATCAATAATTTAGCAGCTATACTTTTGGTCCATTCATACGAATAGCAAACATTTGAGGTTGCAGCACCAATCCCTGTGGTACAGAACATGTCATATATTGCCAACGTGCAAAGTACATTTTTGTTTTCTTGGTGGTTAGATAATCTTTTATTCACGACATTATGTTTCCACAAACCATGAAGTTTTATTTTCCCCAATACCCTTTTATGAAGCACTTCATGCCTTTTGGAAATTTAAGTACAGCTCCCTTTTATCTTTCCAAGCTACTTCTTCAAAGAACTTCAAATATTTGATGAAACAAATGTTCTCTTTCCCTTGACGTCCCTTTCATAACATGTTGACTATGATTACCTTGAACTATTCCAAGTGCCTTGTAATAATATATTTAATAATAGCTTCTAAAAGTTTATATACCATATAACTGGTATACAAGGAAAGGGCCTTTACAAAGTTCTTATGTTGCAGGCAGTCACACAAATTGGCATCACAGGCATCAACTACAACATGCAGCATTATTCCCTTTTTCAAATGATCTATTGAGACAAAAGATGAAATTGTTTCTGGGAGCACACCATGCTCTTTCATGTACAAATTACATCAATGTACAAACAACCAATCGCAGCATCACTTAGTGCTTTGTGCACCAGAGCACAAATGATGCACACAACAGATGTCTCTGAAGATGAAAGCAAATATGATCAGAGTCCTCCAAGTTAGTAACATAGTAAGCAAAGCAAACAATGCACAGTTCTGTCACGTCATTGATCCATTGCCACACCCCAGCATGAAATACTTGATGTTACAAAATGACTGAAACTCAATTCAATCAGAAATCTACAGTGCATCTGAGACAGTTTTCCTTTTGACATATTTAAACATATAGCACATGAGAATCTGCAACGCATCCTAAAAATAAATCTTCAAAATATGCACATTTAAAATGCAGTTTCCATCAGAAAATTTAAATTGGGTATTTTTTCTTTGTGGTTTGTAAAGAAAAAATCTGGACATCCTGTTATTTCGCACTATTTAAATTTTTTTGAATTGTGCCAAATTGTAGTGTCACATTTTCCCGCCTTATACACAATTTGCCAACTCTTAGCCAACTAAGTTAAATTATATATATTCCATTATAGCCTCCTTACCCCACATGAGATAGTGAAAGAGTATGAAATAGCAAAGCAGAATTGGTTTCAATATAGATATTATGACGTTAAAATTCTCAGCTGAATCAATAAATCCATGGACGTTCCTTCCTTCAAACACTGCAAAGATATGGCTGCATTTCAAATGTAGTTATATTACTCTGCATGTTTAAACATTTCATTTGCAGAGATCTTACAACAGTCCAAATCCAGGAAAAACACTGCAGCATTTGTATAGATCATAAGCTGCTGATGAGACACCTTGTGCAGTGCCCAATATTAGCACACACGCTGGCCTGTTTCCTATATCATCGTTACTTTTTTGCATATATTGCATATTTAATTCATTTGGTCTATATCTCTCTATATCACCGTCTGCATCTCTCCTTTCCCCTGACTCTCAGTCTGAAGAAGGGTCTCGAACCGAAATGTCAACTATTCCTTTTCTCCAGAAATTCTGTCTGACCCAGTTACTTCAGCTTTTTGTGTCTATCTTTGGTTTAAACCAGCATTTGCAGTTCCTTCCGACACCAATATTAGAGGAACATATTTAATCTTGTGTGCATCAATTAATCTACCTCTTTATATTTCTGTCATTCACTACACATATGAAATGGAAAAAGTACAAAACATGTGCAGAGTGGTGTGGGTCTTTGATGATATTGGTGAAAATAGTGTACTGAGAATAGGGTTAAAAAAAAGATACAAAGCGCTGGAGTAACTCAACAGTTCACGCAGCATCTCTGGAGGGCATGGATAGTCAAAGCTTCAGGTTTGGATCCTTCTCAAAGAAATGTCACTTATTCATAACCTGCAGAGATGCTGCCTGACCCACAGAGTTACTCCAGAAATGCGTGTCATTTTTTCGTAAACCAGCATTGTAGCTCCTTGTGTCAACTAAGGGCAAGGTACTTGGAAGTCTTTTTCCTGTCATAGGGCTATCAAAAAAGGGTATAGGTTTAAGGCGAGAGGAAGAATGTTAAAAAGAGAATTTCAAGAGAAAGGTTACCTAAACACAAACTAGTTGATATCTTGAACTCTCTGCCAGAAGTGGTGGCGGAGTCAGATACAATTATTACATTTAAGAAACATTCAAACAACCAAGACATACAATACAAAAGATCTAATACAGGAAAATGGGATTAGTATTTAAGGGCAAAAAGGTCAGCATGGACATGGTGGGCTGAATGTTTGAAGGGCCTGTTTCTGAACTGTTAAACTTTAGGACCCTTTAATATTATAGATTTTAAATGAAATTAAAAATCAAACATTGTTTGGTAAATATCCATTGTATTTCCATTATATTAATTTGCTCAAAAACCTAAATTAGGTTTGTCTTGCAGAGATCCTTTGTAACATTACTGCAGATTTTAAAACCACTATTTTATTTTAGCAACATTGAAAAAGTATAATTACATCTCCGGCTGTCTTACCAATACAACTAGTAACGAGTACAGGAAATACAGTGCCTGAAAAACTCCTTTGTTGCTTTAGCAGTATGTTTGGGATCATTGTCTTGCTGCAGAATGAACTGCCGACCAATGAGCTTTGAGGCATTTGTTTGAACTTGAGCAGATAGGATGTATCTATACACTTCAGAATTAATTATGCTACTACCATCAGCAGTTGTATCATCAATGAAGATAAGTGAGCCAGTTAATACCTTCAGCAGCCATACATGCCCAGTCCATAACACCCCCACCACCGTGTTTCACAGATGAGGTGGTATGCTTTAGATCTTGGGCAGTTCCTTCCATCCTCCCAAGAGCGGAACTCGCTATCAAAACATGGAGGGGATGGGGGACACAATTTTTTGGCGGCCACGCGCGCATGCGCACACTCACACGCGGAGGCTTTGGAGGCTCAATCCAGCGCTAAAAACGGAGATTTTAAAATCGGGATTACTAAGACTTGGGGGTGGCGATGTCCCCCGCCTCTCAAAACATGGGGGGGACGTGTCCCCTCTGGCCCCCCCGGGTTTTCCGCCCCTGCCTCCTCCATATTTTGCTCTTGCCATCACTATGATATGTTAATCTTCGTCTCATCTGTCCACAAGACCTTTTTTCAGAACTTTGTTGCTCTTAAGTACTTCTTGCAAACTGTAACCTGGCCATCTTATTTTTGTGGCTAACCAGGGGTTTGCATCTTGCAGCGTCGCCTCTGTATTTCTGTTCATGAAGTTTTCTGCGGACAGTGGTCATTGAAAAATCCACACCTGACTCCTGAAGAATGTTTCTGATCTGTCGGACAGTTGTTTAGAAAATTTTCTTTGTATAGAGAGAATTCTTCTGTCATCAGCTGTGGAGGTCTTCCTTGGCCTGCCAGTCCCTTTGCAATTAGTAAGCTCAACAGTGCTCTCTTTCTTCTTAATGATGTTCCAAACAGTTGATTGTGGTAAGCCTAAGGTTTGACTGATGTCTCTAACAGTCTTATTCTTGTTTCTCAGTCTCATAATGGCTTCTTTGACTTTCATTGGCACGACTTTGGTCCTCATGTTGATAAACAGCAATAATAGTTTCAAAGGTGATAGAAAGACTGGAGGAAAGGCTTGGTGCTGAGAGCTCTCTTATGGAGACAATCGCATTATCTCTTATCGCATTATGGAGACAATTAAACACACCTGAGCAATTACAACGCCTATGAAGCCATGTGTCCCAAACATTTTCTCATCTCCATTCTGAAGGCATGTCCTTTTATTCTGAAGCTGTGCCTTCTGGTCCTAGAACCTCCCACTCGTGGAAACATCCCCTACACATCCACTATATCGAGGTCTTTCATTATTCGGTAGGTTTCAATGAAATTCCCCCTCATCCTTCCAAACAAGTATAGGCCCAGAGCCATCAAATGCTCCTCATACATTAAACTAATCATCTCCTGAATTATTCTCATAAACCTCCTCTGGACCCTCTCCAATGCCAACACATCCTTCCTCCAAGGTGAGGCCCAAAAAGTTGATACATGATGATGGTCCATTGTGCCTCTAATCCACACTGCCATGCAGGAAACATCTCATTGGAGGAAGCAGTGATGGGGATACCGACAGATCTTGTAATTTTCCCATATTTTCAGATGTCATTAGACATGAAAAACATTTGTATAGCGTAAATACATTTGATTACTAGATACCCAAAACTAAGACCTACCAACTTCAAGGCTGATTCCTTGTCAAAATACTTAAGAGGCATATTTTCGGGGACCATCTTTTAACAAAGTAATTAATATGCTTATTCATCACAAAGAGCTGAACTGCAGTTAAAAAGCACCTGAATGTTAAATTACCCAAATAAACCATCTGCAATTTTTTCTAGAATACTGTATCTCTAAACTCTTTAAGGGAGTTCAATGCTCTGGAAGCTGCTTTGTAATGACTTGCACTTATATAAAGTTGTAGATTGGTTATTTCCTACTAACCAATTGTGATGCTTGTTAGTAGTTGCTCTGCCTAATATGCGATTTATATTACCAAGAGCTTGCTTACGCAATTCAGTCTGAGTAGCTGTTAGGTACTGTAACATTCTGCAGACTAATGCTGAAAGTGGACTCTACCATGGCAAACTCGTCTCACCGTCTTAGTCCTCTGATTTTTGAGTCTGACAGTGCTGAACGCTGGCGCCTTTTCGAGCGCGACTACATTCGCATCGTTCATTGCAACGATCCTCCAGTTGTACGTGCTTCTGTGCTACTAAACCTGGCTGGTCCTGAGGCAATGAAACATGCCGACCGTTTTGCTTTTGAGCCTGCTGTTTTAGACGCAAACAGACAGATCCTAGTGCCTGCAGAAACGATTGATGACCCTGCTGTCCTACTTGCAAAGTTTAGACAGCTATGTGACCACCCCTCAAACTGTTATCTAACGTACCAAGTTTTTTGTTCGTACGCAACAGGTTGACGAGCCGATAGAATGTTTTATTAGCGGCTTGAAACACATGTAGCACGCTGTCATTTTCGAGATTTATGCGATTAACTGATCCGCGTCAAACTCGTTGGAGGTATGCTTAATGACAAGGTGAGAGACGAAGTGCTTCGTAATACTGAACTAACTCTTAATCAAGCCAAACACGCCTATCGGATTGCTGCGATAACGCTTTCTCACACTAAGTCTGTGACCTCTGGGCAGCGTTCCCAGTATAGTGTTAATCTTACAGGCATATCCTGTCGTAACAAGCATCCTCAGCCTTCCCCAGCCTGGCAGCAGCGAAGTTCTGCAGCTCGATGTCCTAATTGTAACTATTCTCATGCTCCAGGTCAGGAGTTATGTATTGCTCATGGTAAAATTTGCCATTTCTGCAAGAAATTCAACCACTTTGCAAAATATTGCCATTCCTGTGCGACTCAATCCGTCTCAAGGCCGAGTTAGCACCTGTTACAACATTAGTCTGCTGATTACAAAAGCCGGGAGCTTGAGGTGCCATCCTCCGCTCAGCCACCCACTCTCTCCTTCCTTGCTCTACCGAGCAACTTGACCCTGAGGTAACCATGTTTGTGAATAATAGGCCTGTGATCGCAAAGATTGATACCGGCGCGAAATGCAATGTCATCTCGTTATCCAAGTTTAAAAAAAAATGTAATGCTGAACATGTTGAAAAGGCCCTGGCCACGCTTTGGGCCTACGGGGGTGATGTTCTATACCCGCCTGTGATTTAAACTGCATCATAGACTCGCAGCCTCAAACCCTAAAGTTTTATATCGTCAAGAGGGATTCTGAAACTCTGTTTGGTATCAATACATGCCACGATCTAAGCCAAGTATACTTTGGCCGCGCTGTCCATCAATTCTTTCCCGCTGGGGGCCCCACTCAGCAAACACTCTCTCAATACAGAGACCTATTTAACGGTGAGCTGGGCAAGCTGGCCCTCAAGTACAACATCGCCGTTGATCCTAACGTCACTCCTGTGGTTCGAGCACCACAGTGTTCCGCATGCCATGCGTGACAGAGTACACAATGAACTCAAGCGGATAGTCTCCCTGGGTGTCATTGCTAAAGCTTCTGACCCATATGACTGGGTTTCCACCATGGTGGTTGCGAGGAAAAAAAAAGGAGGAAATCCATATCTGCATAAACTCCAGGGATCTCAACACAGCTATCAAATGCCTGCACTATGGTACGGTAGAGGAAGTTGCCTCTCAAATAGGCAACGCATCAGTGTTCTCTGTTTTGGATGTCAAAAGTTTGTTTAGGCAGATTCCGCTGGACCCAGACTCGTCCAACCTTACTACATTTGGCACCCCCTTCGGCCGTTACAAATTCCTGAGAATGCCCTTTGGCATCAACTTAGCCAGCAAGGTTTTCCAGCGCACGATGACTTTCTCGTTTACGGGCATGACTTGGCTGAGCATGACGCTAATCTGAAGAAAGTGCTGGACCATGCCAAAGACATACAGCTCAAACGCAATCCCCTGAAGTGCAAGTTCGGGGTCCCGGAAGTTACCCAAGTGGACATGTTTGCACAAGTGATGATCTCAGACCAGACTCATCGAAGACCGCTGCTATCAATGAAATTCCAGCTCGTACTGACGTTACGACTCTACAAAGGTTCCTTGGAATGGTCAACTACCTGGGGAAATGTATTCTCAACCTCAGCGATATATCTGCCCCCCCTGCGGGAACTGTCACACAAGGACACTGCATGGTCCTGGTATCCTCAGCACCAAAGAGCTTTTGATATCCTCAAGTCGCAGCTGGCCAGCGCACCTACCCTGTCCTATTTTGCTTTGGTGTTACCCGTAACGCTCACATGTGATGCATCCCAGTATGGACCTGGTGCTGCTTCCTGCAGACTACTGCCGATGGCGACTGCAAGCCTGTTTCATATGTCTCTCGCACACTAACTGATACTGAACAACGTTACGCCCAGATTGAAAAATAAATACTTGCAGTGGTTTTCGCTTGCACAAAATTCAAATACTTCGGGGCTCGTTGTCATTTCCTACTAACCAATTGTAGTGTTTGGTAGTAGTTGCTCCTCCTAATATGCTGTTTACATTACAGAATTACTAACAAAATATGCTGTTTACATTACCAAGAGCTTGCTTACGTAATTCAGTCTGAGTAGCTGTTAGGCACTGTAACGTTCTGCAGACCAATGCTGTAAATGGACTTTAATAAATATGTGTAGTATTATGATGTCCACTCATTACAAAGTCTTTCACAATCTCAGCATTTTCTAAAATAGTTTACAGCCAAAGTAGTCATGACCATTAAAAGAAAAATGCCAATCACCTTACAAACAGTAAGCTTCCACCCACAAGATTTGCAGATATGAAACCTAAAAACAAAAACAAAAAATGCTGGAAGCCCTCAGCATCTGTGGACAGAACAAAGTCATCACAGCTAAAAAAAACAAAATGTTATAAATTACAGAGAAGGGGAAAGTGGTGAAGAGAACAAAGGGAATATCTGTTATGATCTGGAGACCATGAGCCCAAGTGACACAGATGGGTGCTGGTGCCAGCCGAAGGCAGGTAATGGCTTGTTAATGGGAGCTAATCTCTCTGGAGAAGGGGTAAGCAAATGATGAAGCAAAATAAAAATATATAAATCTACTTTAGACGTAACTAAGGGAAAACTGCTGACTTGGACCTCAAACATTTTGCTCTTTTACGAACAGCATTAGATAATCTTTTCTGCCCACATTGAAATGATAATTTGGGCACCAGTTTAATCAGTCCAAGAGAGCAGATCATTGCAGTACCACATAGATGAGCTATTCTGAACTATGTACTCATCTCTGGAGAGACATTTGATGGCGTAATCTTCTGACTCGCAAGGATAGTTGATACATGTTCTCTGGAAAATAAGCTAACAAAATTCCTCAGAATTTAGAATTATTAACATCAGAAAATTGAAGCACCGTTATAAATTCTAAATCATTAATCTCTTTAGTCAAACAGGTCACGTAGAGTGGCTTGTACATGCGAACATGAATATTTGATTTATTGTAATATTAATAAATTTAGCAGACTTGGTATCTGGTTTGCAGATAAATGGATCAAGGGATTATTTGAAATAGCAGTTGCTGTGTGGGAAGTAATTCTGGGAAATGTTCCTTTACACATCAAAAACAGACAAACTGTATGCATTTTATGAGATATCATTCCATTCAGTAGAGGGTTAATGTCAACTTCAAGCCTCTTCAATCATCATTTGTAATTTGCACCTTATTAGCCATTGGTTGTCTCCCTTAGCAAGTGAATTGAGCACAAATTAGAATCATTGGAAAAAATTACAACCTTATTTGATCTTAAAAACATCCATGTTAATAATTTATCACCTGCCCTGCTTTTGAAATATCTGGAGCTTATTTTTCAAGCGGTTACAACCATGGTGTTTAAGAAATTATTTTGTCAACTATTTTCCTCTTTGCCTGGAACACGGTATTCCCTCTCTGGCGGTGCTGGCTCGAAGGGCCGAATGGCCTACTCCTGCACCCATTGTCTATTGTTACAATTCAACGATTTTCGATACTAACTGGTATTAAACAATGCCATGACTTCGTGTAGGGCAAATCATGCCGTAAAAACTTAATTTATCTTTTTGAGGTGATGACAAAGGTGAATGATGATGGTTGGGCAGTGGATGTTGCCGACAGACTTTAATACGACAATTGACATGGTCTTGTATTGTACGCCAATCTAGATGGTTAAGATGCATGGGATCCCTGGTGATTTAGTAGATTGGAATTGAAATTGGCTTCGCTATAGAAGATAAGAGAGTAATGGGGGAGATGTGTTTTTCTATGATTTGGACAAAATGGTAGTTGGGCCGATTAGTAAGTATGCACACAATACAATGGTGCTGTAGATAGTAAACACGATTGTCAAAGGATACAGCAGAATGTGAATCAGTTGTAGATATGGGGAGATAAATAAATGGCAGATAGAGTTTAATCCAATCAAATGTGAGGTGCTGCACTTTGGCATGACAAATGAAAAGGAAAATAATACAGTTAATGGTGGGACCCTTAAAAGCATTTATGTACAGATGGATGATGGAGTCCAAGGTCATAGCTCTCTGAGAGTGAGAACACAATTAAATAAGATGATAAAGGCAGCATGTCGTATGCTTGCCTTCAGACATCATAAGGAAGTTTGAAATGTCTCCAATGGCTGTTTCCAACTTCTATTGGTGCAGCAGAGAAAGCATCCTATCAGGATGCATCACAACTTGGTTTAGCAGCAGCTCCGCCCAAGACGGCAAGAAATTGCAGTATTGTGGATGTAGCCCAGTCTATGACACCAAACAGCTTTCCCGGATCCCCAGCCTATCAACTCCACCTACACTTCATTCTGCCTAAGGAAATCTGCCAATGTAAACAAGGCAGACATAAAATGCTGGAGAAACTCAGCAGGTGAGGCGGCACCTATGGAGAGAAGGAATAGGCGAGACCCTTCTTCAAACCGTAATCAATGATCATTTACATCACTCTTTGCACCTCACCCATTGGGAAGAAGACACAAAAGCTTGAAAGCACACGACACCAGATTCAGGAACAGTTTCTTCCCTGCAGCACCAAATTGAAGCCGCGGTCTCCGGTGGGGAAGAGCCGATTCTGGACTTATCTGGACTTTTTACCTTGTCTTTTTACCATCTGGACGCCCGCAGCGACGGCTGCAGAGGGTTGAGGTCCTGACCATGGGGGAAAATGGAGGAGGACTGGCCGATTTTTGTGCCTTCCACCACAGCGATGAATGCTGTGTGGATGTTTGTGCTAAATTTTTTGTGTGTTTTTGTGTGTTCTTTATCATTGTACCGCTGCTGACAAATTCATTTCACTTGCACTTTATGTGCAATGTGACAAATAAAATTGATTCATTGATTGATGAACAGTTGTCCCAGATGCTACGAGTGAAATTCATTGCACCATAGGCTATATTTTTATGTGCATTTTCTCTGTAGATAGTAATTTCTCCTGGGTAAAATGTCAACTACAACATTGTAACACTATATTCTACTCTCGTATTTTTCTCTTTGCACTATTTGTTGTACTTGTGTACGGTTGATTGTACTCCTGTATAGTATGATTTAACTGGATCAAGAGAAAAGAGTGTTTTTTGTCAATGTCCCGAAATGGAACAATGAGATGATTACTTACAGCAGCACAACAGATATGTAAACATAGTACTCTATAAAAGCTACAATAAACAACAAAAAAGGTTCAGTAAATACAAAATAAACAAATAAACAAACAATAATATTACAATTAGAAAAAATAATGCCCCCATGTCTATGCTAACAAAGTCTGAAGAAGGGTTCTGACCCAAAATGTCACTTATTCCTTTTCTCCATAAATGCTGCCAGAACCGCTGAGTTACTCCAGCTTTTTGGTGTCTATCTATGCAAACAAAGTTTTTTCCACTGTAACTCAGAACATGTCACAATAATGAACTAATACCAAGTTATGTAACAGCTGTCTATAAAACTGTGGTTAGGCCACATTTGCATGGAGTTCTGGTCAAGCATTACAGGAAGGATGTGGAGGTTTTTGAGAGGGTGTTTAGGTGGTTCACCAGGATGTTGCTTGGATGAGGGTTTTAGCTATAAGTTGACGTTGGATATTTGGACTGTTTTCTATGGAGCATCGGAGGTGGAGGGGAGACCCGATAGAACTACACAAACGTAAGGGAGGCATAGATATGGTGAAGTTAGAATCATTTCCCCAGTGTAGAAATGTGAAATACTAGAGAGCATACCTTTATAGGGGACTAGACCAAGTGGGACCCATTGGGTCCAGTCCCCTCAACGTGTGGTTGCGGAGGAGGAGGGAGTGGGGGGGGCCACCTGCGGCGTCACACACACTAACCACCCCCTTTGATATTATATTAATATTAATTCACTCCTTTTACCCCATCCCCGCCCATTCCACTCACGCATAGCGGGGAGAGAAGAGGGAGAGGGAGTCTTTGTGTAGTACCGTAATACTCTGTAAAAGGTGGCATGCATATTTGTGTAGTGAACGATATAAATGGCATGAATTCATAAGGGTTAATCTACAGCCTTCCTAGGAAGGAAGTGGCATGAAAAATACTGACAAGTAAAATCCAAAATATTTTACATTAAGAGCTAGTGGATAATTAGGAAATGTGAGACGTATAGGAACCCAAAGCAATAAACCACGAAGTGGAAATGGAGAACTTGGAATAGATTCTTAATGAACACTTTGCACTGGACATCACAAATAAGAGGGACAAATGATGACAAAGTTAAGAAGCAAGAGCATAAAATATTGGATCAAGTAGGAAAGGAACTGTTACTGCGTTTGGCATCTTTGGATAAATGAACAAGCCTAGATCAAATATCACAGACTGTTAAGGGAAGCAAGGGAAGAAATTAGAAGGCGTAACAAGGAAGTGCAGATTCTGGTTCACCAAAGAAAGACACTAAATTCTGGAGTAACTCAGCTGGTCAGTTGGCATCTCTGGAAAACACGACTCATGACGTTTCGGCTCAGGACCCTTCTTCACACCCAGAAGCATGGACTGTCATTTTTGAATCTTCCCTTTCCACTATCATGGCAAAAGAAATGATTTTGTCAATTGCTTCCAGGCAGTCTTGCAGTGGAGTGATTCCATCAGACCCATTTTCCTGTGTCCCTTCAATTTCTACACACACACACGAGATCTCCTTTGATTCTTTCCCATTTATGATAATTTACAATTGCCAAAGAAATGTAACATTGCACTTCACGATTTACATAAATACCACAACAATTATTTGCAACCTATCTGATAATTACGAGCGAGGTCAGACGATAGAGGACTGCTAACATATCAGTCTTTAAAAGAAAAGTTAGGGTACACAAAGCATAGAACAGTACAGACAGGAGGAACAAGTCCTTTAGCCACAACACGCATTCCAGGAATGGACAGACATTGATCACGTGCAGGTAGAGTTTATTAGCTTTATTTAGGTCAGACAACTTAAGCATCTCCAATAGTCAATACTATAAAAGTACTCTGAGAAGTTGAGGAGAAAGTTCTCAGCTAGTGACTCTTCTTCAGTTTGGAACGGCTTGCAAGAAATTACCAACTACAAGAGGAAAGCCCCCCGTTCTTTGGCCAATCGTCAGCTGACCAACGACCTGAATGAGTATTACTGCAGGTTTGAAATTTTCCTGTGTGTAATCCTTCTACACACACCCTCCTTTGATTCCCCAACCAACACATTGCCAGTAACATTGCACCAGATTCTACAAAAATGGACAACTGCATTTGCAACCTATCTGATAATTACGAGCGAGGTCAGACGATAGAGGACTGCTGACATATCAGTCTTTAAAAGAAAAGTTAGGGTACACAAAGCATAGAACAGTACAGACAGGAGGAACAAGTCCTTTAGCCACAACACGCATTCCAGGAATGGACAGACATGGATCACGTGCAGGTAGAGTTTATTAGCTTTATTTACGTCAGACAACTTAAGCATCTCCAATAGTCAATACTATAAAGGTACTCTGAGAAGTTGAGGAGAAAGTTCTCAGCTAGTGACTCTTCTTCAGTTTGGAACGGCTTGTAAGAAATTACCAGCTACAAGAGGAAAGCCCCCCGTTCTTTGGCCAATCGTCAGCTGACCAACGACCTGAATGAGTATTACTGCAGGTTTGAAAATCAGAAATGTAATCCTGGTACCCCCTCCCCCCTACCCAACCAACACAGCCAGACCCCAGTCTACAAATAATGGACCCTGCACCTTCTCCTTCCCATTCACCACTTCACACCTAAAGGCAAGACTCCAGTATGAAATGACTGGACCATTTCCCACCCCAACCAACACCCCACACCCACTCACAGCCTGACCTCAGTCTGCAAAGACTGTGCCTTTCTACACCCACCCCCCTCCAATCACCACTTCACACCCAATCATCCACTCCCCCTGTGCCACACAACATAACTTATCCAATATCAACAATAAAAATAGAGGAGGTGGAGAGGCTTTTCAGAGGACAAAAGAGCCAGAAATCTCCAGGACCTGACAATAGTTCCCCCTCTACTCTTAAGCTCTGTGCCAAACAGCTGGCACCGGTCTATACAGACATTTTCAACCAGTCCCTGCAAACATGTCCTGTCCCCCCTGCCTGCTTCAAAGTCTCCACTATTGTCCCTGTACCCAAAAAGGCTAGGATTACTTGCCTTAATGACTACAGGCCTGTCCCACTGGCCTCAGTAGTCATGAAGACACTCAAAGTATGTTTTAAAGTATGTTTTTAACGTTTCTTTGTGTGTTTTGTGTGGGGGGTGGTGTGTGGGGGTGAGGGGGAAACCGTTTCGGCCGCCTCCTCCATGGAGAGGCGACTTTTTCCAGGTCGCCTCCCCCGTGGCCTAACAGCAAGGATCGGCGCGGGCTTTCCTGGAGACGCGCCCGGGGCTTCAGCGGCGGGCGCAACGTGGACTCTCGGCGTGGAGCAGGTGAGCCCTCGCTGGGGCTCGCTGGAGGGGAGCGCTCCGTTTCGCTGGCCCGGGGCAGCCGGCAGCCTGAAGCCGCACGCGGTCTGCACAGCTCCAGCTGGCGCGGCGTCTACAGCCCGGGGGAAGAAGAAGCCATCACTGCCGGCCCGCGGCCAACTTCTACCGCGGGCGCGGTGACGACTTACCACCACCCGTGGAGGGGAGCTTCGACCGCCGGCCCTGCGGTCTGCGGTGCTTCTGGCTGCGTCGCGGCGGTAACTTTAAACTTTAAATCTCGACCGCCGGCCTGCGGCCTACACCAACTTAAAGCCGCGGTCTCCGGTGGGGAAGAGCCAATCCTGGACTTACCTGGACTTGTACCTTGTCCTTTTACCATCTGGACGCCCACAGCAACGGCTGCGGAGGGTTGAGGTCCCGACCACGGGGGAAAATGGAGGAGGACTGGCCAAATTGTGTGCCTTCCACCACAGTGATGAATGCTGTGGTGGATGTTTATGTTAAATTTTTATTGTGTTTTTGTGCATGTTCTTTATCATTGTACCGCTGCTGACATATTCATTTCACTTGCACTTTATGTGCAATGTGACAAATAAACCGTATTGTATTGTATTGAAAGGCTTGTGCTGGCCAAGCTGAAAAATATCACAAAACTCCCTGCTGGACCCTCTGCAGTTTGCATATCGGGCCAATAGATCTGTGGATGATGCAGTCAACCTGGGCCTACACTTCATCCTACAGCACCTAGATCGCCAGGGGACCTATGCGAAGATCCTGTTTGTTGATTTTAGCTCTGCATTCAACACCATTGTGCCAGAGCTACTACACTCCAAACTTTCCCAGTTGACTGTGCCTGAACCTCTTTGTCAGTGGATCACCAACTTCCTGACAGGAAGCAGCATGTGAGGCTGGGAAAGCACATCTCGGACCTGCAAACCCTCAGCATAGGAGCACCGCAAGGCTGCGTACTCTCACCTCTCCTCTACACTCTCTACACCAATGACTCCACAGACACCTCTGTCAAGCTTCTCAAGTTTGCAGACGACCCAACCCTGATTGGACTAATCCAGGATGGGGAGGAATCTGCCTACAGACAGGAAGTGTCACAGCTGGCGTCCTGGTGCCGTAGCCACAACCTAGAGCTCAATGCTCTTAAGACAGTGGAATTGATTGTAGACTTTAGGAGAGCTCCCCCTCCCCTCACCCTACTCACCATCAACGACACCAGCGTCACATCTGTGGAGACTTTTAAGTTCCTGGGAACCATCATCTCCAAGGACCTTCAGTGGGGGGCTACCATCGACTCCACAGTCAAAAAGGCACAACAGAGGATGTACTTCCTGCGGCAGCTGAGGAAGCACAATCTGCCACAGGCAATGATGGTCCAATTCTACACGGCCATCGTAGAGTCTGTTCTCACCTTCTCCATCATGGTCTGGTTTGGCTCAGCCACCAAGCACGACACCTGGAGGCTGCTGCGAATCGTCCGATCAGCAGAGAAGATTACTGGCTGCAACCTTCCGTCCATTGACGAACTGTACACTGCAAGGTCCAGGAAGCGAGCGGGCAAGATCATATCTGACCCCTCTCACCCTGGCCACAAATTCTTTGAATCACTTCCCTCTGGAAGGAGACTCCAGACTGTCAAAGCTGTCACAGACAGACATAAAAAAGTTTTTATCCACGAGTAGTTGCTCTACTCAACAGCCAAAAATCTGTAGCCTCCCTTTGATCTGGTATTTTGTTGGTTCACATGCTTGATCAATGGTGTTTTATCATTAATGTTTTATTATTATTAATGTTTAATGGTTTCTGAGTCATTCGTAACTGTCACTATGTCACGTTGTTACGTGGGCGGAGCACCAAGGCAAATTCCTTGTATGTGAATACTTGGCCAATAAACTTACTTACTTATATAGCTCAACATATATTTTTGATAATTCAACACAATCTATTGAATTGTGTTAATACAATTGTCTATTTACTTTCAAGATAGGGCTCTTAAAGATAGCAGTCAGGGGATATGGGGAGAAGGCAGGAACGGGGTACTGATTGGGGATGATCAGCCAGGATCACATTGAATGGCTCGAAGGGCCGAATGGCCTACTCCTGTACCTATTGTCTATTATAGACAATCGACAATAGCTGCAGGAATAGGCCATTCGTCCATCTATGGCTATAACTCTCTCATGGAATGGTAGATTTGCAGAGATTACACGTCTTCTGTGCATTAGATGATACCTTGCAACTCTTAACCTACATAACTCAACATAAAATGTGTGAAAGCAACAGACAGCTGCTCAAGTAAAAATTAAGTTTCCTGTTTATGCGTTTCATGTTCCTATCTTTGGCATAAAGAACCATTATGAGTCTTGAACAGTTAAAACAGGCAGCGAGTTAGATATGTTCTTCATTTAGATACACAAGTTTATACATTAACAACCTAGAACACTGAAACTTCATGTGATAAATGCAGAATTAAATCTACTCTGCCATTCGATCATGGCTGATCTATCTTCCCCTCTCAACCCCATTCTCCTGCCATCTCCCCATAACCCTTGAGACCCGTACTAATCAATAATCTATCAATCTCTGCCTTAAAAAGATCCATCAGCCTTCTGTGGCAATGAATTCTGCAGATTCACCACTCTGATAAAAATAAATCCTCCTCATCTCCTTTCTAAATGCATGTCCTTTTATTCTGAGGCTACAGCCTCTGGTCCTAGACTCTCCCACTAGTTGAAACATCCTCTCCACATCCACTCTATCCAGGCCATTCATTATTTGGTAAATAGACATGAGAAAAAAGATTAAACAAGTCCATTATTTGTTTTTATTCATCCCGTTAGGCATTGGTCCCTTGGGTGTGTTGCCCTCATAAATGCCTACGCCTACCTAACTCTAATTCCTTTATCTTTCTACCCTATTGCTACTGACCCAAGCTAAAATCTCTCGTGGATAACTTTCCATTTTCCAACCTTGGCCCGTCAAGATAATTTGTTAAAAGCAGTCATCTTCAGTTACCTATCCTTTTCTGCTGACCTTTCAGACTGTTGGATGCAAATCCTGCTATCTTCTTTCCCGTCTCATCATTCCTCACTGTACTTGAAATAAGACACTGTTCTTATTTCACGTCTACCCAGCAAAGCCATTGATTTAGAAGAACACTTACAAGTGGTTCAGCACATTAGATTCAGCACGTTGATGCAATGATAAAGAAACTCCTCCACTTCCTTAGCAGATGGAGGAAATCCAGTATGTTGACGAACAGTTTTGAATTTCAACAGAACTACGGTAGAGTGCATATTGACTGGTTGCATCACGGCCTGGTTCGGCAACCTGGAACGAAGGAGTTTACAAAAGGTGGACCCAATCCATCACGGGTACTGACTACCCTACCATTGAGGGGATCTATAGAGCACATTAGGTACTACACTCATATCAGCCACTTTGGCAGAGATACATTGTTCATATGTCCAATGCCAGGCTCCAAGAGCAGACACTATTCCAGAGTCTTTCATGGGAAGAAGGAGGACAAAGGAGAAGATTCAAAGAAGTTCTCAAAGCCCCCTTGAAAAAAATGCAACATCCCCACCCGCTCTTGCGATTCGCTGCCTTATGACAGTTCAAAATGGTTTAGGAGCATTCAGCATGGATTCATGCTGTAGTGTGCAGAACCTCATTAATAGTCTTGCTAATAGTCGTCTAATGATTTGCCCACCCCTCCAGGCACCCCAAATCCAAAAGACCACCTGGTTCACACACTGGCCCCATTGGCAACCTGAGAACCCACAAAAATGGAGTGAAAGCAAGTTACCCATGATCATGAACAACACCCTACCTAAGAGTCAGCTATTGTGGCACCAGATTCTTGAATTGTCTCCTTGATGCCTTCACAAGAACCACCTCTGACGAACCCTTCAGTCACCCATCTTAAACATTCTACCATCCTCAGACATAATTAACCATTAGGGATATTTACAAGTTCACAGATGACCCCACAGTAAATGGCCCAAGTCTAAAGAAGATAGAACACTCAGTAACATGGTTGTCAAGACAACAACCTTTCTTTAATGTCAGCAAGACGAAGGAGCTGGGTATTGACTTCATGAAGCAAGGTGGAGCACATGCCCCAATCAGCATTAATGGCGAGGCATGCAAATGGTTAAGAGCTTTAAGTTCCCAATATCACTAATAATTTGCCCTGGACTAACCACATTGAAGCCAGGGAAAGAAAGCATGCCAACACCTCTGCAACAACCACTACCAATTTCGACAGATGCACCACAGAAACCATCTTACAGAGGAGCACCACAGCTTTGTTTGGCAACAGTTCTGTCAAAGACTGCAAGACTATTCAGTGAGTTGTGGATGTTTCCCAGTCTATCACATACAGTGGCTTGCAAAAGTATTCATACCCCTTGAACTTTTCCACATTTTGTCACGTTACAACCACAAACGTTAATGTATTTTATTGGGATTTTATGTGATAGACCAACACAAAGTGGTGCATAATTATGAACTGGAAGGAAAAGTGGTTTTCAAATTTTTTTACAAATAAAAAAACTGAAAAGTGTGGCGTGCAAAAGTATTCAGCCCCCTTTACTCTGATACCCCTAAATAAAATCCAGTGCAACCAATTGCCTTCAGGAGTCACCTAATTAGTAAATAGAGTCCACTTGTGTGTAAGCTAATCTCAGTATAAATACAGGCTGTTCTGTGAAGGCCTCAGAGGTTTGTTAGAGAACATTAGTGAACAAACAGCATCATGAAGCCCAAGGAACACACCAGACAGGTCAGGGATAAAGTTGTGGAGAAGTTTAAAGCGGGGTTAGGTTACAAAAAAAAAATATCCCAAGCTTTGAACATCTCACGGAGCACTGTTCAATCCATCATCCGAAAATGGAAAGAGTATGGCACAACTGCAAACCTACCAAGACATGGCCGTCCACCTAAACTGACAGGCCAAGGAGAGCATTGATCAGGGAAGCAGCCAAGAGGCCCATGGTAACTCTGGAGGAGCTGCAGAGATCCACAGCTCAGGTGGGAGAATCTGTCCACAGGACAACTATTAGTGCACTCCACAAATCAGGCCTTTATGGAAGAGTGGCAAGAAGAAAGCCATTGTTGAAAAAAAGCCATAAGAAGTCCCGTTTGCAGTTTGCCACAAGCCATGTGGGGGACACAGCAAACATGTGGAGGAAGGTACTCTGGTCAGATGAGACCAAAATTGAAGTTTTTGGCCTAAATGCAAAACGCTATGTGTGGTGGAAAACTAACACTGCACATCACCCTGAGCACACCATCCCCACTGTGAAACATGGTGGTGGAAGCATCATGCTGTGGGGATGCTTTTCTTCAGCAGGGACAGGGAAGCTGGTCAGAGTTGATGGGAAGATGGATGGAGTCAAATACAGGGCAATCTTGGGAGAAAACCTGTTAAGAGTCTGCAAAAGACTTGAGACTAGGGCGGAGGTTCACCTTCCAGCAGAACAACGACGCTAAACATACAGCCAGAGCTACAATGGAATGATTTAGATCAAAGCATATTCATGTGTTAGAATGGCCCAGTCAAAGTCCAGACCTAAATCCAATTGAGAATCTCTGGCAAGACTTGAAAATTGCTGTTCACAGACGCTCTCCATCCAATCTGACTGAGCTTGAGCTATTTTGCAAAGAAGAATGGGCAAAAATTTCAGTCTCTAGATGTGCAAAGCTGGTAGAGACATACCCCAAAAGACACAGCTGTAATTGCAGCGAAATGTGGTTCTACAAAGTATTGACTCAGGGGGGCTGAATACTTTTGCATGCCACACTTTTCAGATTTTTATTTGTAAAAAAAATTGAAAACCATGTATCATTTTCCTTCCACTTCACAATTATGCACCACTTTGTGTTGGTCTATCACACAAAATCCCAATAAAATACATTTACGTTTGTAGTTGTAACGTGACAAAATGTGGAAACGTTCAAGGGGTACGAAAACTTTTGCAAGCCACTGTAGACCAGCCTTCACCATCGATTATCCTACACTTCACGTTTCGGCTCTGCTGGAGCCCCAAGTATGGGCTTCTGGAATGTGCATTTTCCGTTCAGAGTATTATTCCAAGGTCAATTCACCAACAATTCTGCAAATGGCAGTGGCTTCCATTTTCCCCAAACTAAACAGGGCTTTTTTAATTTTCAAACACTTACATTAACATTACATTTCAATCCAATTTTAATTTTAAAACTACTTCTGAAAGAATTCAGAGACTTGCCTTCCATAACCAATGACTAACAATAATCTACTATATAGAAAAAAAACCCATTAACATTGTAAAGTATTATGCAAAAAATATATTTAACCACACAAGTGTTGAAACAGGAACTATGTTATCATATGCAGCACAAATTATCTATTTTTGGTCAAAATACAGCATTAACTTACTTAACGTTAAATTTGTACAATTGGTGATTGTTCAAGAATCAGCACCTCATGATACTTTCATTCATTTTATTAATCCATCGGAGTTTGAACTAGTCACCTAACTAATTAATTGTAGAAAGCTGTGAAAAACAAATTGATATTTTGAATGTCATCCATTCCTGATAAATTAAAAATATTTTCAATGAAGGTCAGAAAGACACATTTCACCACTATAAAATTTACTTAAGAGAAAATACCAACATAAAGCAGGTTCAAGAGACTGGGAAAGGAAAATTAATGGTCCCTTAATTTCTTCTTGGCACATGTGTTCGTAAAAGAAACAAAATCCAAGATCACTGTAGAAAAGTTACTGTGCAATCTTATTAGATACATTTTTATGTGCAAAATATCACTGCTTTCAGAACAGTGACTCCATCTCATTGTGCATAACATTGTTCTGTTCAACAACTTCAACAGTCAAGGGAATTTAATCATCAAATGCACCGGGACTGGAACAATGAAAGTATTACTCGCTGTACCTTGATCCAATAAATTCTGTTATACTAGGTAACCCACTCTCCATTAGTGCAGGCCAAAGTATGTAACGCAACCCTAATAAACTAGAATGTACACAAAAATGCTGGAGAAACTCAGCGGGTGCAGCATCATCTATGGAGCGAAGGAAATAGGCAATGTTTCGGGCCGAAACCCTTCTTCAGACTTGGCTGGCAGGCTCGAAGTTCCCGAATTCGCATGGCCTCAACTAGGTCGCGGAAAAATGTTCAGCATGTTGAAATTTTTTCCGCAAGTAAAATTTGGTCGGCATGTTTCTTTTGAACTCGTAGTGCACTGGAGTTTGGTCGCTACTTAGTTACAGGCAGTCGAGGGCAGCCGTAGGCATTCTCCTTCGCTGACCGGGCATTTTAATTTGCTCATTTGAGTTTTCAGGAACAAGGAAAACCTACCGATAGGTAAAATGCCCGCTAAACTTTATTATACTTTTTAAAGGTGTCTCCACTCCTTCTCCTTCTCCCCCCCCCCCCCCCCCCCCTCGCTCTCTAAAGGACTTACCGTTACTGTGCACCTGTTTTACCTTCATCTTCATCGCGGGGGGGGGGGGATGTTTCCGTGTCTGTGTGATCCAGCTTGCGGTTTCAACGCGGATGGTCAATCCAGCTCTAGGCTTTCCAGGCGAGTGCCCTCGTGCTTGAAGGTCGAAGACACTCTTAACTTGCGGATTAGGGCGCCCAAGTGGGACGGCCCCTTAAGGATTGCTCTTCAGTTAATCCAAATTGCTGTGTTGCAAACTAGTTCAGCTTGTCCTTCCTGGTTTGATTCAGTGGTTTATTTCTTCACCCAGTTCCAACCTTGGGACAAAGGATGACACTGGCAGAGTGAGTTAGATTAATCAGCAGTGGAATGAATCTGCTTTCTCAGAGAATATTGGTGTTTGTGCCGTTTGCAGACACAGGGTCATGGAAACGATGTGTACGAGGCTTGCATTGAATTTTAAGAAGCTTGTTAGTTAAGAATCATGCTGCAAGTATTTGTTAATATTAGTAGTACAAGAGCCAGGTGGTTAATTGGAAGAAGCTGTTCGTGACCAGTTTCCAGGCTCCTGCACCTTCTTCCTGATGGTAGCAGCAAGGTCAGAGAGTATGGCCATGGTGGCACGAGTCTTAATGACATTATCTGCCTTATTGAGGCGGTGCTTCCAGGAGATTCCTTTGATGTTGGAGAGGTCAATGGGTCAATGTCTGTGATAAACGGTGCAATGACCCCACTGTTTGCAGACTTCTTCAATCTATGGCATTTAAATTACCGAACCAGGCCACGATGTTAGTTAGTTTGGTCTTCACCGCACACCGGTGAAGGTTCAAAAGTATGTTCAGCGACGTTGGGTCTGCTTCTACTTCTGAGACTGTAGAGGCATTGATAAACTTTCTTTGTAAATATACTAATGTAATGGGGCCAGGATAAATCAGAGGCACAAAAAAAAGCTGGAGTAACTCAGCAGGGCAGGCAGCATCACTGGAGAGAAGGAATAGGTGACATTTCGTGTCGAGGCCCTTCTTCAGACAAGTTCTTCTTCGAGTCTATAGATGGGTCTCGACCCGAAATGTCACCCATTCCTTCTCTTCAGAGATGTTGCCTGTCCCGCTGAGTTACTCCAGCTTTTTGGGTCTATCTTCGGTTTAAACCAGCATCTGCAGTTCCAGACACACTGCCATGGTAAGAGATTAGTATGAGGAAAGGGGAAATACTTTTCAAGGAAAGTTTTCAAAGCCTCTTTGGAGAAACTCCAATATTCTCACCAAATTGTGGGAATTCCAGCTGTGACCAATGAAAATGGATAAGCAGCACCAAGATTGGCACTGAGAATCTTTGAACTCCGTCAAGAACCACAAAAGCCCATGGAGAAAGGGGAAGAAGTGCACCACCTGCTAGATGACCTATCTATCTATTATCTGTAGTGGCCATTTGGCCTGTTTTGCATGTCATTGATGATGGCAAGTGCCTTTAAATTTTAGACTGCCTGCTATATTGTGGGTGGGATTTATGACATGTTTTTGGGCGTCTTTGGAGCTTAGATGCTTGCGCAGAAGTTTAGTTTTTAAGATTAGTTTGGAGCGACCATGGGGAAGGTTAACCTTTCTACCATGTAAGATCATGCGGGCCATGCGAGGTCCACGGGAGATTTAAAGGAGATCATGCCAGATCTTGCCAGTGTTACGGAGACACAAGGAGTTTTCTAATGTCTAAAGTAATAAGCTGGAGTTCAAAGAAGATTGTAGTAACGAGTCGGAAGAAACTTGGATGTATCTTACGGTTTTCTGTCAACAATAAAGCATTTAATCATCAAAAGACTGTTTTGAAGTCATATCTGAGAAGAAGCTCTGAAGGTCTCTGTGAGTGAGCTTGCACGCGTTTAGAAGACACCCTCTTCCACCATTCTCATCCAAATAGCAGCTAGGGTGCTAATTACCTGAAAGATATGAAAATCTGCCGCTACACTATCTCCATCAAGACGCCCTTCAGTCCCACCGGTTACTAAGCCCACAGGTCCCCCCATATTGATCTCATCCACCTTGGGAAAAATCTACAGAAATGAATTCATGTCACCCTTTTCCCCAAAATTATTGTGCATGACTGAACAGCCAAAGAACCTTGTTCACTCAATCCGAATCTTATTTTATTATTTGCCTAAAAATTAGCAATTGATATTCATTTATTTCCTCAATAACCATATTTAGAAAGCATCAGATAAAGACAACTTAAATTCTCACTGCTAAGACAGCTTCTCTGGAAAGGAGCTGACCTGGCTATCAAGTAAGTTTCCAACTGAGATGACACATTTATTTCTCCAAAGTCAATAATCAGCATTCTTGGCTCTATGCCTTCTCTCGTCCCGTAGTTATTTTAATCACTGCTTTGGAAACTTTTAAAAGATCCATCTCATTTTGCTTGTAAAAGTTCAACTTAAGATTCACATCAAGCAGTTTATAGAAGATAATAAAACTAACTATTCATTAGAAATTTCTTAAAAGACATAACCTAAAGTGGGCTTTATCCTATGAACTCGTAATGCTTAGCTCTCTCAACTCACTGTTCCTCATTTTAGCTTTGCACATTTCCTTTCTACACCACCTGCCCAATTTTCTCCCCAAAATACTCCTGTATACACATCTGTCTGTCTTCCAATTACTATCAGCAGTGTGGTTACATTATTATTGGGAAATTCAATGCTTATATCATTGTATTGATGTGTAGCATTACTATACATCTGAAAGTAACAATGGATTAAAATGTATTCTAAGAGTCATTTTGAAAATAATAGATTTCTTTATAGTGAGAGGCAAATGAAGTAATCATATTTTTGATCTTTGCAGTTTCAAAAAGCAATTTCTGCAATACATCCCACCCATTTCAACCCTGCTGCTACATCTCAACACCTCGGTGCTCTTTTCACAGCTCGCAAAACTTTGTTCATTCTCATCCACATTGCGCATTCAAACACTGTACATTACATTTTTGATCAAGTGTAATTAAATCATCAATAAAACAGCAACCAATCCTTTCCAGATAGCTGTAAAACAACAACTGAAATTGCAGCCTACCACATTAAACACCGAGTGTGCTGTTCTGATCGTCCCATTATGGGATGCGGCTTTGAAGAAGATGCCGAAGAGGTTTATCAGGATTTTGCCCGAATTAATCAATCAATCAATCAACCTGCAAACACGCCTCAGCACTGGTGAGTAAGGCAAGGCAGCACCTTTACCACCTCAGGCAATTGAGGAAATTCAAGAGTGTCTCCGAGGATCCTCCAGTGCTTCTACGCAGCGACGGTGGAAAGCATCTTGTCCGGGAACACCCCTGGTTCGGCAAATGTCATCTTGCAAGCAACAGTTGTACAGTGCAAAATGAAAAGACGTTTCCCAGGGAATACCGGAGCATCGCACATGAAATTTAAAACATTTCACACATAATAATACTAAAAACAATCCAGTCCCTGATGGAACAGTATAAATAGTTAAAAGCAGGTAAAACAACAACTTTAAAATACAGTAAAACCAATCATAAAAATGTCCGGGGCAGCTGATTTTTGAGTGGCCAGTTATTAAAGTGTCCGTGCCAAGCCGCAGAATCAGGTGACTGAGTACAGAGTACAGAGTACAAGGCAATTGGAAGACAAACTCGGATTGTTTTACATGGAGCGAAGGCAGAGGAGAGACCAGAGGGGAGTTTTTAAAATTTTGAGAGACACATATTAAGTCAGAAACTTTTTCCGGCAGGGTGCAAATGTCAAATGCTAGTGGAGTCAGCTTTAAGGCAAGGGAGGGGGGGGGGTGGGGAGTTTAACAGGAGATGCACATGGTGAGTTTAGTTTTTCCCACAAAGAGGGATCTAAGTGTAGAATATTCTGATGTGGACGTGGTAATTAAGAGGTCACATGAATATTTAGGGAATGGAAGGATATTGAGCACAATCATGACAGAAAGGGCGAGTTCATGTAGGCATCATGTATGGCACACACACGGTGGGCCAAAGCACCTGTCGCTGTGCTGAACTGTTCTATGTTCTGATTCTTCTTCAGGCTGTCATTGTGCAGATTCTCTCCTCCCCACATAACCACATTTCTTTCTGCTGTCCTTAAACCTCTTAAATCACAACGTTTGCAGACTCTTTCTTGCTTCAGAGCTTTTAAAACCCAATCCGTGTCCCGTGTAAGCAATGCTTCCTCTTTTTCATCTGTTTAATCTTGCGGTGAGACTGCATTGGGGATTTTTGACTGTTATCACATTGTCCCAATTGATGCGACTCCCTCCCTCTCCCTCCCTCTCCCTCCCTCTCTCACACACACAGGTGATTAGCTCCAAGGTACACACAAATGGTGGAGAAATTCAGCGGGTGCAGCAGCATCTATGGAGCGAAGGAAATAGGTGACGTTTCGGGCCGAAACCCTTCTTCAAACTGATAGGGGGGGGGGGGGGGGGGGGGGGGGGGGGGGGGGGGAAGGAAGGAAGGAAAAAGGGAGGAGGAGGAGCCAGAGGGTGGGAGGATGAGAGGAGACAGCTCGAGGTTTGAGGAAGGGGAGGAGACAGCAAGGGCTAGTAAAATTTGGAGAATTCAATGTTCATGCCCACCGGACGCAGGCAACCCAGGCGGAATATGAGGTGCTGTTCCTCCAATTTCCGGTGTTGCTCACTCTGGCAATGGAGGAGACCCAGGACAGAGAGGTCGGATTGAGAATGGGAGGGGGAGTTGAAGTGCTGAGCCACCGGGAGTTCAGGTAGGTTCTTGCAGACTGAGCGGAGGTGTGGTGATTAGCTCTGACTGTTCTGTTGGTATTCAAACGATTATCAGGAGCACATCAACCATGTCAAATGTAATGTATGATAATAAAGGGCTTGTCCCACCAATATGTGATTGCATGCGTCTAGCGCGACCAAACGTGGTCGCTTGAGGCGTACGGCCGCGCGGAGGCCGGTCCAACTTCTAACCGCGGGGGCGTAGAGTTGTGCGGGGCTCCGAAAATACCGCACTGTTCGAAAATTCCTCGCGCCAACGGACTGTCGGCCCGCAGGCACATTGAGGGCATACGCAGCGTCTTGACGGCGAACGCCTAGCGCGTGGCGTTTTGTGATGACGTCACCACCCAGCGTGCCGTTGCGTGATGACGTCGCTGCCCGACGGCGTGCGACGTCCAAATTCAGTTGGCCCTCCTCCTGCCCAGCTGATTGGTGAGTACGACGTAAATTACGTCACGCGCGCGAACTTTGCGCGTATTTACCGCAAACTCTGCATCCGTTTGGTCGCGCTGGACGCATGCAATCGCATGCTGGTGGGACAGGCCCTTTAACAATAGTGAGAAAAGTAACAACCAAAGATGCATCTCAGAGTTAGAGATGGGAGACTCAATCTATACCATATATTGGTCCTGGTTTATTATTGTCAGGTGTACCGAGATTCAGTGAAAAACTGTTCCGTCTGCAATCCAGGCAAATCATACCATACAACCACAACATACACAAGCATAACATGTGCAAAAAGAGAATGGAAAATATGTACAGAATATGTTACAGCTACAAAGAGAGTGCAGATCAAAAATCAAAAATGCAAGGACAACAATGGGGTAGATTGGGAGATCAGGGAGCACATATTATAGTCTGAAATTTCAGTGCATCAGTTGTCAAAATAAAGCCAATACCACTATTTTGCTCCAACTATTAAATTATATGATTCATTTTGTCAGAGTTAAAACTGCTCAATACGTTCACATCAAAACAACAATTACTCACTCGACTATCTGCGTCAAAGCTCATATGCAAGACCCATTCAGCCGGTTTTGTGACAGCTGAGCAAAATTTGTTTCCAGTTGCACGTTCAGACCTTATTAACACCATATCCTCATTAACACATCTGTCCCTGAGCTCAATCCACAAACTCTTCTTTATACATCTCCGGTTTGTGCACTTTTGCCCTTGGATTTGCCCAACTCTGGTGATCATGCGGTCATCCACATAGCAATGACCTTTGGAAGTTCATAAAATCATGAAGTGCCTAGATAGTCACATTCTTTTTTCGGGTAGGGTAGGCGAAAACTTGAGAGCATCATTTTATAGTAAAAGGAGAAAGATTTAAAGGGGATCTGGGGGCCACGCTTTTCACATAGATATGTGGAACAAACTGCCAGAGAAAGTGGCAGAGGCAGGTTTAAAAGCTTAAAATACACCCAGATAGGAAAGTTTTAGAGGGATATGGGAAAAACACAGGCAATTGGTACTAGGTTAGATAGGCAGCTTTGTCAGCTTGGACAAGTTGGGCCATACTATGTGAACTAGACGATGAGAAAATAAAGCTTCAGACAAGGAAAATGAGAATTGGAGAAAAAACCTAAAACAAATTTTTCTGTGTAAAAACATAAATACCATGCCCCTTCCCCTGAACCCCATTAATTAAAAAAAATGCAATATTAGCACGTTATGTTTTTGTTTACAATTATTGATACTCTAATACTTTCAACCCACTTTAAGAAATGAATGCATGCCTTCGGTTGAGATTTCTATCCAAAATGGATAGCACAGATGGATTTCAGATAAGAATGGGTTAAAGGTTGGGCACTTCCTCCCCACAAAATCAATTTAACTCTACTGCTTATTTTGTAAGAATTCAAATGTAGAAAATGTGCCGTTTGCACCTAGTAAAACCATACATCACTTAGAGAGCATCATCCATCAGGTTTTGGACCAGAGATCAATTTTTATGAGTATCCTATGAATTCTTTCAGCAATGTGGAGCCATTTTTCATAAAAAATTCACTTTAAAGTTTTGACCAGCAGATAAACAATAGCTCAAGCTACAGACACACCTATGTATAAACACAGCTGTCATTTCTACATGGTGACAATGGCCAATGTATAAAAATGACCTTTATTAAAATCTCACAATGTGCACATTAACCACGTGATTTTTTTCTATTACAAATCTCAAATTGTGGAGTACAAAGGCAAATAAATAAATGATGGGTCTTTGTCCCAAACATTATGGTGGGCACTGTAAATAGGTGATACAGAATGTAGAATCACTCAAAACTGATGGGAGGGAGAGACTCGTTTACCAGATTTATTGAATTTCAGTAGTCTGTGAACTCATGCTAACCAATCAATGGGATGCAAGCAGAAGCCTCCACGTGGCGCATCCCGGGCAATGCTGACGACAGAAACTGTACCACAGTGACCGACTGAAGTAGCCAATTCTGTAAGCACCGACCGTCAACCGTCACTGACCGACCCGAAAGACGTGATATAGAAGATGGCCGGACAAGAGGAAGAAGAACCAATCAATGGTTGAGACAGCCTACTGTTCTCATAGACTAGCTGCGGAACTTACCAGAGGAAGACAGCGAGTGCCCATAGAATAAGCAAAGAGTTCAAAAGCAGCAAATGAGAAAGGGAAAATATAGGTGGCACAGCAGTAGAGTTGCTGCCTCACAGCGCTTGAGATCGGGTTTGATCCCAACTACGGGTGCTGTCCCCGTGACTGCGTGGGTTTTTCCTCCGAGATCTTCGGTTTCCTCCCACCCTCCAAAAGCGTACAGGTTTGTAAGTTAATTGGCTTGATATACATGCAAATTGTCCCGAGGTAGACACAAAATGCTGGAGTAACTCAGCGGCACAGGCAGCATCTCTGGAGAGAAGGAATGGGTGACGTTTCAGGTCGAGACACTTCTTCAGACTTTGTCCCTAGTTTGTATCGGTAATGTTATGTGCGGGGATCACTGGTCGGCGTGAAATCAGTGGGCCAAAGGGCCTGTTTCCACGCTGAATCTCTCAACTAAACTAAACATAAAGCCTGTTAAATGAGAGATCATTATACATCAGGACTAACTATATTTGTTATTCAAATTATAATGTCATACACATTAATAATTCTATAGCACCGAATGTCACTTTTGTGTTATTAGAAATTATAAAATGATTTAATATCAGATTTACTGGCAATCGTACAAGGTTGATGGGCAAACGTGCTTCTGAGCTTTACAGTTTACACGTTGCAACATTCATCAACAAGTCACATATACTACAGGACTTTCTAATGAACACATTGTGTATTCTGTCAAGGTTAAATAAACTCATTTCTCCAGCTCGGCTGACTGATCTAACATAAATTCTGACATGACTGCACGACAATGGCACAAGCACAATAAAACAGTTTTTCACTCTCATTTCACGGATTCAAAGTATTCAACCTTTACTAAAAACATATTTCACAATCAATTATTCTGTGAATGGATAACATTTCATCAGGAAATTTGTATCTGTGATAGTAAATCATTTAAAGCTAACCTATGCTATGTATGAGGACACAACCTTTCTTTGTAAATCGCTGGAAAAAAAATGAAGACATAATCAATACCACCTCAAAACATTACAGGCCGACAAGCATTGCAAGATATGTGAAGAAGTGCAAGGTGTTGGAAACTCAGAACAAAAAGTGTTTCTTCAGAAATACTGTCAGTTAATAGTCTGCTGCAGTATCAGTAACCAATATTGCATGGCCTATCTACCAACGATTCACATTCCAATTTTAAAAACTTATGAATCAACTGACTCAGGCCCAAGGGAGCAGCATTTCTTAAAGCAGGATATCTAATTTAACTCTGTTGAGGACTTTGAGGATACTTATACAGGTGCCCAACCTTTTATCCGGAGTTCCGGAAACCGAAAAGCTCCGAAAACCGGACATTTTTTCCAGGATGTCGTCTGCACACCAAAGCTCGCGTTTGGCGCAAAACTTGACCCGAAACGACCCACGGTCAACCCAGGTCTGTACTACTGTAGCGACTGCCTCCTCTCCGGAGACCAGGGAGACACTTACACCTCTGTAAATCATTGCTTAAATGTTAGTCAGTTAGTTTGGAGGGCTTTTATGTGAAGGGGGGGGGGGTGAAGAGGGAAACTTTAATTCTTAGTCCCCTACCTGGTCGGAGAGGCGGGGAGCAGGCAATGCCTTACCGGGTCGCCGTGCAGTAAGCTCCGGAGCGCTGTGGCCGCTGACTCCCAACATCGCGTAGCTGGGGCTGCGGGCGTCCGGCCGCGGGTGGCGCCGGTTGTAGCTCTGACCCCGGCAACTCCACCCCTGGCTGCGCGGCGCTCCAAATCCAGCGCGGCCCGCGGCCGGACGCCCGCAGCCCCAGCTCCGCGATGTTGTGTGTCGGCGGCCACAGCGCTCCGGAGCTTACCGCACGGCAACCCGGTAAGGCATTGCCCGCTCCCCGCTGGTATCCCAGTGCTGCGACGCCGCCGACTCCCAACAGCCGCTCCAGACTTTTCAAGCCGCCCGCGCTACCTACCTAATCTACGCTAAAAATCTTCCATTATCCGAAAAATTCCGAAATCCGAGAAGTGTCTGGTCCCAAGGCTTTCGGATAAAAGGTTGTGCACCCGGACTACTAAATTCTGAAGAACTCGCAACCAAAAATTTCAAGACCCAAGTGTGCAATCCCACCAGCGAACCCCCAGTGGGGGAGACACATGAAGCCTCAAGATATAATTAACCTATATAACTAAAAATTATTATTCTGAGTCATGATACTGGAATTTTTCTAATTATCAATCTTATAAAAAGCTTTAGTGACCTTAAAACATTTAAACAGAGTAAAAGTTTATAGTTTGTAATAAAGCCTCATTCTATTGGGGGTTTTTTGGAGTTGTTAGGTCTCCGCTAAACTACATACAGTGTCCTTTCTTATATATTTCAAACCAACATGAATGAATGTTCCAACTGCTATTAAAGAGAAAAATTATGCTTTTGTTCAACTTTCAGAATTGCAGAGCGGTGAGCAAATTGACTAAAAATTATATATTACAAGAGGACATGGAGGGAAATGGGATGCACTGATATAAGGTCACAGTATAGTTAAAGGAAAATATATATATTCCTCTGCAGTTATGAGCAGATGCATTGCCTGCCAGGCATCCAGGTTAAATACATTACTTAATAACTGCTTAACTGCCCAATCATCAATTACTCTTTTCGCTGTTTACAATGACTTTATATTGGATTGCCAACATAAAAATGATATCCCTTTCCTTACTTGCAGCTTTCTGCTAGTTATCCAAATTTCTATATAATGCAACATAACAAAATAGACAATAAACAAGAGGTGCAGGAGCAGGCCACTCAGCCCTTCGAGCCAGCACCACCATTCAATGTGATCATGGCTGATCATCCACAATCAGTACCCCGTTCCTGCCTTCTCACCATATCCCTTGACCGCTATCTTTAAGAGCTCTATCTAACGCTCTGTTGAAAGCATCCAGAGAATTGGCCTCCACTGCCTTCCAAGGCAGAGAATTCCACAGATTCACAATTCTCTGGGTGAAAACGTTTTTCCTCATCTCCGTTCTAAATGGCCTACCCCTTATTCTTAAACGGTGGTCCCTGGTTCTGGACTCCGCCAACATCGGGAACGTGTTTCCTGCCTCAGCATGTCCAATCCCTTAATAATCTTATAAGTTTCAACAAGAAACCCTCTCATCCTTCTAAATACCTCCAACACCATGAATTCCTATCTTGCAACTTAAACCTTTCAAGGCACAAATGCCTTTTCGAAGTCCGGATATAACATGTCAACTCGTTCCCCTCTAGCCACTCTGGCCAGAGTATCCTCAAAATATTCTAATAAATTTAGAGTTATGGTCATTCAGCACGGAAAAAGGTGTTTCGGCCCAGCTGTTATCAGGCAACTGAATGGTCCTCTCATCAGCTAGAGCGTGGGCCTGACCTCCCATCTATTTCATTGGAGATTTGAACTTTCTTTAACAGGACTATCAGACTTCAATGTTACATCTTTGCACAAAATGTTGTACCCTTTATCGTGTACATTTGCTTTGTGGATAGCTTGATCGCATTCATGTATAGTCTTTTTATTGACTGGATAGCACGCATACAAAACCTTTTAACTGTGTCTCAGTACACATGATGATAATAATAATAAACAAAATAATAACTAAGTGTGTCCATACCAATGGAGATACTCCATCGAAGCAAGATCCATTTGCACATGCTTAGCCCATTTCCTTCTAAATCTTTCTGATCATGCATCTATCCAAAAGTATTTTAAATGATGTTATTGCATATGCCTCAACTACTTCCACTAGCAGCTCATTCCATAGTGAATCTATTCCATCCCCGAGTGAAAAGCAATTGTGAGATGCGATTTCCCCTCATGATGCCATGCCCACTTTGCATGATTAGAAAATGATTTTCCAAATGTGCTGATATTACTTCCTGAATAATTGATACTAATATTTTTCCAACAACAGAAGTTAGACTAATTGGCCTAAAGTAATCTGTTTTCCACCTCCTTCCCGTTTAAAATATGGACATTGAAAAGCAAAAGTAAAGTAGAATCCTTTGAGAAGTACAGGGAGTGTAAGAGTGCACTCAAGAGGGAAGTTAGGAGGGCAAGCAGAAGAAACTAGATAGCTGTGGCAAATAAGGTGAAAGGAGAAGGCAAATAAATACTATACATATTCACAAAGAGTAACTTAGTAAAGAATAGGGCCCCTTAAAAATCGATGAGGTCCTTTGTTTAAGGGAAAGAAGCGTAATCCAGGAAATTATAGGTCAGTGAGCCTTACATCAATGGTGGGGAAGATACTGGAATAGATTCTTAGGGATAGGATTTATTCACATTTGGAAGAGAATAAGTTTATTAAGAACAGTCAACATTTTGTTCGTGGCAAGTCATGCCTTACAAATTTGATTTGAGTACTTTGCAAAGGCGATGAAGGTAATTGGTGAGGGTTAGGTAGTTAATGTTGTCTGCATGAATTTTAAAAGGCATTTGACAATATCCCTCATAGAACACCGATCCCGAATATAATGATGCATGGGATCCACGGTGTCTTGGTAGCTTGGATTCAGAACTTACTTACCTATAATAGAGTGTAGTGGTAAAGGGTGCTATTCTAACGGAATGCCTGTAAATAGTGGTTTTCTGCCGGGGGGGATATAGAATACGATAGATGCTGTCTATGTGGACATCAGCATGGCCTTTGATAACATATTGCATGGTAGGATGAACTGGAAGGTTAGATCACATGGAATCAAGAGGGTTAGCCACTCAGGACATAATTGGCTTGAAGGTGGGAGAGGATGGTGCGTAGAGAGTTGTTTTTCACACTCACGGACTGCAACAAATGGTGCGCCACAAGGATTGGTGCTGGGTCGAACCATTAAGAATTTGGATGAGAATGTGGGTAGTATAAGCACTAAGTTTGCAAATGAAACTAAAACTGGCTGTATAGTGGACAGTGACACATCTTGGAGATCTTAATCAACTGGGCAAATAGGCCGAGGATAATTACTATCTATTTGGGGAAACATTCAAAACAAGTTATCAGTTGTGGTCTGGCCTACCAGACCATTGTGTAAATCAATGGTGTATCCAAGCTACCTTACATATAGAACCCGAGGCAACAGATGAGTCAATGGTCCCCACTTCTCCACTCTTCCTTGTCCTCTTTACCTTCGTACAATTCCTTCTAAACATGCAATCCAACGTGACAATGACAGAACTGTTACCGTCAGCAACACAAAAGAATCCCGAGCAAGAGATTGGCAAAGTACACACACACACTTCTAGGAAACCTACAGGTTGGTCTATTGCGAAAGATGGAAACGGAGTCATGGTAATTATTCCATGGACGGCAGATACATCTGACAACAATAAAAATGTAATTTTAAACAAATAGATGATCTTGCGCTTACATGAAATGTTTACTATTTCTGGCAAAGGGATGGTACATGTGTAAAAGTGGAAAATAAAAATCAACTCGGATGGTTATATCCTCCAACCTCGTTACTCTAGATCGGTCACACCTGATTACCTCTGTAATGTGAAGAAACAGATGCTGGTCTATAAAAGACACAAAGTGCTGGAGTAAATCAGAGGGTTAGGCAGCACCTCTGGTGAATGTGGATACGTGACGTTTCAGGTCGGGACCTTTCTTAGGACAGACTCCTTTCAAAATTAAAAAAAATCCAGTGGTGAAGCCCACAGGAGCACGGTTGAGTCGAGGAGAGTCAGTGGAGGGCCTGGTCTGGAGGCAGGCACGCTTGTGATCCTTAGTGGAGGTCAGGTGAGTAAGAAAATATTGATTGAAGGCTGAAGAAAGGTCCCAACCCGAAACAACACCTACCCATGCTCTCCAGGTACTGCCTAACTCGTTGAGTTACTTCAGCACTTCGTGTCTTTTTTTAACCATCATGATGTGTCATTGCCAATCATCAGTAAGAAACTCTTAAGGTGGTGTACAAGTAAATTGTCCACTCATTAGAACCTTTCATAACTATCATAATAAAATTGAACTCTTCCTCTGCAGTAAAATTATGAAAAGTTTCAATTATCCATATGCACACTTTCTCCATTATCGAGTCACGGGTAAAAACAAGAGCACCATTTTCACTGCGCTCAGCCTAAATAAAGATAAATACTTCACAATTTGCATATTGCTAAAATGGCACTTTCTGAAGATCCAATCAAAAATGCCATTACCAATTTCCAAGAAAACTGCCAGACAGGTTTGCGCAAATTTGAAATGTTAATGTGTGGTGACAAGGACTATAGTCTCCATGCTGGTTTTGCACAAATTCTTTTGACTGCAAGAAAGATTAGATTTAGTGTGATATGTCAAAACTGAAATAGTCTGCACCATTACTTTGCTGTAGTTATGAACATTGTATAACATTTCAAAATGAACATAGTATCACAGAATGGTTGCAACACAAAATAGACCACGCTACTCTATATAAACTCCATTAAGAACAATCCACTTAATCCCACTCATCCAACATTTCACAATTGATAAGGCCGAATTAAGTTAAAAATATAAGAAGATATTGGTTCTTGGGCTAGCTTACAGTTTATATTTAGTCTCAAATTAGGCTTGCCTCAGGTTGCGGTGTGTGAGATAATGAATACTATAACATTTGTCTCCCAAGTGACGAGAGAGGAAGCAGAGAAGAAGCTAGATTGATCTCTTTGATGTAAAATGCCTTGCACCAAGTGTCCGATGTTTATGAGGGAGGAGGTGACGAGAGAGAAGATAGGTTGATTCAAGGGTTTTGACAAATGCCTTTAATGTATTTGAGAGGTAAAATGCCTTGCACCAAGTGTCCGATGTTTATGAGCGAGGAAGTGACAGAGGAAACTAGATTCAAAGGGCAATTCCAAATGGCCAATGTTTTTAATATATCTTGTACCATGTGACAAAATGCCTTTGATGTGATGCATTCTGTAGAAACCTTTATTTTCCTGTACCTCTGGCCATAACTAATGTCTGTGAGAGATTTTGGAATACAAAAATAAATGCTTTAATACTAATTCAAGAAAAAATCTCAAAAGTCATTGAAGTAATGCTGAGAAGAGGGACATTCCCAAGGGCCTTGGCAGGGTGGATGTGGGAGAATCTAAAACTAAGGACTCCTAGTTTAAGATTAAAGAGGCATCTATTTAAAACAGAAACAAAATGAAAATTTCTCTCTCAGAAGACCGAATCTCTGGAGCATTTCAAAGGTCAGTGAAAATAGAGTGCTGGAATATTTTGTTTAGGCAGAGGTGGATAAATTGTTGATGAATGGTTACCTAGGTTATTTAAGAGCATGTGGTTATAAATTACCAATAGATCAGCCTACTGCATCTCGGTTTACATATATGCAAGGAAAATGCTGGCACTTTATGAAGTGTAACAGAAGAAATATCAGGAATAAAGAAAGATACTTAAAAAGCTCCTGGGAATTGTTGAGAACTAACAGTCTCAAATGGATGAGTAAATGAGGAGCACAAAGAAATCATTAGTTTTTTTTTTAAAGAATTGGAGAAATTAATCAAAATAAAGTGTGACAAGTCCCCTGAACCTGATAAGCTGCAGCCCAAGTTTCTCGTCTTCCAAAATTACATAGATTCTAGCACGGCGCCGACAGGTTGGATGATAGGAAATATAACCCAACTGTAAGAAAATGAGGGGAGGGGGACGGGGGGGACAGGGAACCACAGACAACTAGGCTGGTAGTAAGAGATTTGGCAGAATCTATTACCAAGATGTGGTAATAAACACAAGAAAATAATAATAAGGCTAGGCAAAGTGAGTGTGGATTTGTGAAAGCAAAATTATTTTTGACAAGTTACTTTATATATTATAACTAAGGGAATAGATTAGGGTGGACCAGATGGCGTGGTGTGTTTGGATTTTCAGAAGGCCTTTGTTAAAGTGCTAATCAGGGATTATTAAACAAAATGGCTGTATATGATGTTGAAGGTAATAAAATGGCATGGCTTGAGAATTGGTTAACAGATGAAATGGTAGGGAAAAATTATAACTTTAAGCAGGAAGCTATGATGTGTGGGAAAGTAAATGGAATGGTGATGAGCTCCCAGCCTGTTTAATGTGCCTACATTTGCTGATGAGGCATCAAGGGATTTGTGACAGGTTAAATCAATGAGTAATATTGCAGTTGGAATACATATAAAAATGCAAGGCCTTCCACTTTCAGAAAAAAATGGAAATGCAGACTATCTTTTCAAATGATGAAAATTTGAAAGATGTTGGGATCCAGAGAGATGTGGCTGTCAAGAAACACATCTAGTTAAACTGCAGGTGCAATAAACAGAACGCTGGCTTTCATTGCAAGTCAATTTAAGTAAAAGAGCAGAAATCTCTTGCTCCAAAAATATGTCATAGAATAGGAAAAGAAGGTTCACCAGCTGTTGAGAACTAGAGCTCACAGTCTGAGTAATAAGGGTTTGGCCTCAGAGCAGAGATAACATCATCAATTTCTTCATCCATGAAAATAATGAAACATTGGAATTATCTATTCAAGAGGACTGTGGCGGCTCAGTTCATGAGTATATTCAAGGCAGAGATTTGTGGATTTTATGTTTTGAATATTAAAGAACCCCGATGCTTGGAATTAGTGCAGGAAAACAATGAGGTAAACCAATTTGTGATCTTTACAGAATGGCACAGCTGTTACGTCAGACCAAACCCTTCCTTTGGTCATGCCTTTATGTTCAGAGCAGGAGGGGGAGAATTGGGATGAGCATCATTGTGCTCACTCACCTTAAAGTTATGTTTCTCTGGATGATTGCAGAAATTGAAATTAAACTGAAACAGAAAATGCCAGGATTACAAAAGTGGAAAAGTGAAGCAAAGTAGAAACTGGCTGAGAAACTACTGCAAGCCACAGCCTGTTACAGAATTGTTGTTAATTTATTAAAAGCTACAAACTCTGACAAACTGAACTGAGTTCATTGTGAAAGTAGAAACAGAGGGGATGAAGACAGAACAGTTTATATATGTAATTTATGTCTCCCTATACAAGCCATTTAATTATGTGGCACAAGGTAGACATTAGACAGAACACTCAAGAATCAGCATGACATTCTTAAATGTGCAACAATTTTTCCCAAAAGAATTTAACGATTAAGGATTTGCCATTTACAGTAATCAAAACTGAAAATTGTACATAACATACCACATGAAACTAACGGAATACAATTCCTCTTTGCACCAGGTTTCAGGGCAACTGTAAACCTGGTCACAGAACACCAAAAATAGGACAAATTGAAATATTCGTCAGGAACCCAGCACTGCACTATTACCGAGATGCATTTTCTATTAGTATCTGATCTATTTCCTGCTATCAAGTTCAAATTTCACCAGGGCCAAAAGAGACAAGAGGGGCACAGAGATGCAGCTGGTAGAGTTGCTGCCTCACAGCACCAGAGACCCAGCTTCAATCCTGACCTCGGGTGCTGTTCTCCTTGTGACCATGTGTGGTCCCTCTGGGTGCTCCGGCTTCCTCCCGCATCCCAAAGACGTGCAAGTTTGCAAGTTAAATTAACTCTGTAAATTGCCCCTAGTGTGTAGGGAATGGATGATAAGTGGGATAACATGAAACCAGTGTGAACAGGTGATCGGTGGTCAGCTGAAGAGCCTGTTTCCATGTTGTATCTCTAAACTAAACAACAGTAAAACAGGAACAGAGGACCCTTTCTAGTTCTGATAAAAAATCCCCTGACCTGAAACATTAACTGTGTTTTTCTCTCTACAGTTGCTCTTCCAGTTATAATTTCCGGGCAGTTGATGTGAAACCGCATTTAAAATGTCATAAATTCAATAACCTGGCATAATGACAGTGATCTTCCCACTCACAAATAACTTGCAAAATGCCCTTCTCGGGACCTGTTTATCAGCTCATTAAATGCTATCATCCTATAATAGAGGAAAGCAAAATATTTATTTAATGCATTTACTGTTTTATTTCAGATTTGCAGTATCTGGAGTTTGTTTTTGAATTTCATTAAAACACAGTGACTTGGAACATCTGAGATCAACATCAAGAGATACAACTTGGAACTTTGTAACAACCAAGACCCAAGTAAGACAGGGGAAAACAGCTCCTGGGGGAGACACCATATCTGGAACACGATTTTCATGAAAGGACCAACCAACAACCTGGCTAGCTGTTGACATATTTTTCTATGCAATATTTCAAATAAGAATCATTATTTTTTTGAATAAACAGAGTACATGATAATAATTTCAAGTAATTTATGTTTCATTAACCTGATCAGTTTCTGATTAAAGATTGCCTTGCGTTTTGGTTTAAGAGAAATGGAAATCATGCTTCTAAGGAAATAAGACAGCTAGCTCCACAGACATACAAAAGAAAACATATAATTTAAGGAATGGATGGTAGTGGAAAGAGCACAGCAAGTACATGGATAGGAAAAGTTTAAATGGATGCGGGCCAAGGGCAGGCAGGTGGGATTAGTGTAGATGGAGCATCTTGGACGGCATGAGCAAGATGGGCAAAGGGCCTGCTTCTGTGCTGTAAGAATTGAATTGAATTGAATCCTTTATTTGTCATTCAGACCTTTCAGTCTGAACGAAATGTTGTTGCCTGCAGCCATACATGTAATAATAAGAACACACAATAAACACAAATTAACATCCACCACAGTGAGTTCACCAAGCACCTCCTCACTGTGATGGAGGCAAAAGTCATAGAGTTACTGTCTCTTCCCTCCTCTTCTCCCTCTGCGCTGAGGCGATACCCCACCGGGCGATGGTAAGTCAGTCCTGCGGTTCAAGCTCCGTGGCCCCGGGGGTGGTCGAAGCTGCCGCCCTCCAGTCCAGCGGACGCAGCTGTTGCCACGGCAGCTCCGGAAAACAGGCACCAGCCTGTGACCCACGAGCTCCCAATGATGCCGTCCACTGGCCCGCGGCCGAGCCCCGGATTCAGGTCGCCGCCGCCATAACGCCGCCTCAGCCACCAGAGCACCGTCTCCGCCCCGCACCGGGCCGCCCACACGAGAGCTTCTCAGCCCCGCACCGGGCCGCCCACACGAGAGCTTCTCAGCATCGCACCGCGCCGCCCACACGGGAGCGCATTCCAGCCGGGACCCAGGCCGCCCACACGGGAGCGCCTTCCAGCCGGTAGCCGGGCCGCCCACACAGGAGTGTATCAGCCCCGCGCCGTTCGCCCTCACCGGAGCGCCGAGTCGTGCCGCTGCCCGAACATTGCCTCAGCTCGAAGACGGCCAGCTTCGCGTTGGTAAGTCCTGGCTGGCTCTACCTCCGGAGCCTCGAGGTTGGTCGCAGGTTGGAGGCCGCCAGCTCCGCCATTGGGCCTCAGCTCAGGCGGGGCAAGAGAAGGGGGATACGACAAAAAAGTGGCATTCCCCCGAAGGGAGAGACAGAAAGCCCTGTGTCAACCTCAGGTACATACATACAGGGTTGGGTCAAAGACAGGGTATCCTGCGACAAATGATTCACCTTTGAACAATGTTAAGCTTTTCCACTGTCTACAGGTTACTATCAGGAATATGATCCATTATTTGCCGTTTCCCTGGATGAGTGCAACTCCAAAAGCACTCTGTGTATGAAAGAACTGCAAATACTCGTTTAAAATGGTAGGTAGACACAAAATGCTGGAGTAACTCAGCAGGACAAGCAGCATCTTCAGAAAGAAAGAATGGGTGACGTTTCAGGTCAAGACCCTTCTTCAGACCCTTCTTCGGAAGAAGGGTCTCGACCCGAAACATCACCCATTCCTTCCCTCTAAAAGCACTCTGGCAGTTAACTACATGTGGGGAAAAGTTACTTGATTGACATCTTGTCTACGACCATAGACATTAGTGCATGATCTTTACTGGTATAGTGACTGCATTATTTACCATTTGCAAAATACATGGAAGTGACCAGCATAATTATCCCCAAAATTGTGACCCCTACAACAAGGGAGGATAAGGGTAGCGGGAGGATAGAAACACCATGACCAGCAGGTTCCCTTCCTAATTTGGAAACGTTCATCATTTCGGGGTTTAAAATCATGGAACACCATCTAATAAAACAGCGAATAAGAAAGTTTGAGGTGATTCAACAAAGACCTTCCCAAGGGTAAGAGGATGGCCAATAAAAAGGGCCGTTGCCAGTGAGATCCAAATCACAAAAAAAAGAGAAAAAAAATAAACGTTGGCTGCACTCAGAAAACATCCCACGACAGCTACATAACTACATCCCATATAACAGCTACATGCCATAATCCTGAGCAAACTGGATCACAACATTCACGATCTCAGTGCATACTCAGGACAAGCAAGACTGTGTCAATGCTCCAACACTCACCTAAACCATTCCCCTGCAACATTGCATGGCACTTCCAACAAGTTTCCTGCTGGAGTACAGTTAATAAACAGGAGAAGTGAGAAAAATCTCAATATACATCACATTCACCCAAGTAGTAATCGGCAGATGCACCTTTAGATGCTGAGGTTAAAGTTATCAATTCATACACGAAAACAAATCTGAAGCAGGCTTCACACTAAACATGTCCCAACAGCACAATACTTACTATCACTCATGACAATAACATACCACAATATGACCCGAAAAATGTAAACCGCATCATTGAACAAAGTGGAGTATGGAGCCATGAGAGAGGCTGGCCAAAGTTGACTAGAAACATACCCCAGCAGGGATAGACAATAGGTGCAGGAGTAGGTATGGTAGTAGAACAACAATGGCAGCTATTTCTGGGAAGAATACAGAAGGTGCAGGATCAGTTCATTCCAAAGAGGAAGAAAGATTCCAACGGGAGTAAGGGGCAACCGTGGCTGACAAGGGAAGTCAGGGACAATATAAAAATTAAGTGAAGTAGTGCAACATAGCAAAGATGAGTGGGAAGCCAGAGGATTGGGTAATGTTTAAAGAGAAACAGAAGATGACTAAAGAGGCAATACGGGGAGAAATGATGACGTACGAAGGTAAGCTAGCCAAGAATACAAAGGAGAATAATAAAAGCTTCTTTAGGTTTGTGAAGAGGAAAAAAAATGTTAAGACCAAAGTTGGACCCTTGAAGACTGAAATGGATGAATTTATTATGGGGAACAAGAAAATGTCAGGTGAGTTGAACAGGTACTTTGGATCCGTCTTCATTAAGGAAGACACAAACAATCTTCGTGATGTACTAGTGGCCAGAGGATCTGAGGTGATGGAGGAACTGAAGGAAATCCACAATAGGCAGGAAATAGTGTTGGGTAAACTGATGGGACTGAAGGCTGATAAATCCCCAGGGCTAGATGGTCTGCATCCCAGAGTACTTAAGGAAGTGGCTCTTGAAATCGTGGGTGCATTGGTGATCATTTTCCAATGTTCTATAGATTCAGGATCAGTTCCTGTGGATTGGAGGGTGGCCAATGTTATCCCACTTTTTAAGAATGGCCGGAGAGAGAAAACAGGGAATTATAGACCATTTAGCCTGACATCGGTGGTGGGGAAGATGCTGGAGTCAATTATAAAAGATGAAATTGCGGCCCATTTGGATAGCAGTAACAGGATCGGTCAGAGTCAACATGGATTTACGAAGGGGAAATCATGCTTAACTAATCTTTTGGAATTTGTTGAGGATGTAACTAGGAAAATGTACAAGGGCAAGCCAGTGTATGTAGTGGACTTTCAGAAAGCATTCAATAAGGTCCCACATAGGAGATCAATGGGCAAAATTAGGGCACATGGTATTGGGGGTAGAGTGCTGACATGGATAAAAAAATTGGTTGGGAGACAGCAAACAGAGTATGGATTAACGGGTCCCTTTCAGAATGGCAGGCAGTGACTAGTGGTGTTCCGCAAGGATCAGTGCTGGGACCGCAGCTATTTATAATATTTATGATTTAGATGAAGGGATTACAAGTAACATTAGCAAATTTGCAGATGACACAGAGCTGGATGGCAGTGTGAACTGTGAGGAGGATGTTATGAGAATGCAAGGTGACTTGGGACAGGTTGGGTGAGTGGGCAGCTGCATGGCAGATGCAGTTTAATGTGGATAAATGTGAGGTTATCCAGTTTGATAGCAAAAACAGGAATGCAGGTTATTATCACAATGGTGCCACATTGGGAAAAGCAGAAGTACAACGGGATCTAGGGGGTCCTTGTTCAGCAGTCAATGAAAGTAAGCATGCAGGTACAACAGGCAGTGAAGAAAGCAAATGGCATGTTGGCCTTCATAACAAGAGGAGTTGAGTATAGGAGCAAAGAGGTCCTTCTTCGGTTGTACAGGGCCCTAGTGAGACCACACCTGGAGTATTGTGTGCCGTTTTGTTCTCCAAATTTGAGGAAGGACATTCTGGCTATTGAGGCAATGCAACGTAGGTTCACAACGTTAATTCCTGGGATGGCGGGACTGTCATATTTTGAGAGAATGGAGTGGCTGAGCTTATACACTCTGAAATTTAGAAGGATGAGAGGGTATCTTATTGAAACATAAGATTGTTAAGGGTTTGGACACACTGGAAGCAGGAAACATGTTCCCCATGTTGGGGAAGTCCAGAACCAGGGGCCACAGTTTAAGAATAAAGGGAAAACCATTTAGAACAGAGATGAGGAAACACTTTTTTCCACACAGAGCGTTGTGAGTCTGTGGAATTCTCTGCCTCAGAGGTGGAGGCCGGTTCTCTGGATACTTTCAAGAGAGAGCTAGATAGGGCTCTTAAATATAGTGGAGTCAGGGGATATGGGGAGAAGGCAGGAATGGTGAACTGATTGGGGATGATCAGCCATGATCACATTGAATGGTGGTGCTGGCTCGAAGGGCCAAATGGCCTACTCCTGCACCTATTGTCTATATCCAATGGCACAGAGCCATTTGTAAAGAAGCCAGGCATTAATTATCACATTACCACTGCCTGGGGGCAGCACAACCTTTGATCAGCTGAGAAAAAGTGTTTGAAGATCAAGACATCAAAACCTGGCAAGTGATCCTTTACCTCCTGAATATAAGAGACACACCTACCATTAGCACAATCTTGACCAGCAGCAAAAACACCAACCTCCCCGCACCAAAGACACCAATCAAGTCCACTCAAATCCTGCAAGTCCACTGACACATTAATCAAATTAATATCAGTGGGTTTTTTCAGGCCAACTCCCTCAGCGTTGAAGGTCTAATTACACACTATAGACTCTGATGGACAGGCCATGGCAGATTCCTGATAACACACTCCTAAAACAGACACTTTACTCTTATGTCATGTCATGCGATCACCAAAGATAGCAAGAATGCTCTCAAAGCCTCCTTAAAAATGAACATTCTCACCAGTTCAAGGGAATCCCTAACCCACAACCATTCAAAATGGATGAGTAGCACTTGGTGTATCAACTCTTTACCAAACAGGTCAGAATAATCATCAGAAAGGCACATCTAATTGCGTACCTGCCACATCAAGCATTTCCTGCCTCTGCTAGATCAGACACTTTAAATCCCACATGGGTCTGTCCCATCAGGCAGCTCAGAACCCACAGAACTGGGGATGAAAACAAGTCACCCTTGTTCCAGGAGAACTCCCTAAAAGACGACTGACCTGATACATGGTACGATTCATTCATGAATTGCCCTGCAGAAAGACAGAAATTGCCAAGAGATGCTGATTAAGACGATGCTCATGTTTTCAATGCACAGACAGCATGAATAAGGCAAGAAGAAAGACACAAAACGCTGGAGTGCCTCAGCGGGACAGGGCGAGAAGGAATGAGGCAACATGCGTACCATGTATTTGCCACTTCAGCGGATAAACCGCCTGTAAATTGGGAAACTGCTTTAGTTCATCCCAATACATACCAGGAGATGCTGGCTGCCTCTGCGCTAGCTACCCACCAACTGCAGTTGATGATTGCACCATCTCTGCGGCGCCTAGTTTAATTGCTATTGCAGGCAGGATTCCTCTGAGGCCTCACGCCGTCCTGTCCAGTCTCCCCCACCCTCTCCCTCGACCCGAGCTGAGGAGGAGACGGGGCGCATCAACCCACTCCTCCTATTTCCCCGACAATATTAACCGAGTAACTGTCATTTCCTGACCGGTTATTCCCACAGCCGACGTTCACGGGCTCGCTCCGTTCCTCGCTGCGACTGCCAGACGACGACAGCACCGTCTCGTCCTCCACCTCCACCGCCCCCACTATCTCCTCAACCCGGCCACAGGATAAACATTTACCCGCCGCCGCGGCTGCAGCAGCGTCACTCAAACTGCCTCCCGGGCGCATGCGCACGCGCCGGCCCAGCGAGGAGGCTTCTGGGAGTTGTAGTCCCTACCAGCCACCGACTCCTCTCCCGAGCGACTGTGACTACAATTCCCAGGATCCCTCGCGCTTCGGGCTCCCAGTTACTACAAAATCAACTCAAACACAGCTCATGAGCCATTAAAAAGAAATGATTTAAACAAAAAACATTAAAAAAAAGAAAATTACCAGAGTCAAATTTTATTCTTTAACAAGAATTAACAGAATTATGAACTAACAGAATTATGAATATAACCCTATATCACACACACAAACTGTTCCCCTGCAACGTTGATTACACTGCGAGTCGGGTCAGGTCGGGTAGGTTCCGGTTACTGAAATGGACGAAAAAAATGACCATGATCCGCTCCGTTGCATACTACACGTCAGCCCATTGCATTTCGCAGGAGTGGCCTATCTTGCTCCGCTATAGGATCTTTGTTATGTACCACTGGTCCACAATGCGCCAAACCAATGAGATTTGCTAAACACCAAGCTTCACGGTGTTTAGTTGCAGATAACGGCGATCGTAATCTCACTCCAGATATCTTTCAATATATCTCAGCTTGGCTCGGCTTGTACTCGTTAGAATTTAGGAGATTGAGGGGGGATCTTATAGAAACCTACAAAATTCTTAAGGGGTTGGACAGGCTAGATGCATGAAGATTGTTCCCGATATTGGGGAAGTCCAGGGCAAGGGGTCACAGCTAAAGGATAGAGGGGAAATCCTTTAGGACCGAGATGAGAAAAACATTTTTCACACAGAGAGTGGTGAATTTCTGGAACTCTCTGCCATAGAAGGTAGTTGAGGCCAGTTCATTGGCTATATTTAAGAGGCAGTTAGATGTGGCCCTTGTGGCTAAAGGGATCAGGAGGTATGGAGAGAAGGCAGGTACAGGATACTGAGTTGGATGATCAGCCATGATCATATTGAATGGCGATACAGGCTCGAAGGGCCGACTGGCCTACTCCTGCACCTATTTTCTATGTTTCTATGTTTCTATGTAATAGATCCTCGCAAATAGGCTCAATTTAAAAACATACACTGACCGACTGGTGAAACAAAAAAAGCAACATTCTGCAATGCTGCAATAAAAGCAAAAAATCTAGAAATAGTCAACAGATCAGGCAGCAATTGTGGAGAGAGAAACAGAGTCATTTCAAGTTGAGGAATTTACATCAAGCAGATCTGACAAAAAGTCTTGACCTGAAACGTCGGCCATTCCTTCTCTCCAGAGATGCTGCCTGGCCCGCTGAGTTACTCCAGTTTTTTGTAACTGCGGTTTAAACCAGCATCTGCAGTTCCTTCTTGCACGTCAAATCAGGTAGACAATAGACAATAGGTGCAGGAGTAGGCCATTTGGCCCTTCCAGCCAGCACTGCCATTCAATGTGATCATGGCTGATCATCCCCAATCAGTACCCCCGTTCCTGCCTTCACCACATATCCCCTGACTCCGCTATTTTTAAGAGCCCTATCTAGCTCTCTCTTGAAAGCATCCAGAGAACCCGCCTCCACCGCCCTCTGATGCGGAGAATTCCACAGACTCACCACTCTCTGTGAGAAAAAGTGTTTCCTCGTCTTCGTTCTAAATGGCTTACTCCTTATTCTTAAACTGTGGCCCCTGGTTCTGGACTCCCCCAACATCGGGAACATGTTTCCTGCCTCTAGCGTGTCCAAACCCTTAACAATCTTATATGTTTCAATGAGATTCCCTCTCATCCTTCTAAACTGCAGAGTGTACAAGCCCAGATGCTCCATTCTCTCAGCATATGACAGTCCCGCCATCCCGGGAATTAACCTTGTAAACCTACGCTGCACTCCCTCAATAGCAAGAATGTCCTTCCTCAAATTAAGGGACCAAAACTGTACACAATACTCCAGGTGTGGTCTCACAAGGGGTCTGTACAACTGAAGAAGGACCTCTTTGCTCCTATATTCGATTCCTCTTGTTATAAAGGTCAACATTCCATTCACTTTCTTCACTGATCAAGATAGTTCTGTTTCTCTCTCTAATTCTCTCCCGATCTTCTGAATATGTCCCACACTTTTGCTACTGCAACAGAATCATGTACGCATCATCGTTCATTGAGAGATAGCTCTGAAACATGCCCTTCCGTCCACCAAATCCACGCCACCCAGATCAACAAATAGAATTTCATTCTCATTTTGTCTTTTGCCGACAAACTCTTCAATGCCCACCGGATTCTACTACTCCCCTACAGATATGGGTAATATACAGAAGCTAATGAACCACCAACCCACATTTATTTAGGATGTGGGAGGGAATCATAGCACCCAAAGGAAACCCATGCGATCACAGGTGTGAATGTACAAACTCCACTAGGTCAGGATTGAACCTGGGTTGCCGGTGTTATATGCCGACTTTACTTGCTGTGCACTGTGCTGCTCCCACTGCAACTTTAAGATAGTAAGACATCGCAAGATGCTTCAGAACTGCATTATCAAATACAAATATGACTTGGAATTGAATAAGAATAATTAGGGCAGTTGAGTATAAGCTTGATCAAATAATTACATTTCCATGAGTTTAAGAGGGAACTGCAGATGCTGGAGAATCGAAGGTTACACAGAAAAGCTGGAGAAACTCAGCGGGTGCAGCAGCATCTATGGAGCGAAGGAAATATTAAGGGACCTTAGGAAATATTATTAATATTAAGGGACCTTAGGAAATATTAAGGGACCGAAGGAAATATTAAGGGACATATCAATGTCTGAAGAAGGGTTTCGGCCCGAAACGTTGCCTATTTCCTTCGCTCCATAGATGCTGCTGCACCCGCTGAGTTTCTCCAGCTTTTCTGTGTAACATTTCCATGAGTGTTGTGCTATAATTCGGCATTTACACCTCCTCCACACTGACATTTTGTTCTATAGTCACCATGCATTATCACTCCCTTTGTCATTTAATCTTTCCTACCTTTATCCTTAGTGTTGATGAAGAATTAAAACATTATATTTACTCTTCAATTTTATTGTGCAGAAATACAGTTTTCTTATAACAATACATTTGGACATTATATTGGAGAACGAATTCTGCACCATGCTTCTCGTCTCACTTTTTCTATTAGTCTAGAACATATTGTAACACAAACAAGTTACCAGACATGAAAGAGAGCATTAATAAATATTGTTTTTTGATTGGGAGACTGAGGTGCTGTAGGAAATGACTGAGCCGTTTATAATCTATATTAATATTGTGGTTGAGAGTACTCTGGATGATATATCCACCTTGATTATATTCAATAGATCAAGTGGCACCTGTGGAGGCAGAACTAGAGTTAAAATTTCAAGACGATCTTAGATTGACTAGATTTATTACTAGAGGATTTTGGTATAAGAGCAAATATATCTACTGAAATTACACAGTCCCACTGAGACCACTACTGGACTCAGTAATGTCTTGTACAACCGCAGTATAATGTTTCAAGTCCAACACTCCACCATCCTGTCTATCTGCAATACCACTTCAGAAAACTAAGTGATTGTACCCCTTGGTCCCCGTGTTCTACAACACCTCCCAGGGCCATATCAGTCACTATAAAAGTGCTACCCTGGTTTAACTTCACAAAATGCAACACTTTGCACTTATCTGAATTGAATGCTATTGCTATTCGTCGACGCACTTACATTGCTGATTAAGATCCTGCTGTAATTTTTGACAACTATCTTCACTGTCTATGAAACCATCTATATTCAAGAGTCAAGTTAAGAGCCAAGAATGCTTATTTGTCGTGTGCATCAGAATAAACCGGAACAATTAAATTCATACTAGCTCAGCATTTCATGAATGTTAGGCACAACATCAACAGCAATAAATATACAATAAATTATCAGTTATTCTAAGTAAACCAGATCATAATAGTGCAAACATCGTAATGCACAGCCCATGGTAGTTTAGTTTTAAGATAGGATCTCTCATCATTAGTGTAATCTGCAAATTTACTAATGCTATGTACGATTTTATCCAAATTGTTTATATACATGATGAATTACAGTAGGTCCAGCACCAATCCTTGCGACACACTACTAATCGCAAGCCTCTGGCTCAAAAAATAACCTTCCAAGATCATCCTCTCCTTCCTACCATCAACCCATTTATATATAATAAGCCAGATCTTCCTGGACCCCATGTAATCTAACCATTTAGACTAGCTTACAATGTGGGATTGTTGATTCACGTTTTTCTCTCACATCGGTTGTTTCGATAATAATCGACCAGGCACCAGGGTTGCTTTAAACGTACGTTTTATTGAGCAGGAATCTCCACACAGGTTACAACCTGGCAAAGAGTCAAGCTGCCTGCCCTTAATTGCAAGGCTCTTTATATGTTAATGCCACCGTTTAGCACCTCCCACATTCCCCCCCCCCCCGATCAAAGGACCAACACGTTGGGAGAAACAGGAAACCAAGTATGTCCATATAAGGGGATGTTAGAGGAACCACGCATAATCTCAGACCAGTACATTCCTTAGTCTTTCTGGCTAGGGGGGGGTTGTGTATTCCTCAATCTTGTCAGACTGGGCCTGTGATCCTTTATTCATGACTACACAGTAACTGCAAGAGATTGTGTATTCGCTCCTAGGCTGCTGTTCCAGCAAGTCTGGTCAGCAGCCATCTTATGTCCTTTGTTTCAGTCTACCTGGCCAACCATTTTGTCTTTCAGAACAATCTTATAACATTGATTCAGAATTTCTATTCATCATTCCCCCCTTTTGCCATTCTTATGGCAACACTCATAGTCCATTTAAAAGTCCCATTCGCCAAAACTCGTAACCTTTTAGTTCCCTGGCCAAGGCTTCTTGGACCGTCCAACCTTTATCCCCAATTCTCCTTCCTCACGCACTTCATCGTTTTCGCTGTCGTTGGGGAATGGTAACAGTCTCTGCTGCTCACGTTGTAAGACCATCATTCGTACAGAACTTTTAGCTTCCTCGGGGGTGGTCCCCAAACCCAATAAGGCCACCATTAATCGGGCTTGACAGGGACCGGATTTTTGTCCTGGCACTTCACCAGTCGTTCAGTTCTGCCCCATGCAGGGGATGGGGTAAACAGGGAGGTAACTGATGTCATTTGTGGATAACAAACCACCTGCCCCTTCCCGAATAGCTCGTTGTGTCCCTGGATGAATAAATTGGAGTTTTCTCGTTCCCCTCTCTTTTCCCGTTTGTTCCGTCCGTGTTCAGGCTTTGTCCATTTCCAGCCAAAACCGATTAACCTGGCAGTGGTCGCCACACATATTAATGCCACAAAGACCCTGATCTCAGTGAATTATTTCGTATCTGTGAAGACAAGGGAGTGAAAAAGAAAAGAACGTGCAATTTCATGGCAAAATTAATTCGTGCCCTGCTTTCCGTGGACTGGATCCCCCTCCCTGACCTCGACCTCCCCCCTTTGCTTGGTGTCACCAACCACTTTGCAATGGTGCAGATGCACCCACGCCGATCGTCCTTCTACCTTTACCGCGGTGGGGGTGGTGAGGAGAACCTGGAAGGGGCCCAACCATCGAGGAGAAAGGGTGTCCTTACGAACCCAATTCTTAATCAACACATAAGAACCCGGGGTGATCCGTCCATTAACGGGAAAATCTATGTCACCCACATAAGCGGCCTTGACCTCCCCATGAATCTCACGCAGGGCCCTTGTAAGGGCAAGGACATAAGAGACCATCTCCTCCGTCATGTGATGCAACGTCATTGTGGCCGGGATAATGTCTGTCCAAGGGGTGCGCAGAGGTCGGCCATAGATGATCTCTGCAGGAGACAACCTTGTCTTCCCTGCTGGAAGGACTCTGATCTGGAACAAAGCAACAGGCAACATTTTAACCCAGGTGGAGCCTGATTGGTCCACCAGCTTGGCAAGCTTGGTCTTCAGGGTCTGGTTCAAGCGTTCCACCATTCCTGCAGCTTGTGGGCGATAAGCACAATGCAGCCGCTGGGTTACGCCCAGCTGTCTGTACAATTCTTTATTGATAGCGGCAATGAAGTGAGGGCCGTTATCCGAACTGATGGTGTTTGGAACCCCGAAACGAGGAACAACCTGCCGTAATAAAATAGACACCACCGTAGAGGCAGTGCAATCAGTGGTTGGAAAGGCTTCAATCCACCTAGAAAACACATCAACAATAACAAATACATGTTTATAACACTGACACTTAGGCAAATCAATAAAATACATCTGCAAGGTTTCAAACGGAGCAGTAGGTAATGGAGTACGACCCGTCTGGCAGACAACTCCTTTACCAGGGTTGTGTGTAGCACAGGTGAGGCACCGCGCACTAGTTTGGGCTGCCAAAACCTTGTCGAGGATGCCACCATGCCTGTAAGAGAGCGTCTACTAGCAAGGTGGCCCCACAGTGAGTGGCTAACTGTAGGCAATCAACGACCCAGGTCGCTAACTGGTCTGTCATACAGGTCTGTCCGGCCGGCGTGAGCCACAATCCAGAGTCAGCCTTCCGACAGCCCAGCTGCTCCCATTCCATTATAACATTAGCAGAGGCGTCCCCCTGTAAGAGCAATACATCATTTATGGCTGGCATAGGTTTCTCAGATTCAGACGAGCCCATATAAAGGCTTTTCACCTGCCTCATCATACTACCCACCACTTTAAATCTACCGCGTGAAGCACACTTAGCCGCATCGTCAGCCAACCTGTTACCGAACAGGACTGGCAACGGGGGCAGTCTGGTTCAACGGGGGTGCTCCACGGACTCCCCAAGGATAATCCTCTACCTCCTCCTCGTCATCACCTCCCAAATCTATGCCAGCCACTGACTTACGTAAGTCTTTATCTACCTTGGCCATATTTTGTCTCTCTCTCTCTCCTGACGATCCTTACTTTCCTTAGCATGCCTGCATTCCTGTTTTAATACTGTCACTGACTTCTCCTGACCCCTCTCGGTCAGGGGTATTCCTGTTTCAAGGCATTGCTCTGCCAACTGGCCGTTAAAGACCGTGCCTTTTCTTTGTTACAATGATCGATCCACAACTGAATGGCCCTTTTACATTTTTTTTTTTTTTTTTTTTTTTTTAATCCGTTCTCCATATTACACTTTGGGCTCTTGATAACACACTCATAACCCCCTTCAGGCCATTCATCCTTCCCCAGTTTATGAAAGAGTCCTCCCGACATACGCCTAAAGGTCTCCTCCATTTCTGGATGCAAGAAACATAGCTGATGTAATGGCCGGTCTGGGTGACAACTGGTGTCCATACCATTACCCATTTTTAAACTTATTACTATTACACACAATATTTCAGGGTTAACCGCGAGTCCTTGGTTCCACCGTATCTCACTCGGTCACTTCAATTCCTGACCTTCGCGTGGAGGATTTCCTCTCTTAACAACCAGTCTAAGGCGGACTTTCTGTGAGATACGGGGGTACCTTGGTCTCGGTTAACACTCACCACTTGCTAACTCTTTCAGGGTTAACCTAGAGCCCTTGGTTCCTCCGTATCTCACTCGGCCACTTTAAAGTGGACTTTCTGTGAGATATGGGGGTACCTTGGTCTCAGTTAACGTCTCAACACTAGTTAACTTTATTACACAATTATCACAACAAAATTTCAGGGTTAACCGTGAGTCCTTGGTTCCGTCGTATCTCACTCGCCACTTTAAAGCGGACTTTATGTGAGATACGGGGGTACCTTGGTCTCGGTTAACACTCACCACTTGCTAACTCTTTCAGGGTTAACCTAGAGCCCTTGGTTCCTCCGTATCTCACTCGGCCACTTTAAAGTGGACTTTCTGTGAGATATGGGGGTACCTTGGTCTCAGTTAACGTCTCAACACTAGTTAACTTTATTACACAATTATCACAACAAAATTTCAGGGTTAACCGTGAGTCCTTGGTTCGTCGTATCTCACTCGGCCACTTTAAAGCGGACTTTCTGTGAGATACGGGGGTACCTTGGTCTCGGTTAACACTCACCACTTGCTAACTCTTTCAGGGTTAACCTAGAGCCCTTGGTTCCTCCGTATCTCACTCGGCCACTTTAAAGTGGACTTTCTGTGAGATATGGGGGTACCTTGGTCTCAGTTAACGTCTCAACACTAGTTAACTTTATTACACAATTATCACAACAAAATTTCAGGGTTAACCGTGAGTCCTTGGTTCCGTCGTATCTCACTCGGCCACTTTAAAGCGGACTTTCTGTGAGATACGGGGGTACCTTGGTCTCGGTTAACACTCACCACTTGTTAACTCTTTCAACTAGTTAACTTCCTATACACAGTGCACTCCTCTTATATACCGTCTACGGTCCCCCTCTACGGGGTGTTTTATCCGCTCGATCAGACTAGGGATAATCCTCGAGACGGCCCTATCCCCGTGCCCACAACCGGAATGTTCGGATGTCGTCCCACCAACTGACGCAAGTCAGCGAATTACCCTGCTACGCCGGGATACGAGGAAGGACCAAGAGGAGATTTAACTAAATCTACTCACTTGGCTGCGCACCCTTCACATCGATCCCGTCGCCCAGTGGATTCACTCGCCGGCTCGATCAGTCGCTGGTTGACATCCCACTTCTGACACCAAAATGTTGATTCACGTTTTTCTCTCACATCGGTTGTTTCGATAATAATCGACCAGGCACCAGGGTTGCTTTAAACGTACGTTTTATTGAGCAGGAATCTCCACACAGGTTACAACCTGGCAAAGAGTCAAGCTGCCTGCCCTTAATTGCAAGGCTCTTTATATGTTAATGCCACCGTTTAGCACCTCCCACATTCCCCCCCCCCCCGATCAAAGGACCAACACGTTGGGAGAAACAGGAAACCAAGTATGTCCATATAAGGGGATGTTAGAGGAACCACGCATAATCTCAGACCAGTACATTCCTTAGTCTTTCTGGCTAGGGGGGGGTTGTGTATTCCTCAATCTTGTCAGACTGGGCCTGTGATCCTTTATTCATGACTACACAGTAACTGCAAGAGATTGTGTATTAGCTCCTAGGCTGCTGTTCCAGCAAGTCTGGTCAGCAGCCATCTTATGTCCTTTGTTTCAGTCTACCTGGCCAACCATTTTGTCTTACAGAACAGTCTTATAACATTGATTCAGAATTTCTATTCATCAGGATCTTGTCAAAGGCCTTGCTGATGTGCACAAACACCACCCACCATCCTGCTTTGCTCAATCTTCTTGGATAACGCTACAAAAAAATCGATTTCATTTGTGAGACATGATTTCTCATGCACAAAGCTATGCTGACTATCCCAAATTAATCCCCGCCTATCCAAATGCTGGTAGGTCCTGTCACTTCCAGAATCCCTTCCAGAAACCTGCCCACAACTGATGCCAGGCTTGCCAGCCTGTAGTCCTGTTTTGTTGTTGCTGCCATTTTCATATAGTGGTACAACGTATGCTTCTCTCTCGGTGGCACAGTGGTAGAGCTGCTACCGCACAACATCAGAGACACAGGTTCAATTTTGACCTCGCATGTTATCTGGGTGGAGTTTGCGTGTTCTCCCTGTGGCAGGATGGTTTCCTTCGGGTGGTCCGGTTTGCTCACACAGCTCAAAGATGTGCAAGTTTGTCGGTTAATTGGCCTCTGTAAATTGCCGTAGCATTTAGGGAGTGGATGCAAACGTTGGAAAACATTTAACTAGTGTGAACGGGTGGTCGAAGATAAGCGTGGACTCGGTGGGCCGAAGGGCCTGTTTACGCTCCAGATAGATATAAAAATCTGGAGTAACTCAGTGGGTCAGACAGCATCTCTGGAGAAAAGGAATGGGTGACATTTCAGGTTGAGCAGTCTGCTCAGTCTAAAGCAGCGTCTCAACCCAAAACGTCACCCATTCCTTTTCTCCAGAGATGATGTCTGACTCGCTGAGTTACTCCAGCTTTTTGTGTCTATCTTCGGTTTAAACGAGCATCTGCAGTTCTTTCCTACACAAATGGCAGAGGCAACTCAAGGAGTTGAATGGCCAACTCCTGCTTCTGTTACTAATGTCTAATTATAATTGAAAATTCAAAGTAATAATACAAAGAATATAAAATGATTCAGCTATCATATTAGACCATTAGTTCAGTAAGCAAAAATAAATCATACATTAAAATAAAATGTGAATGAAATTGATAAAGCTCACATCTTAAAAACAGACAAAATATAATATAATATAATATGGCAGCAAACGATATAATCGCGATTAACTCTTTCAATATGATTATTATGGTACCCATATGTGTTTTTTTGCAGATTTCACTGCTCCACTATATTAGATATATTCTAATCACAATTTATTTGTAACTGCAGTTAATCTCCTTCCAAACACAGTCTATTAGGTCCGACTGCGTTTGGAAGGAATAAATGCTTTATTAGGTCCGACTGTGTTTGATTCAAAAGTCCCGCTCATTTCGTGATTTCCACTTAGTGGACAGGTCGCGCTGGTTGCGTAATTTCCGGTGAGTGCAGAGGTCGCGCTGATTGCGTAATTACCGGTAAGTCCAGAGGTCACGTTGATTTCAAAAGTGTCACTGACTGCGCAAACCCCAAAGTGGAAAGGCTGCGCTCAGCCGTGTGAGTATTCAAGAAAGTTTACTGTGTGTGTGAGTCAGTGTGTATGTGAGTGTATGTGTTTGTGAATGTGTGTGTTTGTGAATGTGTGTATGTGTGTGTTTGTGTGTGTGTGTGTATCTGTGTGTGTGTATGTGTGTGTGTGTGTGTGTGTTGTGTGTGTGTGTGTGTGTGTGTGTGTGTGTCTGTGTGTGTGTGTGTATGTTTGGGTGTGTATGTATTTGTGAGTGTGTATGTGTTTGTGAGTGTGTGTGTGTGTGTTTGTTAGTGTGAGTGTGAGTGAGTGTGTGTGTGTGGGGTCTCAGTGACTGAGCTGCCAGACCAGGAATCCATTTGGCGCACAATGTCCATACTAGCCCTCTGGAAACTAGTCCCTTCGGCCCACAACACCACACTAGCGTTCCAGGAAACCCCCCCCCCCCCCTCCTCACTGGCCAGTGCTATTGGAATTGGTGGAGAGGTGGAATATTGCGTTGGGGGACCAGCTCTCCCATGTGAAGCTGGGACCCAACGGGTCCCACTTGGTCCAGTTATAAATAAAAGAGCTTAATAAGTTAAAGTGCAACATACATTTAAGTAAGAGGAAACAGGCAGCTGGTAAATCTAAAAGGGGATACCGAATAGCTTGCAGATGATGCTAAGATACGTGGAGGGGCGGGCAGTCTAGAGGAAGCAAGGACTGCAGAAGGACTTGGGCAGACAAGTGGCAGATGAAATTCAGTGTAGCAAAATGCAGGGTCATGCATTTTCGCAATAAGAATAAATGTGTAGATTATTTTCCAAATGGAGAGAGAATCCAGAAATCGGAGATGCAATGGGACTTGGGAGTGCTGGTGCAGGACTGCCATAAAGTTAATATGCAAGTTGAATCAGTAGTAAGGAAGGCAAGTTCAATGCTAGCATTTATATCAAGAGGACTGGAATACAAAAGCAGAGGTGTAATGCTGAGACTCTATAAGGCTGTGAGAGCAAATTTGGGCCCCATACCCAAGGAAGGATGTGTTGGCTCTGGAGAAGGTCCAGAGGTTTACAAGAATGATTCCAGGAATGAGTGGGTTAGCATATGATGAACACTTGACAGCACTGAGCCTTTACTCGCTGGAGTTTAGAAGGTTGAGAGGGGACCTCATTGAAACTTACAGAACAATGAAAGGCATAGTGGATGTGGAAAGGACGTTTCCACTGGTGGGAGAGTCTAGGACCAGAGGTCATAGCTTCAAAATTAGACATATATTGTATATACTATTAGAAACCACTAATATTTAATAAATTAAAAATGAGGATCTAGCCAAAGTTGATTTTAATTATTAGATTGAAATAATTTGTTCAATTTATATTGTATGTAATATATTTATATGTAAGAATTTGTGAGAAGAATTACACTCCCACCCTCTCATTTATACAGAATGGCATTTAGAAACATAGAAAATAGGTGCAGGAATAGGCCATTTGGCCTTTCGAGCCTGCATCGACATTCAATTTGATCATGGCTAATCATCCAACTCAGTAGCCTTCTCTCCATACCCCTGATACCTTAAGCCACAAGGGCCACATCTAACTCCCTCTTAAATAAAGCCAATGAACTGGCCTCAACTACCTTCTGTGGCAGAGAATTCCAGAGATTCACCACTCTCTGGGTGAAAAATGTTTTTCTCATCTCGGTCCTAAAAGATTTCCCCCTTATCCTTAAACTGTGACCCCTTGTTCTGGACTTCCCCAACATCGGGAACAATCTTCCTGCATCTAGCCTGTCCAACCCCTTAAGAATTTTGTAAGTTTCTATAAGATCCCCTCTCAGTCTTCTAAATTCTAGCGAGTACAAGCCAAGTCTACCCAGCCTTTCTTCATATGAAAGTCCTGACATCCCAGGAATCAGTCTGGTGAACCTTCTCTGTACTCCCTCTATGGCAAGAATGTCTTTCCTCAGATTAGGAGACCAAAACTGTACGCAATACTCCAAGTGTGGTCTCATCAAGACCCTGTACAACTGCAGTAGAACCTCCCTGCTTCTATACTCAAATCCTTTTGCAATGAATGCTAACATACCATTTGCTTTCTTCACTGCCTGCTGCACCTGCATGCCTACTTTCAATGACTGGTGTACCATGACACCCAGGTCTCGTTGCATCTCCCCTTTTCCTAATCGGCCACCATTCAGATAATAGTCTACTTTCCTGTTTTTGGATAGCAGCTGCGGCTCGCCTGCAGTCCGTCTGTTTTTTTTCATTGTTTTGTTGTTCTTTTGTCCTGTTTTAGTTAATTTTTGGTTTATTAGGTTGTGTATGTGTGTGGGTGGGGGGGAGAAACATGTTTTTGGTCTCTTCCTCGGGGGGATGCGACTTTTCTTGTCGTATCCCCGTCTCCGTCTCCGCCGAGGCTTAATAGCGAAGCTGGCGGCCTCGGAGATGGGGCAGCGGCGACCCGACCTCAGAGCGGACAGCGGACAGCGGCAGCGGTGACCCGACCCTGGAGCGGGCAGAGGCAGCGGCGACCCGACCTCGGAGGATCGGCCGCGGGCCCGGTGGACTCGATCGCGGGGCCAGTGGACGACATCGTCGGGAGCTCGCAGGTCACAGGTTGGTGACCTGTTCTCCGGAGCTCCCGCTACAACAGCTGCGTCCGCTGGACTGGAGGGCGGCAGCTTCGGCAGCTTCGACCAACTCGGGCCGCGGAGTTGAACCGGCCCGTTCGCGGAGCTTGGATTCAGCCGCGGGACTGACATTACTTACCATCACCCGGCGGGGTCACAACATCCGAAGCCTGGATCGCCTCGGCACAGAGGGAGAATAAGAAGGGAAGAGACAAAGACTTAAGATTTTTGCCTTCCATCACAGTGAGGAGGTGCCTGGTGAACTCACTGTGGTGGATGTTAATTTGTGTTTAAGTCATTTTTTACTGTATGTAGGCAACACAATTTTGTTCAGACCGCAAGGTCTGAATAACAATAAAGGCTACTTTACTTTACTTTGCCACCAAAATGTATAACCTCACATTTATCCACATTATACTGCATCTGCCGTGCATTTGCCCACTCATCCAGCCTATCCAAGTCACCTTGCAGCCTCCCAGCATCCTCCTCACAGCTAACACTGCCCCCCAGCTTCGTGTCATCCGCAAACTTGGAGATGTTGCATTCAATTCCCTCGTCCAAATCATTTGCTTGAGCCTCCCTCATTACCAACCTAATTATCAAAGGAACAGCTGGCAAATCTGACTACTAAAACTTTCTAGGTTTTACAAAGTTAAAAATTAACCCATATTTCTCCATCTGAGACACAAAGTGCTGGAGTAAATCAGCAATTCAGGCAGCATATCTGAAGAATATGGATAGGTGACATTTCAAGTCAGGTTCTTTAAACTGAGTTACTCCAGCACCTTGTGTCTCTTTCTATTTTTGTAAACCAGCATCTGCAGTTCCTTGTTTTTACATTTCTGCATCTGATAATGTTTTCCTTTTTCTTGCCACAATACACAATGATATAATCAATTTTATGGAACCCTTTGAAGGCAATCTATCCAGTTATATGCTGCAAGTGATACAGAATTAACAGCAATGTATTTTTGATCCTTGAACCCTGCCTGTTATGATTGTTTGGTTCTTGTTTTGCCACCGATATTAATCGCTGAGGTTTAGAAATTCTCCCTGTGCAGTTGCCAAGTGGTCCAGTGGCCAAGTGGTCCAAGATGCTGAACCCCTACCGTGGAACTCCTCAAATTCCCAGTGTTACTCCATTATAAGCATTATCTGTTGCTTTCAAGTACCTACCTCTGTATTGAATCAATCTGCACATTTTGACATTAGCAGAGAGAGCTGTGATGTCAACCTTACGAAAACAAAGGATATCAGATGTCTTTACAGGATGGGTGGGGTGGGAGATTGCAGCCTTCACGTGGTCCGCCCTGTTTCGACGAATGTAATCAACCTGGCGTGTACAATCAAGTAAGATCAAATAGAACAAGTTGCCCTGCAACTTTAGGCTGTGCACGCCACATGCAAGAAGAAGACAGGATGGGTAGGGAGGTAACTATAACAAATATAACACACATTCACTGCCCTCGTGTGGCTTAAGTTACCACTGAATATGGGAGCAACTGTATTACATTTGTAGACAAGGATATTACAAATATATTTCACACAGAGGAGCAGAATCATTCAGTGACATCCCATTTCATCTGGGCTATAAGTTAATTCTCCCAGAACCAATCTAACAAGCAAGTAACAATCTTTGAATTCACTTCTTGCTTTTTCACCTCTTTTCATACAAATCAAAATTAACTCGCGTTGCCACACCTTATGCTTTATGCTGAATCCCACACACTTAAAACAATACAATTTTCACTCAAAAAAAAAACACAGCCATAAAGTCATCAAGGGAATCATTCACTCTTAAGGCTTTGATACACCAGAATGCTGGAAGAAATCACCCATTCAAATACATTTATTAAACACATAGAAACATAGAAAATAGGTGCAGGAGGAGGCCATTCATTGTGATCATGGCTGATCGTCCCCAATCAATAACCCGTGCCTGCCTTCTCCCCATTTCCCTTGATTCCACTAGCCCCAGAGCTCTATCTAACTCTCTCCTAAATCCATCCAGCGATATGGCCTCCACTGCCCTCTGTAAACAATCCTACATTAACTCATAAGATAGTCACAGAATGCTGGAGTAACTCAGTGGAACAGGCAGCATCTCGGGAGAGAATGTGTGACGTTTCGGGTCAAGATCAGTCTCTGTAGTCTTTATCATTGTTTTTCACTAAAGTTCTCTTTAACCTTCTGTTCTCTGTTATTTAGAAAACCACTCTCCCGTTAAATGACACAATTTCCTCATCAGTTCTATTGCCCTCAGCTTAGTTTGCAACCCCCAATGTTTATTTGAACTTGCACAATGCCGTGGAATCTAAATACCATGATAATTCTATTCATTGCCTCTTGTAATACCCTTCAGTTCAAATGTTCACTTTATTGTCACATGTATCAATTAAGATACAGTGAAATTCGATTTACCATACAGTCATACTAAAAAAAGGCAATAAGACACACAATTCATAAAAGTTAACATAAACATCCACCACAGCAGATTCCCTATATTCCTCACTGTGATGGAAGGCAATAAAGTCCAAACTTCTTCCTCTTTATTGAAGTAGGGCTCTAACCAGAAACCGCGACCTCCCCAATGTTAAAGTCCGCAGGCTCCCGTGGTTGGAGCTCCCAAAGTCGGCTTCCAGCAGAGGCCGCCAGCTCCTCGATGTTAGGCCGCAGTGCGGACAGAAATACAATACGGATAAAAATCACATCTCCGTCGAGATAAGAGATTAAAAAAAGGTTTCCCCCAAACCCCCCCCCCCCCCACACATAATACAAGCTAAAGAACACTAAAACATACATTTAACACATACTATAAATCAACAAATAAGGAAGGGACAGACTGTTGGTGAGGCAGCCATTGCTGGCGCCACCCGGTGGAGAGGTAGTTCCCTTCACTATGTTGGCCTCTTTCCCATCATGTCTCCCTAGTATATGGTTATTGGGTTAAACATTACAAACTATTCATTTTTCTTATAATTTTCAGAATTTCCCCTACATCAGTGGCCAAGAAGGCCTTCATCAGCCATGGCATTGAGCATAAAAGTTGGGATGTTATGTTATAGTTGTACAAAATATTGGTGGTCGCATTTGAAATATTGTGTTCAGTTTTGGTTATCCTGCTATGGGAAGGATCTTGTTCAGCTGGAAAGAGCGTAGTGAAGATTTATGCCAGGAGTTGAGGGCTTGAGCTGTCGGGGGCGTTCGGACAGGCTAAGACTGTATTCATTGGAGCGCAGGTGGATGAGGGATAATCTTCTAGAGGTGTACAAGATTATGAGGGGTAATGGTAGGGTGAATGCAAGATTATTTTACCCAAAGAAGGTGAAATCAAGAACTAGAGGAACTTTGTTTAACATGAGAGGAGAACATTTTACTAGGAACCTGAGGGGCATCTTTTCCACTCAGAGGGTGGAGAGTGTATGGAACAAGCTGCCAGAGAAGGTAGTTGAGGCAGGTACTAGAACAACATTCAAAAGACATTTGAACGGGTAGATGGATTGGAAAGGATTAGCGGGATATGGGTCCAATGCCGGCAGGTGGGACCGTTGTAAATGGGGCATCTTGGTCGGCAGGGCAAGTTGGGTCGAAGGGCCAGTTTCTATGCTGTATGACCCTATATCTTGCAACACCAAAAAAGCTGCAGAAAGGCAAGTACAAAGACTTAGTTCACAGCTTGTTCAGGCAAAGTGTTTGACTTTATTGATAAATACAAAGTGAAATATAAAATAGCACAGTATTTTTACAAAGGCGGAGATATTTACCCATTTTCATAACATGTCTATTATTATTTTATCACATTACTCCCTCACCAAGAACTTCATTAGTTATGTTTTGCACACAATATAAGCTTCGCCAAATTGTTTTAAATTCTGTATTTACACAATCATTGTGTGCATAACATGAGCTCCTTAAAAGCACTTATGCCCACAGAATCTATTTAATTGCAAAATGATTTCTGATAGCGAGGATCAAACAGGCATTGCATATGAAAAAAATAAACAAAGAAAACTAACAAACACTGAATACAATAAGTTTCCAAATTAAATATACTGACTTTATTTTATTTCTATATCAACATATATAGATTCTGTAGCATTGTCCATTGCAGTTGGATTGTTAATATCCTTTTCTTCCTCTGAAACGAGCTCTGTTATCCAGCTTAAAAATAAAAATCCATAAGGTATTAATGATATGTAATACTCCAATTTGGTTGATGCAACATTCCTGCTATGCATAGATCTATAGAGCATGATTAGCACAACCACAATCTTTTAAATCAGCTAGTATGTTCAATAAAAAAACTGTTAATTTCCAATTATTAACTTTGTTCCACTATCCCAACCTGACATTACAATGTAACTGGAAATATATATTTATACGAGTTGACTGGTGAGAAGGACCATGGACTGAGAACAAAATGAAAATGAAGAAATGAAGCAAGCAATGGTATTTATTTTTTAAAAAAGGGCTTAGTAACCGCAGATTAAGAGAGGACTCTGCAACAACTTGGGGACAAAAGTGCGGAGTTCAAATGTTCAAAGGTCAGTTTATTGTCACATGTACCAATTAAGGTACAGTGAAACACGAATTACCATATAGCCATACTACAATAAAAGCAACGAGGCAACTACGTAAAAGTTAACATTAACATCCACCACAGTGGATTCCCCACATTCCTCACTGTGATGGAAGGCAATAAAGTCTAATCTTCTTCCTCATTTTTCACCCGTGGTCGCGGCAGTGGGGGGTGATCAAAGCTCCTGCAGCTGGCGATTGAAGATCCCGCGTCGGGCCGGTCGAAGCTCCACTGGCTTGGAGCTCTAGAAGTCAGTGTCTAACCAGGATCACGAGGTCCACGATGTTAAAGTCCGTAGGCTCCCGTAGCTGGTGCTCCCGAAGTCGGTCTCCACCAGAGACCGCTAGCTCCTCGATGTTAGGCCGCAGTGCGGACGGATATACGATACGAAAAAAAATAGCATTTCCGTCAAGGTAAGAGATTTAAAAAGGTTTTCCCCACCCCCACATAAAACAAGTTAAAGAACACTAAAACGTATATTTATTTAACACATACTAAAAAACAACAAAGAAGGAAGGGATGAGACAGACTGTTGGCAAGGCAGCCATTGCGGGCGCCACCCGGTGGAAATCCATCTAGGAACAGAACAGTTAGTAGAACCGCTCTCTCTCATCTCCTGGGATGTCAGGACTGTCTTATGAAGAAAGACTGGATAGACTTGGTTTATACTCTCTAGAATTTAGGAGATTGAGAGGGGATCTTCTTATAGAAACTTACAAAATTCTTAAGGGGTTGGACAGGCTAGATGCAGGAAGATTGTTCCCGATGTTAGGGAAGTCCAGGACAAGGGGTCACAGCTTAAGGATAAGGGGGAAATCCTTTAAAACCGAGATGAGAAGAACTTTTTTCACACAGAGAGTGGTGAATCTCTGGAACTCTCTGCCACAGAGGGTAGTTGAGGCCAGTTCATCGGCTATATTTAAGAGGGAGTTAGATGTGGCCCTTGTGGGTAAGGGGATCAGGGGGTATGGAGAGAAGGCAGGTACGAGATACTGAGTTGGATGATCAGCCATGATCATATTGAATGGCGGTGCAGGCTCGAAGGGCCGAATGGCCTACTCCTGCACCTAATTTCTATGTTTCTATCTGCAGTGCCCCATGGTCAATACTTGTGTAGGTAGGCGGCGCGGCTCTGGCCAGCAGCGGCCTCTGCAGTCTGTCCGCGTTTTTATTATTTTTTGTCTGTGTTTTAATGTAGTTTTTGTTATTTTCTGTTGGGGTGTGTGTGTGGGGGGGTGGGGTGGGAGGGGGCGGAAACTTTTGAATCTCTCCCTGCACTGGAGACCCGACCTTTTTCTCGTCGGGTTTCCGTTGTCGTTGAGGCCGCAACGAGGAGCGGCCTCCAACGGGAAGAAGCCGGGGACTCTGGTGCTACTCACCGTCGCCGTCGCGGGGCTGGCCGAGTCCGGAGCGGTTGGAGCGGTGGAGGAGCGCTGCTGCTGCTGCTGCCGCTGCTGATGCTGTTGCTGCTGCTACCGATGCCGCTGCTGAGTCGGAGGCTGCAACTGCGGGTCTGGCGGACGGCGGCGCCGGGAGCCCGCGGCTCCCTGTAGGGAGACCGCTTTTCGGGGCTCCTGCAACGGCGAATTCTCCCGCCCGTGTTGCGGGGTTGAAGAGCTCCTGGAGCGGGGCCTCACTACACCGCCCCGCGCGGCTGGAATGGCCGCGGGACTCTGCGAGCGCACACCGGGGGCTCCAACACCAAGACCCGGTGTGCGACCTCGCACCACCCGGCGTGGCTTCAATGGCCGCGGGACAATCGCCATCGCCAGCCGGGGGCTTTGACTTTGACTCTGACATCGGGGGGGGGAGAGTGCAGTGGAGAGATAAGTTTTTTTTGGCCTTCCATCACAGCTATGTGATGGATGTTTATGTAAAATGTAATTATGTTGTGTCTGGGGTCTATTTGTGTGTAATGTATGGCTGCAGAAACGGCATTTCGTTTGGACCTCCAGGGGTCCAAATGACAATTAAATTGACTCTTGACTCTTGACTCAATCCTGAACTTTGGTGCTATGATGACTTTCCATCTTCTCCCTGTAACGCGGGGTTTCCTCCTGGTTCTTCTGTTTCCTCCCATGTTCCAAAAACATGTAGGTCAGCAGGTTAATTGGACACTACAAATTACACATCTGTAAGTGAGAGAAATCCCAGGGAACATTATGGGAATGTGGGAAGAATTGATTTGTGGGGGGGATGTAAACATTCCTTCAGTGAGACTGGATTCCAGGGGCACATGGTCCCCATGTTGTAAGAAAATAAGATATTTTTACCCTCTTTACTTTCGGGCAATATCTTAGAAGAATGGAGAGAAGCCAATGTTGCTCCTTTGTTTAATATGGGGAACAGATAATCCAAGAAATTATAGCCTTATACCAGTCGTGGGGACATGACAGGAGAAGATTCTTAGCAAAATGATTTAATTACATTTGTAAAGTGTTGACATTATAGCAGCAATCAGCATGGTTTTGAGTGAGGTTGGTCTCATCTCAGAAATTTGATGCAAGCTTTTTTTAAAGGAGGTGAAGAATATGATTGATGAAGGTAGGAGAGTGGATGTTGCCTATTTGAACTTTAGTTAAACATTTGACAAGGTTTGTCATGGTAGACTGGTCCAGAAGATTGTTACACAGGATTCAGCCAGTTATGCCCCTGTCCCACTTAGGAAACCTGAACAGAAACCTCTGGAGACTTTGCGCCCCACCCAAGATTTCCGTGCGGTTCCCGGAGGTTTTTGTCAGTCTCCCTACCTGCAACCTCCGGCAACCACCTACAACCTCCGGGAACCGCACGGAAACATTGGGTGGGGTGCAAAGTCTCCAGCGGTTTCCGTTCAGGTTTCCTAAGTGGGACAAGGGTATTAGATTTTAAAAATTGACTTGACCACAGAGGACATACGGTGGTGATGGTGCTGAGCAACTGACTCCCGGTTTACCCCCACCCAACCCCCACTACAATCAGTCTGGAGCAACATCTCAAACCAAAACGCCACCTATCCACGTTCTCCAGAGATGCTGTTTAACCTGCTGAGTAGCTCCAGCACTCTGATTCAGAAGACATAAAATAAACAAAGCCTGTAAATCAATTTAAAGCATTTCGTAAAAACATGAAAACTGTTGCATCAAAGTTAATTTTGACGCAAAGGTGCTTTTTTTTTGACAAGATTGTCCCAATCAAAAAAGTGGAAATGTCCACTGTGAGATACATGTGGATTGGAACAGCAACATTCAAAGCAACATTAACTGCACAGTACAAATATGATGCTTATTAATGTTAAACAAAACATTAATAAATTATTTCTTTAAAATTGATACATACCATTGACCTTTTACATTCAAAGAAAGTAAGTTGTAAACCCTTACAATGTCCTTCTTTCAAGCACTGCCTTGGTGTCTTTCCTTCCTACATGAAATAGAGAAATTAAATTTAGGTAATCTGGTATATACTTGGCTCAATTTACAGATGGAGTTTGAATTTTTTGGGGTTCAATTTCAGGAAGTTTTTTTTAATCAATTATTGTTATTTGGCAAAATTAGACATTTTCAATTATTGAAAACATCTTCAGGCAAATCCTTTCACTTTCAGTTTCCATAATAAATTGGTCACAATACATTATCTGCACATTCCAAATGGTTGGCTACTTTTTTTAAACCAATTCTGGTTTCATAACCCTGGCAAGGACAAAGTAAATTCCTAAAGAAGGGTCCCCACCAGAAACGTCACCAATCCACTTTCTCCAGAAATGCTGCCTGACCCGCTGAGTTACCCCAGCATTTTGTGTCTATCTTTGAAACTCTACTCATTCTGCCTGGGGTGGTGGTGTGAAAGCAGCAGAACAGGAAATGTCAACTGCCCATTTCCCTCCACAGATGCGGTCTGACTTACTGAGTTCCTCCAACAGCTCCTCTTGATATGAGTTGCCTTTTTACTCAATGTCATTAATCATGTTCAGTTCAAAAATATAATTCAGTAGATAATTAAAAATGTCATCATTATTGCTATTATTATTATTATTATTATTGCTATTGAGGGAGTGCAGCGTAGGTTCACCAGGTTAATTCCCGGGATGGCGGGACTGACGTATGGTGAAAGAATGGGTCGACTGGGCCTGTATTCGCTCAAATTTGAAAGGATGAGAGGAGATCTCGTAGAGACGTATAAAATTCTTAGAGGATTGGACAGGGTAGATGCAGGAAAAATGTTTGCGATGTTGGGGGAGTCCAGAACCAGGGATCACAGTTTAAGAATAAGGGGTAGGCCATTTAGGATCGAGATGAGGAAAAAGTTTTCACCCAGAGAGTTGTGAATCTGTGGAATTCTCTGCCACAGAAGGCAGTGGAGGACAATTTACTGGATGTTTTCAAAAGAGCTTTGGATTTCGCTCTCAGGGCTAAAGGAATCAAAGGATATGGGGAAAAGGCGGGAATAGGGAACTGATTTTGGATGATCAGCAATGATCATATTGAATGGCGGTGCTGGCTCGAATGGCCAGAATGGCCTATTCCTGCACCTATTTTCTATGTTTCTATCCCATTAGCATTGTTTAATCAGCTGAAAAACATGCTGAACATTGTTAAATTTGGCATGTCGCTGAATAATCTAACAAACCTCTACAGATAAGACACAAAGTGCTGGAGTAACTCAGCAACCCAAGAGAACATGAACAGGTGACATTTCAGGTTGGGAACCTTCAGTGATGCATATTTTCCCGAGGTGCTGCCTGACCCGTTGAGTTACTCTAGTATTTTCTGTCCCTTTTTGAAAACCAGCATCTGCAGTTCCTTGTATCTGAAATAACCTCTGCAAACCTTGCTTTTAGTCTCTCTCTCTCTGTCCACCCTAGTTCTCCGACTAGTTTCACTGTCCTGATTAATTTTAATGTTTGTATGCCTCGTTGTCACCTTCCCCTCAGCCAACAATGAACCAACCATTGTACATTTGATTGATCATCGATCTGTCCTTTTCACACCTTCCATGTTCTGGGTGCCCTTGCATTTCTCTAGTTTACCTGACTCTTAGTCTAAAGAAGGATCTCGACCCAAAACGTCACCCATTCCTTCTATCCAGAGATGCTGCCTATCCTGCTGAGTTACTCCAGCATTCTCAAGTCAAGTCAAGTCAAGTTTATTTGTCACATACACATACGAGATGTGCAGTGAAATGAAAGTGGCAATGAAAGTGGCAATATCTTCATTGTATAAAGTATTCTGACTGGTTGCATCATGGTCTGTTATGACATTTCCCACACACAGAATCATAAGAGGCTGCAGAGAGTGGTATACTCAGCCCAGATCATCACTAGCACAGACTTCCCCATCACCGAAGGCAATATTTATCATCAAGGATTCCCCCTTCAGCGGCATGACCTCTTCACACTGCTACCATTGGGCAGGAGGTACAGAGGCCTGAAGTCACAAAACACCAAGTTTAGAAACAGCTACTTTCCTACATTTATTGATTCTTGACAAAGCTGCACAACCCATAATCCTACTTCCATAACTGAAAACTACAGACTACGTCCACTAACTTAGATGTGTTTATTTTTTAAATGTTAATGTCTTGCAGATCTGTGTATTTTAGGTATAATCTGTGTATGTGGGTGTATGTGTTGTCACAGTCTACGTGCCTTTATTTTCATTATACCTGGACCTCACCATACTTGTGCACATGACAATAAACTCGACTAGACTTTCCTGAGAGTAACAGCCAGCAAGAGGGTTATTTGGCCATTGTACCCAGTGTGGATTTCCCCACTTTTGCTCTGCGCAGATTTGTCTTGTCAACTGTTTATCACATTCTTGAAAGACTGCCTCTGAATCTGCCCCCGTCCAAGGCAAGGCGTGACAATTCGCGCTGGTTGAAGTTCCCATCGCCCTCCCCTTCCCCCTTGAAGGATCGGCCTGTTTAATCCTCCATTGCCATCCACACCTTGAGCACGCAGTCGAGTGCCATCAAACACGTCCTCAGATCCTCCTTCACCCCAGAACACGGTCCACCCTCCTCCTTGTCTTCATAATATTTCGGCATCACTGCGCGCCGAGGGTGCGAACTCTAGTTCTGAGCGGGCACAAACACTCTCCGAATATTCCAGAACAGGCTCGCAGCGCGCCCACACGAATCTTACATCCCCTCTGGTGCATTGAATGCTCTGGGAGCGGGCCCGCCGACCGCAATGCCTCCTGGACGTGTTAGTTTCTAGGGGACACGCTTCCCACCCGCGCCCATGTTGCAGGGAAAATAAATGGACTACAACACCCATGATGCATGGCGCGCCGTATTCCGATAGGGCCGGCCTCGCCAACCCAACCGCGTTGCCTGCTGGTATTGGTAGTTTCGATCGTGACGTAATTCACACTCGCGCCCTGGTCGCAAGGAACTCCATTGAACTACATCCCCCACCATGCACCGCGCGGCGGTGGCGTCGTCCGCCTCGCTGCTGGCCTGTTTGTTTGGCGATCGGGCTGAAGGGAAAAAGTGAAGGGTTTGTGTGCGGAAGCTTGCAAGCTTGTGTCCGCCCTTCAACCCCCCTCCCACTCTCCCCGTCCGCCGCGGGGATTTGATTAGTTGGGGGGTTAAACGCACCCTGAGGTAAGATGATAACGTTGGGGGGTGGGGGAGGTGAGCAGTTTGCATCGCCAGCTCATCGGGCGGCTGCAGGGCGATGGGCCTCCGCGAGGAAGCTTATGGCAAACGCCGTGTGCTAATCGTAATCGTGCAGGAATGAACTGCAGATGCTGGTTTTATACCGAGGATAGACACAAATGCTGGAGTAATATGGTGTCTGAACCCTTCTTCAGACTTCAGATTAGCCGTGTGCTGATCGGTTCCACTTCATCCACGATGAAGATCTGAGACTGTCACCCGCTCCCATGGGTGGCTTAGTGAGGTGGTGGGTTTCTCATTGACAGAGGCAATTAAGAGAGGCAATGTTTGTCTGCTGATATGTATGTAAGAAGGAATTGCAGATGCCAATTTACACAGAATATGGACTAACTTAGTTGGTCAGGCAGCATATCTGGAGAAAAGGAACTTAGTTGGTCAGGCAGCATCTCTGGAGAAAAGGAAGAGGCAAAGTTACGGATAGAGATCATTCATAATTCATTTTCTCCAGAGATGCTACCAGACCCCTGAGTCACTCCAGCCTTTTGTGTCTGATGATAACTCTGTTTTGGTGTGGGATGGGGGATCAGTCGTATGATCACTTTGCCACGGTCAGATGGAACAGGTCTCGGTTAATGCAGAGGGTTTAAGATGTATGTTTTCAGGGGAGAAAATAAAATATAAAGTATCACCTAAATAGTTTTCAGGGAGAATTTATGAGAATTAATAAAATTGTAAAAGTTATGCATTTCACAGTAGGGAACACCAAACAGTTTGAAAATGTTATTTTATTACCAGCTTTATGATCATTGGCCTGATGCAAAAGGTAACAGCTTTCTGGAAAATCATCTGGGTACTTCCTGCACCATTCATACTTAGGACAACCATTTGGAATTTTGCGGAGGAAATTAGACCAAATTCATTGAATTATTAAGACGTGTGGCACATTGAGGCTCTTGGTAAAGGCATCTTGTCAATCTCCTTTCCCTGCCACATCCAGGCATCTTTCAAATTATTTTCTGTCAATTATTCAATTCCCTCTGAAGGACTGATTGGTATTAGTTTATTATTGTCATGTGCACTGTGGTACAATGAAAAGCCTTTTGTGGTATCCAGTCAAATTAAACCATACTATACATGAGTATAATCAAGCCATATACAAGTACAACTGGTAGTGCAAGAAATACCAGAGTGCTGAATATAATATAACATCATTATAGTGTAATGGTTACAATGAAAAAGTCCAAGATTTGTAAGGTAGATTTGAAGATTGGGACTACACCCTAGTTTATGGGTGGATCATTCAATTGTTTGATATTAGCAGTGTGAAAGTCGTCTCTTAATCTGGTGCTACTTGCTTTCAAACTTTTGTAACTTCTGCCCACGGGAGAGGGGAGAAGATTGGGTGAACGGAATGGAAAAGGTCCTTGATTTATGTTGGTTGCTTTCCCAAGGAAACGCAAAGCATCTCCTTCCTTTACTGTCTTGTTATTGGTAAAGATCAGACCCACTGCCATGGTGTCATTGCAAATTTGTAAATGGAATTAGGGCAGAATTTTGCCACACAGTCGGGAGTGTTTAGATAGTACCATAAGAGGCTAAGAACGCATCCTTGCTGACTCATTATGGGGATGGGGTGGGGAGGGGAAAGATAGCTGGAAAATAGGAGGGACAGGGTAAAGCCTGGCAGGTGCATACAGGTGAGGGGGAGGGTGTTAGATAGGCAGTTGGTGGACAAACGCGAGAGATGAAAATATAGGAGTGAGACAAAAGGATTGAAGAGTTGTGAATTGTGAAGGCATAGTAAGGAATGTCATTGGGAGGGGAGAAATAGGTGTGAGTTCAGATAGAACATGGGGGGGAGGGTTTTGTAATTACCTAAAATTGGAGAATTCAATTTTCATACCACTGGGTTGGAAGCGGACTATGAGGTGTTGTTCCTTCAATTTTTGTATGGTCTCTCTCTGGCAATAGAGGAGGTCTAGGACAATAAGGTCAATGTGGGAATGGAAAGAGGAGTTAAAATGTTTAGCAACCAGGAGATCAAGTGGGCTTTGGTGGACTGTTCAGATATTTAGTCACCTATCCTCAGTAATTGGTATCCATGGGTCGGGAAGTCAAGGATCCTGAAGGATCAAGGATCAAGAAAGCAAACGTAATGCTAGCATTTTATTTTGAGAGGGCTTGTATACAAAAAACAGTGATGTAATACTGAGGCTCCATAAGGCCACATTTGGAATATTGTGAGCAATTTTGGGCACCATATCTGAGGGTGGATGTGCTAGCTCTGGAGGAGGTCCAGAAGAGGTTTACAATGAGTAGGTTAACATTGGATGATCTTTTGACGGCACCTGGCCAATACTCGCTGGAGTTTAGAAGAATGAGGGGGGGACGTCTTTGAAATGCACAGAATAGTATGTTGGATAGAGTGGATGTGGAGAGGATGTTTCCATTAGTTGGAGAGTCTAGGACCAGAGGTCATAGCTTCAGAGTTAAAAGACGTTCTTTTAGGAAGGAATTTCTTTAGTCAGAGGTTGGCCAATCTGGAATTCCACAGAAGGCTGTGGGGGCCAAGTCAGTGGATATATTTAAGGCAGAGATGGTAGTTTCTTGATTAATACAGGTGTCAGAGGTTTATGGGGAGAAGGCAGGAGAATGGGGTTAAGTGGGAGAAGATTAGCCATCAGGCTTAAGCCCTCCCTTCACCACCTCCAGTTTAAATTCCATTTGGAATATTTTGGAGGACCAAGAACCAAGCCATGAATGAATGGCGGAGTAGACTTAATGGGCCAAAAGGCCTAATTCTGCTCCTACCACTTATGACCTTATGATCCAGAGGCAGAGGGGATACTAACGCCTAGGTCCAGCTGTTTGGTTGGGATTATAGTGTTCAAGGCAAAGTTATAGCTCAACACCATCACCCATAGGTACTTAATTCTACATTATAACTACTCTAGTCTAAAACACTCTGTTTTTCAAGAGAAAGTTAGATTTCTCTCTTAGGGCTAAGGGAATCAAGGGATATGGGGACAAAGCCAGAACGGGGTTCTGATTTTGAATGATCAGCCATGATCATAGAAACATAGAAAATAGGTGCCGGAGTAGGCCATTCAGCCCTTCGAGCCGCACCGCTATTTAATATGATCATGGCTGATCATCCAACTCAGTATCCTGTACCTGCCTTCTCTCCATACCCCCTGATCCCTTTAGCCACAAGGGCCACATCTAACTCCCTCTTAAATATAGCAAATGAACTGGCCTCAACTACCTTCTGTGGTTGAGAGTTCCAGAGATTCACCACTCGCTGCGTGAATTTTTTTTTCTCATCTCGGTCCTAAAAGATTTCCCCTTTATCCTTAAACTGTGACCAATTGTCCTGGACTTCCCCAACATTGGGAACAATCTTCCTGCATCTAGCCTGTCCAACCCCTTAAGAATTTTGTAAGTTTCTATAAGATCTCCCCGCAATCTTCTAAATTCTAGCGAGTACAAGCCGAGTCAATCCAGTCTTTCTTAATATGAAAGTCCTGACATCCCAGGAATCAGTCTGGTGAACCTTCTCTGTACTCCCTCTATGGCAAGATTGTCTTTCCTCAGATTTGGAGACCAAAATTGTACGCAATACTCCAGGTGTGGTCTCACCAGGACCCTGTACAACTGCAGTAGAACCTCCCTGCTTCTATACTCAAATCCTTTTGCTATGAATGCTAACATACCATTTGCTTTCTTCACTGCCTGCTGCACCTGCATGCCTACTTTCAATGACTGGTGTACCATGACACCCAGGTCTCGTTGCATCTCCCCTTTTCCTAATCGGCCACCATTCAAATAATAGTCTACTTTCCTGTTTTTGCCACCAAAGTGGATAACCTTACATTTATCCACATTATACTGCATCTGCCATGCATTTGCCACTCACCCAACCTATCCAAGTCACCTTGCAGCCTCCTAGCATCCTCCTCACAGCTAACACTGTCCCCCAGCTTCGTGTCATCCGCAAACTTGGAGATGTTGCATTCAATTCCCTCGTCCAAATCATTAATATATATTGTAAATAGCTGGGGTCCCAGCACTGAGCCTTGCGGTACCCCACTAGTCACTGCCTGCCATTCTGAAAAGGACCCGTTTACTCCTACTCTTTGCTTCCTGTTTGCCAGCCAGTTCTCTATTCATATCAATACTGAACCCCCAATACCGTGTGCTTTAAGTTTGTATACTAATCTCTTATGTGGGACCTTGTCGAACGCCTTCTAAATGTCCAGATATAACACATCCACTGGTTCTCCCTTGTCCACTCTACTAGTTACATCCTCGAAAAATTCTATAAGATTCGTAAGACATGATTTACCTTTCATAAATCCATGCTGACTTTGGCCAATGATTTCACCACTTTCCAAGTGCTGCTATCCCATCTTTGATAACTGACTCTAGCAGTTTCCCCACTACCGATGTTCAACTAACTGGTCTGTAATTCCCCGTTTTCTCTCTCCCTTTTAATAAGTGGAGTTACATTAGCTACCCTCCAATCCTCAGGAACTACTCCAGAATCTAAGGAGTTTTGAAAAATTATCACTAATGCATCCACTATTTCTGGGGCTACTTCCTTAAGTTCTCTGGGATGCAGCCTATCTGGTCCTGGGGATTTATCGGCCTTTAATCCATTCAATTTACCTAACACCACTTCCTTGCTAACCTGGATTTCACTCAGTTCCTCCATTTCATTTGACCCGCTGTCCCCTGCTATTTCCGTCAGATTATTTATGTCTTCCTTAGTGAAGACAGAACCAAAGTAGTTATTCAATTGGTCTGCCATGTCCTTGTTACCCATGATCAATTCACCTGTTTCTGACTGCAAGGGACCTACATTTGTTTTAACTAATCATTTCTTCTTCACATATCTATAAAAACTTTTGCAGTCAGTTTTTATGTTCCCTGCCAGTTTTCTTTCATGATCTATTTCCCCTTTCCTAATTAAGCCCTTTGTCCTCCTCTGCTGGACTCTGAATTTCTCCCAGTCCTCTGGTAGGTTGCTTTTTCTGGCTAATTTGTACTTCATCATTTGTTTTGATACTATCCCTGATTCCCCTTGTTATCCACAGATGCACTACCTTCCCTGATTTATTATTTTGCCTAACTGTGATGAACAATTGTTGAAGTTCATCCATGCAGTCTTTAAATGCCTTCCATTGCATATCCACCGTCAACACTTTAAGAATCAATTGCCAGTCAATCTTGGCCAATTCACGTCTCATACCCTCAAAGTTACCTTTTTTTAAGTTCAGAACCCTTGTTTTTATTGAATCATATTGAATGGTCAATATGAAGAGCCGCACCCATTTTCTATGTTAAAAGCAACAGGTTGTTCCTCCTACACCACTCCTCACCTTTTACATAGAATTTTAAATATTTGGTCCCTGAGCTTAAACCCTCTGCCAAAAGGAACAGGTCCCCTTATCTTCTCCATCTAAACCAGTCGAGATCTTGTAAACCTTTGTGTAAGTAAGTATAGTTAGTAAATAAGTAAGTTTATTGGCCAAGTATTCACACACAAGGTATTTGCCTTGGTGCTTCGCCCACAAGTAACAACATGACATATAGTGACAGTTACGAATGACTCAGAAAACACTAAACATTAATAATAAAACACCATTGATCAAGCATGTGAACCAACAAAATACCAGATCAAAGGGAGGCTACAGATTTTTGGCTGTTGAGTAGAGCAACTACTCGTGGATTAAAAGCTGTTTTTATGGCTGGCTGTGGCAGCTTTGACAGTCCGGAGTCGTCTTCCAGAGGGAAGTGATTCAAAGAGTTTGTGGCCAGGGTGAGAGGGGCCGGAGATGATCTTGCCCACTCGCTTCCTGGCCCTTGCAGTGTACAGTTCATCAATGGAGGGAAGGTTGCAGCCAATAACCTTTTCAGCTGATCAGATGATTCGCTGCAACCTCCGGATGTCGTGCTTGATGACTGAGCCAAACCAGACCATGATGGAGAAGGTGAGGACAGACTCTACGATGGCCATGTAGAATTGGACCATCATTGCCTGTGGCAGATTGTGCTTCCTCAGCTGCCATAGGAAGTACATCCTCTATTGTGCATTTTTGTCTGTGGAGTCAATGGTAGCCCCCCCACTTAAGATCCTTGGAGATGATGGTTCCCAGGACTATGGTTCCCAGGACTCCACAGATGTGACTGTGGTGTTGTTGATGGTGAGTGAGGGGAGGGGGAGTTCTCCTAAAGCCTACAATCAATTCCACTGTCTTAAGAGCATTGAGCTCTAGGTTGTTGGGATGGCACCAGGACGGCAACTGTGACACTTCCTGTCTGTAGGCAGATTCCTCCCCATCCTGGATCAGTCCAATCAGGGTTGTGTCGTCCGCAAACTGAGAAGCTTAACAGAGGTGTTTGTGGAGGTGCAGTTATTAGTGTAGAGAGAGTAGAGGAGAGGAGAGAGTACGCAGCCTTGCGGTGCTCCTATGCTGAGCGATTGCGGGTCCGAGATGTGCTTTCCCAGCCTCACATGCTGTTTCCTGTCTGTCAGGAAGCTGGTGATCCACCGACAGAGGGGTTCAGGCACAGTCAACTCAGAAAGTTTGGAGTGTAGTAGCTCTGGCACAGTGGTGTTGAATGCAGAGCTATGGTGTTGAAACAGGATCCTCGCATACGTCCCGTGGCGGTTTAGGTGCTGTAGGATGAAGTGCAGGCCCAGGTTGACTGCATCATCCACAGATCTATTGGCCCGATATGCAAACTGCATAGGGTCCAGCAGGGGGATCGTGATATTTTTCAGCTTGGCCAGCATTAGCCTTTCAAGTGTCTTCATGACTACAGTGGTCAGTGCGACGGGCCTGTAGTCATTAAGACAAGTAATCCTTGCCTTATTAGGTACAGGGACAATAGTGGAGACTTTGAAGCAGGCAGGGACAGTTTTGCAGGGACAGGTTGAAAATGTCTGTGAAGTTGTTTGGCACCGACCTTGAGAGTCGAGGGGGAAACATTGTCAGGTCCTGGAGATTTCCTGCTTTTCTGTCTTCTGAAAAGCCTCTCCACCTCCTCTATTTTTATTGTTGATGAAGTGATGTTGTTCAGCAAGGAGGGTGTGGGTAATTGGGTGTGAAGTGGTGATTGGAGGGGGGTGGGTGTAGAAGGGCCCAGTCTTTGCAGACTGAGGTCAGGCTGTGAATGGGTGTGAAGTGTTGGTTGGGGTGGGAAATGGTGCAGTCTTTTCATACTGGAGTCTTGCCTTAAGTAGGTGTGAAGTGAATGGGAAGGAGAGGGTGCAGGGTCCATTCTTTGCAGACTGGGGTCTGGCTGTGTTGGTTGGGTAGGGGGGAGGGGGTACCAGGGTTACATTTCTGATTTTCAAACCTGCAGTAAAACTCATTCAGGTCGTTGGTCAGCTGACGATTGTCCAAAGAGCGGGGGACTATCCTCTTGTAGCTGGTAATTTCTTGCAAGCCCTTCCAAACTGAAGAAGAGTTACTAGCTGAGAACTTGCTCCTCAACTTCTCAGAGTATGTTTCCTTGGCAGCTTTGATTCCTCTTCTCAGCTTGTACTTGGCCTGCCTGTAGAGGTCTGCATCCCCACTCCTGTAGGCCTCCTCTTAAGATCGTCGGAGTTCTGCTGTGAACCAGGGCTTGCTGTTGTTGAACCATGCCCGGATCATAGTTGGAATGCAACTGGGATAATCATGTTCCTTTAAAGTACTAGATTGAGGGGGGATCTTATAGAAACTTACAAAATTCTTAAGGGGTTGGACAGGCTAGATGCAGGAAGATTGTTCCCGATGTTGGGAACAATCAGAACAAGGGGCCACAGATTAAGGATGAGGGGGAAGTCTTTTAGGTATTCATACCATACTGGTATTCTTCAGTGAGGGTAGCAATGATATGTTTTAAAATATTTTAAGTAAAGTCATAAATGTGTTGGGGCATTTTTCTAAATACTAATTCTGAATAAGGTAAACTTTGGAAGCGCTGGCTTACTTTTGACCACATGTAATTTTGGTAACCTTCTGGGTATGTACAGTATATTAACACTTCACATAAAAGCAAAATACTGACAATGCTGAACACCTGAATTTAACGACACAACACTTTCGAGACGCGCTGCATTTATGGAGAGAGAAATAGCGTTAACTTTGTGGTCGGTGAATTCTAGTGAAAGGATCTTATCTCCAAATTGTCCCTTCCCACAGATAGTACGTACATATTTCCACATTTTAATTTTGTGTTAGGTAGTTGCAGTGATTACAAATCATTTTTAGTCTTTCAAAGTAAGCTTTGAGGTGTACTTGTTTTAGAGACTGGTTAATTGGAGTGAGTTTAAAGTCTCAGTTTTTGTTGATGTTTTACAAAATCATCTCGTAACAGCCCAAACAAGAAAATTAGTTTGTAGCAAAGAAGTGCAGATGCTAGTTTAAATCGAAGTTAGACACAAAATGCTGGAGTAACACAGTGGGACAGGCAGCATCTCTGGAGCGAAGAATGAGTGACATTTCGGGTCGAGACCCGAAACGTCCCCCATTCCTTCTCTCCAGAGATGCTGCCTGTCCCGCTGAGTTACTCCAGCATTTTGTGTCTACCTTCGAAAAAATGAGTTTGCTCTGTGAATGGTCTCCATAACTCTTATGCCATTGCTTTAGTGACAACATCCTGATGTTACTAATATGGACATGAAAAGATTTGCTATTTTCATGTTTAACTTGTTTGTCCTTCATAAAATCTTATGTAGGCTCTATCCAAAGTAAAGTCTGCAGATTTAATCTTATTTTGTATATATCCCGTCCACTTTAGTGTGTGTGTATGCGTACTCGCGTGTGTTTGGGTGTGTTTTCCACATAGAGATGCTTAATTAAAGCGAAAAGTTACTAAAAATCGAATTTAGTTTTCATAAAATCTTGACCAAAACTCCTGTTTTTATATTCGCAGCAAAAATGTTACCAACGACAACATATAATCCTAGCAGTCAGGGGAATGGAGCCCCAAATTCCAGTGATTCTGCACGATATACAGCTGGAGCCAAGCGCTACAAGTATCTCAGACGCCTTTTTCGTTTTAAACAAATGGATTTTGAATTTGCTATATGGCAAATGTTATACCTATTTACATCTCCACAAATGGTATATAGAAACTTTCATTACAGAAAACAGACTAAAGACCAATGGGCCAGAGATGACCCAGCCTTCCTAGTTTTGCTTAGTATCTGGTTATGTGGTAAGTATCCATTAGGAGAAAAAAAAATCAATTTCAAAAAGTCCAATTATTGGACATCTGTGATGATGTAAAGCCTAATATCACACGGTTGTACAAGGTACTTCAGTTTTAAACTGTGAATTTTAAAATTTGTATTTTTGCGAGAAGATTGAAGATAAAAATACAGCAGCTTATTTATTGAGAGAATGAAATATATTCACTGTTCTAGAATTGACTTGTCGTAAAATCATTGAAATGTCAATGCAAATTAGGACTATTCTCCCACACTCATTCTATTTCTTACTTTATTTGCTTTTATAACTCTCACTACGGTATATTTTCCACTCGGAACAATATGTCAATTTCCTGACAGTCCTTTCTAAGAATATTCATTGAATCTCTCTTTAATCCTTTTAGTTAATCCTAAAATTATGTCTCCTTGCTATTTAGTCATTAAACACAGAATTTTCACTTTTAATCTTCATTTAAGCTTTTTAAAGCCTGATCTGATTCTATTAATTTCCCTTGAGATTCACTGTTGAAGTGAAATGAATGCTAGTGTTCCAAGTTTAGTTGCAACTGAATTGCTTGTTCTTTAGTACAACTGCTGTAAAACTATTGCACAACCCTACCATGGTCCCATATCTAATGCTATGTTGTGTCTGGAAGAAACATGCCTTACTTTATTGACCTACAAACATTGTACTGTATAATGGTCTGACTTTGATTTCCTCAGTGAGGTAGCTATTATTGTAATGCATCTGAAACATGCAAATCAATTTAAAAAAATGAAGAACCTTCAAAACATGTGAATCAGATACTCGATAGTGCAAAAACATCATTAGATGACTACAGAGCTCGTTGATAATGAGATGTAAATGTTGAGGAGGAGAAAGGGAATAATAAGTGGAGAATTTCACCTACTTTAAAATTGTAATTTGCAGTTGAGTGGTTGGATGAAGAAGTGAAAGTAATACATTGTGTGTAGATCTGGAAGAATTCAACATGGGGATGAATTTGTCTTTGCAGCTTCCACCATTGGTTTTGGATTTGTATTAGGAATGGGATTTTTTGAAACAATAAAGCTTTTACTGTGGGTCGTATTCATTGACTGCATCGGAGTTGGACTACTGATCGCAACATTAATGTGGTAAGTTTTAAAAATAGTTCATAAGACCAGAAGTGATAGCAGAATTAGGCCCATCAAGTCTACTCCACCATTCAATCATGGCTGATCTACCTCTTCCTCCTAATCCCATTCTCCTGCCTTCTCCCCATAACCTCTGACATCTGTACTAATTAAGCATCTATCTATCTCTGCCTTAATAATATCCACTGACTTGGCCTCCACAGCCTTCCGTGGCATGTTGTTATATCTAGCTTTTAAAATTCCTGTGCACACAAACCAGTGTGGAACAATTTAATCTGCTTTTGCACATTTAAAGATGTACTCTATAACTGAACTGAACTCCTTGCAGCCTTAATGCTAAATTAAAATACAATTATTTAAATACTATAGTCATTTTCTTGTTTAAAATTGGTTGCTCAATCATTTTTTTTTTTAATTGAGCAGGAGCTGCATAAGTTAGTATTTTTTGTAATGAAATATTGTAAATGAAAGAATAGTTAAGATATATAATGTTTCTATCTTGGGTTTTTTTTAATTTACAATGCTATTTGTGATTTACAAAGTGTTCATTGAGTAAGTCATGAAATAACAACTCAGAAAATAATTGGTGCTTTAAAATAACATTTTGAAGTTGCACACATTTTAAAAAAAATCAAATTATTCTACTGGTTAAATTGGGTGATTGGCCAAAATAATGTATTGCAGAATGTTAGTGCCAATTAACAGTTCATTCAAAATATTGTATTTTCAATTAAAATGTGATGAGATTTCCTTTGATGTGGATTGCATTGCAGTACATAGTGTTCTGAGGATAGAGCACAGATCGTTCGCCAATGGCTCCTGGAGTAAATGCAGCATACATTGCGTCAAGATGTTTAGGCTTGAATCTAAAATTCGGTATCTAGTCTGCTCCCCATGCCACTATACTGCAGACCAGATTTTCAACCATACTTTTACTGTTTTTACTTATCCGTACTGTGTTATCAATTTAACATCTTGACTAGCAGTTGGAATAAGAATATGCTTGTGGAAGTCCTTTGATGTGACTTTATCCTATTTGTTTTAATGTAGTTGGTTCCAACATATGCCACAAGTGATTTATCTTTCCACTACCTTTCCAAGATACTTTCCAGACCTCCTGGACTCTTAATTGAAGTTTCAGGGGCTCTGCCTTAATTATCAAATCCCTTATGAAGCCAGCCTTCCAATGCTGCTACCATGCCTCTCTAATGTAATCTTGTATTCAAAAGTATCTGGAATAAGTTATTTAAATATTACTCCTCCTCCCCTATCTCGCACACCCATCGACCTACTAGCTGCTGTTAGTTCTTCATTCATTCAATCATTGATTCCTTTGATTAAGAATCCCTAGTTAGCCTTGCCTTGCATACATTCATGAGTGCCCCAGCTTGTAGCTTCAGTTTTTTTTTACTCCCATTTATTGTGCTTCTTATACTGCCTGCCTCACAATGCTGATGATACTGAATCATTGGATTTTCAGTCACTAACTTCGAGTTATAGTCATACAGCATGGAAGTAGGCCCTTCGGCCCAACTTGCCCATGCTGACCAACATGCCCCACCAACCCCCCAAAACATAACCTCAGGCTGTTCTTGCATTCAGTAACTTTATTTATCCTAATTAACAGTACAGCCAACCTGTATTTGAAAATATATGCCCCCAAGTTGCTGTTATATAGTGCATATTTTGTTTTCAGGTGTATCACCAACAGATATTTGATGAAGCCTCAGAGCAAAGGCTATGATGTGGAATGGGGCTATGCCTTTGACATTCATCTGAATGCTTTCTATCCACTTCTTGTAATATTGCATTTCATTCAATTGTTCTTCATCAACCGTAAGTTTATTCTTTTGATTAAAAATATATATTTTCCCAAGCATTACAAAATCACTTAGTTTTGTCTCCAAACTTTACTACAAAATTAAAAAGCATCAAGAATTTAATGTTGGAAGAAAATAAATGATTTTTGAAATTAAAAACTAGCAGAGCTAGTTATGGTGTCATTGGTGCAGACATTGATAAGCAACAGAAGCTATTCCCAAATCTCTCTCCTGCCTCTGACTTGCATGTTTCTTGTGGGAAGCTGTTCCATAGGTCTCGGGTTTGATTTCAGCCAGAGGGTGGTTTCACAGGTGGAGGATGAATAAACATGGTCAAGTAGAAAAGCTGATTTTACATCTCCCCAGGACCTGATGACTTGCCTTCCAGGAAATGGTGATAGAATTAGTAGATACACAGATTGTTACTTTCCAAAGTACCAGAGATTCTAGAAAAGTTTTTACAGATTGGAATATACCAAATGCAAATATAAGAATGCAGGTAGAGATAAAATGAGGAACTACCGACCTGTTAACTTGACATCAGCAGTAAGGAAATGCTAGTATCTATTATTAAGGAAGTGATACTAAGAAATAGAAATAATGCTCGACAGATGTTAGAATTTTTAAGTTGTATATTATGTGCATGTTGTATATTGGCCGGAATGGCGGCGCTGCCCTGGCAGCAGCGGCTCGCCTGCAGTCCGTTTGTCTTTACTTTTTTGTGTTGTTTTTTTTCGTTTTGTCTAGTTAAGTTTTTGTTTTTTAGGTTGTGTTTATGTGGGCGGGGGGGGGGGGTTGAAACGGGGCTTGCTGTCTCTCCCTTCGGGGGAATGCGACTTTTTTTGTCGTATCCCCCTTCTCTGCCTCCGTCTGTGCTGAGGCCTAATAGAGGAGCTGGCGACCTCGAGACTACGGAGGCAGAGCCAGTCAGAACTTGTCCTGGGCTCGCTCCCGTGAGGGCGGTCCGGCTCGGGGCTGGAACGGCGCTCCCGTGAGGGGCTGTGACGCTCCCGTGAGGGCGGCCTGGCGCGGGGCTGAGACTCTCCCGTGAGGGGCTGTGGCGCTCCCGTCGGGGCGGCCCAGCCCGAGGGTGGAACGGCGTTCCCGTCAGGGCGACCCAGCTCAAGGGAGGTACGGCGCTCCCGTCGGGGCGGCCCAGCCCGAGGGAGGTACGGCACTCACGTGAGGGCGATCTGGCTCGGGGCTGGAACGGTGCTCCGGTGCCTGGGACGGCGTTCTGGCGGTGGTGACCTGAGTCCGGGGTTCAGCTGCGGGCCAACGGCTGCGTCCGCTGGACTGGCGGGCGGCAGCTTCGACCACCCTTGGCCGCGGTGTTTGAGCCAGCCCGTTTGCGGGGTTCGGTGGGCCGCGGGACTGTTTGTACCATCGCCCGGTGGGGTATCGCCTCAGCGCAGAGGGAGAAGAGGAGGGAAGAGACTGCAGCCCTAAGATTTTTGCCTCCACCACAGTGAGGAGGTGCTTGGAGGACTCACTGTGGTGGATGTTAACTTGTGTTTATTGTTGTTTATTATTGTATTGTATGTATGACTGCAGGCACAAAATTTTGTTCAGACCGTAAGGTCTGAATGACAATAAAGGAAATTCTAATTCTAATTTTGACTTTCAGAAGTCTTAATAGGGGAAAGTCCCCAAAGGTAAGGTTCAGCCATAATCATTTTGAATGAGGGGGTAGGGCAATGGGCTGAATGGTCTGCTCTTTTTTTTTAATTTAAGTTTTTACCTGACAGGTGAATCCAGCAGTAAAGGTAGTTTTTGGGTGGTAGAAAACTTGGTTCCAGGAATGAAGGATTTTAGTTGTAGGATTAGTTTTGGAAAAATGTGGTTTTCATTGGATCAGAGAAAATTTGAAAAAGTTGTACAAGATTTTGACAGGCTTAGATAGGTAGTCAATGATAAACTGTTCCCATTAGTCTTTTCTGAAAACAGAGACAGAGAATTAAGGTTTTGAGCAAAAGGTTATAATGGGGAATGGGCACACAATGGCGAGCAGTGTTTGCAATGGGGGTTTGTGGATTGAGGGTGAATTAACTCTTTCAGCAGCAAATGGTAATGACTTGAAACTCACTCAAGGAAGCAGAAAGGATCAAAAGGAAATTGGATATCCATTTAAGGAATATAAATTCAGGATGAGCAGAACAATGTGAGGGAAAGGGGTTGGCTGCATTGCGCTACAGCAAGCCAGCATGGCATTGATCGACTGAATGTTTTTCATTCGCATCAATCTGGCAGTATTGCCGCATTTTATAAATGTTCTATATTTTCCCGATTATTTGTCTGACTGCAGCTTTCTGATTTCTTCATGCAGCTGTTTTAAAATAATTTTTTTGGAGGCAAATAGAGCTTATATTGTATGCATTTAAGTATTTACATCTTATTTCTTTGCAGATGTCATTATTAGGGACGGAATTATTGGTTGCTTTGTTGGAAATGTCTTCTGGCTGGTTGGGATTGGATATTATATTTACGTTACTTTTCTTGGATACAGTGGTAAGCATAAGTTTCACGTCCATTTTTTGCGTGGCATTTGAAAGGAACTAACTTGCAGAGATTTAATAATTCTATGTTCATAAGCCCTAGGTGCAGAATTAGGCCATTCAGCCTATCGAGTCTCATCTGGCATTCAATTACGGCTGATCTTTCCCTCGCAACTCCATTTTTCTGCCTTCTCCCTGTAACCTTTGGCAACCTTACTAATCATAAAACCTGTCAATCTCCGCTTTAAAAATACCGACTTTGTCCCCACAGTCGTCTGTGGCAATGGATTCCACAGATTCACCACCCTCTGGCTGGAGAAATTCCTCCTCATCAAGGTACTTCCTTTTATTCTGAAGCCCTCCGGTCCTAGACTCTCCCATTAGTGGAAACATCCTCTTCATATCCACTTTATTCAAGCCTTCATTATTCGGTAAGTGGAAACATCCTCTCCACATCCACCCAATCCAGGCCTTTATTTGGTAAGTTTCAAGGAGGTCCCCCCTCTTCTAAACTCCAGCGAGTACAGGCCCAGAGCCATCAAATGCTCATCATAACCCAATCATCCCCGGGATCATTCTTGTAAACCTCCTCTGGACCCTCTTCAACGCCAGCTCACCGCTCCTCAAATATGAGGCTCAAAACTGCTCACAATACTCCAAATGCAGTCTGACCCGGTCCTTATAAAACTAACATCCCTGCTTTTATTTTCTAGTCCTCCCAAAATGAATGCTAACATTGCATTTGTCTCCCTTGCTACATATTCAACTTGCTAATTAACTTTTTGGGAATCCTGCACCAGCACTCCCAAGTCCCTTTGCACCTCCAATTTATGAATCCTCTTCCCATTTTGTGCTCAGAGTTTCTTGTAGTGTTTAATATGGTCTACCAACTACATACAGAAAGTACTAGTCACACAATAAAGACAAAAGGCAGGTAATTTTGAATCGTAGATCTATACAGCACAGAAAAGGGCCTTTTGGATTTTAGAACAGTGCAGCACAGAAACGGGCCCTTAAGCCCACAATATCCTTGCCGAACATGATGCCATGTTAACCCCGTCTACCTACACATGATGCATATTCCTACATTCCTTGCATATCCATGTTTCTATCAAAATTGCACTTAAACTCCACAATTATATCTCTAGTATGTCCTCTAGTATTTGCCATTTTCATCCTGGTAAAAAGGTATGACTGTCTACCCATCTACGCCTCTCATAATTTTATATATCTCTATCTAGTCTCTCCTCAACCCCTGACTTGTATTTCCTAGTTGCAGGATAATTGTTCCAAAATATTCCTTACCTGCATTCTTCCCAGTCCTAATGGCTCAGTCTTGCAGCTTATGTGCCCAATAAGTCGCCATGGTCACAGGGAGAATGTGAAAAGTCCATGTAGACAGAACCCGACGTCAGGATCAAACCCGGGTCTGGCACTGTGAGGCAGTGGTTCTACCAGCTGCGTCGCTGTGCCTCTCTAAATTATGGAGACTTAATATTATTATTTCCTGTAATCTCAATATGTTGCAATTTGAATTACTAGTCCATCTTTGCTCTTGCCTGTGCATTTGCCTCTCTTCGCCCAAACTATAGCAAGCCACTTAATTTGCATAATAAATTGTGATCTGAAACTCAATCTGTGCAGGCCACATACCAGTTTATACAAATATAATTTTTTAGTACTCTAGTACCCTAGGTTTTGTATGTCATCTTATCACAAGGAATTGCAGACACTGATTTATATATTTAAAAAACATATACACCAAAATGCCGGTCTTGCCAGTGACTGAGATCTTTAAAAATGTTGTTTCAAGCACTCGTCTAAATATCAGTGCTTCTGATTCCTCAGAATGACCAATGCATGCAATTTCAATTGATCTGTCTCCATTTGGTATTAGCTGAACGCATTTTTCACTTCCCCAGTGCTAAATGAGTAAGAAAACTGAATCAACGCCACTGTTCTCATGTGAGCAGCCTCCCTTTCACTGACTCCATTTCCTTCCACTTATTTCTTCTTGGTTCAGTGTCGGCACAGTGGTTAAGATGCCAGATTAACAAGCCAGTCTTGGGCTAAGAATCCAAAAAAGGCCCAAATTCAAATTTCATCATTGCAGCTATGAAATTTAAATTCAATTAACACCCTGATTTTTTTTTAAGCTAGTATTAATATTATGATCATGAACCGGTTGAATTGTCGTAAAAACATCTGGTTTAATAACCTCTTTAAAGGAAATCTGTCTGATCTGTTTATGGTCCATCGATGCATCTGAGCCTGAAATGGTTTGTCTACATGGTTCAAGGGCAGTTGTGTGGATGGGCAAAAAATGCCAGTCTTGCCAGTGACTGAGATCTTTAAAAATGAAAAATAAATCTGATGTAACACATTTTTTCTTTCAGCTTTGCCCTTTCTGAAGAACACGGTTGCCCTGCTTTATCCATTTGCCCTCCTGGTCATTTTCTTCTTGCTTTCATTGGGACTGGGATGGAACTTCACCAAGGGACTGTGCTGGTTCTACAAGTATAGAGTGCAGTGACACACCACTCATCTAATGAAGTATTTGCTGAACATTTTGTTTGTTGCCAGTGTATATACAGCTTTGACATTTGTATAATTTGTAAATGTGCTGTACATACTGATAAATAACCATACAGATTTGAGGAATAAATTCAAGATTACTTCTGATTTATTCTTTTTAAACGTTTGATGAATTGTGGCATATCTTTTTTCAACATTGTGAATGTTGGAACATTGAATCCAGCAATCGGACTAGTGTGTATATTTCATTTACCAAATCTCTCAAGGAAGTACATTCCTTTATCAGCAGTAGTTCTGGTAGCTTTTCTGAAAAGCATTTATTGGGAAGCTTTAATGAATATTTATTCCGTGTATTTCCCTACTTTGGCTATTAAGTCTTTGAATGTATTTATTCCCCGATGGGGTTAGTGGAAAGGTGGAAAGTTGGGTGTATGAGGAGCCCATCAATTGAACAAGAAGAAAGGGTGGGTGAGGGGGTGGAAAGGAAATTTTTGTTGTTTAAAATTCATTTTTGCTCATCTTTCTTTCTAGCCTTCTCCCTTTTCTGGTTGATTTAAAGCATACAAAAAGTTGTATGCAAAAAAACAAATAATTCCAAAACTCTCCAGGAGATCAACATTCTCACCACTGAACAAATCTCAAAGCAAGCCACAAAACTCATTCTAATTCATATTATGGTTTGTGGGTGATTAGAGTCAGCTGGGCAGATAATTCCATCATAAACAACGTGTTGAGGTTTTTGAAAATACAAGTCCTGCATTTTTAACAAAAATTAAAAAAATTACGTAATCAAGGTCTTGCTTTTGATTTATTCTGCAAATATTGCAGGAAATAATGTCAAATCAGCAGCTGATGGAACTAAAAAGAAAAATTGGAAATACCAGCTACACCAGTGAAGTAAGCTGAAACGGTAGTGCAGTTTCCCTTTCCGTTGATTGTACCCGAGTTGCAGAATCCATTTGAGGAAAACCTATTCGATTTAAAGCAGATAAGTTGAAAGGAATTGAACAGGAATATCTGGATGGATTTAACAGAAAGGTCAAGTTAATGTTGGTCTGACATTTACTGTACTATAATTCCTGATCTAGAAAGGATGAATGGACTTGATTTACGATTTGGCCAGCAGTTGAATAATAGTTTGTGAAATTCTTCTGATTAACAGTATAATTTTTAAAGATACAGTGCAGAAACAAGTCCTAAGGCCCACCGAGTCCTCGCCGACTAGTAATCCCTGCACACTAATGCTGTCCTAGATGCTGCTGCACCCACTAGGGACTATTATACCAAGCCAATTTACCTACAAATCTGTATGTCTTTGTAGTGTGGGAGTAAACCGGAGATCCGGGAGGAAACCCCACACAGGCCATGGGGAGAACGTACAAACTCCGTACAAGCAAGCATTCTTAGTCAGGACTGAACCTGGGTCACTGGTGCTGTAGGGCAGCAACTCTGCTGTGTGAATGGGAGGAATTGCTACCACAAGGCAAAGTCACAACATACACAGTTTATTCATGAATCACAATTTTCACGATGTACAAGTTAACTGCTTGAATATATGATAACTAGACCAAAGTCATTGAAACAAAAAGCCATATGCCTTATATCATAGTTGAAGAAATAACCCATTTTGTGCATGAAAACTGAATGTACGTAATCCATGCTAAAATTAAGATAAATTACCAAAGTATGGTTTGGCATACTTTGGCAGAAGTAATTAGTGGAATTTTAACAAAAATCTATTCGATAACCTAGTGAAATAACATTAGGTTGTAATTAAACATGTTGATATCAAGCTGTGAAACCAGGTGAAAGCTGAAACGTCGCCTATTTCCTTCGCTCCATAGATGCTGCTGCACCCGCTGAGTTTCGCCAGCATTTTTGTGTACCTCCGAAAGATCAATAGTATTCTATTGATCAATAGTATTCTATGGAATCCAAATAAATTAAAACAGTAGATAAAGAGTATGCATGTGGTTTTAGTAGAACTAAATTAAAGTCAAAATTGATTTTAAGATTATGCATTGGCAGTAGTATTTGTGCTATCCATTTATTGGCACTTTACCAGAGAAAAGGCAGTTTCAAATTTTCTGTGAAGAGATCCACAAAGGTCCGTAGGAGTTCGTGGATGTCTCGTAGCAGCTCGTAATGCTAACGGTAGGTAAACTCGTGACGTTTTTACTCGTGACGAGAACTGCTGTAGATTTGGGAGGAACAGCAGCAGCAGATTAGCAAGAGATACGACTGATTGGCTCTAGCCCAAGTGGGAGGATAAGGGTGAAAACAGTTAAAGGCCAAGGACGGGCAGTCTTTGTTCAGAACTTACATAGAAACATAGAAAGTAGGTGCGAGAGCAGACCACCAGGTCCATCGAGCCCGCACCGCCATTCGCTCATGGCTGAACACTAAACAGACACACTTACCCACAAACAGTAGACACAAGACACAGAACACAAGACACTACCCTCCCCTTTATACCGCTATCACCCCTCTCCACCCCAAGAACCTCGTGATCTCCTGGGGGAGGCAAAAAACCGGATAAAAACCCAGGTCCAATTCGGGAAAAAAAACCGGGAAATTCCTCTCCGACCCCAATCTAGGCGATCGACACTTGTCCAGGAGATCACTCAGGTCTTACTATACTAACCATACCTAGGTCCATATCCCTGCCCTCTCCCCGTAGCCCCTTATCCCCTTGGCAGCTAAAAAACCATCTATTTTAGTCTTAAATATATTTAAAGTTTCTGCTTCCACTGCTCCCTGGGGCAGTGAATTCCATAAATTAACCACCCTCTGGGTGAAGAAGTTCTTCCTCATCTCAGTTTTAAAAGAGCCCCCCCTTATTCTGCAACTATGTCCCCTAGTTCTAGTTTCCCCGATCATTGGGAACATCCTCGGTGCATCCACCCGATCAAGGCCCCTCACGATCTTATATGTTTCAATGAGATCGCCTCTCATTCTTCTAAACTCCAAAGAGTAGAGTTCCAGCCTACTTAACCTTTCCTCATATGTCAATCCCCTCATTGCAGGAATTAATCTTGTAAACCTTCGCTGCACTGCCTCCAGGGCTAGTACATCCTTTCTTAAGTATGGACCCCAGAACTGTACACAGTATTCCAAATGTGGTCTCACTAATACTGTGTACAGCTGCAGCAAGACCTCCGTGTTTTTATACTCAATCCCCCTAGCAATAAAGGCCAAAACTCCATTGGCCTTCCTGATTGCTTGCTGCACCTGCATACTAACTTTCAGTGATTCATGTACTAATACCCCTAGATCCCTTTGCGATGCATTACAACGCAGCTCCTCTTCATTTAGAAAATAACTTGCCCTATCATTTTTTTTCCCCAAAGTGAATGACTTCACATTTATTAGTATTAAATTTCATCTGCCAAGTTGTTGCCCACTCACCTAGCTTATCTATATCCTTTTGCAGACTCTTCCTATCCTCCTCATCCCCTACTTTTGCTCCCATTTTTGTATCGTCCGCAAATTTTGATATATTACACTTGGTTTCCCTCCTCCAAATCATTTATATAAATTGTGAACAACTGGGGTCCCAGCACCGACCCTTGCGGAACCCCGCTAGTTACCGGTTGCCATCCCGAGTATGAACCATTTATCCCCACTCTCTGCTTCCTATTTGTTAGCCAATCCTCTACCCATGCTAATATATTACCCCCAATCCCATAATTTTTTATTTTTAGCAATAGTCTCTTATGTGGCACCTTGTCAAAAGCCTTTTGGAAGTCCAAGTATACCACATCCACCGGTTCCCCTTTATCCACCCGGGTTGTTACTTCCTCAAAGAATTCGAGCAGATTCGTTAAACAGGACTTCCCCTTCACAAACCATGTTGGTTTCTGTCCGTATGAAGATGTTTAAGTCTTTAATAATGTCTCTAACATTTTACCCCCCACCGATGTTAGCCCCGGTCTATAGTTTTACCCGCCTTCTGTTTTACTTCCTTTTTTAAATAAATAGGTGTGGCCATTTTTCCAATCCACTGGGACCGTTTCCTGCCTCCAGGGATTTTTATCCCAATGCATCCACAACCGCTATCTCCCCCTCAAGACCCTTGGATGTAATCCATCAGGCCCGTCTATTAGACTCATTACCCACCTCCTTGGTGACTTAATAATTATTTAGCTCCTACATACCGCCCCCTGTGTTGGCTGATACAAATTTTCAATCCACCCCTCCTTTGGGACCGCCATCCTTTTTTCCTGGGATTTTCCTGCCTCCAGGGAGTTTTGGAAAATTATCACCAATGCATCCACAATCCCCACCGCTATCTCCCTCAAGACCCTTGGATGTAATCCATCAGGCCCAGGGGATTTATCCTCCTTCAGTCTCATCAATTTCCCTAATACCACCTCCTTGGTGATCTTAATAGTATTAAGCTCCTCCATTCCTACCGCCCCCTGTTTATCCAGCGTTGGAATATTTTTTGTGTCTTCTATGGTGAAGACTGATACAAAATACTCGTTTAATGCCTTTGCCATTTCCATGTTCCCCACCAACAATACAATACAAATTTATTATCATTTGAGCCCCAGTGAGACTCAAACGAAATGTTGTTTCCACAGCCATACAAACAAAGACACTGTCTTACAGACATACACATAATTAAATTCACACAAACATCCATCACAGTGAAGCCACTGTGATGGAAGGCAAGTCTTTTCTCTCCCCTGTTCTCCGTGTCTCTCCCGATGTCCAAGCCCCAGGCGGGTGATGATAAGTCCCACGGCCATTTTAGGCCGCGCGGGGCGATTTACGGCCCCGCTCCCGGTCTGAAAGTCCAAGGTTGGAACCCCCACGGGCGATGGTGAGTCCCACGGCCATGAAGCCGCGCCGGGTGATGTACGGTCCCGGTCCGGGTCGTTCCAACCCCGCGACACGGGCTGGAGAAGCGTTGCGGGAGCTCCGGGAAGCGGTCTCTCTCTCTCCTCCCAGACCCGCGAGCTCCCGATGTCCCAGTCCACCGGACCTGCGGCTGCGTTGCTGGAGCCTCCGAGCCCCAGGAGTCGAGTCGCAGCAGCGAGTCACCACCGCTCCCCACGCTCCAAGGCCGGCCAGCCCCACGATGGTGAGTAGTCCGCAGATCCGCAGTCTCCGGGACTGGAGCCCCCGGGTCGTTCAGGTTGGAGGCCGCTCCACGGTGCTAGGCCCCAACGACAGCCGAGACCCGACAGGGAAAAAGTCGGGTCTCCCGGACAGGGAAGAGATTTAAAACAGTTTCCCCCCCCCCCCCCCCCCCGCCCCCCACATTTACACATTTAAAAATACTATTAAAAAACACCAAACACTACATTTAACTAGACAAAAAATAAAAAAAAGACAGACAGGCTGTAGGGGCCGCTGCAACGGGTGAGTCGCGCCGCCAACAACTCTCCAGTCTCACCCTCCAATGGACCAACGTTCACCTTAGCCACCCTTTTTCTTTTTATATAGCTATAAAAACTCTTACTATTAGTTTTTATGTTGTTCGCTAAATTCCTTTCATAGTCTATTTTCCCCATCTTAATTAATCTCTTAGTTATTTTTTGCTGACCTTTAAATGCTTCCCAATCCTCTACCCTCCCACTATCTCTGGCTACCTTATATGCCCTTGCCTTCAGCCGAATACTATCCTTTATAGTTTTACTGAGCCATGGCTGACTGTTCTTACCCTTACCCCTTTTTTTCTTCATAGGAATAAATTTTTCTTGAAGGTTATACAGTATACCCTTAAACGTACACCACTGCTCATGTACCGTCTTATTCTTGAGTCTGCTATCCCAGTCAACTTTGATCAGCTCAGTCCTCATACCTTCATAATCCCCCTTATTTAGACTAAGCACCCTAGCCTGAGTTTCAACCTGCTCCCCTTCTATTTGAATATGGAATTCGACCATATTGTGGTCACTTGTTCCCAACGAGTCCCTAACTATGACATTTTTAATTAATCCTGCTTCATTACACAGGACCAGATCCAAGATTGCCTCCCCCCTTGTCGGTTCTGTGACATACTGTTCTAGGAACCCGTCTCTAATACTTTCTATAAACTCTTCCTCTAGTCTACCCTGCCCATTTTGGTTTGCCCAATTAATATGAAAATTGAAGTCCCCCATGATTACAGCAGTTCCCTTTTTACATGCGTCAACTATTTGCAGATTTATGTTCTGACTAACAGCGTCACAGCTATTTGGAGGTCTATAAATTACACCCACTAGTGTTTTTTTCCCCTTATTATTCTCTATCTGTACCCAAGCTGTTTCACTATCCTGATCCTTCAACGCAATATCCTTCCTCTCTATCGCCGTTATTCCCTCCCTTATTAAAAGGGCCACCCCTCCTCCCTTTCTTTCCTGTCTATCTTTCCTAATTGTCGAGTACCCCTCTATATTTAACTCCCAGTCCTGATCCCCTTGCAGCCATGTCTCCGTAATGGCCACGATATCATAACTATATATACTTAATTGCACCGTTAATTCATTTATCTTATTACGAATACTCCGTGCATTTAGATAAAGCACTTTCAGATGATTTTTACTACCCTTCCTTTCCGTTTTTGCCCCTTTTACATCTAAAGCTTTATCTTCACACATTCTGTCTCCTGTCACATTTTGACTTTCCGCTTCCCCACTGATACCCTGCTCTATTTCCTCTACCCCTGCCGTTATTACCCCCCTTGATACCTCCCCCCCGCTACTTAGTTTAAAGACCTCTCTACTGCCCTAGTTATATGATTTGCCAGGACCCCAGTCCCAGCACCGTTCAGGTGAAGTCCGTCCTTACAGAACAGATCCCCCCTGTCCCAGTACTGGTGCCAGTGGCCCAAGAAACCAAACCCATTATTCCCCCACCAGTCTTTGAGCCACGCATTTAGCTTCTTAATTTTACGTACCCTCGCCGATTTGGCCCGTGGCTCAGGTAGCAATCCGGAGATCAGTACCCTCGAGGTTCTGCTTTTTAATTTATTCCCTAACTGCTCAAACTCCTTCAGCAGATCCTCCTTCCTCGTCCTTCCTATGTCATTGGTCCCCACATGGACCACGACCACTGGATCCTCCCCCTCCCACTGCAAATTTCTCTCCAGCATCGCAGAGATATCCTTAACCCTAGCACCGGGTAGGCAACACAGCCTTCGGGACATGTTCTGCTGGCCGCAGAGAACCCTATCTACCCCCCGAATAATACTATCCCCTATCACTACGGCATTTCTTCTAACTCCCCCCTCTTGAATGGCCTCCTGATCCACGGTGCTGCAGCCAGGTTGCTCATCCCTCCCACAGCCCCTGATCCCGTCCTTACATTGAGTAAGAGCCTCGGTCATGCTCGTCAGGGACAAGGGCTGTGGCTCCTGCCGCATCTCCTCCTGGTTCCCCCTACCTGCCTCGCTTATGGCCACACCTTCCTTTCCTTGCTCACTGCCTACTGAATTAGTTAAACTGGTCGGTGTGACCATCCCCTGGCACAAAACATCCAGGTAATACTCCCCCTCCCTGATGTACCGCAGCGTATGAAGTTGGGTCTCCAGCTCATCAATGCGGAGCTGGAGTTCCTCTAGCCTCAAACACTTACTGCAGCTGTAGGGATCTTCTACATCAATGGTGTCGACAAATTTCCCACATCTCGCAGTATTGGCACATCTCCTGACCGCCCATCTGCATATAACCTAATTGCTGGTCCCTATTTAAGAGCCCCTACTGTATTGATGGTCTCCCCTTATTTATATAATCCTACCTCCGATAAAGACTCACAAGTTTTCACCCAGGGCACTTCCGTACTATTACCTACTGGTTTGGCTGTCTAGTGGTCCTGCTTAAATTCCGTCCGCTATTTCCTGTCTGGTCCTCAGTTTTCAACTGCAGTGCGTGGCAAACCTCTTTCTCCCAGGTATCCTAATCTGTTGCTGCTGTTGCTCCTCCCAAATCTACAGCAGTACTGAACAAAGACGGTGCGTCCTTGGCTTTTTAACTGTTTTCAACTGGTTTCACCCCTCTCCTCACACTTGGGCTAGACCCAATCAGTGGTATCTCTAGCTAATCTGTTGCTGCTGTTGCTCCTCCCAAATCTACAGCAGTACTGAACAAAGACGGTGCGTCCTTGGCTTTTTAACTGTTTTCAACTGGTTTCACCCCTCTCCTCACACTTGGGCTAGACCCAATCAGTGGTATCTCTAGCTAATCTGTTGCTGCTGTTGCTCCTCCCAAATCTACAGCAGTACTCTGTAGTGATAGGGGATAGAACTGCTGTAGATTTGGGAGGAACAGCAGCAGCAGCAGATTAGCAAGAGATACGACTGATTGGCTCTAGCCCAAGTGGGAGGAGAGAAGTGAGTCAGAGGGGTGAAAACAGTTGAAAACTGAGGAATTTGCTTTGTAAATTGGTAAATCAGGCAATTGATCAGTCAATTTAAGCAGGACGGCTCTTAGCGAGCGGCAGTTAGTGAGCGGCCTTGTGAGGGAAATGCCCTGTGAGTTTTTGGCGAGGAGGCTGAGGAGAGGAGACCACGCAATACGCTTGAGTGGTAGAGACGAAAGAAGGAGATGTCAGGCAAGCTGATTCAGTGTGATACTTGCAGTATGTGGGAGGTCAAGGACACCGCTGGTGCATCTGGCTGCTACAAATGCGAAAAGTGCATCCAGGTAGAGCTCCTGAAGGGCCATGTTGGGGAACTGGAGAAGCAAGTGGATGACCTCCGGTTCGTACGAGAAACGGAGTCGTTCCTCGACAAGTCCTACAGTACGATTGTTACACCTAAGGTACTGGAAGAGAGAAGGTGGGAGACAGTGAGAAAGGGAGGGAAGCATGGAATGCCAACGTCCCCGGGTGATGTACCTCTTGTAAACAGGTTCATCCGCTTAGAAGCTGTTGGGACAGAAGACGTGAGCGGCGGACTGGCTTGCGATGCGAATAGGGCTGTTGAGCCAAAACCAAAAAGGCCTAAGGCAGGCAAGGCCATTGTAGTGGGAGACTCCATTGTGAGAGGTACGGACAGGGGTTTCTGCGGCAACAGACGGGATGCAAGGATGGTGTGCTGCCTTCCCGGTGCCAGGATCCAGGATGTCACGGACAGAGTGCAGAAAATCCTCAAGGGCGAAGGTGAACATCCGGAAGTGGTAGTGCATGTCGGCACAAACGATGTCGGAAAGAAGGGGATGAATATTCTGCAGCATGACTTTAGAGAGCTCGGAAAAATGTTGAAAAGCAGGACCTCCAGGGTTGTTATCTCCGGTTTGCTTCCAGTTCCCCGTGCTGGCGAGAGCAGGAACAGGGAGATACGGGACCTGAACGTGTGGCTGAGGAACTGGTGCATGGGGCAGGGATTTAGATTCTTAGATCACTGGGATCTGTTTTGGGGTAAGGGGGAACTGTACAAAAGGGACGGATTGCATCTTAACAGGTGTGGGACCAGCATTCTGGCAGGCAGGTTTGCCACTGCTACACGGGTGGCTTTAAACTGAATAAGGGGGGTGGGGTGTCGAATGGGATAGTGGAGGATGGAGTTAAAGGGAAAGGGTTTCTTAAATGTGTGAGCGTAGAGACCGAGGGGTGTAAAATGAGGGTAGAAGTAATAGGTAGCAAGGTGAAAAGTAAAAGTGGCAGGCAGACAAAACCCGGGCAAAAATCAAAAAGGGCCACTTTTCAACATAATTGTATAAGGGGTAAGTGTGTTGTAAAAACAAACCTGAAGGCTTTGTGTCTCAATGCAAGGAGCATTCGTAATAAGGTGGATGAGCTGAATGTGCAGATAGCTATTAATGACTATGATATAGTTGGGATCACGGAGACATGGCTCCAGGGTGACCAAGGCTGGGAGCTGAACATCCAGGGGGGATAGAGAGTAAGGAAAAGGAGGTGGGGTAGCGTTACTGATTAGAGAGGAGATTAATGCAATGGAAAGGAAGGACATTAGTTTGGAGGATGTGGAATCGGTATGGGTAGAGCTGCGAAACACTAAGGGGCAGAAAACGCTGGTGGTTGTTGTGTACAGGCCACCTAACAGTAGTAGTGAAGTTGGAGATGGTATCAAACAGGAAATTAGAAATGCGTGCGACAAAGGCAAAACAGTTATAATGGGTGACTTCAATCTACATATAGATTGGGTGAATCAAATTGGCAGGGGTGCTGAGGAAGAGGATTTCTTGGAATGTATGCGGGATAGTTATCTAAATCAACATGTAGAGGAACCAACGAGAGAGCAGGCTATTTTAGACTGGGTATTGAGTAATGAGGAAGGGTTAGTTAGCAATCTTGTTGTACGTGCCCCCTTGGGCAAGAGTGACCATAATATGGTTGAGTTCTTCATTAGGATGGAGAGTGACATTGTTAATTCAGAAACAATGGTTCTGAACTTAAAGAAAGGTAACTTTGAGGGCATGAGAAGTCTATTGGCCAAGATTGACTGGCAATTAATTCTAAAAGGGTTGACTGTGGATATGCAATGGAAGACATTTAAAGACTGCATGGATGAACTACAAAAATTGTTCATCCCAGTTTGGCAAAAGAATAAATCTGGGAAGGTAGTACATCCGTGGATAACAAGGGAAATCAGGGATAGTATCAAAGCGAAGGATGATGCGTACAAATTAGCCAAGAAAAGCAGCATTCCGGAGGACTGGGAGAAATTCAGAGACCAACAGAGGAGGACAAAGGGCTTAATTAGGAAAGGAAAAATAGATTATGAAAGAACTGGCAGGGAACATAAAAACTGACTGCAAAAGTTTTTATAGATATGTGAAAAGAAAGAGATTAGTTAAAACAAATGTAGGTCCCTTGCAGTCAGAAACAGGTGAGTTGATCATGGGGAACAAGGATATGGCGGACCAATTGAATAACTACTTTGGTTCCGTCTTCACTAAGGAAGACATAAATAATTTGCCGGAAATAGCAGGGGACCGCGGGTCAAAGGAGTTGGAGGAATTGAGTGAAATCCAGGTTAGCCGGGAGGTGGTGTTGGGTAAATTGAATGGATTAAAGGCCGATAAATCCCCAGGGCCAGATAGGCTGCATCCCAGAGTACTTAAGGAAGTAGCTCCAGAAATAGTGGATGCATTAGTAATAATCTTTCAAAACATTTTAGATTCTGGAGTAGTTCCTGAGGATTGGCGGGTAGCAAACGAACCCCCATTTTTTAAGAAGGGAGGGAGAGAGAAAACGGGGAATTACAGACCAGTTAGTCTAACATCGGTAGTGGGGAAACTGCTAGAGTCAATTATTAAAGATGGGATAGCAGCACATTTGGAAAGTGGTGAAATCATTGGACAAAGTCAGCATGGATTTACGAAAGGTAAATCATGTCTGACGAATCTTATAGAATTTTTCGAGGATGTAACTAGTAGCGTGGATAGGGGAGAACCAGTGGATGTGGTATATCTGGACTTCCAGAAGGATTTCGACAAGGTCACACATAAGAGATTAGTATACAAACTTAAAGTACACGGCATTGGGGGTTCAGTATTGATGTGGATAGAGAGCTGGCTGGCAAACAGGAAGCAAAGAGTAGGAGTAAACGGGTCCTTTTCACAATGGCAGGCAGTGACTAGTGGGGTACCGCAAGGCTCAGTGCTGGGACCCCAGCTATTTACAATATATATTAATGATCTGGATGAGGAAATTGAAGGCAATATCTCCAAGTTTGCGGATGACACTAAGCTGGGGGGCAGTGTTAGCTGTGAGTAGGATGTTAGGAGACTGCAAGGTGACTTGGATAGGCTTGGTGGGTGGGCAAATGTTTGGCAGATGCAGTATAATGTGGATAAATGTGAGGTTATCCATTTTGGTGGGAAAAACGGGAAAGCAGACTATTATCTAAATGGTGGCCGATTGGGAAAGGGGGAGATGCAGCGAGACCTGGGTGTCATGGTACACCAGTCATTGAAAGTAGGCTTGCAGGTGCAGCAGGCAGTGAAGAAAGCGAATGGTATGTTAGCTTTCATAGCAAAAGGATTTGAGTATAGGAGCAGGGAGGTTCTACTGCAGTTGTACAGGGTCTTGGTGAGACCACACCTGGAGTATTGCGTACACTTTTGGTCTCCAAATCTGAGGAAGGACATTATTGCCATAGAGGGAGTGCAGAGAAGGTTCACCAGACTGATTCCTGGGATGTCAGGACTGTCTTATGAAGAAAGACTGGGTAGACTTGGTTTATACTCTCTAGAATTTAGGAGATTGAGAGGGGATCTTATAGAAACTTACAAAATTCTAAAGGGGTTGGACAGGCTAGATGCAGGAAGATTGCTCCCGATGTTGGGGAAGTCCAGGACAAGGGGTCACAGTTTAAGGATAAGGGGGAAATCCTTTAAAACCGAGATGAGAAGAACTTTTTTCACACAGAGAGTGGTGAATCTCTGGAACTCTCTGCCGCAGAGGGTAGTCGAGGCCAGTTCATTGGCTATATTTAAGAGGGAGTTAGATGTGGCCCTTGTGGCTAAAGGGATCAGGGGGTATGGAGAGAAGGCAGGTACGGGATACTGAGTTGGATGATCAACCATGATCATATTGAATGGCGGTGCAGGCACGAAGGGCCGAATGGCCTACTCCTGCACCTAATTTCTATGTTTCTATGTTTCTATCCCTGCAAAAAATGTCCACGAGTAAATAAATACTCGTGATGAAAAAAATGTTTTACTTTTTACTCGTAGGAGCCGCTACGAAACAGCCACAACGCCTGCAGACCCGCTACGGACATTCTCCGAGTTCGAATTGGGGGGAAACACGGGAGAACTCTTGAATTACCTCGTACAGTGGGACAGGGGCTTTACTCGAGATATTCTTTTGTATTAAAACTCCGTCCTTTATCAAAACTCCTTTTATACAAGAGTATCTTTGATACACCAGGTAGAGAAGATGTGATTTAGAGTTTGTGTTTCTGTATTGTGAATCTTTCTCAGTCTGAGGCTGGGATGATCTGTTTCCTCACTCGGTAGCAGAAGAAAAGCAGGTTATTATTAAGTATTGGATATTACAAGCATACATTGTGCACACACACACACACACACACACTTATTCAATGCAAAAATTGACACTTAAATGGAGCAATTTATTACACAATGGCAGTAAGAAGCCAATTATACAGAACAATTTACACCTCATTACATTTTAAAATATAACAAATTCAACTTTATTACAATTATTTGTCTTTATAAAGTTATGGCACAAATAACATGGACCATACCAATGAAAGGCACATTGACATTAACAAGCAGGTGCATAGTTACATACACAAAGCATAAACATATCCATAAAATAAGCAAGAGCATTGTATTTCAAGAGATTGATCTGTGGCACATTATGTAAAACTGATCCACTTGATTCATAATAAATCTATCTCATTATAAAAAGGTGCTACATACACGCACTCTTTGATATGGGCCAATTCTAGATAAGGATGAATCATCACATGAATTCAGCATGATTCCAAAATATCCAATTAACTCTCCAAAATACTGTTTTGACAGCCAAGCTCCCAGATCTCTTGCATATCAACAAGCTTCACCACTTATTTTCTTTTAATTTTACAATGCACTGATTGAAGAACAGGGCAAACAAAAGTACTGATCTGGCACATTTCAACCCCTATTTGCGAAACCTGATGGGAGCATTTCAAAGAATGAATACAGATCCATGGTGTGGTTTCCAGTAGCAACAGAAGTGCAGGTAGAATTAAAATGCTTGCATGCTTTACCAATTCATTATCCATCCTGAGAATTAACGTGTGGGAAATTGTTAAGTCTCAAGAATTTTTCACAAGGTTTTTACCCACCCCTCACATGGCTCTGCAAGAAGAGACTGTCTTGGGACATTTCTCTTGTTGCAGACACCATATTACAATATTTTCCTTTAACATGATCTGGTCCCATTGCAAAAGGCTAACTTTGAGAAACAAAAATGGAAATTATATAAATCCAAAAAAGACATACAAATACTTCATAAATAGATCCACAAAAATCACATGTTTGGAAAAACTTTATTCTTGATTTGCATTCACAAAGGTCCATTTTATGGTAACAAATAACATTTAATTACACCATTTGATATCAGATGCTTCTCAGGAGTTGAACAGCACAGAAATAGGCTCTTTGGCCCACTGTGTCAATACTAACCGTTTTGCCCATCTACACTAATCTCATTTACCTGCATTAGGATTGTATCCTTCTATGCCTTGCCTATTTAAGTGTCTGTGGAAATGTCACTTCAATGTAACTATTGCAGCTGATTCCACCATTCCCTCTGGCAGTACATTAGACTTTTTAGATATTATCCACTCTTGTGTAAAATTCTCTAAGTTCCCCTTTAAAACTTCCACCTCTGACCATAAACCTGCAACTCTATTTTTGATATCCTTACATGGGCATCTGTTATAATTTTTGGTTTTAAATGAGATTAAAACCCATCTTTATCTGGCAAAAATGACATTGTATATACAAAGATTAAAAATGAAAATTGACAATCTGAATCTAATTCCATTACAAAAGTATTGAAACAAAATGTTAACTTTGATTTCAGTCACATTACAATGGCCTACAATTCTCCACATTGATAAGCCAAATTCATGTAGTCTGAGACTCTCAATAACAGAATCTACAGTTGAATTATTAACAGTTCTTTTCACATCATGGAGCCTCTGATGGACTGACTTTGAAAGAATTCCTGCTTTTAGCTTACGACACTTATGTCAATGCTTAGTTATAGCTGTGAACTATAATGGCAATGATTGACATTACCAAATTGCACCCTTTTTGAGAAAGGCATGGGTTTAATTACAAACTTCTACCCAGCTCAGCTCTGCACAATAGCCACTCTTTCCCCCTCAATACTGTCATGTGATCTATTGTTCACTTCTTTTCCACCCTTCCATCCCAACATGTATAAATTACTTTGAATCAGTTGATAGGAAGGAAGAACTAAAAGCCCTTTATAAACTTTTCAATATTTTATAATAGCAAGATTGTCCAATTCCAATTTTAAAAATTCCATCACTGAAAAAATGTGAATCACAAACATCATCCTGCCACCATATTTCATTTTGTACTCATTGATGGTGACAACTTTGGCTAGTCTAAGCAGTGTTCATAAATATTTATACCCTTCCCTGAAGCAAAGAAGCCCCTCTTTCATTAATTACATATCAAAACATTATGTATAATAATTATGTATCAAAAACTACATCAACTGTTTCATTTACGTTGACCATGAAAGAATTGTCAAGTTAAAGGCCATGTTATTCCGTACATATTGAGAGTATCAATTGACGCTGAATCAGCACAAAGTTGAAAGGGTTTCATTAGAAAGGATAAAACCCTTGTGATGGTTGCAGTTAAATATTCTGAATAAAATTGGCAGCCAAAATCTCATAATATCAGAAGATTAGACAGGGCAAAAACACCAGCATTTAAACTTGTATCCAATGTATCCCACCCAATGGTCCTGACAGAAAAATCGCAAAAAACATTTAACCTGGGAAAATTAATCTGCAAAAATGTAATTAATACTAAGAGCTTTCTTTAAAATATTGAAAAGCAAAGTTGAAATGTTTTTTGCCACATGGGCCATACAGTTCTGAACTGTGGAAGCAGTATTATTTTTTCTAAAAGTTACATTCAAAACCATTTTCCAACAAACAAAATGCAAAGTAGTAAATGAGATTTCCACTTGCACTTATTGAATAAATGTTCACATGTCTACAGAAGAACCATTATCTTCTCCTGCTCAAGATATTTCGGCTCTGGTAACATGGTACTGAAGTCATGCACCAGGTAGAGCCATTGGAGAGGGATAGATAATCATTCCCCCATCTTCTTCATACTTTGCTCGTCTACTTCTGGGCCCGCAATTTGATACTGGGCCCCCTCACAATGGTCAGATTGAGTTAATTGTAACTTGCTATTGCACAGTAGACCCCCAGAAAGAAACGCATGCCCCTCCACCCCACTACTGACACGTCTGGAAAGGTCCACAAATTAAGTCATATAATTTCTCCCCGGCTTTGATGTGCTGCAACTAATATTCTGCAACTGCTCTCAAGAAAATTTGGCAAATTTCAACCTTAATAACGTCAAGGCTTTGAAAAGGCAGTTTTTTTTTCTCTCATAAAAATGAAGAATTCCTTCAGAAGTTAACTTAATTGTCTAGAAATCAAATACCATATTTCTCCGATTAAGAATCTGTATTCTCTCAAAACACAATAAATCTGTTCAGTGCATATTTACAATAAATTAAAGGTAACCAGCCCCTTATACACTCTCCTGTGTCTGCACATTCTCTGTCCCTGATGCACAAAGCATGTTTACAATTTGTATCATTTAAGCTCTTTATATATATGTCTCGCTTCCTTGCTTACTTTTGTTCAATATTTAGGTACCTTGTACTGTAAAATGGGTCACAAAAAATACACCTTTGCAGCTCATTTTGAGAAGAACAGTCCATTACCTTAAGTTTACCAAAAACTTGGCAACTCTTCAAAATTAGAATCTTTACATAGAAAATTACAGTAGATTTCACAGGAGGTAGTGTTTGGGAACAACGAACATCCACAACGTTCAGATGATGAGGTGATATGTCCATGAACTCCGTGATCGGTATCAACACATTATTAAAGAGAGATACTGTATTAAGATGGATTGGGGCATTTCTTTTGTATAAAACAGATTAATTCTCAAACTTCTTTCATTTAAGATTGACTGGTAGCTTTCATAAGATGGATCTGAAATGCAAAAAAAAAAAAATAGTAAGTAAACAGCCAAATAGATGATCCATCTCAACTCCCTCCGGAGGTCCTTACTTTCACAGAAGGCAATTCAGTTTACTCGACATGATACCAAAAAATGGCTGAGATTATTAGAAGTGGCAAAATCTGTGGGACTACACAATATTGTGGCTGCAATTGCTCTAGACCTTAGTTTAGTTTAGTGCAGAAACGGGCCCTTCGTCCCACCTAGTCTGCGCCGACCAGTGATTCCCATATACTAGCACTACCCTACACACTGGGGATAATTTTTAATTTTTACCAAAACCAAATTAACGTACAAAACATGTACATTTGTGGAGTGTGGGAGGAAACCCGAGCACCCAGGGAAAACCGATGCGGTCGTGGGGAGAACGCACAAACTCCGTACTGCCTAAGTTGTATGCAAAACAAAGCTTTTCATAGAAACATAGAAAATAGGTACAGGAGTAGGCCAATCGGCCCTTTGAGCCTGCACCGCCATTCAATATGATCATGGCTGATCCTCCAACTCAGTATCCTGTACCTGCCTTCTCTCCATACCCTCTAATCCCTTTAGCCCCAAGGGCCACATCTAACTCCCTCTTAAATATAGCCAATGAACTGGCCTCCACTACCTTCTGTTGCAGAGAATTCCAGAGATTCACCACTCTCTGTGTGAAAAATGTTTTCCTCATCTCGGTCCTAAAAGATTTCCCCCTTATCCTTAAACTGTGACGCCTTGTTCTGGACTTCCCTGGGAACAATCTTCCTGTATCTAGCCTGTCCAACCCCTTACGAATTTTGTAAGTTTCTATAAGATCCCCTCTCAATCTCCTAAATTCTAGAGAGTATAAACCAAGTCTATCCAGTCTTTCTTCATAAGACAGTCCTGACATCCCAGGAATCAGTCTGGTGAACCGTCTCTGCACTCCCTCTATGGCAATAATGTCCTTCCTCAGATTTGGAGACCAAAACTGTATGCAATACTCCAGGTGTGGTCTCACCAAGACCCTGTACAACTGCAGTAGAACCTCCCTGCTCCTATAATCAAAACCTTTTGCTATGAATGCTAACACACCATTTGCTTTCTTCACAGCCTGCTGCACCTGCATGCCTACTTTTAATGACTGGTGTACCATGACACCCAGGTCTCGTTGCATTTCCCCTTTTCCTAATCGGCCACCATTCAGATAATAGTCTACTTTCCTGTTTTTGCCACCAAAGTGGATAACCTCACATTGATCCACATTATACTGCATCTATCATGCATTTGCCCACTCACCCAGCCTATCCAAGTCACCTTGCAGCCTCCTAGCATCCTCCTCACAGCTAACACTGCCCCCAGCTTTGTGTCATCCGCAAACTTGGAGATGTTGCATTCAATTCCCTCATCAAAATCATTAATATATATTGTAAATAGCTGGGGTCCCAGCACTGAGCCTTGCGGTACCCCACTAGTCACTGCCTGCCATTGTGAAAAAGACCCGTTTACTCCTACTCTTTGCTTCCTGTCTCTATCCACATCAATACTGAACCCCCAATACCGTGTGCTTTAACTTTGTATACTAATCTCTTATGTGGGACCTTGTCGAAAGCCTTCTGAAAGTCCAGATATAACACATCCAATGGTTCTCCCTTATCCACTCTACTAGTTACATCCTCGAAACATTCTATAAGATTCGTCAGACATGATTTACCTTTCATAAATCCATGCTGACTTTGTCCAATGATTTCACCACTTTCCAAATGTGCTGCTATCCCATCTTTAATAACTGTAGTTTCCCCACTACCGACGTTAGACTAACTGGTCTGTAATTCCCCGTTTTCTCTCTCCCTCCCTTTTTAAAAAGTGGGGTTACATTAGCTACCCTCCATTCCTCAGGAACTACTCCAGAATCTGAAGAGTTTTGAAAAATTATCACTAATGCATCCACTATTTCTGGGGCTGGATCATCAGTTCTAAAATCTGGGTGGAGTCAAATATTATCTGATAACCACTTGAAAAACACCTTGAGGGTTTTACTGCAATAACGATAGGTTATTGAAGCCACAATGTTAATAAAACAAAATTTAAATAGATTGCTTCAATTATTAAAAAATAATATATATATATATATAATAAATAATAAATATTTTTAATAATATTTCCTTTCAGTTTTTACTTCTCCAATCTGTGTAGTCAGCACAAAGAAACTCCCCACGTCCTGTTTGTATCTGGCATCAATGATACTCTGTGATGAAGGCACAGTTTATGCAGTGGCGGGCTGGGTCTAAAAATATTGGTTGCCAGGAGACAAAGGGGCCCACCCACAACTACAATGCTATCATTTAACAGGGGCCCACTTGCTATCACTTGCTATCACTTCATCAGGGGACAGACCACTTGCCATCGGGCAAGCTGACATCCTGGCCAGTCCGCCACTGAGTTTATGTATTCCCCATTGAATATATAGACAGAAATATGCACGTAGTCTCCAATAACTCCTTTCTCACTTCATTAGTTGACTTTAATGATGGCAAGCAGACATTGGTCCTTTTAACAACTGTTACAGCTATTCACAATTCTGATTAGTATGCACCAAATCTTATCCAAAGGAGCATTAAGGCATTCACTGATCCTGAGAGTGTTTGGCAATCTTTTTGCTAATTAAAGCCCTATAGCTGGAAATTAGTCTGCCCCCTCAAGTGACCCTGAAGAACCTTGTTTCACTGTAACAGTACAAAGAGCAGATAGCTCTCCTTGGAGTCCTGGCCATTATTTATCAACAATCATCTCTTATTAAGGCTAGGAGATCAAACTTTGAATATATTGGTGTACGTGGGAGTTCACAGAAGACAAATTAACTGTGATGTTTCCAATATTGCAACAGAAAATAAGAAATTATTCATACAGTCGTAGAGTGATACAGCGTGCAAACAGGCCCTTCAGCCCAACTTGCCCACATCGGCCAACATGTCCCTGCTACACTAGTCCCACCTGCCCGCGTTTGGTCCATATTCCTCCAACTCTATCTTGTCCATGTATCTGTCTAACTGTTTCGTAAACGTTGAGATAGTCCCAACCTCAACTACCCCCTCTGGCAGCTTGTTACATACACCCCCTTTATGTAAAAAGGTTACTCCTCAGATTCCTATTAAATCATTTCCCCTTCACCTTGAACCTATGTCCTCTGACCCTCGATTCATCCTACTCTGGGCAAGCGACTGTCCATCTACCCAATCTATTCCTCTCATGATTTCATATGCCTCAATAAGATTAATTGGCTATAAAATGCACTCGGCTCCTGAGATCCAGGCCAATTCACTGGATGTTTTCAGGAGAGAGTTAGATATGGCTCTTAGGGCTAAAGGAATCAAGAGATTTGAGAAAAAAGCAGGACCGGGCTACTGATTTTAGATGATCAGCCATGATCATATTGAATGGCGGTGCTGGCTCAAAGGGCCAAATGGCCTACTCCTATTTTTCTATGTTTCAATGAGATCATGAAGGCTCTTGTATAAATGCGACATGGACATTCATTGAATACAAACTTATATTTAGAACTCCCCAGAAGGCCTTCTGATGCTGTTCACAACATACTGCAATTCTGACTATTAGCTCGAAACTTGCCCGGCAATGTCTTACCTCATCAAGCAGAACCCACACTTCGGAATCTTGTAAAATTGACAGTCTAATGGCGGAGATAGGATTTAATTTCAGGTGAATGGTACCGTCAGCTATTCCATTTTCAAATCTACCTGAATACAAGGAAAAGAAAGCATACGTGAAATATTAGAAACATAGAAAAATAGATGCAGTAGTAGGCCATTCGGCCCTTTGAGCTAGCACCGCCATTCAACATGATCATGGCTGATCATCTAAAATCAAAACCCCATTCCTGCTTTTTCCCCATATCCTAAGATTTATTTAGCCCTCAGAGCTAAATCTAACTCTCTCTTGAAAACATCCAGTGAATTGGCCTCCACTGCCTTCTGTGGCAGAGAATTCCACAGATTCACAACTCTCTGGGTGAAGAAATGTTTCCTCATCTCAGTCCTAAATGGCCTACCCCACGTAAAATCAGGAGAAAGGTGATCATAACAGCGTGACAAGCCAGTAACAATTTTCTCCGTGAAGGGCCTGGAAAAGGGCTCAGTGTGGTGGCAGTAAATTACTTAAAACAAAGAAGAAGAAACACACATTCAAATTGAAGCATTATAACCATAAGACATAGGAGCACAGTTAGGCCATTCGGCCCATTGAGTCTACTCCGCCATTCAATCATGGATGATATAGTTTTCCCTCCCAACCCCATTCTACTGCCTTCTCCTTGTAACCTTCGATGCCCTCATTAACCAACATGGTGCAAGTGTTGGATGCACAGTAATGCAAATATAGATCCTCTGTGCTCTCTGCTCTGAGCATCTTAATCTGAACATCAAGTTATGTTGTTCAAGTGTATCTACTGAAATCACCTTTCTGACTCTGTGAGCAGAACCCTTACAGAATGCTCTAGTTGATAATAAATCTTTAAAGAGGAATTCTCTTATGCACCAGAGTATTCAAAAGTTCTTAAGGCTTATACTTCCGATAGGCCCTCAGAGCTAAACAATGTGAAATCAAGCCACTAGATGGAGTACTTTGTACTATTAACATGTCCAAACTATGCCAAAAGCCTCAAGGCTTAAAGTTTACTTTTTATCGGCTCAAATATGTTTTTTTATTCCTTCAAGGGATATGGGCTTTGCAGGCCGAGCCAACAATTAGTTGTCCATGGAGTTACAAGAAATAGTAGATGCTGGTGTACAAAAAAAGATACACTATGCTGGAGTAACTCAGCAAGTCAAGCAGCATCTCTGGAGAACATGGATAGATGACATTTCCTATTGAGGCCTTTGTTCAGACTTGTCAGAACATGGTTGAAGTGCAGGTCATCAGCTGGAATCACAGAGAGGGAGCAACGAGAGAATGTCTCACAGAACACTCATCATGGAGTGGAGGAGAACTTCTTCAAAGTGGACATACCTTGCGGAGATTTTGCAGTGGAGCAGTAAAATGGAGTCACAAGGAACAGCACATGTTGGTTTACAAAAAAATACAAAGTGCTGGAGTAACTCAGTGGAGTAACGCAGCATGTCTGGAGAACATGGATAGGTGAATTTTTGGGTCAGGGCTCGAATAAAAAAAGAAATAGATAGAGTGGATGTGGAGAGGATGTTTCGAGTTATGGGAGAGTCCGGGACCAGAGAACTGAGCCTCAGAATAAAAGGACATACCTTTAGAATGGATATGACGAGAAATGTCTTTAACCAGAGGGTGATGAATCTATGGAATTCATTGCCATAGACAGCTGTGGAGGCCAATTCATTGCTATGTTTAAAGCAGAGATTGATAGGTTCTTGATTGGTAAGGGTATCAAAGGTTACATGGAATGGGCTGGGGATAGGGATTGAGAGGGGAAAATAGATCAGCCATTATCAAATGGCAGAGCAGACTCGACGGGCCAAATGGCCTAATTCAGTTCCTATGTCTTTTGTCTTGTAACTCTTCTTCAAACTAGCCCATTCTTGAATTGCCCTTGAGAAGGTTGTGGTGAGCTTCCATCTTTAACCACTGCTGTCTGTGAAGTAGGTATGGGTACGCCCACAATGCTGTTAGAGAGAGAGAGTTCCAGCATTTGACCCAGGGACAGTGAAGGAATCGCAAATATTTTCAACTCAGGGTGCTGTGTGGCTTGAAGGGTAACTTCGGTGATGGGGACCTCACTGAAACATGCAGAATAGTGAAAGGATTGGATAGGGTGGATGTGGAGAGGATGTTTCCATTATTGGGAGAGTCTAGGACTAGAGGTCAAAAGACAAAGGACATTTATTGTCACATACACCATTTCTGGTGTAGTGAAATTTGTTGCCATTTGCAGCACACCAATAAAAGCCTCAGAATTCAAGGAAGTTCTTTTAGGTAGGAGATGAGGAGAAATGTCTTTAGTCAGAGGGTGGTGAATCTGTGGAATTATTTCCTACAGAAGACTGTGGGGGGCAAGTTAGTGGATATCTTTAAGGCAGAGATAGATAGATTGTTGATTAGCATGGGCCAGATGTTATGGTGAGAAGGCAGGAGAATGGGGTTAGGAGAGAGAGGTAGACAAAAAACAATAGACAATAGGTGCAGGAGTAGGCCCACGGCCCTTCGAGACAGCACCGCCATTCAATGTGATCATGACTGATCATCCACAATCAGTACCCCATTCCTGCCTTCTCCCCATATCCTTGACTCCACTATCTTTAAGAGCTCTATCTCTCTCTCTCTCTTTAAAGCATCCGGAGAATTGGCCTCCACTGCCTTATGAGGCAGAGAATTCCACAGATTCACAACTCTCTGGGTGAAAAGGTTTTTCCTTATCTCCGTTCTAAATGGCCAACCCCTTATTCCTAAACTGTGGTTCCTGGTTCTGGACTCCCCCATCATCGGGAACATGTTTCCTGCCTCTAGCGTGTCCAATCCCTTAATAATCTTATATGTTTCAATAAGAATCCCTCTCATCCTTCTAAATTCCAGTGCATACAAGCTCCATTCTTTCAACATATGACAGTCTCGCCATTCCGGGAATTAACCTTGTGAACCTACACTGCACTCCCTCAATAGCACGAATGTCCTTCCTCAAATTTGGAGACCAAAACTGCACACAATACTCCAGGTGTGGTCTCACTAGTGCCCTGTACAACTGCAGAGGAATCTCTTTGATCCTTCAGTCTGAAGAAGGGTTTCGGCCCGAAACGTTGCCTATTTCCTTCGCTCCATAGATGCTGCTGCACCCGCTGAGTTTCTCCAGCACTTTTGTGTACATGCCATTAGCTTTCTTCACTGCCTGCTGTACCTGCATGCTTACTTTCAATGACTGATGAACAACGACACCCAGGTCTCGTTGTACCCCTTTTCCTAACTTGACACCATTCTGATAATGATCTGCCTTCCAGTTCTTGCCACCAAAGTGGCTAACCTGACATTTATCCACATTAAAAATTAAAGTGCATCTGCCATGCAGCTGCCCACTCACCCAACCTGTCCAAGTCACACTGCATCCTCATAGCATCTTCCTCACAGTTCACATTGCCACCCAGCTTTGTGTCATCTGCAAATTTCCTAATGTTACATTTAATCTCTTCATTCATCTAGATCGTTAATGTATATTGTAAATAGCTGCGGTCCCAGCACCGAGCCTTGCTGTCCCCACTAGTCACTGCCTGCCATTCTGAAAGAGACCCATTAATCCCTACTTTTTGTTTTTTTGTCTGCCAACCAATTTTCTATCCATGTCAGTACCCTACCGCCAATACTATGTGCTCTAATTTTGCCCACTAATCTCCTATGTGGGACCTGATCAAAAGTTTACTGAAAGTCCAGGTACACTACATCCACTGGTTCTCCCTTGTCCATTTCCCAGTTACATCCTCAAAAAATTCCAGAAGATTCATCAAGCATGATTTCTCCTTCGTAAATTCATGCTGACTCAGACCGATCCTGTTACTGCTATCCAAATGCGCCGCTATTTTATCTTTTATAATTGACTCCAGCATCTTCCTCACCACCGATGTCAGGCTAACTCGTCTATAATTCCCTGTTTTCTCTCTCCCGCCTTTCTTTAAAACTACACCCCAATCCACACGAACTGATCCTGAATGTATAGAACATTGGAAAATGATCAGCAATGTGTCCACGATTTCTAGAGCCACTTCCTTAAGTACCCTGGGATTTGTCAGCCTTCAGTCTCATCAGTCTGCACAACACCAGTCCCTGCCTAATGTGAAATTCCTTCAGTTCCTCCTTCACTCTAGGTCCTCTGGCCACTAGTACATCTGGGAGATTGTTTGTCTCTTCCTTAGTGAAGACAGATCCAAAGTACCTGTTCATCTCATCTGCCATTTCCTTGTTCCCCATTAAAAAAACAACCTGTTTCTGTCTTCAAGGGACCCACATTTATTTGTCTTAACTATTTTTTTCCCCTTCACATACTATCCTCCTTTATATTCTTGGCTAGCTTACCTTCGTACCTCATCTTTTCTCCCCTAATTGCCTTTTTAGTTATCTTCTGTTGCTCGTTAAAAGTTACCCAATCCTCTGGCTTCACGCTCATCTTTGCTATGTTATACTTCTCTTTTATTTTTATACTGTCCTTGACGTCCCTTGTCAGCCACGGTTGCCTCTTACTCTCCTTAGATTTTTTCTTCCTCTTTGGAATGAACTGATCCTGCACCTTCTGTATTATTCCCAGAAATACCTGCCATTGTTGTTCCACTGTCATCCCTACTAGGGTCTCTTTCCAGTCAACTTTGGCCAGCTCCTCCCTCATGCCTCCATAGTCTCCTTTGCTCAAATGTTATACTGACACTTTCGATTTACCCTTCTCCCTCTCAAATTGTAGATTAAAACTTATTAAATCATATTATGGTCCCTACCTCCTAATGGCTCCTTTACCTCGTGTTCCCTTATCAAATTTGGTTCATTACACAACACTAAATCCAGAATAGCCTTCTACCTGGTAGGCTCCAGTACCATGATTGAATGGTGGAGTAGACTTGATGGGCAGAATGGCCTAATTCCACAGTATCACTTATGACCTCATGCTTTTGTTGCCTTTGTCCTGAGGATGATGTGTCGGATCAAATCATGATTTGTTTGAGACTCAACAAACTCGTCACTTGCTCTTAACTAACTTCTTGTCTCCTTTGTGTTTCCACCAGCAGCTAATTAGTTCCAGGGTTCTAAGGTAAATGCACATCAGCTGTATTGCCATTCATAAATCAGTAATTCCACTGTTTATTCACCTGGTTAGATACTGATATTCACCAGCAGCAAATTTACCATCCCTTAAGAAAGAATATGTCTGGTCTTGTCTAATTAAAAGTAATCTTTAATTCCAGGTGATTAAAGGTGCCGTTCCTCCAATTATCGCCGGGCCTCCTCCAACCTCATCTACTGAATCTGCTGCTCCAGGTGTCAACTTCAGTACATCGGCAAGACCAAGTGCATGCTCTGCGATCATTTCGCTGAACCCCTCCGCAAAGTCCGCCTTAACCTACCTGATCTCCCGGTTGCTCAGCATTTAACCGCCCCCCCCATTCCCAATCTGACCTCTCTGTTCTGGGCCCCCTCTATTGTCAGAGGCCCAGCATAAATTGGAGGAACAGCACCTCATATTTTGCTTGGGTAGCTTACACCCCAGCAGTATGAACATTGACTTCTCTAACTTCAAATAGCCCGTACTTTCCCTCTCTCTCCCCATCTCCTCCCCCTTCCCAGTTTTCCCATCGGTCTTACTGTCTCTGACTACATTCTATCTCTGTCCCGCCCACTCCCCTGACATCAGTCTGAAGAAGGGTCTCGACCCATTTCTTCTCTCCAGAGATGCTGCCAGTCCCACTGAGTTACTCCAGCATTTTGTGTCTACCTTCGATTTAAACCAGCGTCTGCAGTTCTTTTCTAATCATTAGTTGATGCAGATCCAGCAGGCAAAAGGGTCTGTTTCCACGCTGTATCTCTAAACTAAAACTAAACTGAACTAAACATGATACATGTGAAAACACTCTTTCTTCCCAATTCCATGTACATCCTATGTTGGTTCAGAAGATAGACTCAAAGTGCTGGATAACTCAGAGGGTCAGGCAGCATCTCTGAGAAATTAGGATTTGTGACTTTTCGGGTCATGACCCTTTTTCTAATCTCTTTCTACACACTGTCTTGGTTCAAGTTAGATTTAGGTCAAGTAAGTCTAGACATGCCATTTGGACTGAACTTCTGCACATAGTAAAATGGGATGTTTCCGATTAAACATCTCAATCGCTCAAAGCCAACAGAATATTGTTGCCTCGAAATACCTTCAATACAGAACTTAATAGAAAAGTCAAAATGCAATGCAACAGATAAACAGCGAACTGCACCTAAAACATGAAGATAGACACAAAAAGCTGGAATAACTCAACAGGACAGGGAACGACTCTGGAAGGAAGGAATGGTGACGTTTCGGGTCAAAACCCTTCTTCAGACATTGAAGAGGGGCCTCGACCTGAAACGTCGCCCCTTCCTTCTCTCCACAGATGCTGCCTGTCCTGCTGAGTTACTCCAGCTTTTTGTGTCTATCTTCGGTTTAAACCAGCATCTGCAGTTCATTCCTGCACCTAAAACATGAGCTGGTCATTTCTGTGACAACAAAAACATTGAAGTAATGTTGAAGGGATTCTGTGAAAGAGTTTCAAGCAATACCTATTCTGTAAAAACCGTCATCAGTGCGCTTGTGTTTTGATTCTTTGGTCTCCTGAAGTAATTCGGATCCTGAATCCTAAACAAAAGTTAATAAAACAGGTAAAAATTAATTTGGAAGTTATTATTAAATAAAGCAGAATGAACTGAACAGTTATTGCAGTCACAACAAGCAAAAGAACAGCAAAATAACATTTATCAAACATTCTTGCTCCAAACCAAACCACAGCAAACTATCTTTAACAATCATGAGATGAATTAATCTTCAGAAAATATCCTTCCAACCTTCCTGCTGTGCAAGGTTAGAGTCTGATTGTGCTTGTCCACCCATTGTTAGTCATGCATTCGGCTGTGACAGCAATTTCCCCCCTAAGTAGAACAGTATAGCACAGGTCCTTCAGCCCACTTCTTCTTCTTGCGTATGGCAAGCACAGCCTAAAGTTGTAAGACAACTTGTTCTGTTTGATCTTGTTTGTGCACGCCAGGTTGATTGCATTCGTTGAAACAGGGCCACGTAAAGGTTGCAATCTCCCACCCCCTTCAGCCCATGATGTTCATGTCAGACATGATGCCTAGTTAAACTGGTCTCACCTTCCTGTACATGATCTATATCTATTTCCAGCACTTCCATATGTCTATCTAATAGGCTCTTAAACATTCCTATTGTATCTCCCTCCACCACCGCCCCAGGCAATGCATTCCAGGCCCCCGCCCCTCTCTGTGTTCAAAAACCTGCCCCACACATCTTCATCAAACTTCCCCCCCTCTCACCTTACAGCTATGCCTTCCACCCTGGGAAAAATGTTCTGACTGTCTACCCTATCTATGCTTCTCATAATTGTATATACCTTTGCAAATCTCCTCTCAACCTCTGACATTCCAGAGAAAACAGTCCACGTCTATGCAACGTCTCCCTGCAGCTGAAACCCTCTGATCCAGGAGCATTCTGGAAAACCTTCCCCACACCTTCTCCAAATCCTCTATATCTTTCCGGTAATGGGGCGACTTATTGCACATAACACTCCAAATGTGACCTAACCAAAGACCTATAGAGCTGCATCATGACCTCTTGACTCTTAAGGGCCTGTCCCACTTGCATGCGATTGCGTGCGTTTGGCGTGACCAACGAGTTCACGCTAAGTACATGCTAAGTTCGCGCGTGACGTCATTTACGTCATGCTTACCAATCAGCTGGGCAGGAGGCGGGCCGACTGAATTTGGACGTCACACGGCATCGGGCGGTGACGTCATCACGCAACGCCGGGCGGTGACGTCATCGCGCAACGCCATACGCTAGGCGTACGCCGTCAAGACGCTGTGTACGACCACAATGCGCCTGCTTGCCGACAGGCCGTTGGCGCGCAAATATTTCGGCCACTGCAAGAATTTCGGAGCCCCACGCGATGTCGGGACCAGCCCACACAACTCCGCGCTTCTAAGTGGGACCGGCCCCGCGCGGCCATACGGTGCCCGTACGCCTCAAGCGACCACGAGGTCGCGTAATTTGCGAGCCAAGGTCGCGTAAGTGGGACAGGCCCTTTAGAGTCAATACCCTATGCAATAAATGCAAACATACCATAGGCCTTCCTAGCTACATGTCCTGCCACCTTCAGTGAGCTATGAAATCTATCCACTTCCATCTCATTCTTAAATCTTTGTTTTGTGACCAAATTTCAAATCACCCCTCCCAATATTTCATTCTTTGGCATTCTGGTGAAACCACTCGGCACACGTTTACCAATGGCGAGCATGTAGCATGGAGTTTGCACTGATTTATTTTTGGATGCATGTCACTGATCAAACCAGTGGAGGTGATTTAGGAATTGAATGTGGATAACAGCTCATGAAACTAATTTACAGTGAGTTTCTGCAATCTTTTGAAAGATAACAACATAGTGGAATTGGACTCCATCCAGAAACACTGACCACATATCCAGAATGAATCATCCACCATCGTGTATCCCCACTAATGCCTCTGTTTGCTTTAATCGAATAATTCAGTTTTTATATACTTCCATACCATGTATATCCATGTACCTATTAAAAATCTGCCTCCACCATCTAATTTCACCAACTTTACCCATCTAATCCTTAAAGCTTTGCCATGAGACCGTGGCATTTTCACGCTGGGAAAAATGTTATGACTCTCCACTCAATTGATTCCTCTCATATTTTATATATTTTAAATCAGGTCCCCTCTCAATCTCTGACATTCCAGAGAAAATAAGCCAAGTTGGTCCAAACTTTTCTTACAGCTAATGCTTTCTAATCCAGACAGCATTCTGATAAATCCTTTCAGCAGCTTCTCTAAACCCCCCATCCTACAGTGAAATGACAAGAACTGCACAAAATACCCCAAATGCTGCCGCAGAGCAGAGTTTTATAAAGCTACAATGCGACTTCCTGACTTGCACTCAATGCCCTGACTGATGAAGACAAGCATACCATACACCTTTGTTACCCTCTAACTACTATGAGTTGCCACATTCAATGAACTATGGACTTGGGAGTCCAAGATCTTTCTGTACATCAACATGAACAAACTATAATGTACAGGTAGCCCTTCAGTAACTCGTGTTTGATTTATGAATTCTGCTATAAAGCATTTGACACTTTAGGATACTAGTTCTCAATTTAGGAAGATTTTTCTACTATAATGAACAGTCCTCATTATAACCATATAACCATATAACAATTACAGCACAGAAACAGGCCATCTCGACCCTTCTAGTCCGTGCCGAACACGTATTCTCCCCTAGTCCCATACACCTGCGTTCAGACCATAACCCTCCATACCTTTCCCATCCATATAACTATCCAATTTATTTTTAAATGATAAAAACGAACCTGCCTCCACCACCTTCACTGGAAGCTCATCAACACAGCCGCCACTCTCTGAGTAAAGAAGTTCCCCCTCATGTTACCCCTAAACTTCAGTCCCTTAATTCTCAAGTCATGTCCCCTTGTTTGAATCTTCCCTACTCTTAGTGGGAAAAGCTTATCCACGTCAACTCTGTCTATCCCTCTCATCATTTTAAAGACCTCTATCAAGTCCCCCCTTAATCTTCTGCGCTCCAACGAATAAAGCCCTAACTTGTTCAACCTTTCTCTGTAACTTAGTTGCTGAAACCCAGGCAACATTCTAGTAAATCTCCTCTGTACTCTCTCTATTTTGTTGTGCGACCAAAATTGTACACCATACTCCAAAATTGGCCTCACCAATGCCTTGTACAATTTTAACATTACATCCCAACTTCTATACTCAATGCTCTGATTTATAAAGGCCAGCACACCAAAAGCTTTCTTTACCACCCTATCTACATGAGATTCCACTTTCAGGGAACTGTGCACAGTTATTCCCAGATCCCTCTGTTCACCTGCATTCTTCAATTCCCTACCATTATTAGGAAGAAAAAGACATAACGTCATTAATAATAAGGAATGGCAATTAAAGCCCAAGTAACAATCAAAGGTTGCTGTCCATTGAACAGACAATGGCACTGAAATAAACTGCTGTTCATACAGTTGATGACATAACTGAAGCAAATCACAGCCTTTTTACAATATTGACTATTGACACAATTGAAATATACCTCCTGGAGTTTTGACAGAATTGTATCCCTGAATGTCCGTAAAGTGTTACAAAGGACAGAAATGTCAGAATGAAGATTAATCATATTGTTGGAAGATCATAAATAATAATTTAATTTTGATGATGATCCAGGAATGTGAGATTGCTTTGATAGAACGTGATAGAATATCACTCAGGAGATGGATCTTCTGAAAGTGGCGACATGTTAAAGGCCAGCCAAGGCAAGTTTGAATGTTTCAAAAAACATGCCAGCCTGCTTAATATTCAGCTTGCAAAAAGCAATAATGTGATGGCAGAGCATTTTTTGCTAAAGGAACTGAAATAAATCAAGGAGGAAAATGGCTTCATTTTTAGTTTAGTTTATTGTCACATCTACCCATGTGCAGTGAATAGCTTTGTTTTTTGTTGCATGCTATTGGGTCAGTGGAAAGACTATAAATGATTAGAACCAAGCCGTTCACAGTGTGCAGAAAAATGATAAAGGCAATAACTTTGTGCAAGCCCCTAAATGAGTGTTAAAATTGAATGAGATGTGCTTATTTGGAAGAGGATGCCTTAATACATGAAGGATGAGAAAACGGCCCCAGACAGTTAAAAATCACCTTGCTCTTATCGCTGGAGGTAATGTTTAGGGTGACTAAATTTAAACTCAATGCCACACCCCAGTCTTCCAGCTGCTCTAACAAAAAGTCTGCAAAAAACGGCAACACTCTTCCAAGATCATATCACATCATTTCTCTATCTATTCATTAGGACAACTGAGCATCGGTCCTTCGCACCAATGCACTCAGATAATATGCGGTACATGGCCGACAACATCAAGATAACATGCCACCATCATCTGAACAACTCACTTCATTGTGAATGGGGTTTAGCAACATCAGTGAGTATCTCCACTTCTGGCTTTAGGTTGAAGGAAGGTCATTGATGAAGCTGATGGGTCCAAGGACAGCGTTTTACCGAACTCCTATAATTATGTCCGGGGATGACGGACCTCAAACAATCTTCTTTTGTGTGACGTATGATTTCACCAAACGGAATATCTTCGTGACCTACGTGGGTTTTCTCAGAGATCTTCGGTTTCCACCCACACTCAAAGACGTACGGGCATGTAGGTTAATTGGCTTGGTATAAATGTAAATTATCCCTAGTGTATGTAGAAAAGTGTTAGTGTGCGGGGATTGTTGGTTGGAGTGGACACAGTGGGCCGAAGGGCCAGCTTGCACGCTGCATCTCTAAAAACAATTTAAGATTAAAAAAAACTGGACCTTACCTCCACACACATGTACAGGGTAAGGCATCTTGCCAGAGATATTAGTTTTCTTCTGAAATGTTAACTAAAGCCAGCTTAACACCCTCAGCTAATGAAAATACGTATCTTGAAAGCCTTCCAAGGAAAATCCTGGGATTTTGGTGTGCAGTCAACTTTTATCCTTATAGAAGCACTTTCAAAATGTAATACTTATGGTTATATGCTGTTGTTGTGTGTGGGATTTTGCGGCCTATTTAACATAGAAACAGGCCCTTTAGCCCACCTAGTCCACGCTTACCATCAATCATCCATTCTCACTAGTTCTATGTAAAGGGCCTGTCCCACTTACACAACTTTTTTGGCGACTGCCGGCCCCCGTCATAGGTCGTTGCAGGTCGCCAAAAACGTTCAACATGTTTAGAAAATCCAGCGGCGACCAGAACAAGGTACGACTCTTTGGGCGACTACTCACGACCAAACAGGCTTCACCCCGCGACATGTCACCAGGGTGTCGCCTGTATGGTCGTGAGTCGTCTCCTCCAAAGAGTCGTTGTGTCTTTCTGGTCGTCGCTGAATTTTCAACACGTTGAAAATTTTCGGCGACCTGCAACAACCTATGACGGGTGCCGGCAGTCGCCGAAAAAGTTGCTTAAGTGGGACAGGCCCTTTATCCTACTTTCTCACCCACTCCCCACACATTTGGGGCGATTTTACAGAGGTCGATTAAAGTAGGCACCCACATGTCTTTGGGATAAACCCAAAGCACCCGGGGGAAACCCACGCAGCCACTGGGAGAATGTGCAAACACCACACAGACAGCACCTGATGTCAGGACCGAACCCATGTCTCTGGCGCGGTGAGGAAGCAGGACTACCAACTGCGCCACTACGCCCCCCAATGCATGTTCCAATTAATGCATTGGCCATACCATTTCTCCGTGTTACAACAGTCTTTAATAGTACAAAATGGATTGTGAAATGCTTTCAGAATTCCAGAGATCGCAAAGACCATGGGCGGAAATCCCGGGGGGGCCAGGGGGGACACGTCCCCCCTCTGTTTTGAGAGGAGGGGTACGATCCCACCCATTTTTTGTAATCCGGATTTTAAAACCCGGTGAAATCTCCACTTTCAGCGAGACAATGGGGGTGGGACTGATGATCGAGGGCGCCGAGTGGACGACAGAGAGACGTCGGTCAACAGGCAATGGGGGCGGGACATGATGCTTCAGCGTGATGATTGGAGGAGGGAGGAGTAGGGGAGATGGGACTGGTGAGTGTGTGGTGATAGAGCGTGGTGATTGGAGGAGGGAGACGTGCCAAAACACTCTCGGCACAGACCTGCGCCTCATCTGCAGCCGGGATCGATCCCAGCCGGGTCTCAGGTGCCCTCCCCCCCCCCCCTCCCGGGGGGGGCCAGAGACATCGGGTGTCAGATGGGAGTTGTACCCCCAGGCCCACAGCCAGCGCAGAGAAGCAGCGCTAAACCCAACTCAACACTGCCTGTCCCACCAGGTTAACCTACAGCCCTGCCTGGTCTTGCGGGAAATATGGCCCAGGTTTACAGCCAGCACGGAAAAGCAGCGCCGGTGTCCCATCAGTCCAGGCAGGGCTGTAGGTTAACCCGGCGAGACAGGCAGAGTTGAGCCACATTTAGCGCTGGATTGAGCCTCCGTAGCCTCTCGCGCGTGTGTGTGAGTGTGCGTATGCGCGCGTGGCCGCCAAGAAATTGTGTCCCCCCTGTCCCCTGGTCCCATCCATATTTTGATAGTGATATCCGAGCCTGGCAAAGACCCCATGTAAATTCTATTTGCTTTCCATGCTGTCTTGTTAAGATTCCTCTATTTCCCCTCCAGTTCACTCTGTTCTCTGACTAACTTTATTATTCTGTGTCTGAATCATGGTCATGACTGCTGCTCAAATACCATCAGTCAGAAAAGGAAAATGTTTGTTGTTTCCCAACAAGACTATCAGAGCATTTTCTGAAAAATCAATATGGACAACACCAGTCTGGCCCATTAGTTGCTTCTTCAAAAAAGCACTTACCATTGTCATGCACAAACACGCTGGCCGTCCTTGATGAGCCAGTGCTTCTGTAGCTGCATCAAGCTATTACCGGCATGGTATTAGGCTAATCATTGCAGATGGTTATTTTGTTTTCAAAAAACAATTCAATCACAAGATGTTCACTGGCAAGGTCAACATTTATTTTCAAACCCGACTGCTCCCGAGGCAAATTTAGAGAGCAGTTAAGAGCCAACAACATTGGTAAAGATATGTAGTAAATTACAAGTCAGATTTGGGAAAGGGCATGTCCTACTTTCGACCCAAAACGTCACCCATTCCTTCTCTCCAGAGATGCTGCTTGACCCGCTGCGTTACTCCAGCTTTTTGTGTCTATCTTCTAGTACAGAAGATAGACACAAAAAGCGGAAGTAACTCAGCTCCAAGTCCAATGTTCTATGTCCGATGTTCTATATCCTACGGATATAGAGAGATAGTTTAGTCAACATCAGGGTCAGCGAGCCAGATCCAGCTTAATCAAGTCAAGTCAAGTCAAGTTTATTTGTCACATACACATACGAGATGTGCAGTGAAATGAAAGTGGCAATGCTCGCAGACTTTTGTGTAAAAGACAAACAACAAAACAACCAAACAAATTATAAACACAATCATAACACACATATTCTTTTACATAGTAAATAATGGAAGGAAAAAATGTTCTGTAGAGTTAGTCCCTGGTGAGATAGGCGTTTACAGTCCGAATTGCCTCTGGGAAGAAACTCCTTCTCAACCTCTCCGTTCTCACCGCATGGCAACGGAGGCGTTTGCCTGACCGTAGCAGCTGGAACAGTCCGTTGCAGGGGTGGAAGGGGTCTCCCATGATTTTGTTTGCTCTGGAGTTGCACCTCCTGTTCTATAGTTCCTGCAGGGGGGTGAGTGAAGTTCCCATAGTGCGTTCGGCCGAACGCACTACTCTCTGCAGAGCCTTCTTGTCCTTGGCAGAGCAATTCCCAAACCAGATGGTAATGTTCCCTGACAAGATGCTTTCCACCGCCGCTGCGTAGAAGCACTGGAGGATCCTCGGAGAATCCATCCATTAATGCGTAAAAAAAGGCTAATTCATTGAAATGGAGGTGAGAGTCCTGGGAGCATTTACTGATCGAGGCCACACTACTATTGTCATAGTAAATTGAGCAATCAGACCATGAAAAGAATGCAAGGGAGCCCATTTCAACCCTCTATATCTTTAGCATAGATTAAATAATCTTGTACTATTGACTATTCATTCACTTTTTTTAAATCGGGGAGCTCTTTTTAAACAAAAATATAATAATGCGTAAAAATGTAGAAGTTCCTCACCTTGTAAGGCAAAACCTCAACACTTGTATTCACCAGCAGGTCCGCTGGATGCTCTGTGTTCCCAGTGTGAAACAAGTATCTGAAAGCACGACAATAAATACAGGGATTAAAATAGCTCACGTCACCCATCCCTAGATTACCAGTTACCATTAATAAAACCTTCGGACTATTGTTTTCACATTGGCAGATTTAGAACCATTTCATGAAAATAGTCGACGGATTTCCAGATGCAATTTACCAAACAATAAAAATATTAATATTAGAATCGTGCGTATGAAAAAGAGTTGGACTTTGTCAGCCGAGGTTAATGGCTCTAAATGTGAACAGATGAAGATAAAATACAGAACAGGAGAACACGAGACAGGCCCATCAGTCCATGATGTCAGTATTGAACATAGTTTCAAAAGATTATTACCAAGTTAAACTATTCTCCTCTGCCTGCATTCCTTGCATATCCTTGTGCCTATCTAAAAGCCTTTTAAATGCTACTATCATATCTGTTTCCACCACCATTCCGAGCAATGCACTGAAACATAGAAACATAGAAATAGAGAGGCAGGTTTTTCCCACATAGAGTGCAGTGAACCCTCCTGCTACCCGATACCAAACAACAGAACGACACAAACTTGCAGAAGAAATAAACCGGCAAAAAGCATCTAGAAACATAGAAACATAGAAAATAGGTGCATGAGTAGGCCATTCGGCCCTTCGAGCCTGCACCGCCATTCAATATGATCATGGCTGATCATCCAACTCAGTATCCTGTACCTGCCTTCTCTCCATACCCCCTGATCCCTTTAGCCACAAGGGCCACATCTAACTCCCTCTTAAATATATAGGAAGGCACCCATCAGTAAAAAACTCTTGCCCTGGACATCATCTTTAAACTTTACCCTCTCACCTTAAAACTCTCCACTCTATGAAACCAATTATGACCGTCTACCCTAAGTAAGTAAGTAAGTAAGTAAGTATGTAAGTAAGTAAGTAAGTTTATTGGCCAAATATTCACATACAAGGAATTTGCCTTGGTGCTTTTATCAAGTCTCCCCTCAGCCTCCGATACTCCAGAGAAAATAATCCAAGTTTGTCCAAATTCTCCTTATATAGTTAATACCCTCTAATTCAGTCTGCATTCTGGTAAACCTGTTCCACTCCCTCTCCCAAACTCCCTCAATCACCCTCATAGAAATGCAGTCAATTTTCCAATCCTTAACGAGAACTTTCCAAAATTAAGAGGGCGTTGGAAGATAATTAAAGAGCCTGCAGTCTTTACACTTACTCCTTTTAAAACCCCAGAATGGAAAGTATCAGAGGCTGGGGATTTGCACTCATTATATAGTGCCATTATTTTGTTCATTACCGTTATTTTTGATTAGTTTAATTTTGATAATGATATGTCCCAAGTGATGTATTAATTCCTGATGGGATGTCTGAGTGTTCCATTGCTGTAAGTACTGATCTAAACAATTATTTAACACATGTAAAACACAAAGTGCTGGAGGAACCCAGAGGGTCAGGCAGCATCTGGGGAGGGAATGGACAGGTGACTTTTTGGGTCGGGACCCTTCTTCAGACTGATAGGAATAGGGGCGGGGGGGGAGGGGAAGTGAATACTGGAAGAGAGGTGAGAGCAGGACAAATCCTGGTAGGTTATAGATGGATACATGTGAGGGAAGGGGGAGTGTGATTGGCAGATGGGTGAAGAAGGGGGGGGGGGGGGGGGGGGGAGAACAAAGGAGGGCCTTGCATGGGGGAAACCATCGAGAACTAAGGGGGGACCACAAATGGAATGTTTTGAAAATGGTTTGCGTAATGGAGTACTTTGTAACTTGTTGGCGCCCTTTTGGTGGCCACTCTTTGCATACCTTGCGAAACACAGAATATCACTGTGACTTGTCACATGTGACAACAAGGTATCATTCTTTCAATTAAGTGACAAAGCTAGAAACGAATAGGAGAGATCAAATGGTTGTCAGAGAAGGAGAGGAGAGGAGGAGTGAAGTGTGAAACCAGAGGGAGCGATGTGGATGAAAGGGTGATAAAAGCCGAAGGGAAGGATGTGGGGGAAAGGGGGTGGGGCACAAAAGGGAAATGGACTTGGGGATGGGAGGTGAGCAAACAGGACAATGAATGGCAAGTGATAGGTGGAAACAGGTGGGGGTTTGACTGACCAAACCCCAAAGGTGAAAAGGGGACAAGAGGGTGTCAGATAAGAGGAAGAGGAGGACTGCAATGTAAAGCCAGAGGGGGGATGTGGGAGGGAGTTTGCTTGCCCCACCTCTCTTTGCCACTTTTCTCCCCCTTACGCCAAACAGTCTTAGGAAGTGTCCCGACCCGAAATATCATCAGTCTGTCTATTCCCTCCCCAGATGCTGCCTGACCCACTGACTTCCTCCAGCACGTTGTGTTTTCTCCAAGACTCCAGCGTCCACACTTTCTTTTGTCTCCAATTATCTAACAAGCTTGCCTTCACGGGCTGAAGCAGTGAGTAGGAGAGTTGGGAACTCACGGTGCTGTTGTACAAAAAATATTAGATTGTACTTAACATATTTCGTGCAGATCTGGTTGCCGTACAAGAGGAATAATGTGGTAACGGTAAGCAGGGTCACAAAAGATTCACGAGGATTTTGTCTGGTGTGTAAGGCTGGAGTTAGTGATTGTGCAGGCTGCATTTATTCTAAATGGAATGTAAGCTGCTGAGGTTCCCGTATAGAGGTTTTACAGAATGACGAGGGGATAGATAGTCAGAATCGTTTTCCTGACTGAACGAGCAGTCTGGAACTAGAAGGAACAAGCTTAAGTGAGGGGAAAATGTAAAGGAGATCTGAGAGGCAGGTTTTTCCCACATGCAGTGCAGTGAACCCTCCTGCTACCCGATACCAAACAACAGAACGACACAAACTTGCAGAAGAAATAAACCAGCAAAAAACATCTAGAAACATAGAAACATACAAAATAGGTGCAGGAGTAGGCCATTCGGCCCTTCGAGCCTGCACCGCCATTCAATATGATCATGGCTGATCATCCAACTCAGTATCCAGTACCTGCCTTCTCCCCATACCCCCTGATCCTTTTAGCCACAAGGGCCACATCTAACACCCTCTTAAATATAGCCAATGAACTGGCCTCAACTATCTTCCGTGGCAGAGAGTTCCAGAGATTCACCACCCCTATGTTTTTCTCATCTCGGTCCTAAAGGATTTCCCCCTTATCCTTAAGCTGTGACCCCTTGTCCTGGACTTCCCCAACATCGGGAACAATCTTCCTGCATCTAGCCTGTCCAACCCCTTAAGAATTTTGTAGGTTTCTATAAGATCCCTCCTCAATCTCCTAAATTCTAGCGAGTACAAGCCGAGTCTATCCAGTCTTTCTACATATGAAAGTCCTGACATCCCAGCAGTGGCGTAGGGTGGGTTTTGAGCGCCCGGGGCAGTTTAAAGTTTTGCGCCTCCTAATTAGTGGGGGGGGGGGGGGGAGAAGGGAAGAGAAGGGAAGGGGAAAGGGGAAAGGGGAAGGGGAAAGGGGAAGGAACACGTTTTTGGTCTCTTCCTTCGGGGGATGCGACTTCTTTTGTCGTATCCCCCGTCTCCGCCTGCGCCGAGGCCTAATGGCGGAGCTAGCGGCCTCGGAGCTGGGGCACAGCGACAGCGGTGGCCCAGCCTCGGAGCCAGGACGGCAGCGGCAGCGGCTGGGACGGCGGCAGCAGCAGCAACAGCGGCGGCCTGGCCTCGGAGTTGGGACAACGGCGACCAGAACTCGGAGCTGGTCAGGCCTCTGTAGAAGCAAGCCCCGGGCTGTTTTTACACTCACAGCTCCAGGTAACCCCTCCTCGCTCCAACGGCTCCCCGGGCCTCTTAACTTTATTAAAAAATTTTATCCAACAATTTTTTTGCGCACCTAAACATTTAGCGCCCGGGGCAACCGCCCCTCTGGCCCCCCCCCCCCCCCCCACGCTACGCCACTGCATCCCAGCAATCAGTCTGGTGAACCTTCTCTGTACTCCCTCTATGGCATCTATTACCAGACTTTTAATAGTCCACGAATTAGCAATAAATTATATTCTTTCTTTACAGTAATTATAGTGTACAAGTGCAGGGAAATGTTTTTTTTTGTATCAGCATTGTATTTTATTTATGGCAAACCTTATGTGTAAAATTGCTTCGCAGCATTTAAATTGGACCATCTCAAACCTGTTCATCTACAGCAATGAGTCACTCTGCAGCTCAGTGGGTTTCCAGTCAACCACATTATTTTGGATTGTAAATTTCACTGGAAACATTTTAATGTCGTCAGCTTTCAACATTTGTATCTCTCCATTACTTCAAAGGGACGTTGAGAAAACATGCATCTTCTTTTCTCCTTTTACCAAGAAAGTTAAATATTTAATCTTTTTGTGCAAAGTGATAAGGTAATCAATAAATTGGCCACAGAACGGATTTATACCCAAAGTCACATTTATACACAGTAATCTAAACCTTGAAAATGCTGTAAACTTGAACCAAAAAAACCCCAGAAAATGCTGGAAATTCTTGACTGCTGCTAATTCTGTTTCTCTCTCTGCCCATGCTGCTCGACTTATTAAGTATTTCCAGTAAGTCTCCAATTATAAAAAATTGGATGACAAATACAATTGTGTCATGGGGGGAATAGGAATGATAAGGCTTTTCAGGAGTTAGAATCTAACATGTTTCAGACCTGCAATAACAAAGTTATTTTCCCTCAGAATTTTTGAAAATAAAGATCTTTTCAATAGTAGTACATTTTTCTTTACTGCAAGCTCAAAATCACAAAGGCTGTGTGGTTCTTGGTTTCTTGATCCTCCAAAATATTCCAAATGGAATTAAAACTGGAGGTGGATGGTACATTGTGTAGATTAGTTTAGTTTAGAGATACAGCGTGGAAACCGGCCCTTTGGCCCGACGAGTCTGCACTGACCAGCGATCACTCGTGCACTAGTTCTACTCCTACACACTTGGGACATTTTTACAGAAGCAATTTAACCTACAAATCTGCTCACCTTTTAGAGTGTGGCATGAAACCAGAGCACCTGGAGAAAACCTACGTGGTTGCAGGGAGAACATACAAACTCCGTAAACGGGTCCTTTTCACAATGGCAGGCAGTGACTAGTGGGGTACCCCAAGGCTCAGTACTGGGACCCCAGCTATTTACAATATATATTAATGATCTGGATGAGGGAATTGAAGGTAATATCTCCAAGTTTGCGGATGACACTAAGCTGGGGGGCAGTGTTAGCTGTGAGGAGGATGCTAGGAGACTGCAGGGTGACTTGGATAGGCTGGGTGAGTGGGCAAATGTTTGGCAGATGCAGTATAATGTGGATAAATGTGAGGTTATCCATTTTGGTGACAAAAACAGAAAAGCAGACTATTATCTAAATGGTAGCCGATTGGGAAAGGGGGAGATGCAGCGAGACCTGGGTGTCATGGTACACCAGTCATTGAAGGTAGGCATGCAGGTGCAGCAGGCAGTAAAGAAAGCGAATGGTATGTTAGCTTTCATTGCAAAAGGATTTGAGTATAGGAGCAGAGAGGTTCTACTGCAGTTGTACAGAGTCTTGGTGAGACCACACCTGGAGTATTGCGTACAGTTTTGGTCTCCAAATCTGAGGAAGGACATTATTGCCATATTGGGAGTGCAGAGACGGTTCACCAGACTGATTCCTGGGATGTCAGGACTGTCTTATGAAGAAAGGCTGGATAGACTTGGTTTATACTCTCTAGAATTTAGAAGATTGAGAGGGGATCTTATAGAAACGTACAAAATTCTTAAGGGGTTGGACAGGCTAGATGCAGGAAGATTGTTCCCGATGTTAGGGAAGTCCAGGACAAGGGGTCACAGCTTAAGGATAAAGGGGAAATCCTTTAAAACCGAGATGAGAAGAACTTTTTTCACACAGAGAGTGGTGAATCTCTGGAATTCTCTGCCACAGAGGGTAGTTGAGGCCAGTTCATTGGCTATATTTAAGAGGGAGTTAGATGTGGCCCTTGTGGCTAAGGGGATCAGGGGGTATGGAGAGAATGCAGGTACGGGATACTGAGTTGGATGATCAGCCATGATCATATTGAATGGCGGTGCAGGCTCGAAGGGCCGAATGGCCTACTCCTGCACCTAATTTCTATGTTTCTATGTAATCAGCACCCGTAGTCAGGATCGAACCCGGGTCTCTGGCGCTGCCCCACTGTGCCACCCTAATTTTGTATCATTGCACAAGTGTCTAAAGAAGCGATTACATGAACATTTTTTATGACCTCCCATGTGTCTAATTACTGTGGGGAGGTTACATGCAAACAGTATTCCCCCCCCCCCCCAATACCATACCATTTAAATCTGACAGCTTTTTTTTCTTCTTGTTAATTTCTAAAGTAACTTTTGTGCAGTTCTCTAATTCCCGATGGAAATCACTCTGGAACCACTTTGGTCTAGGTAATACAAATAATATTCCCTAACTCATTACTCGTGTTATATACAGTTTATGTTGTGGAAACATGACTTACAGCAGATCTACCCATATTTTGTTGCACCCCTTTTTCTGGCACTTTCAGAATTTGCCACTAGATGGCAGCGCCTGACAATGTCTGATAGAACGCATGCCTCGACTGCTTTTCTCCTCTGTCTCCCTACTAAAAACAGCACACTGCAATTACAGTAAAATTGGCCAAAGACAAACATTGCAAGCACTATAATAAAGATAAAAGGAATTGAGTGAAGAGACTAAAGGCCCAAGCACTATAATAAAAGTAAAAGGAGTTCAGTAGAGAACTTCATTGATTGATGTGTGCGAGTGTTGCCATTTAGTAATACATTAGAACAAACCACCTTTTACGTCAAATTAAACAGTGCCAATCGGATAAGGCAGACTTGAAGTATTTCTCATGCCCATTTCTTGGCTCGAGTCAGAAGTCCAAATAATTAGGATAACTGTGCTCCAAAATCCTCAAGAAATCCCTATAAATCTCCCACTAGAATCTAGGTCACAAATTTCACATCTCATGTTCTAGCTCCACATTCAAATTTTCTATACCAAGAAGGTAAAAAAAACGGCCAACAAAACATTTTACCATCAGAACAGACTGCGGAGAAATTCACAAAGACATTGGGGTTTTTTTCTGGCAGAACAGTTTGCATTATCACCCCCCCCCCCCCCCCCCCACAAAGACAAGAAAGAAATCCTTATTTTGGTGAAGAACATAGCCCAGGAGATTCATCACTCATGCCTTGCCTCAATGATCAAGGACAAATGTAAAATATTAACATGGCTTGCTGTGGGCGATGTGAGGTGGATGGTTTCCACTGCAAGCTGAGCGGTTCCAGAACTTGGCAAATGAAGGCACAACTTGTGAAATAGTTTCTACGTATTTTGAGCTCTGACCCGATCTTACACCCGGTACCTCTTGCAACACTGAGTCTCTATTCCTTGGAGTGCAGGAGGATGAGGGGTGATCTTATAGACGTGTATAAAATCATGAGAGGAATAGATCGGGTAGATGCACAGAATCTCTTGCCTAGAGTATGGGAATGGAGGACTAGAGGACATAGGTTGAAGGTGAAGGGGAAAATATTTAATTGGAATCCGAGGGGTAACTTTTTTCACACAAAGGGTGGTGGGTGTATGGAACAAGCTGCCAGACGAGGTCGTTGAAACATAGAAACATAGAAAATAGGTGCAGGAGTAGGCCATTCGGCCCTTCGAGCCTGCACCGCCATTCAATATGATCATGGCTGATCATCCAACTCAGTATCCTGTACCTGCCTTCTCTCCATACCCCCTGATCCCCTTAGCCACAAGGGCCACATCTAACTCCCTCTTAAATATAGCCAATGAACTGGCCTCAACTACCTTCTGTGGCAGAAATTCCACAGATTCACCACTCTCTGTGTGTGAAAAATGTTTTTCTCATCTCGATCCTAAAAGATTTCCCCCTTATCCTTAAACTGTGACCCCTTGTTCTGGACTTCCCCAACATCGGGAACAATCTTCCTGCATCTAGCCTGTCCAACCCCTTAAGAATTTTGTAAGTTTCTATAAGATCCCCCCTCAATCTTCTAAATTCTAGTGAGTATTTTAGTAGAGTGTTAAATTTGTTCATGATATATGTATTTTTATTTCTATTTATTTTTAATGCACACTGAATGGACACTGGTTGAGCAATGTTTTTTTGTTTCCTCTGGGTATGTGAATACTCAGGAAATGACAATAAAGATATACAATACAATACAATACAAGCCGAGTCTATCCAGTCTTTCTTCATATGAAAGTCCTGACATCCCAGGAATCAGTCCGGTGAACCTTCTCTGTACTCCCTCTGCAGCAAGAGACTGGGATTGTCCCAACATTTAAGAAATAGTTAGACAGATACATGGATAGGACATGTTTGGAGGGATATGGACTAAGCGCAGGCAGGTGGGACTAGTGTAGTTGGGACAGGTTGGCAGGATTGGGCAAGTTGGGCCTGTTTCCACACGGTATAATTCTAGTGGCAAAGAGGTCATTATATATGGCTCTCCACTTCATAATGTAAACTTGAAGAATACATTTTCCAATGTGACTTGGTTATATAAAAGTTGTTTTGGAATTGTATGAGCAATCATATTGACAGAGATAAATAAACCCAACAAAACCAACATTGCGATGCTTCAAAAGGCTCTCATTATTCAGGAGTAGTGCCTGGCAGACAGCTGAAGAGATTGCAAAAATATTTCTCATTTATCTTTTGCAGAGTCTGATTCACAATATCGTATTAAAAACAGTCTAGGATAAGTAAACATTATCTTCTCGTACATCTTAATAGAGTGACATGTAGAGTTATCTATGTGGGGATGTGTTTTTTTTTAAATTATATATATCCAAATTTAGATATAGGAAGCTGCTTCAATATTACAGACCAAAATATATCAGTGGGATAGAAGTTAAAAAAAACAAATAACAACACGTTAGAACATGTGATGTCTGTTGCAGGAAAACAAGATCAGAGACAGAAAGATGACTCCTCTATCTTAGTCCAGCAGTAAGCCTGTTCCTTGCAGCTCCCTCTCTAAACGACATGGCCTTCTGGAGTTAACTATAGTGTGTGAAGTGTGAATAGAAAGGTCATGGAGTTCAGAGAGGAAGCTGCGGAGAACGAGTTAAACATGGCTTACAACGGGACAACGAATGAAGGGTCGCCTTTCCAAACCCAGCCAATGTAGCCTCTCATCCTTGTTTCGAGATCTATTTGAGGAACTATTCTTTCTCATATCCAACGAGGCTGGCATTCTTTTTCACTCTGCCTTTGCAACTAACAGAAGGTCTTAATTGCACTTTGTTCTCTACATGTTGTCGACGTTTTGGACTTTAACCTCTCAGATGATTGTAGGGGAACTTTACTGCGGCTTTTAAGATTATCCGGAGTATTGATAAGAGATTTGTGATAAGAAGCGCAAATCTAAGGCTCACTGGTACAATTTGCATCCCAATAAATCCAATTCACTTGAAATCTCTTTATTTTGTGGCTCCAACATTTTATCTCATTAGTTAATTGAAAAACTGAAGCAATTCCTATTGATATATATTTGATGGGAAACTGGAGTACAGAAACATTTATAGGAGAGACTTGTTAAAAGGTGTAAACATCATTGGACCAAATGACTCATTCTGCACAATAACATTCTACGTAATGATAATACAAAATAACCAAAAAGCAACAAAAAACAACTCTGCTAGAAATCAGAAATAAATAGAGAAACAGCTGGAGAAACTTCACAAGTCACACAGCATCTGCAGAAAGGGAAAGAGAGTTAGTGTTTCATCCGATGACCTCTCTCCATAGATGCTGCCTGACCTGCTGAGTATCTCCAGCGTTTTCTTCGACTTTAGAAATACAGTGCGTAAACAGAGTCCACGCTGACTGACAATCACCCCGTGCATGAGCACTATCCTACACGCTAGGGGCAATTTTACAGCCTGCCAAAGCCAATTAACCTACAAACCTGTTACTCTTTGTAATGTGAGAGGAAACCGAAGCACCCGGAGAAAATCCATGCGGTCACGGGAAGATCGGGCAAACTCCGTACAGACAGCACCCGTTGTGAGGATCGAACCTGGGTCTTTGGTGCTGTAAGGCAGCAACTCTACCGCTGTGCCACCGTGACGCCCTTCTGTTTTTATTAAGGGACAGAAGTTTAGGGGTAATATGAGGGGTATTGGACAGATAGCACAATGGGCTAAGAGTTCGGCTGGCGACCGGAAGGTAGCCGGTTCAAATCCCGCTTGGAGTGCATACTGTCGTTGTGTCCTTGGGCAAGACACTTCACCCACCTTTGCCTGTAATGGAATGTTACGGCGGCAGGCGCGGGCACACCGCGACGCCCTGTGTCTCCCTTTCAAGGGAGATGCTAAAAATGCATTTCGTTGTCTCTGTACTGTACACTGACAATGACAATAAATTGAATCATTTCATTTCATTTCAACTTCTTTACTCAGAGAGTGGTAGCGGTGTGGAATGAGCTTCCAGTGGAAGTGGTGGAGGCAGGTTCATTGGTATCATTTAAAAATAAATTGGATAGGCATATGGATGAGAAGGGAATGGAGGGTTATGGTATGAGTGCAGGCAGGTGGAACTAAGGGGAAAAAAAATTTGTTCGGCACGGACTTGTAGGGCCGAGATGGCCTGTTTCCGTGCTGTAATTGTTATATGGTTATATGGTTATATTACTCATTTTAGTCAATGATAGCTCGGGGGACTGCAGTTACACAAGGCCCTTTATTTAGCCTTTTGGAATTTAGCACACATGGTTTTGTTTGGTTTCAGTTCTTAAACTCAGGCAGCATCTGTGGAGGGAATGAACGGATGATGTCTTGGGGTCAGGACTGTTCTTCAGACTGGAAGGAGGGATATGGACCATGTGCAGGCAGATGCGCAGTTTATATTAGCATTATGGAATCACAGGCGATGGGTTGAAGGGCCTGTACCCGTGCTGTACTGTTGTATACCTGTGTTCCATGGTTGAGATAAATTCGAAAGCTCATTCATTATATTTACATTGCAGTATCTTGATCTTCATAATATATAAACTCTACCTTCGTATTCTAGTGCAACCAAGACAACTTTTAAATTATTTCTCTTGGTTTCAATTTCCTTCTTCCCAGTCCCACCTAACTTGACATTATAAGAACATTAAGGAAAAATACTTTCTAACTAAACTTTGGTGTTCTAGTAGGAAGACATTGGACATTTTACATTGTTGTCAATTGTCCGTATTTCAAGGTGTTTTTAGTTATTTTTTAAATCTTTTTTGAACTGTGGTGAATAGATATGTGTCTGATTATCAGGGTCATTTGGGATGTGCTGAAAATCTTTGGACTGGAGCCACACTGTGATGGGAGTACCCTGCCTACGGCCTAGTCACTTCTCAGAGGACTCTCCATTTTGCGGGATGCTCCTCGGGTGTGAAGGGCCAGCTTCTGCAATGGGAAAGACCCCGACAAGTACAGGCAGAGCCCAGGAACAGAACAACCTGGCCTAATAGAAAGATCACATAACTGATGAAATGTTAACATTTTTTCTGTACCATTGCTGGGATGGTAATGTTATGGTAATCCTGGGATGTAATGTTAAAATTGTACAAGGCATTGGTGAGACCAAATCTGGAGTATGGTGTACAATTTTGGTCGTCCAATTATAGGAAGGATGTCAACATAATAGAGAGAGTACAGAGGAGATTTACTAGAATGTTGCCTGGGTTTGAACAACTAAGTTACAGAGAAAGGTTGAATAAGTTAGGTCTTTATTCTCTGGAGCGCAGAAGGTTAAGGGGGGACTTGATAGAGGTCTTTAAAATGATGAGAGGGATAGACAGAGTTGATGTGGACAAACTTTTCCCTTTGAGAATAGGGAAGATTCAAACAAGAGGACATGACTTCAGAATTAAAGGACAGAAGTTTAGGGGTAACATGAGGGGGAACTTCTTTACTCAGAGAGTGGTAGCGGTGTGGAATGAGCTTCCAGTGGAAGTGGTGGAGGCAGGTTCGTTGGTATCATTTAAAAATAAATTGGATAGGCATATGGATGAGAAGGGAATGGAGGGTTATGGTATGAGTGCAGGCAGGTGGGACTAAGGGAAAAAAAGTTGTTCGGCACGGACTTGTAGGGCCGAGATGGCCTGTTTCCGTGCTGTAATTGTTATATGGTTATATGGTTATTGCATCCTACTTAGGGAGACGAAAATCACCAAGGCTGCTAACAGAAAGCTCTATAATCGTAAAATGGTGACTCACCTATCTATGTTCAATGGTTTGTCAAATTTGAAGAGGATATAGTCACCAGCGACAGGTGTGATGCCCCAGAAGAAGTCCTCTCCCAGGTACGCTTTATCCAACGTATGTCCTTGGTAAACTTTCAGCGAGGTCGTAACCTCTGCCGCCGGATTGACGTGCATTTTGTGAAGTAAAGGCTTCATGAAATCTTTATCCTACGGAGAGAACCCCCCGCCACCAACAATAGTGAAGTTAGAAAACAATCAAAAGCACGATACATATGACATTTACATGGGGAATACCTTGCCACAGAAGGCTGTGGAGACCAAGTCAGTGGATATTTTAAAGGCAGAGATTGATAGATTCTTCATTAGTACGGGGTGTCAGGGACTATGGAGAGAAGGCAGGAAGATGGGATTAGGAGGGAGAAATAGATCAGCCGTGGTGGAGTGGACTTGATGGGCCGAATGGCCTAATTGTGCCTCTATCACTAATGATCTTATGATATGTGCTGTGCAACAACTGGTCACTTCAATTTCATTATGATTATTATAATGCACATGATACTCTCAATGCCTTGTAATCGTATCTTTGGACCAGTGGCAGACCAGTTTTTCTCTGGAATAAATAAAGTTGTATTGCATTGTATCAAAAAAGTAGGTTTGCAATATATAAAAACTAAAAACACTTTTCCTGAATTTTTATGCTTAACATTTTAAAGATTCCTTAACTTTTGCAAACTCATGCTATTTCACGACAGTTCTAATCTACCCAAGCATTACAAATAATGTTCTTGATGATCGATTGGAAAATGTCTACACTGAGAGGAACGAGGGCCAGTGGGACATTGCAAAATGGCAAACATCAAGGAGAGGATGCCAATCTCAGGCGGTTTATCATTAACTGAGCCACAATCTATTGATTTTTGGAATTTGTTCTCTGTGCTTTTGCTCGGCCTTTTCAAGTTCTGTATTTACAGTCACGGTCACCCACTATGGGTCGACAAACAAGGCCGATCGGCAGTGGAGGAGTTCATAACTTTAATGTTTGACATCAGCAAATGTACTGAAGAATAAATAATGGTCTGGCTTTCCATTTTGGGTGAGCATTTCAACCATTCAGATAGGGTCAAAGAGCATGGAAACATGCCCTTCGGCCCAACTTGTCTATGCCTACCCACATGCCCCATCTAAGCTAGTCCCATTTGCCCGCGTTTACTTTTAAACCTATCATAAAGATATAAACCTTGACCCAACTGAAAGCCTTGACCCAACAATCTCCATTTACCGTCTGATTTTTTTCTGCCTCGTGTGTTAAATATATTACCCTGAGGAGTGCCAACCATCTAATAACCTTGCCAAAGTGCCAAGCAAGGAGAATGGGGTTGGGAGGGTGAGCGAGATCCGCCAGGATTGAATGGTGGAGTAGACTTGATGGGCCGAATGGCCTAATTCTGCTCTTATGACTTATGGAATGATGAAGAGTCGCAGAGTGTATGGGTGTCTCACCGATGTAAAGGAGGCCACACCGAATGCAGTAGATAAGGTTCGAGGATTTACTGAGAATGCAAAGATCACCAGCAATGGGTTGAGGATAATTCCAGAGGAACACCAGCATGAAGAACCAGCAGCTGCATTGATGGAAAAGCGGCCACTACAAAGGTAGTCTATCAACAGGCTTCATGGTGCCACAAAGAGCAGAGGCGAGGAGCCAACTTGGGAACTTCACTTCATTATTTTAACAATCAGGAGTAAATATGAAATTGTCAGAATATTTTGAACAGAGGGAAATAGGCATGTGGATTTTTGTACGGCAATGGCACATTTTCTTCCTCCTGTTCATAGTTTAATTAAGTTTAAACTATATTTACATAACTGGATTCACAACATAGTTAAAAATGGACCACATTCAAGGTCAGTCTTTTTGATGAGACTAAATGTCATGTTTATTTTACACTAATCTGGCAGAACAAGTGAAGCATGATAACTAATACTTCCCAAACTATACAAGACAGTGCAATGATGAAGTGCTTGGACAGGCTGGTCATGGCGCACATTGACTCCAGCCTCCCAGACAGCCTTGATCAATGGCAATTCGCCACCAGCCACAACAGTTCCAGACAGACGCCTGCTCCCTGGCGCCACACTCATTCCTGGCACATCTGGATAACAAAACATCTGCTGTAGTGGCCATTTGGCCTGTTTTGCATTTCATTGATGATGGCGTGTGTCTTTAAATTTTAGACTGCCCGTTATATTGTGGGTGGGATTCATGACGTGTTTTTGGGCGTGTTTGGAGCTTAGATGCTTGCGCAGAAGTCTAGTTTTTAGATTAGTTTGGAGAGACAATGGAGAAGGTCAATCCTTCGACCATGTCAGTGTTACGGAGACACGAGGAGTTTTCCTAATGTCTAAAGTAATAAACTGGAGTTCGAAGAAGATTGTAGTAACGAGTCGGAAGAAACTTAGATGTATCTCACTGTTTTCTATCAATAATAAAGCATTTATTCATCAAAAGACTGTTTGAAGCCGTATCTGAGAAGAAGCTCTGAAGGTCTCTGTGAGTGAGCTTGCATGTGTTTAGAAGACACCCCCTTCATCCATTCTCATCCAAATAGCGGCTAGGGTGCTAATTACACGAACGATATGAAAATCTGCTGCTACATCTGCGTCAGGCTCCTATTTATTGACAATAGCTCTGTCTTCAATATCACAATTCCAACCTGAATCATAGAGAATCATGGAGTCAGAGAGTCTTACAGCGTGGAAACAGGCCCTTCAGCCCAACTTACCCACACCGGCCAACATGCCCCATCTACACTAGTCCCACCTGCCTGTTTTTGGTCCATATCCCTCTAAACCTGTCCTATCCATGTCCCTGCATAAATGTTTCTTAAACGTTGCTATCATCTACAAATCCTTGGATCTAGGAGGACTCAGCACATTGCTCTGCAACTGGATCCGTCACTTCCTGACCCATATACGGCCATCAGTAAGGATAGGCAACAAAATATCCGCCACGATAATTTGCAACACCAGTGTATCACAGGGCTGTGTTCTCGGCACCCGGAACGTCACCCATTCCTTCTCTCCAGAGATGCTGCCTGTCCCGCTGAGTTACTCCAGCTTTTTGCATCTATCTTCACTGTGTTTCCCAACTCCATATACAAGTTTACAAATGACGCCACCATATTGGGCCAGATCTCACACAATGACAAGTATAGATGGATGGTTTAATAGTATGATGCGAATTCAACTAACTCTCCCCTCCCCTCCCAACGTCAGCAAAATGAAGGAGCAGGTCTTCGACGGCAGGGAGCAAGGTAGTGTTACACTCCCCAGTCTCAATCAATGGTGCTGAAGTGGAAATGGTTGAGAGCTTCAAATTCCAAGGTGTCAATATCACCAAGAATTTGTTCATGTCCAACCACAATGATGCTATGGTCAAGAAAGCAATCCAACACCTCTCTGTCCTCAGAAGACTAAAGAAATTCATCAAGTCTCCAATGATCCTCGCCAATTACAACTGATGCACCAAAGAGAGCATCGCATCACGGCTTGGTTAGGTAACAACTCTGCACAAGACTAGCAGATATCGCAGCGAGTTGTAGACATAGTCTAGTCAATGACACAAACCAGTTTCCCACGCCCCCCCCCCCCCCACCTCCTATCTCCAATTAACATTGTTAACTGTGTGGGCAAGTTGGGCCGAAGGGCCTGTTTACACACGGTATCACGCTACAACTTTAAATATACCTCACGCTGCCACAGCAAAGCAGCCAACATATTCAAAGACCACTCACTCCCTAGTAAGTCTCTCTCCTCCTCTCTCCTGTTAGGAAGAAGATACAAAAGGTTGAAAACATGTACCATGAGATTCAAGAACAGCTTCTTCTCCACTGTTAGCAGATTATTGAATGGACCTCTTATATGCTTATAGCTCAATTCCCGATCTTCCAATCTACCTCATTGCTGGCCTTGCACTTTTTGTCAATCTGCACTTTCACAATAGCTGCAACACTATATTTTGCCGTTTATTTTTCCTTTCGCTCTTAACTGATGTAGTCTTGTATGGTTTGATCTGCCTGGATAGCGCGCAAAATATCTTTCACTATATCTCGGCACACATGACAAATGTAAGTACATAAGTGATAGGAGTTGAATTAGGCCGTTTGGCCCATTAAGTCGACTCCGCCAACCTATCTCTCCCTCCTAACCCTATTCTCCTGCCTTTTCCCCATAACCATATATACTAATACCAACCATTATAAATGCCGTGTAGACCTGATTCCTGGGATGTCAGGACTTTCATATGAAGAAAGACTGGATAGACTTGGCTTATACTTGCTAGAATTTAGGAGATTCAGGGGGGATCTTGTAGAAACTTACAAAATTCTTAAGGGGTTGGAGAGGCTAGATGCAGGAAGATTGTTCCCGATGTTGGGGAAGTCCAGGACAAGGGGTCGCAGCTTAAGGATAGAGGGGAAATCCTTTAGGACCGAGATGAGAAAAACTTTTTTCACACAGAGAGTGGTGAATCTCTGGAACTCTCTGCCTAGAAGGTAGTTGAGGCCAGTTCATATTTAAGAGGGAGTTAGATGTGGCCCTTGTGGCTAAAGGGACCAGGAGGTATGGAGAGAAGGCAGGGATGGGATACTGAGTTGGATGATGAGCCATGATCATATTGAATGGTGGTGCAGGCTCGAAGGGCCGAATGGCCTACTCCTGCACCTATTTTCTATGTTTCTATCTACACTGACCCCTTTCCATTGACTGCCGAGCAAATCTGGTCATGTACATTCATACCAGATTCTCAACTAGCTCACTGTTGAAAACAACTTGTGAATCCTTTGTCTGTTCAGCACCTTTCAATTGAACAGATCCCGCTGCGGTGAGATAAAGGTTTTGAAATTTATTGTGAAGGATGCATGAAGTCATTCCTTACATTTCAGTTATTTTCCAATTTTATCTCCTTCCTTGCTACGTTTCACCGGACAATATCGCTTAGCTTGATTTATAGCTCAAGTAAACCCAAAGGGCCGCACTGTTTGGACAGATGGTACAGCTGCTGCCGCACAGCTCCAGTAACCCAGATTCAATCCCCACCTCCAGTGCCGGGCACAGAATTTCCTCTGTGGATTTCCCCTGGGTGGTCTGGTTTTGTCCCACATTAGAAAGACATGCGAGTTGACAGATTGATTGCCCATTGCAAATTGACCACTGCAGAGTGTGGAGGTGAGTAGCATAGTCTGGGGTGTGGGGTAAGTTGATGGGTGTGTGGGGAGAATAGGTCACGAGGGAAATTAGTGAGGAATACTTTTTCCCCATAATGCATAGGTTTACAATAAGAGGGGGAAAGTTCAATGGAGATGAGTGGGGTGTGTGTTTTTTACCAGAGGGCAGTGGCGGACTGGCCAGGGTGTCAGCTTGCCTGATGGCAAGTGGGCCCCTGATGAAGTGGGCCCCCTTTGTCTCCTGGCAACCAATATTTTTAGACACAGTCCGCCACAGCCAGAGGGCGACACAGTGGCACAGCGTAGACTTGCTGCCTTACAGCGCCAGCGATCCGGGTTCGATCCTGACTACGGCTGCTATCTATGCGGAGTTCGTAAGTTCTCCCCGCAACGGTGTGGGTTTTCTCCGGGTGCTCCGGTTTCCTGCCACATTCCAAAGGAGTGCAGGTTTGTAGGCTAATTGGCTTCTGTAAATTGTCCTTAGGGTGTGTGATAGACCTAGTGTACGGGTGATGGCTGGTTGGAGTGGGCTCGGTGGGCCGAAGGGCCTGTTTCCACGCTGTTTCTTTAAAATAAACTAAACAAAGGGTGGTGGGGGCCTGGAATATGTCACCAGGGATGGTGGTGTACGTACATACTATAACCATATAACCATATAACAATTACAGCACGGAAACAGGCCATCTAGTCCGTGCCGAACACTTACTCTCACCTAGCCCCATCTACCTGCACTCAGACCATAACCCTCCATTCCTTTCCCGTCCATATACCTATCCAATTTATTTTTAAATGATAAAATCGAACCTGCCTCCACCACTTCCACTGGAAGCTCATTCCACACAGCTGCCACTCCCCGAGTAAAGAAGTTCCCCCTCATGTTACCCCTAAACTTCTGTCCCTTAATTCTCAAATCATCTCCTCTTGTTTGAATCTTCCCTACTCTCAGTGGAAAAAGCTTATCCACGTCCACGTTTATCCCTCTCTTCATTTTAAAGACCTCTATCAAGTCCCCCCTTAACCTTCTGCGCTCCAGAGAATAAAGACCAAACTTGTTCAACCTTTCTCTGTAACTTAGTTGCTGAAACCCAGGCAACATTCTAGTAAATCTCCTCTGTACTCTCTCTATTTGATGTTTGTGATGTTAGTGATGTTTAAGAAGCTTTTAGGCAGGCACATTGAAAATGCAAGGAGTAGAGGGATATGGATCATGTACAGGCAGTTGAGATCAGTTTAACTTGGCATAACGTTCAGCACTGAAGGACATGCTCATGTGCCATGCCATTCAATGAGCCAGCACACATTCGATGGGGCAAAATATCCTGTTTCTCTCTCTCATGAGGGAATGTTTGGATTTCAATGCCTATTGTGGAATGCTATCATCCCTGAAGTGTCTTTCTGCATCAGAATTGATCCAGAATTTAGAACTGAAGAATTCCCTCTGGACCCAATACAGTTCAAGTGGATTGAGACAGAGCAGTCTGGAGCTCTGACTGTCTATCCATGCTGGCACCAGAGTATTAAAAACCTACGCAAGGGGAGGAAATTACATTTGAACCGCGAAGGAAAAACTCAATGAAACCACACAATTAATAGTTATATCACGTCCCCCTTCAGGTGATCGTAATGGGTGAATGTCACGACAAGCAGTTTAAAATGACGCTCACCGTCAACTTCTGGATCTTGCCCGCCAATGACGAATGCAATCCAACATGCTGGAAAAGGGACGGTCTGAAGCGAATCCTGATGTTAGACTTTTGCCGCTCGCAGTGTTTCTGTAAGTGCAAGTAAAACAATGGTTATTCCCTCTTAACAAATGCTCCGGGCAAAGGTTAACATAGACAATAGGTGCAGGAGCAGCCAATTCAGCCCTTCGAGCCAGCACCGCAATTCAATATGATCATGGCTGATCATCCACGATCTGTGCCCCGTTCCTGCTCTCTCCCCACATCCCGTGATTCCGTTAGCCCTAAGAGCTTTATCTAACTCTCTCTTGAAAACATTCAGTGAATTGGCCTCCACTGCCTTCTGTGGCAGAGAATTCCACAGATTCACAATTCTCTGCGTGAAAACGTTTTTCATAATCTCAGTCCTAAATGGCCTACCTCTGATTCTTAAACTGTGACCCCTGGTTCTGGACTCCCCCAACATTGGGAACATTTTTCCTGTATCTAGCCTGTCCCAGAAATGAACCTGGTGAACCTACACTGCACTCACTCAATAGTAAGAATGTCCTTCCTCAAATTAGGAGACCACAAGTAAGTAGTTACGATTAAAAGCACACAAAAATAAATATTTCTAGAGAACTGCATTGGCCATATCCCAGTTTCAATATTTAGTTGTATTTAGCCCAAACAATGTGACCATTTCACCTCAAACGCCTGCATGGAGGTGAACAGATAACAACTTTGTTAATGCATTGTTTGCAGTAGAAAGGATTGGCACCACAAGGGAGTTTATTAGAGGAGAAAGTTACATAATTCATTGGGGGAGGTCAGCAAATTGGATTAAATTTAGTTGGAAGAAATAGAACAAAACAGAAATTGAGAGTTGTTTCTTCATTGGTTGGAAGTGGCCAACAACAACCCATCTCAATTAGTTTTGAAGCCATTGCAGCCCCATGTAAAAAAAAACTTACATTTATACAGCATCTTTGTCACAGCAGGATCTTGACTAAACTGGGCAAGTGGGCTGAGGAATAGTTAATGGAATTTAATGCAGATAAGTGCGAGGTGCTGCATTTGGGAAGTCGAACCAGGACAGGATCTTCACAGCGAATGTGTAGGAAGGAACTGTGCATGCCTAAAAGCTTCTGAAACATCACTATCGGCGGATGTTGTTAAACTGGAAAGAGTGCAGAGAAGATTTACGAGGATATTGCCAGGACTTGAGGATCTGAGCTACAGGGAGAGGTTGGGCAGGCGAGGGACTGTATTCATTGGAGCGCAGGAGGATGATGGGTGATCTTATAGAATTGTATAAAATCATGAGGGGACTAGATAGGGTGAATGCATGAGTCTTTCACCAAGAGAAGGGGAATCAAGAACCTGAGATTTAAGGAGAAGGATTGAATAGAAACCTGCAGAACAACTTTTTCACACAGAGGGTGGTGGGTGTATGGAACAAGCTGCCAGAGGAGATTGTCGAGGCAGATACTAGCAGTACATTAAAAAAAAAACATTCGGACAGGTACATGGACAGGAAGGGTTTAGACGGATGTGGCAATAGATTGACTAGCGTAGATGTTGCATCAATGGGCAATTCAATGGGTAAGTTCGGCTAAAGGGCAAATTTCCAAGCTCTATAACTGTATGACCTTTAAAATTCCCAAAAGTACTTCAATGGGCCTGTCCCACTTAGGCGATTTTTCAGCGGACTGCCGGCGACTGTCAAGTTGCCTGAAAAACCGGCAACTGGAACGGGGCGACTGTCAGAGTGGAACACACACACATCACTTCCTTCACTGGCCAGTTATGCAGGCAGGGGACAGGGCAAGCGAGGGGAGCGCTGTCTAAGAAATTCACATGGAGCAAAGCCAAGGTGATACAGACACACACCGCGATGAACAGGAAGGTTGGCGCTGTAAAAAGACAGCAAAAGCACAGTGTATGGTAAGTCGTTTAAAAGAGGGGGGGGGGGGGGGAGAAGGGAGAAGAAGGAGTGGAGACAACTTTTAACAAGCCATACATACACGGCTGTGAAGCTCAGCGGACATTTAACATTACCGGCCGATTATCCTTGGTTCTGAAAACGTACCTTTTTTATTCCCAATGAGACAATGAAATTCACCGGTCAGCACCGGCTACAACCTACGAGAACCTCCGAGAACCTTCGACCGCCCTAGGAACCCACTAGGACCTCCTGGCGACCCACCTACGGCTCGGGAATTCTCGCTACTCTCCATGGCCGCTTCATTCGAGTCGCCGCTAATTTTTCAACATGTTGAAAATTCAATGCGACCGTAATGAGACCGCGACTAGTCCCCAGAATGCGGGAACTCCTCACGACCATGAAGGCGACTCCCCGGCAACCACCCCGGCAACTGCATAGTCTCCTGCAGTCGCCTAAAAAGTCCCCTAAGTGGGACAGACCCATTTCAAAGTACTTTCTGAAGGGTGGTAAATATTACCAAGTCAGAAAATTGCCAGCAAATTTGCTCCCTCCAACAGCCACTTATTCTGGTCATTTACTAAACTATTCCTGGGATGTCAGGAATGTCTTATGAAGAAAGACTGGATAGACTTGGTTTATACTCTCTAGAATTTAGGAGATTGAGAGGGGACCTTATAGAAACTTACAAAATTCTTAAGGGGTTGGACAGGCTAGATGCAGGAAGATTGCTCCCGACGTTGGGAAAGTCCAGGACAAGGGGTCACAGTTTAAGGATAAGGGGGAAATCCTTAAAACCGAGAGGAGAAAAACCTTTTTCACACAGGGAGGGGGGAATCTCGGGAACTCTCTGCCGAAGAGGGTAGTCGAGGCCAGTTCATTGGTTATATTTAAGAGGGAGTTAGGTGGCCCTTGTGGCTAAGGGGATAAGGGGGTATGGAGAGAAGGCAGGTACGGGATACTGAGTTGGATGATCAGCCATGATCATATTGAATGGCGGTGCAGGCTCGAAGGGCCGAATGGCCTACTCCTGCACCTAATTTCTATGTTTCTATGTTTCTATGTTTAGTAGAGAGTAGAGTGTTTAATTTGTTCATGATATATGTATTTTTATTTCTATTTACTTTTACTGCACACTGAACGGACACTGGTTGAGCAACGTTTTTTTGTTTCCTCTGGGTGTGTGAGTACTCAGGAAAATGACAATAAAGATATACAATACAATACAACACAATTTAAAAAAAGGGCCCGATAAAAATGGACTGGGAAAATGTGAACAATTCTCTGATCTTCAAAAGAGTGTCAAGGGAGATTTACATCATCCAACTAGAAAACAGATCAGTTTACTTATCAATGCTTCTGCAACATTGTCCTGGATTTTCAATCTAAATGTACTCAAACCTCAGTAGTGGAGCTTGCTTGTCAAATGTCTGGTAGAGTGGAGACTAATTATGGAGCATGCAAACTTTGCCCCACATAGCAGGGATTACGATGTACATCTCATGGAGATCTGTTAAAACCAACTCTGTTACACTCGTAAATTGAGTGTATTATCCACATCTGAGGCACAACTTTTCTCCCTTCTGTCGTGGGGTAGACTGACTCCCCTCCCTCTCCCCCCCCCCCCCCCCCCCCCCCGAAATCTTCGAAATCTTTGCCAATGCTCAATCCTGGACTTTCCACTCGTCATTTACTTTAATGTTTTATGTATCTTGTTATGTTTAATGTTTAATGTTGTGTGGAGCGCAGGAGGTTAAGGGGGGACTTGATAGAGGTCTTTAAAATGATGAGAGGGATAGACAGAGTTGATGTGGACAAGCTTTTTCCTTTGAGAGTAGGGACGATTCAAACAAGAGGACATGACTTCAGAATTAAGGGACAGAAGTTTAGGGGTAACATGAGGGGGAACTTCTTTACTCAGAGAGTGGTAGCGGTGTGGAATGAGCTTCTAGTGGAAGTGGTGGAGGCAGGTTCGTCAGTATCATTTAAAAATAAATTGGATAGGTATATGGATGAGAAGGGAATGGAGGGTTATGGTATGAGTGCAGGCAGGTGGGACTAAGGGAAAAAAGTTGTTCGGCACGGACTTGTAGGGCCGAGATGGCCTGTTTCCGTGCTGTAATTGTTATATGGTTATATGGTTATTTGGTTAATGACTGTTCCTCCCAGGTTAAATAAAGTTCCATCGTATAGTATCGTATAGTATCGTGTTGATGCCCACCACATAAAGAGATCTGCCTCCCTCACTCATGCTGGTCTATAACTGATTCGACACTCACCTTTAATTCCTGGCCATGATAAGACTTGGCAAAAAAAACCTGTCATTCAAGTAAAAGGACACAAAGTGCAGGAGTTAACTCAGTGGGTCAGGCAGCATCTCTGGAGAACATGGATGGGCGACATTTCGGGTCCCAGCTTGAAACGCCATTCATCTTTGTACTCCACCGATGCTGCCTGACCCGACTAGTTACTCCAACACTGGCATTTCCACAACTTCCTGTGCACAAAAAATAATGCTTGATTTGTTATTCTGCAGACGTATGGTCGGTGTCAATACTACTGATGATGATGTCATTGTTTTGAGTACAGTGTACTCGGAGACAAATAAAAAAAAGTGTTTTGCAAGAAGCATTGGGTACTCTTAAATACCAATAAAAATACTTGATAATTTTGCAGCACCTGTATGAAAAGAGCTGCCAATATTTCCACACAGGTATAATGGCCAGGTGGCTGGGATACTAAATTAAATCGACATTGATTTTATCGTGCAGGCAAAAAGCCTGAAACTGGATTTGCATCATAAATTTTAATGATGCGTTAAATAACTGAACCCATACATATACAATCAACTCTAACGAGCCCTCATGATCCTTTCAATTGGTTTTATATCCGCCTCAGAGTTTCCCACCGCCACGTATTTCTCCAGCCTCAAGGACAAACCAACAAATTTCAGAGGACGTTAGCATTCACGGCGTTGCACCACGTACAGGCCTGAGGCAATGAATCATAGGATGGTATAGGTTTGTAATGAAAGCCCAGTCTTTACATAGTCATAGCATCATACAGTGTGGAAACAGGCCCTTCAGCCCAACTTGCCCACATCGACCAACATGTCCCATCTACACTAGTCCCACCTGCCTGCATTTGGCCCCGATCCCTCTAAATCTGTGCTATAGATTGTATCTGTCTAAATATTTCCTAATTGTTGCGGTAGTCCCTGCATCACGGAGTTGCACATAAAAAGCTGTAATGGATGGTACGGAGATTAATCGGAAGAAAAATTAAGGGATCATCCGGAAAGATAAAATAGGAATAATAGTCTCTGAAGACATGTCACATTAAATTAACAAAGATTGCATTGGTCCAAAAGAAAATGGGGAATTATGGTCGAAATCGTGTTATAACCAATCCGACCCACATAATGCAAATATTCCAGAATTCATCACTCACATCATAATAATAATAATAATAATAATAATAATAATAATAATAATAATAATAACTTTATTGATCCCCTCAGGGAAATTCAGATGTCCAGAAGCCCCCAACCAACAAACCCACAGATTCAAAACGAACTCAGACAGAAAACACATAGAATACACTGTGGACACTACCTGAGAGCAATAAATACTTAAAAAGACCAATAATTAATATAATAAAAAATTAAAAATTGCAAGAATGCATCCCCCTACAGCCTAGCGGTCCGAATTATAAAATCTAATGGCTGCAGGGGTGAAGGATCTCCTGAACCGCTCCGTTCTACAGGGCAGGGAGAGGAGCCGGGTGTTGTTCCGAGTGCTCTTTTGACTCTCCAGAATTACGTGGAGGGGATGCCCAGGGTTTTTCAGGATGACCTGCACCTTGTGCCTCATACGCCTCTCAAGCACATCCATCCATCCCAGAGTCCACTCTCCCCTCCAGCACTGAGCTAGCTCGTTTAACCAGTTTGACCAGCTTCTTGGTGTTTTTTGCACTAATGCTGTTGCCCCAGCAGACAACAGCGTAGAAAATAACACTTGCAACCACAGTGTTGTAAAACATGTGCAGCATGTCATTACACACATTGAAGGATTTGAGCCTTCTGAGGAAAAAGAGTCTGCTCTGGCCTTTTTTGTAGAGGGAGTCAGAGTTGACAGACCAGTCCAGTTTGTTATCAAGGTGCACTCCAAGGTATTTATATGTCTGCACCACCATCACATTGTTATATTTAATTCATGCTGAGGAAATATGTGTTATAGCAGAACTGCCTGTACGTGTTCAGTTCTGGTCTGCTTTGTATCCTTAATATTTTTTTACCTCACCTTTGGTGACCATGCCTTCAGATTGACTGAAAGGCAATTTGGGGCAGCAATGTGGCGCAGCGGTAGAGTTTCTGTCTTATAGCACCAGGGACCCAGGTTCGATCCCGACTGCAGTGCTGTCTATACGGAGTTTGTACGTTCTCCCCGTGACTGCGTGGGTTTTCCCCGGGTGCTCCGGTTTCCTCCCACATTCCAAAGACGCACAGGCTTGTAGGTTCATGGGCTTCGGTGACAATTGTAAATTGTCCCTCGTGTATAGGGCAGTGCTAATGTAGGGTAATCACAGGTCGGTGTGGACCCGCTGGGCCGAAGGGCCTGTTTCCACGCTGTATCTCTAAACTACACTAAACATGGAGAACCAGGGGAAAGGAAAGGCCAATTAATGGGAAGTAAAACATTGAGATTTGTGACCCAATCCGACTGCTCCCTGATTTAAAACATAACTTCGAACATCTAGGTCAGTTGCAAGCTGCAAAGGATTTCAGGCTATTTTTATTGCACAGTAGAGCTATGAGCAGCATTTAACCCTCACAGCAGCCTGGACTGGTGCTCTGGGGTCCCACCAAACGACAGATGGAATAAAAATGCCAGATCGCATTTTGGGATTTCCTTTCAAATAGCACCGGCAGGAGAAGAGCATCATTTCTGATCCTGACAATGCGCTCAGTAAATAATTAAATAACTAAATAAATAAATAGCCATGACTTTCTGGGGTGGGTTTGCAAAGTTCAGCAATTTCTCTGCTAGGGTCACAATTGTTCAGTGTGTCCTAAATCGAAGTTAACTGTGGGCGGCAACGGTGGCGCAGCGATAGATTAGCTGCATTACAGCGCTTGCAGCGCCGGAGACCCAGGTTTTGTACGGAGTTTGTGCGTTCTCCCCATGACCACGTGGGTTTTTTCCGAGACCTTCGGTTTCCTCCCACACTCCAAAGACGGACAGGTATGAAGGATAATTGGCTTGGTGTAAGTGTAAATCGTCCCTAGTGTGTGTCGGATAGTGTTAATACATAGATAGATAGAAATTAGGTGCAGGAGTAGGCCATTCAGCCCTTCGAGCCTGCACCGCCATTCAGTATGATCATGGCTGATCATCCAACTCAGTATCCTGTACCTGCATTCTCTCCAGACCCCCTGATCCCTTTAGCCACAAGGGCCACATCTAACTCCCTCTTAAATATAGCCAATGAACTGGCCTCAACTACCTTCTGTGGCAGAGAATTCCACAGATTCACCACTGTGTGTAAAAAATGTTTTTTCTCATCTCGGTCCTAAAAGATTTCCCCCTTATCCTTAAACTGTGACCCCTTGTTCTGGACTTCCCCAACATCGGGAACAATCTTCCTGCATCTAGCCTGTCCAACCCCTTATGAATCTTGTAAGTTTCTATAAGATCCCCCCTCAATCTTTTAAATTCTAGCGAGTACAAGTCGAGTCTATCCAGTCTTTCTTCATATGAAAGTCCTGACATCCCAGGAATCAGTCTGGTGAACCTTCTCTGCACTCCCTCTATGGCAAGAATGTATTTCCTCAGATTAGGAGACCAAAACTGTACTCAATACTCCAGGTGTGGTCTCACCAAGACCCTGTACAACTGCAGTGGAACCTCCCTGCTCCTATACTCAAATCCTTTTGCTATGAATGCTAACGAATGAAATGCATTTGCTTTCTTCACTGCCTGCTGCACCTACATGCCTACTTTCAATGACTGGTGTACCATGACATCCAGGTCTCGTTGCATCTCCCCTTTTTTCTAATCGGCCACCATTCAGATAATAGCATTGTATCGCATCGTATCGTTTCGTTTCTATGTTAAACCACATTGCTGTAGTTCATTGGACACATTTAGGGCTGGCCGGTGGACAGATGGCACATTTCCTTCACTGAAGAACATCAGTAAAGAGTAAGGTACACAAATAAGCTGGAGAAACTCAGCGGGTGCAGCAGCATTTATGGAGCGAAGGAAATAGGCAACGTTTCGGGCCGAGACCCTTCTTCAGACTGAGAGTAAAGAGTAAGTGTTTTCACATCAGCTAGTAGTTTCGAGGTTACCTTCACCGAGACTGGCTTTGCATTGCAGATAATGACCCAAATTTAAATTGCCCAGTGGCCGTGGAGAGATTTGAACTCACTGTCACCCGAGGAATAATCTGAGCCTCTAATTTATCCACTACATTATCCATTTATCATGACTACAATTTGCATCCAATTAAGAAAAATACATTAATGGCTCTCTAATTATAGCAGATGAATGCATTAGAGACATGGAAAGGCATTGTGTCACACAGCACCGAAAAACTGGCTCTTCAGCTCAACTTTGTTCATGATGGCCCATTGTCATTAAGAACAATTTGAAGTCAGAACAATCAGCCTGAAGAAGGGTCCCGAACCAGAGAGGAGCCCTGAACTGATATCTACCTCATTGGTGACCCTCAGATTATCTTTGATCGGACTTTACTGGCTTTACCTTGCACTAAACGTTACTCCCTTATCATGTATCTATGCACTGTAAGTGGCTCGATTGTAATCGTTTATTGTCTTACCGCTGGCAGGTTAGCGCGCAACAAAACAGCTTTTCACTGTACCTCGGTACACGTGACAATAAACTAAACTGACTGTCCCTGTCCTTTTACTCCAGTGATGCTGCCTGACCCGCTGAGTTACTCCAGCACTTTGCGTCTATTTTTTTTTTTTTTTTTTATTTTATTTTTATTAGAAGTACGGTAAATTACAATTCTACACAACACATATATCTTAATACATTTTTTAGTACTGCTTCATTTTTTTTTTTTTTTTGAGCTTTAAGAAAAAGGTAGAAGTAAGGAAAGTAAAGAAAGTGCAAGAGAGTCGTGCAGTGCAAGAGTGTAAGGAAAAGAAAGCCCCTTAGGAAAGAAGTTAGAGAAGGAAGTAAAGTGAGAAAATAGACCCTAGAAAAGAGAGAAAGAGAAAATAGAAACAATCGCTCTATTATAACATTAAACTCCGCAGAAAGGAGACTACCAACCAAGTCTGTTTTTGTTATTTTACCTCCCGTTACCAGGTCCTGATTCCGCTTATTTATATATTTGTGTTTTTTAGATTACTATTGCACCTCATACTTGTAATAGGTCCAGAAACATAGACCACGTCTTTTGGAATTGGTCTGCTTTACCTGCTAGGAGGAATCTCATCTCTTCCAGATGTAATGTTTCAAACATATTTGATATCCACATTTTTATTGTTGGTGTCGGCGCATTTTTCCAGAATTTAAGTATAAGCTTTTTTCTCATTATTAGCCCGTAATTAATTAAATTCTTCTGAAACACGTTTAATTCAGGGTTACCTTCTGATATTCCGAAGATAATCCATTCTGGTTTTGGTACCAGTTTTATATTGATCAATTTTGAAAAAATATCAAATATTTCATACCAGAATTTTTGGATTTTTGTACAAAAAACAAAAGAGTGCGCTATTGTAGCTTCTTGACATAGGCATTTATCACAGATTGGTGAAACATTAGGGAAGATTTTATTTAATTTAGTTTTTGAATAATATAATCTATGTAATGTTTTAAATTGGATGAGCGTATGTCGTACGTTGATCGAACATTTATGCACCTGTAGTAAATGATTATCCCAGGTCTCTTTTGAGATTTTTATAGCTAATTCTTGTTCCCAATCTTTTCTAATTCCATCTGTTGTGGGTATTTCTATGTTTAAAATGATATTATATAGGTACGATATTAAATTAGCTGATTCCGCCTTGGTCTTCATTGCTTCATCCAATAAGTCGGAAGACATATTATGATAGTCTTTTGTGTGTTTTTTCAGATAATCACAAATTTGAAGATATTTAAAATATTGGTTATTTTTCAAATTATATTTCAGTTGTAGTTGTTGAAATGATAGTAAATTCCCCAATTCATACAGATCTTCGAGCGTTTTAATTCCCATTCTTTCCCATTGTATAAATGATTTGTCTATGATTGATGGTTTAAACGATGGATTATTGACTATTGGTATTAAAAGAGATAGGTTTCTTAATTTTAAAGTCTGTTTTATTTGTTTCCATGTTCTTATTGTGTTATGTATAATTGGATTTTTATTATAATTTTTATTATTCAAATTTGTTGGTGAGAGGATGGTCGCTCCTATATTTTAAGAACAATTTAACTCTTTTTGTATATGCAGTCCACTGCAGATATTTTGTGGCACAATAAAATATAATGGAGCAAACCGGAGCTTTTAGCAAATCCCAGTTCCACACTTACCGCGTCTTTCTCAGGGTTGCAAACCTTTACCCAGAGGATGTGGTCTAAAAGCCAGTCGATTGGCTTCTCCTTGTGGAACATCAGGATGAACTCCACAATAAGGTTCAAATCAGGAGACTGGAACATCTTACCTTGGGTAGTAAAAGATAAAATATTAGCAACTGCAATTATTGGAAGTTTACAATTATTGGCATAGGTGCAATAGTAATTTAAAAAAAAACAAATATATAAATAAGTGGTATCAGGACCTGGTAACGGGAGGTAAAACAACAAAAACAGACTTGGTTGGTAGTCCCCTTTCTGCGGAGTTTAATGTTATAATAGAGCGATTGTTTCTATTTTCTCTTTCTTTCTTTTCTAGGGTCTATTTTCTCACTTTACTTCCTTCTCTAACTTCTTTCCTAAGGGGCTTTCTTTTCCCAACACTCTTGCACTTCACGAATCTCTTGCACTTTCTTTACTTTCCTTACTTCTACCTTTTCCTTAAAGCTCAAAAAAAATGAAGCGGTACAAAAAATGTATTAAGATATATGTGTTGTGTAGGATTGTAATTTACCGTTCTTCTAATAAAAAAAACAAATAAATAAATAAATAAATAAACAATTATTGGCATAGAATGTGCACGATCTTCACTAATAACAATGCCTGAAACTACATGGCTCATATTCGACGCAATCACAAAAAACTGAGATTTTAATACTTTTTCTAAAGGCCAAATATATGTTGCTGTATTGCTACAGAATCCTGTTCTTAATTCCCTCCGAACTACTTCTTGCCATCATGTCCACTTGAAGTTGCTGCAATCAGCAATGTTAAGAATTATACAAACTGCTCACAAAGGTTTAGGGGTAACATGAGGGGGAACTTCTTTACTCAAAGTGTGGTAGCTGTGTGGAATGAGCTTCCAGTGGAAATGGTGGAGGCAGGTTTGATTTTATCATTTAAAAATAAATTGGATAGGTACATGGACGGGAAAGGAATGGAGGGTACACAAAAAAGCTGGAGAAACTCAGCGGGTGCAGCAGCATCTATGGAGCGAAGGAAATAGGCAACGTTTCGGGCCGAAACCCTTCTTCATACTGATCGGGGGGGGCTGGGGTCGGCGGGGACAAGAAAGGAAAAAGGAGGAGGAGCCCGAAGGCTGGGGGATGGGAGGAGACAGCAGGGGGGCTGAGGAAGGGGAGGAGACAGCAAGGACTAACAAAATTGGGAGAATTCGATGTTCATGCCCCCAGGATGCAGACTCCCCAAACGGAATATGAGGTGCTGTTCCTCCAATTTCCGGTGCTGCTCGCTGTGGCCATGGAGGAGACCCAGGACAGAGAGGTCGGAGACGGAGTGGGAGGGGGAGTTGAAGTGCTGAGCCACCGGGAGGTCAGCTTGGTTATTTGCGGACCGAGCGGAGGTGTTTGGCGAAACGATCGCCCAACCTCCGCTTGGTCTCACCGATATAGATCTGCTGACATCTAGAGCAGCGGACGCAATAGATGAGGTTGGAAGAGATGCAGGTAAACCTCTGTCGAGGGTTATGGTCTGAGTGCAGGTAGATGGGACTAGGGGAGAATAAGTGTTCGGCACGGACTTGGAGGGCCAAGATGGCCTGTTTCCGTGCTGTAATTGTTATATGGTTATATGGTTAAAAACATAAGCTATCTCCAATAACTAAACTCTACATGTACATGAATAGTAACCATTTCAAGGGATATGGGCCAAATGAGTGCAGTTGTGATGGGGCAACTAGTCGGCAAGGGCAAGTTTGGCCAAAGGGCCTGTTCCCATGCTGGGTGACGGTTTTTTGAAACTGACGCAGTTCGTCCCCCACCCCACCACCCCTCTCTATTTTCAGTCTGAAGAACTGTTCCGACCCGAAACATCACCCACCCTTTATCTCCAGACTGACCCGCCGAATCACACCAGCACTTTGTGTCTATCTTAGGCAAGATGTTACATGTGACATGAAAATTCAAAGCCTTTGTTAGTAAAATGTATTAAAGAGTTTCTGTAGCAGAATGTTTCTCCTTTACACTCCAGACGGATAGTTAGAAGAATCCTATTAGTCTTTCATTATTTTCAGTATCTAACCATGACCTGTTATGAAAGAGAATTAAGCTGCAGGGATCGGGGAATATCTGGAGTATACAAGGTAATTGGTAAATGTATTTGGTTTTATGGATCGTGGTTGGAGATATTCTCCAAGGATTGTTGCCGGGACATTTTTTCGTTTCAATTCATGCAAATGATTTCACACAGGAGGGGTGTTAACGCTCATTGAAATATCAAATTACCAACATAACCCGCAGAAGGCTGTCGCAGGAATGCAGTCAGGGAGGCAAATGAGCAGATGCTGGCTATCATGGTTTCACTGTCATTAACAGAAAGCAGCACATTTTGGAAACAACATGCATTGTGGGAATGCAAGTACAATCGATTGTAAAAAGATGGCCGGCATCATTATTCAGAGAGGCATTGAACAGAAAAGCAACACCAGGAGTGAATTTGGATTTGAATTCCTATAAAGGAATTTGACACGTTCCGTCTACCAGAGCAAGAGATGTTCTTACAATCTTGTTTAAATTCTGTCCATTAGGATCATAGAAACATAGAAACATAGAAAATAGGTGCAGGAGTAGGCCATTCGGCCCTTCGAGCCTGCACCGCCATTCAATATGATCATGGCTGATCATCCAACTCAGTATCCTGTACCTGCCTTCTCTCCATACCCCCTGATCCCTTTAGCCACAAGGGCCACATCTAACTCCCTCTTAAATATAGCCAATGAACTGGCCTCAACTACCTTCTGTGGCAGAGAGTTCCAGAGATTCACCACTCTCCGTGTGAAAAATGTATTTCTCATCTCGGTCCTAAAGGATTTCCCCTTTATCCTTAAACTGTGACCCCTTGTCCTGGACTTCCCCAACATCGGGAACAATCTTCCTGCATCTAGCCTGTCCAACCCCTTAAGAATTTTGTCCAACCCCTTAAGAATCCCTTGTATTAAACTCTTGAATTTAAGAGGTTTTTAGGTAGACTCATGAATATGCAGGGAATGGAGGGATATGGATCACATGCAGGCAGTGGGAATTAGTTTAAGTCGGCAACATGCTCAACACAGTCACTGCAGGGTCTGTTCCTATGCTGTACTCGTCTCTGTTCTAATCAAGGATAGACTGGGTCAATGAGGCCAACTGAGCTTTTACCTTGAACTGAGCGTTATTGGTTTCTGTGTAAGTCACTATCATGCTCCACTGTACCAATCTCCTTTACAGCGGCAATCATTTACGTTGGACATCTCATTATAGGAAGAACACAAGGACTCACTTTATTGGTTTTATTATTGTCCAACTTTTGGTCAAAATGACTTATGCTCGGGGATGCATTTCCCAAATGACCTTTATAGTGTGAGCTAGGCTCAATTGCTTATTCTGCTACATTGGGTTGTTGAAATCGACTGATAAGAGTCATAGGGTCATTCAGTACAGAAACAAGCCCTTCAACCTATGATGCCCAAAATAACTTTGTCCCATTTGCCTGCATTTAACCCATATCTCTCCAAACCTTTCCTATCCATGTACCTGTCCAAGTATCTTTTAAATGATGTAATCGTACCTGCCTCAACTACCTCCTCTAGCTATTTATTCCAGACAACATCCACCACACTCTGAGTAAAAAAGTTGCCCCTCAAGTTCCTGTTAAATCTTTCCTCTCTCACCTTAAACCAATGTCCTCTGGTACTTGATTCCCCACACTGGGTAAAAGACTGTCTATTCACCCAATCAACTCCCCTCATGTTTTTATACACCTCTATAAGTTCACTTCTCAACCTCATGTGCTCTGGAACAAAGTCCTAGCCTGCCCAACCTTTCCCTAGAGCTCAAATCCACAGTGCAGGAACAACCACCAATGCTGGTCCATGGCTGTTTGCGGAGTCTCAATAGGAAACCTGCCCTTATCCAGCAAGTAATGTCTGCCAAGGATTTGTAAGTTTTTATTAATTTAAAAGTGATCCAGCATGGAAACAGGCCTTTCCGCCCACCAAGTCCACACTGACCAACTCCTATTCACAGTAGTCCTATGTTATCCCATATTCTCATCCACTCTCTACACACTAGGGGCAATTTTACCGAGGCCAATTAACCTACAAGCACGCATGTCTTTGGGATGTGGGAGGAAACCGGAACACCCGGAGGAAAACCACCCAGCCACAGGGAGAAGGTGCAAACTTCACACAGACAACACCCGAGGTCAGGATCGAACCCGGGTCCCTGATGCTGTGAGGCAGCAACGCAACCAGCTGCACCACTGTGCCACCCTCACAACAGGGAAAGCATCAGCGTATCAATAAAACTGATGGATCCTTATGGAGCCACATAGTCTAATCTATAAAGCATAAATTAGGAATAAACAAGTAAATGCTGGGAACTTTCAGCACGTCAAGAAGCAAGTATGGAGAAAGAAGCAGAGTTAACGTTTTAATTCAATGACCTTTCATCGTGTACATGGGCTTCAGTAAGGCGCTCGACAAGGTTCCACATGGTAGGCTGCTCTGGAAGGTTAGATCGCATGGGATCCAAGGAGAGATAGCTGCATAGATAACAAATTGGCTCCATGGAAGGAAGCAGAGGGTGATGGCGGAAGGTTGCTTCCCAGACTGGAGCCCTGTGGCTAGTGATGTGCCTCAGGGTTCGGTGCAGGATCTGGATCGATTGGCCAGGTGGGCGGAGGAGTGGTTGATGGAATTTAATACAGAGAAGTGTGAGGCGTTGCATTTTGGGATGTCGAACAAGGGCAAGACCTGCACAGTAAATGGTAGGCCTCTGGGTAGTGTTGTAGACCAGAGGGGTCTAGTAGTACAGGTACATGGTTCCTTGAAGGTCAAGCACCATGTTATAGGAAAGATATTGTCAAGCTTGAAAGTTTTACGAGGATGTTGCCAGGACTAGAGGGTGTGAGCTATAGTGAGAGATTGAGTAGGCTGAGTCTCTATTCCAAGGAGCGCAGGAGGATGAGGGGAGATCTTATAGAGGCATACAAAATCATGAGAGGAATAGATCGGATAGATGCACAGAGTAGGGGAATTGAGGACCAGAGGACATAGGTTCAAGGTGATAGGGAATAGATTTAATAGGAACCTGAGGGGTAACGTTTTCACACAAAGGGTGGTGGGCGTATGGGACAAACTACCAGAGGAGATAGTTAAGGCTGGGACTATCCCATTATTTAAGAAACAGTTAGACAAGTACATGGATAGGACAGGTTTGGAGGGATATGGACCAAGCGCAGACAAGTGGGACTAGGGTGGCTGGGACATTGTTGGCCAGAATGAGCGAGTTGGGCCAAAGGGCCTGTTTCCACACTGTATCACTTTAGGACCCTATAACCTAATCTGAAAAAAGGTAATCGACCTGAAATGTTAACTCAGTTTTCATGTTCACAGAAGCCACTCATTTCAGATTTTCAGCATCTGCAATACTTCATTTTTGCAATTTTAAATTAATTCTTATGTATGCACAAAAGCAATATAAACGTAAGGAAAAGCAGATGTGATTAGAGAGGAGGAGGGATAAAAGGCAGAATATTTTTACAGAAATTGGAGCACCAACACTAATTAAATTCTGAATGAACTGTGTTGCACATTTATAAAATTAAATTCTCAGGGTCAAAGGGGTTGATTGATAGTAATTATGACTTACCACAGAAGAAAATTCCTTTACACTTCAATGTCTCAGTCCTCGTATTTAGTTTAGTTTTTTTTGTTTTAGTTTTAGGCACAGCGCGGAAACAGGCCGCCTCGGCCCACTGAGACCAGCAATCCAGCATATTAACACTATCCTACTCACACTAGGGTCAATTGACATTTATACCAAGACAATTACCCTATAAACCTGTACGTTGGAGTGTGGGAGGAAACCGAAGATCTTGGAGAAAACCCACGGGGTCACGGGGGGAGAACGGACAAACTCCGTGCAGACGGCACCCGTAGTCAGGATCGAACCCGGGTCTCTGGTGCTGCAAGCGCTGTAAGGCAGCAACTCTACCACTGCGCCACCCCTGTATTTTCCACCTCCATCAGTGGGGATCTATTAGGTAACCACCGCAACTTGCATGCATTTCAATTCATGTTCCCTGATCAAGGTAATGTTTAAATGCAGCTTAAAAAAGACAGTGGCGCACTGGTAGAGTTTTTGCCTTAAAGCGTCATAGACCCATGTTCGACCCTGACTATGGGAACTGCCTGTACAGAGTTTGTACATTCTCTTTGTGACCATGTGGGTTTTCTCCAGGTGCTCCGGTTTCCTCCCACATTCCAAAGACGTGCAGGTTTGTAGCTCAATTGACTTCTGTAAATTATCCCAAGTGTGTCGGATAAAGCTATTAGTGTACAGATGATCACTGGCCGGGCATGGACTCGGTGAACCGAAGGGCTTGTTTTCACGCTGTATCTCTAAACCAAACTAACCCAAGGCACAAAGTCCTGGAATAACTCAGCAAGTCAGGCATGATAGACACAAAATGCTGGAGTAACTCAGCAAGTCAGACATGATAGACACAAAACGCTGGAGTAACTCAACGGGACAGGCAGCATCTTAGGATAGAAGGAATGGGTGACGTTTTGGGTCAAGATCCAGTCCTTCAAGTCAGGCATCATCTCTGGAGGTCATGGGGCCCCTATTTCGGATCGGGCCCCTATTTCAGACCCAGTCTGAAGAAGCGATCTGTTGTGCAGCTGGGATCTTGGACTACATTTAACTGTGTAATGCTGCTACCTGAGCTTCTCAACGCTGGCGAGGACAGTGGTTGACTGTTACTTCACATCTAATGTACAGTTAATTACATTAAAGACCCAGGCAACTGAAAACACTGCGACTCTTGGCACTCTGCCATTTAGTCCCTCAGCCACAATCTCATTAAATACAGAGTGAGTGGGGCAAATACAGAACGCTCCCTCAAGAACATAATATCAAATTGCTTTCTTGTAGTTGTAATTGCTGATTGTTTTTTTCCCTTTTTAAAACATGGGGGGGGGAAATATAATGCACAATGCTCATTCTATCCTGGTGGGCATTGGAAATTAACCACAAATACATGTTATTAACGTGATGTATCTTATAATTGTGTACATGTACAAGGAACCCGCCCCCTAGCACAATGAAGGTTTGTTGGCGTAACATTTGCCTTTTCAGTTGCCAAATACAGTTCACTCGAAATATTTTTTAACCATAAGACATAGGAGCAGAATTAGGCCATTCGGCCCATCGAGTCTTGCTCCGCCATTTGATCCTGGCTGATCTATTTCTCCTGCCTTCTCCCCATAACATGACTAATCAAGAACCTATCAATCTCTACTTTAAAAATACCCAATAACTTGTCTTCCACAGAAATTCCTCCTCGTCTCCTTTCTAAAAGAACATCCTTTAATTCTGAGGTTATGATATCTAGTCCTAGACTCCCCCACTGGTGGAAACATCCTCTCCATATCCACTCTATCCAAGCCTTTCGCGATTCTGTAAGTTTTATTGAGGTCCCCCCCCCCCTAATGATGTTTGCCGTGGACACTGTGCAATTAATTCCACAGATTCACCACCCTCTGGCTCAAGAAATTTCTTCTTACAATCTAGCAACACCAGGCAGGGTTAAGCCGTTGACACATACTCATAAGTGTGGTGCTGTGCAAGTCTTCAGCCATGATAACATTGAATGGCAGTGCTGGCTCGAAGTGCCGAATGGCCTACTCCTGCACCTATTGTCTATAGTCAGTCACCCCAAACCCCCACTTAATCATTCTTTGAGGCAAAGTTTAGAAGTTTTTAAAACTGCATCCAGCGGCCAACAAAGGGCTTTGTTAATGCCTGCCCTGCTCTGTCATCGTTCATTTGCCTGTTTAATTTAACAGACATGAACCAGAGGCACAGAACAGCACTCATAACTAGTGCACTTCAATTCTAATGCAAATCAAAATGGATATATGTCTATGTTGTCAAAATCTCAGAAAACTATGTTGGAAATCTGAAATAAATGTTCTGCAGGGGAGGCTTGTTCCTTGACTTAAAACATGAACTCTGTTTCTCTTGCTCTGTTGTTGCCTGAGTGTTTCCAGCCCTACCTGGTTCTTGGGTAAGAGGTCAAGACCTTTTCCCCAGGGTAGAAATGTCAAGGACTACAGGGCAGGGCTTTAAGATAAGAGGAGCAAAGTTTAAAGGAGATGTTATATGATGGAACTGCAGATACTGGCTTATCTCAAAGACTGACACAAAGTGCTGGAGTAACTCAGCGGGTCAGGCAACATCTCTGGAGAAAATGGATAGGTGACGTTGCAGGTCGGGACCTTCCATCTGAAGAAGGGTCCCGACCCAAAACGTCACCTGTCCATTTTCTGCAGATACGTTGCTTGACCCGCTGAGTTGCTCCAGCACTTTGTGTCTGTATTTAAAGGAGATGTTTTGAGCAGGTTTATTTAAACAAAGTGGTGAGTGCTTGGAATATGCTGCTAAATGTTGTGGTGGTGACATTTTTTAGAGGCTTTTAAATGGGCACATGGGTATGATGGAATGGAGAGATATGGATCGTGTGGAAGCAGATTAAGATGAATTTAGCTTGGTATCATAAGATCATGTGATAGTAACAGAATCAGGCCATTTGGCCCATCAAATCTACTTGGCCATTCAATCATGGAGGATCTATCTCTCCCTCCTAACCCTATTCTCCTGCCTTCTCCCCATAACCTCAGACACCAGTACTAATCTATCTCTGCCTTAAATATATCCACTGACTTGGCCTCCACAGCCTTCTGTGGCAAAGAATTCCATAGATTTACCACGCTCTGACTAAAGAAATTCCTCCTCATCTCCTTTCTAAAAGAACATCCTTTAATTCTGAGGCTATGATCTCTAGTCCTAGACTCTCCCACTGGTGGAAACATCCTCTCCACATCCAAGCCTTTCACGATTCTGTAAGTTTTATTGAGGTCCCCCCCTAATGATGTTTGCCATGGACATTGTGGACAAAAGTGCCTATTCCTGCGCTGTGCTGCTCTATGTTGGTGAAAAAAAAATCTTGATTGCTGTGTTTAGCAATTATACTTCATACAATAAGTCACAGGCCTCTCTTCGCACTGTCATTCAATGTGATCATGGCTGAAGACTTGCACAGGCCTCTCTTAGATCATCAATGTTTTTAATACTATTTTAATGAGCAGGTTACACAGGTGACCTACTCACTTTTCTACAAATGGCATTATAGGTCAAGGTCACTGGTAATGAATCCACTGTCTCGATAATTGGTAAAAAGTAATATCCATGTCTGGTCTTCAGAAATGCAGCGTGGACACGATAAGAAATTTGTCTGTCGTTTGGAAGAGTTATTTACATGGGCAATTAGCCTGCGGCTCAAAGCATTACTTCCTATTTTATTTTGTATCTCGTTTTGAGGATTGTGCAAAATGCAAACCACCAATGAACCAAAAAATAGTACAACTTGAGAATTTTTAAATAGTGAGAAACCAGAAGTACAAAGGGAACTTTGGGAAGTACAAAGGGAACCATGTTATATGGTTAACTGTATAGGGAGGAACTGTAAATGCTGGTTTAAACCAAATATAGACGCAAAAAGCTGAAGTAAGTCAGCGGGACAGGCAGCATCTCTGGGTGACGTTTCGGGTTGATAAAGAGACTTAGTGGGTTCACGTACATAAATCATTTAACAGGTCATGGTTAATACTGAAAATAATGGAGAGTAGAGAATAAGTGTTCTGCTACAAAGCTCTGGTCAGACTACACCAAAATCCCATTAGCAATTCTGGGAACACCAACAGTTAAAAGACACTTGTACAGGCACATGGATAGGAAAGATTTATAGGGATATGGGCCAAACATGGGTAAATAGGGCTAGCTTAGATGGGGCACACTGGTTAGCATGGGTGAGTTGGGCCGAAAGGCCTGTTTCTGTGCTGCATGACTCTATGACTTCTTAGGTAGAATAGTTTGACATTGAAATGAATGTACAGCTGGTTGCTGAGAGCTTCATCTAAATTACACTCAAAGAATTACGACAAAGTTACGAAAAGTAAGATTGAGTTCTCTGCAATTCATGAAGTTTAGAGGTGGTCTGATCAATATTTTCAAAGTTTTAAGGGAAACATAAGTAAATGGGGAGAATCCTTTTCCATTGGGTGTTGGGGAACACAATACTAGATGGCACATTAAAAAAAATTGAATCAGACCTTTCATTAGGAAAGGTTTCTATGTGTGGAGGATGGTAGAATCATTGAAGAATGTCTGAAGAATCATTGAAGATTAGAGTGTGAAGAAGGGTTTCGGCCCGAAACGTTGCCTATTTCCTTCGCTCCATAGATGCTGCTGCACCCACTGAGTTTCTCCAGCATTTTTGTGTACCTTTGGTAGAATCATTGAATTCTCTTCCACTAAAGAATAATTAAAGCTTAGTCAACAGTCAACCTTAAATGTGTTTATTTTTACCTGAGGTATTATTATAAATGGGGCAATGGCTGGCGTATGAATTGGGTCACAAATCAGCTTGCTGAGTGGCTAAATAGCCCAATTCTGTCTCAGTCTCAGTCCAAAGTCCAACCCCCTGGCAGTGGTGTATTCATTAAAATGTGTAAAGTCACAAAGTGCCTGCAGTATTTTGTTTAAGATATTCAGTGAGAGAAAAAAATATATATTTTCCAACTGTATGTATAGTTACTGTTATATTTACATAACTACAACTATGGAAAAATATGTCGATGCTTCTTGTTCAGGGGTAAACAATTAGACAGAGCAAATTGGCAATGCTGTGGAGTGAGGAGAAGGGAGAGGAGAGACAGAAGAACGAGAGGAAGTAGGGCTTTGAACAGAACACTGTAATCAATGAAAAGACGCAAAGTGTTGGAGTAACCAGAGGGGTCAGGCAGTATGTTTAAGAAGGAACTGCAGATTCTGGAAAATCAAAGGTACACAAAAATGCCGGAGAAACTCAGCGGGTGCAGCAGCATCTATGGAGCGAAGGAAATAGGCAACGTTTCGGGCCGAACCCCTTCTTCAGACTGATGAGGGGTGGGGGGAGGCGGGGAGAAGAAAGGAAAAAAAGAGGAGGATGAGCCCGAGGGCTGAGGGAGAGCTAGGAAGGGGAGGAGACAGCAAGGGATAACAGAATTGTGAGAATTCAATGTTCATGCCCCCAGGACGCAGGCTCCCCAAGCGGAATATGAGGTGCTGTTCCTCCAATTTCCGGTGTTGCTCACTCTGGCAATGGAGGAGACCCAGGACAAAGAGGTCGGACATGGAATAGGAGGGGGAGTTAAAGTGCTGAGCCACCGGCAGGTCAGGTTGGTTAATGCGGACCGAGCGGAGGTGTTCGGCGAAACGACCAGCAAGCCTACGCTTGATCTCACCAATGTATCTCTGGAGAACATGGGTAGGTGACGTTTCAGGTCGAGAGTCTGCTTCAGTGAGGTGTGCGTACATGGCTGAAGATGGAACCCCTATGGAATGATTTGAAACAAAGAGCAGGGACAAGGGTGAGCAAGGAAAAATATTAGAGAAATCTGTGGCTAGAGAATAAATAATTAGCACAATGGCAAGTTGTTCCTTGCACATTTACAGAGGTGTGCATTGTGCAGTCTGAAACAGTGCTCTAGAAATGATACTTGCTTCAATTAAAATAACTATGAATGCTAACAAATGATTGTATGCCATTGCGGTTTTATTATTGATGACTGGTTACTGTGGCACCTCTTCTGGTTGACTTTCATGTTAAAATGTGCAGGCAATACCAGCTGTGCTTCAGCATCAAAGAGTTCCCTTTTACCTATAAACCCCAACTGCGAGAACTCCAGAATCATCCAGTCTTCTGAGGAAAGTTGAAGTGCAAAGTTTTTCATGGTGCTGAAGTAATGATCTTTGGCAACTATGTCGTCTTCAAGCTGTGGAGAAAGCACAACAAAGGATTAGCTCTGTATTGCCTCAAGTGCGATCCATCGTGCCTCAAAAGCACAACCTGCGGGAGCAGGAGAAAACAAAGACAATGTTGGGCAAAACCTCAAAACAGCATCTACACTCGCAACAATTAAAATCTTTGCTGGCTCTCTCTTAGGGCTGAATGCAACTGCAGAGGAACTATTTATATCTCAGTATATCCAGGGGCAGAATAATGAAGGGAATGCGAGCAGCTTGGAGGAGATCAGTCGTGATGTGAGAAGTGGGGAGCTGGAGCAGGTTTGACTGGGATGGGCTAAGCTTTCATCCAGAGCTTTCAAGATGATCAGCTATCCTGCATTAACCAATTAGCAACACGAATCTATACACAAGATGACAACAGATAATGATTCAGGAGTATGAATTCAGCAGTCTGAAGAAGGGTCTCGACTCAAAACGTCACCCATTACTTCTCTCCAGAGATGCTTCCTGTCCTGCTGAGTTACTCCAACACTTTGTGTCTACCTATGATTCAGGATATATTGGCCATTAAGAAGATTATTACTGTACTAAACATTTAGATGACGCATAGACAGTGTTTCAGACGTGTATATACCATGGCAACCTTATTTACTGCCTTCAGCACAATCCTTCTCCTTCTCAGATAATTCACTAACTTTTCCATAATACAGCCCATCCATTTCCCATGGTAGCAAGTTCCATACCAGCTCTCTCATGGTAAATGGGATTTCTTCTGATTACGATGATATATAACATATAACATATAACAATTACAGCACGGAAACAGGCCATCTCGGCCCTTCTCGTCCGTGCCGAACACTTATTCTCACCTAGTCCCATCCATCTGCACTCAGACCATAACCCTCCATTCCTTTCCCGTTCATATACCTATCTAATTTATTTTTAAATGATAAAAACGAACCAGCCTTCACCACTTGCACTGGAAGCTCATTCCACACAGCTACCACTCTCTGAGTAAAGAAGTTCACCCTCATGTTGCCCCTAAACCTTTGTCCCTTAATTCTCAAATCATGTCCTCTTGTTTGAATCTTCCCTACTCTCAATGGAAAAAAGCTTATCCACGTCAACTCTGTCTATCCCTCTCATCATTTTAAAGACCTCTATCAAGTCTCCCCTTAACCTTCTGCGCTCCAAAGAATAAAGACCTATCTTGTTCAAATAGACACATAAAGCTGGATATAACTCAGCGGGACAGCATCTCTGGAGAGAAGGAATGGGTGACGTTTCAAGTCGAGACCCTTTTTCAGACCAGAATCTTCTGATTAACCTGTGACTAATCTAGTGACTCCAATCTTAAGCTTCCCCACAAGAGGAAACACTCCTATGTTAGTTCTGTTCACTCAATTTTAAATCCCTCAATCCTGGCCTGGTCATTTAAATTTTTTTTTGATTCAGCTTGGAAGCAGTCTCTTCATCCACTGAGTCCGCGCTCACCATCAATCACTAGTTCGCACTAGTTTTGTGTTATCCCACTTTTTCATGCACTCCCTACATACGAGGGACAATTTACAGAGGCCAACTAACCTATAAACCCACAAATCTTTGGGATGTGGGAGGAAACCAGAGCATCTGGCAGAAACCTGGTGGTTACAGGCAGAACGTGCAAACTCCGCGCAGACAGCACCCGGGATGAGTGTCGACCGCGGGTCTCTCATGCTGTGAGACAGCAGCTCAATGCATGTTCCAATTGGCTGTAACTCATCTCTGTGTTACAAGAGTCTTTAACAGGACTAAAATGATTGTGAAATGCTTTTCGAAGGCCAGAGATTATAAAGACACCATATAAATTCCTTTTTCCTTCCATGCTCTTTGTTAAGGCTCCTCAGCCTCCACTCCCTTGGGGGTATGTTCTTACATTGATTATACATCCTCGTAAATTTATTTCTGTGCCCTCTCCAATATCTCTGCATCCTTTATAGCAACACAAGGATCTACCATCTGCATTCGATACGAGATTAGTGTGATTTTTTTTTTATCTTATGCATTAATTCTGTCCCTCCAGCAAGAAAGCCCAAGGCTTGGCTAAACCTTTTTTTTAATGGCCCTTGGGGGAAGAATGTTGTAATTAATCATGTACAGAACATACCAGAGTTACTGTACAATTAAGCTAATTAATGAGACTGAGCCTGGAAATTAATCACAGTTACAGTGGCATCTGGAGCGCAAACTATCAGTACATGTTTTTTTTAAAAGGAAAAGACTGAATCAATGACAAATGAGTTAGTGAGATGAGATAGTGGAGCGCGATTGTATTGCTGTCCACAGCTCGTCTGCTGCCTTATTAGGAATAAATTAGATCGTTCAGTCAATACTCGTAAATCCCTCTTGGTCTCATTCACAACAAGTTAGGATGACTTGTGTACTTTAAAATGTCACAATTGTGCAGTTGGTACACATTGTTACACCGGTGATGGACAGACTGATTGTGTATGGTGACGGATTGCCATCGGTCTAGCAGGCTCTGTGGGGGTGAGGCTCTTGCAAGTCATTTCAGCTGTTTAATTGCTGCAGGGCTATTCAAATACACTGCTGACTCAAACCTTTTGGAAGGGGCAAGACTCTTTAAGGGCAGCACGGTGGTGCAGTGGTAGAGTTACTGCCTTACAGTGCCACAGATCCGGGTTCTTTCCTGACAATGGGTGCTGTCTGTATGGAGTTTGTACGTTCTCCCTGTGACCGCGTGGGTTTTCTCCAAAATCTTTGGTTTCCTCCCACAAAACGTACAGGTTTGTAGGTTAATTGGCTTGGGTTTGTATACTTGGTATAAGTGTAAACTGTCCCTAGCGTGTGTGCAGGCTTATATTAATGTGCTGGGATCGCTGGTGTCACGGACTCAGTGGGCCGATGGGGCCTGTTTCCGCACTGTATCTTTAAACTAAACTAATCTCTTTGAAGCTCTGTCCTGGGTCCAGCACATTGGCGCAATCATAAAGGAAGGTCATCAACGCCTCTAAAAGATTCAGTAGATATGGAATTGTCGGACAAATACTCTGTTGAACCTCTGCAGGTATACAGTGGAGAGCATATCGACTGGTTGAATCGTGGCCTGGTTCAGCAACTTGAACACCCAGGAACAAATAAGATTACCCTGGGTGGCCGACACTGCCCAGTCAGTCATTGGTACTCCCCACCATCGAAATAATCTATGAGAGGCAGCGTCTCAAAAAGGCAGCCTATAAAACCATAGACTTACACCACCCTGGCCAAACTCTCATTTTGCACCTACCATCAGAAATAAGGTACAGGACCCTGAAACCCAGATCCAAGAATCGCCGTGTAGGAAAGAACTGCGGATACTGGTGTGGCGCCTACACGCCCACGTTGGTTTTGCATGCAGCCTGTTACCGTTGACGACTTGCTAGCAGCCTCACGAGAAGGTCCAGCCACAAGAGCTCAATAACAACTCCAAGATCAGACGTACTCATTGTCCTCACGGGCCTGTCCCACTTTGGCCGTCAGTAACGCGACAGGCCGGTGGCGCACGAACATTTAGTGCAGAAGGACGTCCGCACTCCTCCACGCCACGCCACACCACTCCATGCGCCCGTCCCGCGCCACCCACACGCTACCCACACGCTAGCAGGTCGCGTAAATGGCGCGCGAATGATGATCAAGTGGGACAGGCCCTTTATCGCCACGTGCTTGGCTTACGCTGTCAAGACGCTGCATACGCCATCAAGATGCTGCGTACATCATCAAGGCGCAGCGTACGACCGCAATGCGCTTGCGTGCCGACAGGCCATTGGCACGAAAAGATTTGGGACACTATCATATTTTCGGAGCCCCGCACGATGTCGGGACCAGACCCGCACAACTCCGCGCTTCTAAGTGGGACCGGTCCCGCGCGGCCATACGGTGCCCGTACACGCCTAAAGCGACCACGTTTGGTCGCGCCAAATGCATGCAATCGCATGCAAGTGGGACAGGCCCTTAAGATCAGTGGGAGAACTAGGAAGGGGGAGGGGATGGAGAAAGAAAGCAAGGGCTATCTGAAGTTAGAGAAGTCAATGTTCATACCCCTGGGGTGTAAACTACCCAAGAGAAATATGAGGTGCTGTTCCTTTTAAGAAATAACCTATTCAAGAATAGCTTCTTTCCAATACCATCAGGTTCTTGAACATCACATAACACTAACCTCAGCAACTATGAACTTCTATGATTGTCTTTGGTTGCACGAATGACTTCATTTATTTCGCACTATTACAGATTTATTGAATTAAAAATATATATTGTACATTATGTGGGTGTGTATGCTTTTATAGCCAGTTAAATTGCTGCAAGTGAGATTTCCATTGTTCTATTGTAGGGACATAACAATTAAACACTGTTGACTACTCTGGAGTAACGGGAGATGTCACACAGCTACAGACTGATCCTTAAACTAATCTTATGGCCGGTTCCCACGGTGCGACCTGACGCAAGATGTCACCAGAGTGAAGTGGTCGTGGTCCAGCACGAGTTCCGCACGATATAACGGGGGGTAGATAAAGAGTTCCCACGGTACTCGGCAATTCTGTCATTTGTGCGAGTGACTTGTCCGTCTCCCGATCTTTCCCGTTAATCGTGAATGAACATCGTGGACTGTAGTGTAGTTAATCACGTGGCACAAATGATGTCACTTTTTTTCACACACTATATAAATATCCTCCGTTCGTAGAATTGGCTCATTTGCAGACATGCCTATACAAAGTTGGTTCGAGTACAGGCTGGTTGTTTTTTTCATTGATGCGCTGTATTAGAGACATGATTCCTACTTCAAACAAAGAGGATGTGAAAGCTGTCTGCCACTACTTTTACATTGCAGCTGCAGGGAACAGACATACTTATAAGATAAATTAAAAGTAATTGCAAAAACAGCACTTTTACATCTGTAGCATTGTATGCTTTTAAATCATGGATAACATTAAATTGTTCTCCTGTACATAAACTAATATATTGTTATAGATATTCACATGAGCACCCGGGATACTCCACAGCCTTCGTCTCCAGCAGGTTGCGCTTTCTCTCCCTATTTCTATAATCCTCTCTGGATGTGTCATAGAGAATCTCATTGCATTGGTACCACTCCACCAGTTCCCCCTCTTGTTCCCTGTTGAAGTTATATGGCCTTACCTTCTGCCATCTTCCCTTTATGTTATCGTCTGCTGAGGCTATTGGGGAGGCAACAGCTACTGGGGAGGCAATCTCAAATCCACCTTGCTCACCCTCTCCCTGCTCCAAGGAGCCCACAGGCAGTGGTATCTCTGGCATGTCCTCTTGCCTCTCCACCTGTCTCTCTTCATGAGTCTCCTCCTCATTTACCTGCATGGCTAAAAACTTTCTGACTTTCTTTGACCCCTTTCTTTGCGTTTTTCTGGGAGCCATCTCTGCAAGTCTTACTGTGAAAAAGATTCTCAAACAATGACAATTAGGTGGGACGTCCTCGATGGACACATGGTCCATTGCCGATATTGGGACCACCTTTTTTACTCACCTTATGTCCCCTCGGTCAAGCTTCCGGGTTTACCGTTCGCAGGAGTTCCCACGGTACCCTCAAGAGTCATTACGGATATCGCACGGATATCGCACTGGCATCTGCGTTCATACAATGTTGCAACGCTCACCAAAAAGAGCTCAAGTCACTCTTGGAGAAATTCAAAAATGTTTGAATTTTCTCCCGACCTTACAAAGTTACACGACGCCCTGCCGTTAGCGCCACGGAGGTCCTCGGTGGTCCACGAATGCCGTACTGTTATCGCAGGAGGTTCCCACGATGTTAAACTCTTGTTAAGTCTTGCGTCAGGTCGCACCGTGAGAAAGGGGGTTCAGTATTGATGTGGATAGAGAACTGGCTGGCAATCAGGAAGCAAAGAGTAGGAGTAAACGGGTCCTTTTCACAATGGCAGGCAGTGACTAGTGGGGTACCCCAAGGCTCAGTACTGGGACCCCAGCTATTTACAATATATATTAATGATCTGGATGAGGGAATTGAAGGCAATATTTCCAAGTTTGCGGATGACACTAAGCTGGGGGGCAGTGTTAGCTGTGAGGAGGATGCTAGGAGACTGCAAGGTGACTTGGATAGGCTGGGTGAGTGGGCAAATGTTTGGCAGATGCAGTATAATGTGGATAAATGTGAGGTTATCCATTTTGGTGGCAAAAACGGGAAAGCAGACTATTATCTAAATGGTGGCCGATTGGGAAAGGGGGAGATGCAGCGAGCCTTGGGTGTCATGGTACACCAGTCATTGAAGGTAGGCATGCAGGTGCAGCAGGCAGTAAAGAAAGCGAATGGTATGTTAGCTTTCATTGCGAAAGGATTTGAGTATAGGAGCAGGGAGGTTCTACTGCAGTTGTACAGCGTCTTGGTGAGACCACACCTGGAGTATTGCGTACAGTTTTGGTCTCCAAATCTGAGGAAGGACATTATTGCCATAGAGGGAGTGCAGAGACGGTTCACCAGACTGATTCCTGGGATGTCAGGACTGTCTTATGAAGAAAGACTGGATAGACTTGGTTTATACTCTCTAGAATTTAGAAGATTGAGAGGGGATCTTATAGAAACTTACAAAATTCTTAAGGGGTTGGACAGGCTAGATGCAGGAAGATTGTTCCCGATGTTGGGGAAGTCCAGGACAAGGGGTCACAGCTTAAGGATAAGGGGGAAATCCTTTAAAACCGAGATGAGAAGAACTTTTTTCACACAGAGAGTGGTGAATCTCTGGAACTCTCTGCCACAGAGGGTAGTTGAGGCCAGTTCATTGGCTATATTTAAGAGGGAGTTAGATGTGGCCCTTGTGGCTAAGGGGATCGGGGGGTATGGAGAGAAGGCAGGTACGGGATACTGAGTTGGATGATCAGCCATGATCATATTGAATGGCGGTGCAGGCTCGAAGGGCCGAATGGCCTACCCCTGCACCTAATTTCAATGTTTCTATGTTTCTAAAGCCCTTTAACAGCCATGGTGTGTAAAAGCTGTCTGCTGCCAATGGTGAGGTCCAGAATGTTGATGTTGGGGAATGTAAACATAGTAATAGCGTTGAATGCCACGGTTATAGCAGGTTGGAAATTGGCTGACATGAGGAGCACTCACAGTGTCACAAACGATACCCACCCACAACATGCAACATCCCTTGCATGTTGACAAGACCTTGATCGAAGCAGATAAGACTGCTTCAATGCGCTCTTTGACTCCTCGGTCTCCAATGCTAGACTCCCATGTCTGGTTTACAAGCTGGAATTTTCTAAAATTCATTTGGTGGGCGCAGGCATTAGCGGTAAAGGGCCTGTCCCACCAGCACGCGATTGCATGCGTCTAGCGTGGCCAAACAGAAGCGGAGTTCGCGCTGAGTTCACGCTAGCATCGCGGTAAATACGCGCTAAGTACGCGCAAAGATCGCGCGTGACGTAATTTACGTCAAACTCACCAAGGCTGGCCGATTGAATTTGGATGTCACACGGCGTCGAGCGGTGACATCATCGCGCAACAGCACACCGGGGGGGTGATGTCATAGCGCAACGTCATGCACTAGGCATACGCCGTCAAGAAGCTGCGTACGCCATCGAGACAGGCCGTCGACGTGCGGAATTTTCGAACAGTGCAAGATTTTTGGAGCCCCGTGCAATGTCGGAACCAGCTCCGCACAACTCCATACGCCTCCGCCGATCGAAGTGGGACCGGCCCCGCGAGGCTGTACGCCTCAAGCGACCACGTTTGGTCGCGCTAGACGCATGCAATCGCATGCTGGTGCGACAGGCCCTTAAGGCCAGAATTAATGTCCACCCTATCCACCCTTGGTTTATGTGGTGATGAGCTGCCCTGTGAAGCAAGTGTCCGGGGAAGATGCATCAGGAGTGCCACGGAGCAGGGATCGCCAGCATTGTCACTCGGGAACAATGAAAGATCAGCAATGTTTTCCCCAGGATGGATGATGCATAGCTTACTGAGCAACATGAAGGTGATGGCCCCCATGCATGTTTTGCCCTGGTCCTACACGGTGAATGAGGTCCGTGTGGAAGATTTCCGCAAAACCATGACATGTGCTATACACTAAATTTCATGAGTTGCAGGAGCAGAATTAGGCCTTCCGGCCCATAGTCTACCCCGCCATTTAATCATGGCGGATCTATCTTTCCCCTCAACCCCATTCTCCTACCTTCTCCCCATAACTCCTGACATCTGTACTGATCAAGAATTTATCATTCCCCACCTTAAAATTATCCATTATCCTTCTGTGTATTAACAGTTAAGTATTATCAGTGAGTATTGGCCAGTATGAGATAGTCTTAACACTCTACTCAGTGTTAAGACTTTTACAAACTAGTTTTACTATTGAATGTCAAGGCAGGTATCATGCTAAACACACAGATGTTTATTTTTTTTATTTTTCAGGATGTAAAGTCAGAGGGTGGTGAATCTGCGGATTTCATTGCTGAGGAGGCCTTCAGTGAATGAATATTTTTAAGGCGGACCAGATTGTTTCTTGATTAGTATGGGTGTCAGGGGTTACGGAGTGCAGGAGAATGGGGATAGAAACATAGAAAATAGGTGCAGGAGTGGGCCATTCGGCCCTTCGGGCCAGCACCGCCATTCAATATGATCATGGCTGATCATCCAAAATCAGTACCCCGTTCCTGCTTTCTCCCCATATACCTTGATTGCATTAGCCCTAAGAGCTATATCCAACTCTCTCTTAAACACATCCAGTGAATTGGCCTCCACTGCCTTCCGTAGCAGAGAACTCCACAGATTCACAACTCCCTGGGTGAAAACGTTTTTCCTCATCTCAGTCCTAAATGGCCTACCCCTTATTCTAAAACTGTGACCCCTGGTTCTGGATTTCCCCCAACATCAGGAACATTTTTCCTGCATCTAGCTTATCCAATCCCTTTAGAATTTTATATGCTTAGAAAAGATTCCCTCTCATCCTTCTAAATTCCAGTGAGTATAAGCCCAACCAATCCATTCTTTCATCATATGTCAGTCCCGCCATCCCGGGAATTAACCAGGTGAACCTACACTGCACTCCCTCAATAGCAAGAACGTCCTTCTTCAAATTAGGAGACCAAAACTGCACACAATTCTCCAGGTGAGGTCTCACCAGGGCCCTGTACAGCTGCAGTAGGGCCTCCTTGCTCCTATACTCAAATCCTCTTGCTATGAAACGGCAACATGCCATTAGCTTTCTTCACTGCCTGCTGTACCTGCATGCTTACTTTCAATGACTGATGTACAAGAACACCCAGGTCTCGTTGCACCTCCCCTTTTCCTGATCTGACACCATTCAGATAATAGCCTTCGTGTTCTTGCCACCAAAGTGGATAACCTCATATTTATCCACATTATACTGCATCTGCCATGCATCTGTCCACTCACCCAACCTATTCAAGTCACCCTGCAGTCTCATCGCATCCTCATCGCAGTTCACACTGCCACCCAGCTTTGTGTCATCTGCAAACTTGGAGATGTTACATTTAATTCCCTTGTCTAAATCGTTAATAGATATTGTAAATAACTGGAGTCCCAGCACTGAGCTTTGCGGCACCCCACTAGTCACTGTTTGCCATTCTGTTAATCCCACTCATACCTTAGGACCTGTTAATCCTACTCTTTGCTTCCTTTCTGCTAACCAGTTCTCTATCCATGTCAATACCCTATCCCCAAATACCATGTGCTCTAATTTTGCAAACTAATTTCTTGTGTGGGACCTTGTCGAAGGTTTTTTGAAAGTCCAGATACACCACATCCACTGGCTCTCCCTTATCCATTCTACTTGCTACATCCTCAAAAAAAATCCAGATTAGTCAAACATGATTTCCCCTTCATAAATCCATGCTGACTTTGACCGAACCCATCACAGCTTTCCAAATGGGTGAAGGAAATATAGATCAGCGATGATTGAATGGTGGAGTAGACGAGGGGTCAAATGGCCTAATTCTGCTCCTATCACTTATGAACTTATAGTATGCTGCCCTCTTGAAACGCCAACTTATACCACACAAGTACTTTGCATGAAGGTACCTTCACTGTCGAGTTTTGACCCAGTGATGACAAAAGAATGATAATACAATTCCAACTCAAGACAGGAGGAAACATCATGTTAATTTTCAATATTCTGTCCTCTTTCAGCTTACCAAAGCACAGAGAATGTTCTATATATGCCTAAAAACATAGAAAATAGGTGCAGGAGTAGGCCATTCAGCACCATTCAATATAATCATGACAGATCATCCAAAATCATTACCCCGTTCCTGCTTTTTCCCTATATCCCTTATTTCCTTTAGCCCGGAGCTAAATCTAACTCTCTCTTGAAATATTTACCCTGTGATTAATAGCACAGCCACATTTTCTATGAATTGTTCACTAGATGGAAATTATTATTGCTCTCAGTATCATCTCAAAGGATAGCAAAGGCATAAATTCTCAAATTCTTTCATCTGGCTTGCTGATGATATCTCTTAAGCTACATATACCTTCAAACTTGGGATTCCATCAAAACATTTCTTTTATCTCTTAAAATCCCTTCTTTCATCCAGTCTTCGGTATCTAGGACTGTTTTTGATAAGTGGGAGAGTCTAGGACCAGAGGGCATAGCCTCAGAATTAAAGAATAGAAACATAGAAACATAGAAATTAGGTGCAGGAGTAGGCCATTCGGCCCTTCGAGCCTGCACCGCCATTCAATATGATCATGGCTGATCATCCAACTCAGTATCCCGTACCTGCCTTCTCTCCATACCCCCTGATCCCCTTAGCCACAAGGGCCACATCTAACTCCCTCTTAAATATAGCCAATGAACTGGCCTCAACTACCCTCTGTGGCAGAGAGTTCCAGAGATTCACCACTCTCTGCGTGAAAAAAGTTCTTCTCATCTCGGTTTTAAAGGATTTCCCCTTTATCCTTAAGCTGTGACCCCTTGTCCTGGACTTCCCCAACATCGGGAACAATCTTCCTGCATCTAGCCTGTCCAACCCCTTAAGAATTTTGTAAGTTTCTATAAGATCCCCTCTCAATCTTCTAAATTCTAGAGAGTATAAACCAAGTCTATCCAGTCTTTCTTCATAAGACAGTCCTGACATCCCAGGAATCAGTCTGGTGAACCGTCTCTGCACTCCCTCTATGGCAATAATGTCCTTCCTCAGATTTGGAGACCAAAACTGTACGCAATACTCCAGGTGTGGTCTCACCAAGACCCTGTACAACTGCAGTAGAACCTCTCTGCTCCTATACTCAAATCCTTTTGCAATGAAAGCTAACATACCATTCGCTTTCTTTACTGCCTGCTGCACCTGCATGCCTACCTTCAATGACTGGTGTACCATGACACCCAGGTCTCGCTGCATCTCCCCCTTTCCCAATCGGCCACCATTTAGATAATAGTCTGCTTTCCTGTTTTTTGCCACCAAAATGGATAACCTCACATTTATCCACATTATACTGCATCTGCCAAACATTTGCCCACTCACCCAGCCTATCTAAGTCACCCTGCAGTCTCCTAGCATCCTCCTCACAGCTAACACTGCCCCCCAGCTTAGTGTCATCCGCAAACTTGGAGATATTGCCTTCAATTCCCTCATCCAGATCATTAATATATATTGTAAATAGCTGGGGTCCCAGTACTGAGCCTTGGGGTACCCCACTAGTCACTGTGGGAATGTTCTTTTAGGAAGTAGATGGGAAAATGTCTTTAGTCAGAGGGCGGTGAATCTGTGGAATTCTTTGCCACAGAAGGCTGTGGAGGCTAAGTCAGTGGATATTTTTAAGGCAGAGATAGATAGATTCTTGATTAGTACAGGGGACAGAGGTTATGGGGAGAATGCAGGAGAAAGGGTTTAGGAGAGATAGATTAGCCATGATTGAAAGGCAGAGTAGACTAGATGGGCCGAATGACCTAATTCTACTCCTATCCCTTATGATAAGACTTCTGTGAAGTCCTTCGGGTCATTTTCTTGACATTAAAATACTACCCTTCTACTCTCAACTATCCTTCGAGCAAGATGGCGTCCAAGCCAGGCGACGCTCTGAGCGCTGCTCTGCAATCACTCATTACAATTGCTCCACTCTTTTACTGACCACTGATTGTCATCATTTATAGTCTTTCCGCCGACTGGGCAGCACGCGACAACAGATCTTTTCACTGTACCTCGGTATACGTGACAATAAACTAAACTATATCAATAATAGATCCAAAATCCCTCCATCCTCCTCCTCCCCCACTACAAGTTGCTTCTTATCATCAAGCTTGGTCTTGTCTCGTCCCAATCTCTGCTCGCGTGCCCGTGTCAAACGTGTCCAATAACAAGCTTGTGAGGAAACATTCGATGTTTTATCAATTTAAACAACCTACATTAATCCAAGTGTTGTGCCAGAATCAATATGGTTTCCCTAAAGTGAGCCTACCATCAAGGTGAATTCTTGCTGTGCTTGATTATAGTGCATTGATGCAGTGGAAAGAAGGGGTTGAATTGGTCCTGTGTAGGTAACCACTGTGCAGTAGACCCACGCTCTAACATAGTACTTCGGGGCGGCACAGTGGCGCAGCGGTAAAGTTGTTTCCCCACAGCGTCACAGACCCGGGTTCGATCTTGACTATGGGTGCTGTCCATACGGAGTTTGCACGTTCTATAAGACTGGATAGACTCGGCTTGTACTCGCTAGAATTTAGAAGATTGAGGGGGGATCTTATAGAAACATACAAAATTCTTAAGGGGTTGGACAGGCTAGGTGCAGGAAGATTATTCCCGATGTTGGGGAAGTCCAGAACAAGAGGTCACAGTTTAAGGATAAGGGGGAAGTCTTTTAGGACCGAGATGAGAAAAACATTTTTCACACAGAGAGTGGTGAATCTCTGGAATTCTCTGCCACAGAAGGTAGTTGAGGCCACAGTTCATTGGCTATATTTAAGAGGGAGTTAGATGTGGCCCTTGTGGCTAAAGGGATCAGGGGGTATGGAGAGAAAGCAGGTACAGGATACTGAGTTGGATGATCAGCCATGATCATATTGAATGGCGGTGCAGGCTCGAAGGGCCAAATGGCCTACTCCTGCACCTATTTTCTATGTTTCTATGTTTCTATCTACGGCTGTGTGGGTTTCCTCCGGGTGCTCCGGTTTCCTCCAAAGACGGACAGGTTTGTCGGTTAATTGGATTCGGTAAAATTGTACGACTTGTCCCTAGTGTGCAGGATAGTATTAGTGTACGGGGTGATCGCTGGTCGGCGCGGACTCAGCGGGGGAAAGGGCCTGTTTCCACGCTGTATCTCTATAGTATAAAGGATCTACCATCCTGCACACCTTTCAGGCAGCTGGATGAACAACAACATTGACACCAAGTTAATCTCCCACCTGCTGCTTTTAGTAACCGAGGACATGCGGTATCATGAAATTGCAGAGTGCTGTTGCCAACAAAGGCATTCATTACCTGAACATAGTAAATCCCCTTTTTCTGGGCATACATCATGAGGAAGCAATAATCCAAGTTCTGTTTTGTTCGCCATCTGAAAAATAACACACAGGTTGCCCTGAATGAACTGATTGATACATAATTAAAGCAGAATTATTCTAGCACAACAAAATCTTGAAATCCAGTGCCAGTGAATTCTATAGATATGTGCAGATGCTGGTTTAAACCGAAGATGGACACACAATGCTGGAGTAACTCAGCGGGACAGGCGGCATCTCTGGAGAGAAGGAATGGGTGACATTTCGGGCTGAGACCCTGCTTCAGACGGATGTCAGGGGAGAGGGAGATAGATAAGGACGTGTAAGGTGCGAAAACAGGGCAAAGGGGGTAGGGATCAAGGAAAATGTAGAATTACATTCTGTTAGCTCGGAAAACAAAGGTGGCTGTGGTAGCGAGTCTGGGATAAAACATGGTCGTAGAGGCGGAGAACAAGAGGGATCACAGAGGAGGAGCAGCGAGACAGGATGTTGTTCCCAAATAACATCATTAACAGTACACACAGAAGGGCTCCACTACTATAGGCAGCGTGCACGAGGAAGTCAGATAGCCCCACGGACCACAGTAATTGCCTTTGGTCTCTTATCCAGCAGGGAGGCTAAGCTTTATTTCAAATGTGTTCACATGAATCAGGAATCATTTCTTTCATTTCCACCCAAACAAATCCTTGCTAAACACCCATTAAACCAATGCAAGGGAAAAATTGGTACCTAAGCGTATTTCCTATGGTATCATTTTCCTAATTTCTGTTGAGGGAATAGTATATATTAGTATCATAATAGTTTCAAGTGCTGCAGTAGAATTGACGGCAATATGTCAGTGCTCACACTGTTTTGCTGGTCACATGGCCTCTCTGAATAGACCCAATCTCAAGTTGTTAAAGAAGTAACTGCAGATGCTGTAAAATCGAAGGCACTGGAGAAACTCAGCGGGTGCAGCAGCATCTAGGGAGCGAAGGAAATAGGCAACGTTTTGGGCCAAAACCCTTCTTCAGACTGATCATCAGACTGACATCAGTCTGAAGAATGGTCTAACCCCAATCTCAAGTTACAGAGCTTAGAGATAGTTTAGTTATGTTTAGTTTAGTATACGGAGTGGAAACGGGCCCTTCGACCCACCGAGTCAATCAGCGATCCCCGCACACTAACGCTATCCTGCACTAGGAATACTTTTTTTACAATTTTACCTACAAACCTCAACGTCTTTGGAGTGTGGGCAGGAACTGGAGCACCCGGGGAAAACCCACGCAGGTCATGGGGAGAATGTACAAACTCCATACAGACAGCACCCATTGTCAGGATCGAACCCGGGTCTCTGGCGCTGTACGAGCTATGAAAAAATATTTTACCCCCACAGAGGTTGACGGACTATAACTAACATTTTAAAACAAAGGATACAAGAATTGGGAAGTTGTGTTGCGACTTTAGGTAACACTGGCCAGGCAGCACTTGGCGTTTGAAAGAAAGGTGGGACTGTGCCACAGCTGGTAGGGCTGCTGCCTCACAGCGCTAGAGAACCGGGTTCAGTCCTGACCTCCAGTGCTGTCTGTGTGGAGTTTGCATGTTTTCCCTGCGACTGCTTGGGCTTCCTTCGGGTGCTCTGGTTTCCTCCCCATCCCAAAGGTTAAATGATCTCTGTCAATTCACCCACCCCTCTTTGTGTAGGGAGTGAATGTGAATGTGGGATAATATGGAAAGATAGAAACATAGAAAATAGGTGCAGGAGTAGGCCATTCGGCCCTTCGAGCCTGCACCGCCATTCAATATGATCACGGCTAATCACCCAACTCAGTATCCTGTACCTGCCTTCTCTCCATACCCTCTGATCCCTTTAGCCACAAGGACCACATCTAACTCCCTCTTAAATATAGCCAATGACCTCAACTACCTTCTGTGGCAGAGATTCACCACTCTCTGTGTAAAAAATGATTTTCTCATCTCGGTCCAAAAAGACTTCCCCCTTATCCTTAAACTGTGGCCCCTTGTTCTGGACTTCCCCAACATCGGGAATAATCTTCCTGCATCTAGCCTGTCCATCCCCTTAAGAATTTTGTAAGTTTCTATAAGATCCCTCCTCAATCTTCTAAATTCTAGCGTGTACAAGCCGAGTCTATCCAGTCTTTCTTCATATGAAAGTCCTGCCATCCCAGGAATCGATCTGGTGAACCTTCTCTGTACTCCCTCAGTGGCAAGAATGTCTTTCCTCAGATTAGGCTTTAGTTTAGTAGAATTAGTTTGAAGGGGTGATCTGTGGTCGGCATGGACTCGATGGGCCAAAGGGCCTGCTTCCATGCTGTATCTTTCAATCAATTGAATTAACCTCCTCTCTCCCCCTCCCCCTCCCCCCTTAGATTCTCCCATTCAGCTGCGCCCCAGGGCCAATTTACAGTGGCCATTCACCTTCTAACATGCACATCGTTAGGATATGGGAGAAATGGGAGAATAGCACCCAGTGGAAGCGGGAACGGTCACTGGGAAAAGATGCAAACTCCACATAGACAGCGCCTGAGGTCAGGATTCAAGCTGGGTCTTTGATACTGTCAGGCAACAGCTCTACTGGTTGATACTAATCCAAATCAATATATCCAGCTTTACCTTATATCCTTTAATGCCTTTGGCTAAAGAAAATTCATCCACTCAGACTTAATATTAATGCCCAGCTGAGCTTTAACTCGTATCTACAGAGGACCTTCCAAACGTCCACTGCCCTTTTACTAGAAGAAACTTTAATTTCTCGAGAGCCTGGCTCTAATGTTAAAACTCTGCACCTCGCTTTGGATTTGGAAGTCAATGGAAATAGTTTCTCTCTATGGACCCATCAGTTCTCCTTAAGGGCCTGTCCCACTTATGCGATTTAATCGAATTGTTGAAAATCCAGCGGCGACCAGAAAAAGGTACGACTCTTTGGGCGACTACTCACGACCGTACAGGCATCACCCCGCGACACGTCGCCTGTTTCGTCACGAGCAGTCGCCCAGAGAGTCGTACCTTTTTCTGGTCACCACTGGATTTTCAATATGTTGAACGTTTTCGGGGACCTGCTGCGACTATGATGGGTGCCGGCAAGTTGCCGAAAAAATCACGTAAGTGGGACAGGCCCTTTCATGTCTGAAAAACTTTGATGAAATGACCCCACAGAAAACAACACAGATTTATGTAACCTCTCCTCAGAGTCCTGTGAATCAGCTCTGAGCTCGATGCATAACATAGAAACATAGAAATTAGGCCATTCGGCTCTTCGAGCCTGCATTCAGTATGATCATGGCTGATCATCCAACTCAGTATCCTGTACCTGCCTTCTCTCCATACCCCCTGATCCCTTTAGCCACAAGGGCCACATCTAACTCCCTCTTAAATATAGCCAATGAACTGGCCTCAACTACCTTCTGTGGCAGGGAGTTCCAGAGATTCACCACTCTCTGTGTAAAAAATGTTTTTCTCATCTCGGTCCTAAAATACTTCTTATCCTTATCCTTAAACTGTGACCCCTTGTTCTGGACTTCCCCAACATCGGGAACAATCTTCCTGCATCTAGCCTGTCCAACCCCTTAATAACAATAGGGTAGCACGGTGGGTCAGAGGGAGAGTTGCTGCCTTACAGCGCCAGAGACCCAGGTCCGATACTGACCACGGGTGGTAAGCGCATGGAGTTTGCACGTTCGTCTCTTGACCTGCACAGATTTTCTTCAGGAAGCTCCAGTTTCCTCCCGCACGACAAAGACGTACAGATTTGCAAGCTAATTGGCTTGGTATAATTGTAAATTGTCCCTAATGTGTGTAGGTTAGTGTTAGCGTGCGGGGATCGCTGGCCGGTGTGGACTCGGTGGACTGAACGGATTGTTTCCGCTCTGTATCTCTAAATCAAACTAACATCTGCTGCTACGAACTCATCAATTCATATTCAAGGATATAGTACACCCTTGCAATAATGGACCTCTATAAAATGGACTAACTCAGCAGGTCAGGCAGCATCTCTGGAGAAAAGGAATGGGTGACGCCTTCTTCAGACTCAATTTGGTCTATATTTGGAGGATACCAAAGATACCCTCCCTCTTTTCTCCCCACCAGCCCCCTCCCCTCCGGTCGGCCCCACTTGCACTCTTACATATTTCCCTCCTCCCCTCCAGTCGAGCTACTTTCCTCGTCCTGGCTTCACAACTCGCAACTCTTCAACCCCGCCACACCTCCTGTCCTTATCTCTGGCCTTTGTTCCAACTATCTGTCTCGTCTGCGAATACCTGTTTACCTGTTACCTGCCACTCTCTATCCTGCCCTTCCTGTTTGCCACTTTTTTTTCACCACCACCCCCCCCCCCCCCCACCCCCTTCTCCTCCACACACCATGAAGAAGGTTCTCGACTCTTCACTTATCTACGATCTCCAGAGTTCCTGCCTGACCAGTTTGAGTAACTTTAGTACTTTGTGTCCTTTTGCTTAATGGCCAATGTAACACAATAGGGGGGAAAGCCTGTCAAATGCCATCATGATGGATATTAGATTCAAATAGCGTTGTTTATTTAAGTACTGATCCGGTAAAAAATAATCTTAGGTTACACAGAAAAGCTGGAGAAACTCAGCGGGTGCAGCAGCATCTATGGAGCGAAGGAAATAGGCAACGTTTCGGGCCGAAACCCTTCTTCAGACTGAAGAAGGGTTTCGGCCCGAAACGTTGCCTATTTCCTTCGCTCCATAGATGCTGCTGCACCCGCTGAGTTTCTCCAGCTTTTCTGTGTAACCTTCGATTCTCCAGCATCTGCAGTTCCCTCTTTAACAAAAAATAATCTTATATTGCTTCGTGCAGCTCCTGCGTTAGACTCAAGGCCAACCTTTGTACTCATATGCTACATATTACTGCTCGAATGAGCAAGATGGCCGACATAAATCCACCAACATGTAACTAAATATGAACATCACCGACTCCATCATAGGAGACAATCTATCTATCAACTATCCCCTCTCCCTTCACAGTTTTCCGACCAGTCTTACTGTCTCCGACTACATTTTCTCTCTGTTTGCTTTGTTACCTTTTTTCAACTAACAATGATCTATTTTACATTTGCCTTCATTTTTCAATACCCTTGGCGTTGTTTTCACACCTTACACTTCCTTATCTCCCACTGCCCTGACATCAGTCTGAAGGTCATGACGCAAAACGTCACCCATTCCTTCTCTCCAGAGACGCTGCCTGTCCCACTGAGTTACTCCAGCATTTTGTGTCTACCTGAAATATGAACATCCTCATGTTATAGGCCAGACCATGTGGAGTGCAGGAGAATACAGCGGATTCTAAGCAAAACAGATCTATGGAGAACGAACAAAGCTTTCTGCTACACTTGTAAAACAGATTCTCAATGACTTCTTCCCACCCTGCTTCCTGTAAGGACTCCATCCCCTACTCCCAATTCCTCCGTCTACGCCGCATCTGCTCCACGGATGAGGCGTTCCACACCAGGACATCTGAAATGTCCTCACTATTCAGGGAACGGGGGTTCCCCTCCTCCACCATAAATGAGGCTCGCACCAGGGTCTCTTCCATACCCCGCAACACTGCTCTCTCTCCCCATCCCCGCACTCGCAACAAGGGCCGAGTCCCCCTAGTCCTCACCTTTCACCCCACCAGCCGTCACATACAAAAAGTAATCCTCCGTCAGTTTCGCCACCTCCAACGTGACCCCACTACTCGCCACATCTTCCCATCTCCCCCCATATCTGCCTTCCGCAAAGACCGCTCCCTCCATAACTCCCTTGTCAATTCTTCCCTTCCCTCTCGGTCCACCCCCTCCCCGGGCACTTTCCCTTGCAACCGCAAGAGATGCAACACTTGTCCCTTTACCTCCCCCCTCGACTCCGTTCAAGGACCCAAGCAATCGTTCCAGGTGCGACAGAGTTTTACCTGCATCTCTTCCAACCTCATCTATTGCGTCCGCTGCTCTAGATGTCAGCAGATCTATATCGGTGAGACCAAGCGGAGGTTGGGCGATCGTTTCGCCGAACACATCCGCTCGGTCCGCAATAACCAAGCTGACCTCCCGGTGGCTCAGCACTTCAACTCCCCCTCCCACTCCGTCTCCGACCTCTCTGTCCTGGGTCTCCTCCATGGCCACAGCGAGCAGCACCGGAAATTGGAGGAACAGCACCTCATATTCCGTTTGGGGAGTCTGCACCCCGGGGGCATGAACATCGAATTCTCCCAATTTTGTTAGTCCTTGCTGTCTCCTCCCCTTCCTCAGCCCCCCTGCTGTCTCCTCCCATCCCCCAGCCTTCTGGCTACTCCTCCTCCTTTTCCCTTTCTTGTCCCACCCCCCCCCCCCGCCCCCGATCAGTCTGAAGAAGGGTTTCGGCCCGAAACGTCGCCTATTTCCTTCGCTCCATAGATGCTGCTGCACCCGCTGAGTTTCTCCAGCTTTTTTGTGTACCCAATTACTTTTGTGTGCTGGAGGAACTCAGCGGGTCAGGCGGCATCTTGGGAGGGGATTGGCAAATTAAGTTCAGGGTTGGGACCATTCTTAAAAAAAAGGACTGAACTATTTTGTGCATTTTTTTTTAATACTCTCACGGCAAGTGAGATTTAAAAAAACTTTATGTTCACAGAATGTGAACCTCACTAGCAAGGCCTTCTTTCAGTAGATGGAGGAATTGGGAGTAGGGGATGGAGTCTTTACAGGAAACAGGGTGGGAAGACATGTAGTCAAAATAGCTGTGAGATGCAGTAAGTAGGTTTGTAGTGGATGTCAGTCAATAGTCTCTCTCCTGTGATGGAGACGGTGAGATCCAGAAACGGTAGGGAGATGGCGGAGAAGGTCCAAGTGAACTGTTAGTGTAGTTTACGTACAGTGCGGAAACAGGCCCTTCGGCCCATTGAGTCCACGCCGACCAGCGATCCCCGTACACTAACACCACTACACACACGAGGGACAATTTATATTTATGCCAAGCCAATTAGCCTACAAACCTGTACGTCTTTGGAGCGTGGGAGGAAGCCGGAGTTTCCCGTAGAACCCCCCCACGCAGTCACGGCGAGAACGTACAACCAGCACCCGTAGTCAGGATCGAACCTGGGTCTGCGGCGCAGCAACTCTACCCCTGCGCTACCGTGCTGCACCTATCTACGGGGACCCCTTTCGCTACTGGAGGCTGCTGAACCACATATAGCCCATGATTGTTTGTTGGGGAAAGCTGGAGATCAGGGTAAGAAATCCCTCCCTCTCCAATATTTCTTGAGTTTCGCCCGCATACAAGGCCATGTGGGAATCATCAGCATTGGACCTGAATAAATAAATAGCATTAATAAAAATAGAAATTTAGAAATTAGGTGCAGGAGTAGGCCATTCGGCCCTTCGAGCCTGCACCGCCATTCAATATGATCATGGCTGATCATCCAACTCAGTATCCCGTACCTGCCTTCTCTCCATACCCTCTGATCCCCTTTAGCCACAAGGGCCACATCTAACTCCCTCTTAAATATAGCCAATCAACTGGCCTCAACTACCCTCTGTGGCAGAGAGTTCCAGAGATTAATAAAAATAAATTCTTCTTTTCCCGCTGGAGCTTTCGAATTGGAACCAGGAGAAGTGAGCACTATCTTTGTGATCATTGTCGACAATATAGTCCCATAGATTAGGGAGAACCAGGCCTATCTTTGATTCATCTCTCAAGCGGTGGCACGGTGGCACAGCGATAGAGTTGCGGCATTACAGCGCCAGAGACCTGGGTTCGATCCTGACTACGGGCGCTGCCTGTACGGAATTTGTACGTTTTCTCCCTGACTGCGTTGGGATTTTTCTCCGGGTGCTCCGGTTTCCTCCCACACGCCAAAGACGTGCACGTTTGTAGGTTAATTGGCTTATGTAAAAATAGTAGTATGTGTGTGTACCACACTGTTAGTGTACGGGGATCGCTGGTCAGTACTGACACGGTGGGCAGAAGGGTCTGTTTCCACGCTGTATCTCTAAACCCTCCCAAATAAGAAACCAATCTGAAGAAGGGTCTCGACCTGAACCGACACCTATTCCTTTCCTTCCAGACCCGCTGAGTTACTCCAGCATCTTGTGTCTATCTTCGGTGTAAACCAGCATCCGCAGTTCCTTCCTACACAAACCAATCTAGAGAATGGATGTCAGCAAACGGTTTATCATGAAGGACATCACACTGAAATGTATCACTGCCCTAACCCATAGGACCTATATGTATCTCTTCCCAAAGGGTACAAAGCAGATGGGGGATCAAAAACAGATTTCTACATTCAGAAATAGGAACCAATAACAGATGTTGGCTTCAACAACAAGAGCAGTGTAGTTGAAGAGCATTCTGAAATCTGATCGCACTTAATTATTTTTAGCAAATAATTTATATACGAGATAAAAGTAGCAAAAATGTGTTTTTTTACGAACAGATTTAATGCTCAGTTCATGACTAACTCTGTCTTGATTTAATTTGACCAAGTACAGGAGATTTGAGTACAGGAGCAGGGAGGTTCTACTGCAGTTGTACAGGGTCTTGGTGAGGCCACACCTGGAGTATTGGTCTCCTAATCTGAGGAAAGATATTCTTGCCATAGAGGGAGTACAGAGAAGGTTCACCAGGCTGATTCCTGGGATGTCAGAACTTTCATATGAAGAAAGACTGGATAGACTCGGTTTTTTACTTGCTAGAATTTAGAAGATTGAGGGGGGATCTTATAGAAACTTACAAAATTCTTAAAGGGTTGGACAGGCTAGATGCAGGAAGATTGTTCCGATGTTGGGGAAGTCCAGGACAAGGGGTCACAGTTTATGGATAAAGGGGAAATCCTTTAGGACCGTGAAAACATTTTTCACACAGAGAGTGGTGAATCTCTGGAATTCTCTGCCACAGAAGGTAGTTGAGGCCAGTTCACTGGCTATATTTAAGAGGGAGTTAGATGTGGCCCTTGTGGCTAAAGGGATCAGGGGGTATGGAGAGAAGGCAGGTACAGGATACTGAGTTGGATGATCAGCCATGATCATATTGAATGGCGGTGCAGGCTCGAAGGGCCTACTCCTGCACCAATTTTCTATGTTTCTATGTTTCTAAGTATACCCAGGTCTTTGTAAATCTTTTAATTCAGCATGTTTTCATTTATTTGCGTGTCTTTTTAAAAGAAAATAAACTGTAGCAGAATACCTCAAATTGAATGAATTCTCCAAATATCTCACAGAAACTATTACAAACACATTTTTTAAAGCACGGTAATAGAGCTGCGAAAACCTCAAGGTTAATTTTCTTAACAACGTACAACGACCGCCATTCAAAGCAAATATGCCTAGGAATCCCACTCTGGCACACATATATATTTGGTTTGGCTCTTAGGATGCTGGCATTTATTGCAAAGATGTACCACTGGCTCAATTAATAATGAGCACTGTTGTTCGAGTGTAAATCCAAGGCACATTCATTTAAGCTACACGTCTGCAAAGCACCAGGAATGGCTCTTTATGCAATGAACATAAATATCATTTTGTTTAATGACCACATCAATGCCATAGGAGTAATGCATTTCTAGTCTCAAATGAGCTAAAAACTCACTTTGCAAGTGTGAGTTGGTGGGTTAATGGCCCACTGCAAATTGCCCCTGAAGTGTGGCTGAGTGGTCGAATCTAGGGAGAGTAGACGAGAGAAAGGGGCATGGTGGCACAGCAGTAGAGTTGCTGCTTTACAGAGCCAGAGCCCTGGATTCGATCCTGAAGGGCCTGTCCCACTTGCATGTGATTGCATGCGTTTGGCGCAACCAAACGTGATCGTTTGGTGCAACCAAAAGTGGGACCGGCCCCGCTTGGGACTGGCCGCGCGGGGCCGGTCCCACTTAGCAGCGCGGAGTTGTGCGGGGCTGGTCCCGACATCGCGCGGGGCTCCGAAAATCTGACAGTGTCCAAAATCTTTGCACGCCAATGGCCTGTCGGCACGCAGGCGCATTGCGATCATACGCGGCGTCTTGGCAGCGTACATTCCTTATACTCCTCAAGCACCTCATTTACTTCATGCTGCCTATAATTATTGTTATCCTCCTCTGCTCCTCTCTCGTGTGGGGTCCCACAGGGCTCAGTTCTTGGCCCTCTCCTCTTTTCTCTCTCTTTGCTCCCACTTGGTTCCATACTTAGGAAACACGGAATTTCATTCCACTTTTATGCAGACGACAGTCAGATTTATGTGCCTCTTAAAAAGGATGAACACTTTGTCGGACTGTTACTTGAGTGTCTCAATGACATAAAGGCCTGGATGGCTCTGAACTTTTTTAAATTTAATGATAAAAAGACGGAAGTAATGGTTTTTGGTGGCACCACTGGGGCCCCCCCTGTAGACCTCGGCTCCCTGGTCCAGTATATCAAACCAAGCATCACAAACCTAGGGGTTAAAGTGGACCCTGAGCTTAAATTTGGCAGTCAGATCAAGGCTGTTGTTAAATCAAGCTTTTCCCATTTGAGGCAGCTGGCCAAAATAAAGCCAATTCTGTCAAGGCAGCACTTTGAGACGGTAATCCACGCCTTTGTTACCACTCGGCTGGATTACTGCAATGCACTGTATGTGGGGGTTAGTGGGTCCTCCATCGCCCGTCTCCAGATGGTACAGAATGCAGCTGTACGTCTTTTAACTGGCACACGTAAACATGAGCACATTTCGCACATTTTAGCCTCACTCCACTGGTTGCCTATTCAGTTTAGGATCCATTTTAAAATTATTTTATTTGCTTTTAAATCCCTAAATGGTCTTGCCCCGCCCTACCTATCTGAGCTTCTACACCCTTATACACCCGCCCGCTCTCTCAGGTCAGATAATCAGCTGCTCCTGAATGGGCCTAAAACTAAGCAGAAGCTCAGAGGGGACCATGCCTTTGCTGTGTCGGCACCCAAATTATGGAACGATCTGCCTCTCCACATTAAACAGGCCTCTTCTCTGCCTGTTTTTAAATCACTTCTAAAACCCATCTCTTCCCCGTGGCCTTTGATACCCAGTAAGATGTCGACTTTATTTACTTGATTTAATTTCTTATTTTGATTGCTTTATTGCGTGGTTATTATTTTTACTCGTGTTTTATGTCTTTTAATTTATTGTTGTATTTCATATGTAATTTTTGCGCTTTATGTGAGCTGTTATGTTATGTTCTGTTATGTTGTCTGTTTATGATGTCTTGTTTATTCTTCTGTACAGCGCTTTGGTCAACATTGGTTGTCTTAAAGTGCTTAACAAATAAAGTTGGATTGGATTATTGTTGATCTCCCTCTTTTTCCGAACATGATGTCCAATTTCCCTTGAAAACCAGGGCTCTTTCCAATTATATCCCTTGATTCCATTAGCCCTAAGAGCTATATCTAACTCTCTCTTGAATACATCCAGTGAATTGGCCTCCACTGCTTTTTACGCAGATTCACAACTCTGGCTATTACAAAAATGCAATAAACTGCTTTAACCACTATGTTTGAACCAGTCAATATCTTAGAGCCACGTTTATCTCTGTGGGGTTTTTCAATTCATCGTTGGATAGGGGATATGCTGGTCTTGGGATACCTTTCAAGCCTTACCTGACACGCTCTTTTGAATCTCCAAAGGTTTCCCTCAAGTTTGCCAATTCCGGATAGTAAGTCGCGTGTGGTGATATGACTTCTATTAACCCCGAACTGATTTCGAAGGAAAATCTGTCAACAAAAAAATATTTGTGCAGGAATAAAATTTTATTCAATGACCTTTTTATTTCTGTTTACTGCTTTGGGTTCCAGAAAGTGAAATCAAACTTCAGCTGTTTATGAAACAACACTGATTTATTTTACCCAACACACTGTCACAACAGAAATTTAAAGTCAGATCCCCATCCTGGTCTCAGAGTTTCTGCTCCTCCGGTGACATAACCGTTAAATGGTGAAATTTATTTGCACCAAACCCGCCATCGAAGGGATTTACAGGAGTCGCTGCCTTACAAAGGCAGCCAGCATCGTCAGAGACCCACACCACCCTGGCCACATACTCATTTCACCACTGCCATCGGGAAGAAGGTACAGGAGCCTGAAAACTGTAAACGGCCAGGTTCAGGAACAGCTTCTTCCCTACAGCCATCAGGCTATTAAACACAACAACCTCAATTAAGCTCTGAACTACAACAGACTATTATTGTTATGATTGCTGTGTGTGTGTGTGTGTGTGTGTGTGTGTGTGTGTGTGTGTGTGTGTGTGTGTGTGTGTGTGTGTGTGTGTGCGCGTGTGTGTGTGTGTGTGTGTGTGGGTGCGTGTGTGTGTGTGCGTGTGTATGCGTGTGTGTGTGCGTGTGTGTGTGTGTGTGCGTGTGTGTGTGTGCGTGTGTGTGTGTGTGTGTGTGTGTGTGTGTGTGTGTATACGTGTGTACTGTTCACATATTTCATTGTGCTGCTGCGAGTAAGAATTTAATTGTTCTCTCTGGGACACATGACAAAAAACACATGCTTGACCTCATAAAGCCACAATGCTGAATCTACCAGGTTGTATTTTAAAGCAAGAGGGGGCATCTCTCTATATACAGGAATCATCAGTAATCACCGCTTCAACAGAAACATTGAATGAAAGATTTGATTACGTGCCCAGATTTTGCAGAGGAAATGACTGTGAAACTAATTGGCATTTGGCACATTGGGCTGTGAAATTGAGAGCAACTTCAGGATTTCTAGGCATTTGTAATTGGACACAGAATTTACATGTGGGGTTACATCTCCACAGACTTCACTGCTTACAGATGTCTTCACCATAATGTAAAAAAAAGAATGGTCTTGAAATTCAGTTATTGCCAAACTGATATAATCATTCAAAAAAAGACTCAAATATCTTCCCTTATTTCACATGAGGATTTAGCAAGGTTTTACATGTGTATTGAACCATCCTTGCTGCTTGACAAACCATCTGGACCAGAAGGAAATAATTTTATAAAGAAGCATGGTAATTCCCTTCCCATAAATGTTTCAAACTATCAAGCGTTTTAAAAATAAATTACTGGTAATTAATGAAGGATTTATTCATGGTGTTACAGGTTCTCCTTTAATTATGTATATCCTAATTCCAAATTATCGCACTGTAATGTGCTTTTAAAAAAGTATTTGCTTCCTGTTATGTTTCCTGCGTGAATTTTGTGTATGTGATGGCTGCTGAGCAAGCTTGATGATGTTTCCACTGTTTGTTGTATCTTAAAAGTCATCCTGAATTAATGCCTGGAAGTCACAGGCATTGACAAAGGCCATAATATCATTGAATCCCAGTGGGAGCCTTTGTTCATTGTCCAAACCAAGCACCGTTTGATGGAGTAACTCAGCATTCAGGCGCCATCTCTGGAGAACATGGATAGCTGACGTATTGGCTTGGGGGTTAAAAGGGTCCCAATCCGAAACGTCACCTGTCCATGTTCTCCAGTGATGCTGCCTGATCCGCTGAGCTACTCCAGCTCATTGTGTCCTTTGGTGTAACAATAAGGAACTGCAGATGCTGGTTGATACCAAAGATGGATATAAAATCCTGGAGAAACTCAACGGGTCCAATAGCAAAGGAATAAGTGATGTTTCAAGTTGGAACCCTCCTTCCGACTCAGTATTCAGTCTGAAGAAGGATTATGGCCAGAAACGTCATCTATCATTTTTCTCCAGAGATGCTGCCTGACCCGTTGAGTTACTCCAGCATTTTGAGTCAGGCAGAACGCTGGGAGAACATAACTAGGTGAAGTTACGAATCTGAAGAAGGGTCCCAACCCAAAACGTCGCCTATACCCCCCCATGTTCTCCAGACCAACCATGTTACTCCAGTATGTTGTGGCCTATTGTGTAAACCAGCTTCTGCAGTTGCTTGTTTCCACACCATTGCGTTACCACTGGTAGCAAGTTCTGGCCACAACTGTACGTGTGACTAGGTGACAGCCTGAGAAAGAGAGCAATCATCCAATATTTGCATTGCATATTAAAGTAGTCTTTCAAAATGGAATTTCTGCTTGGTATACAAAGCACATCCAACAGAAGTGAGACGCCTTCAAGTGTATCCATGTTTAATAACAGATGCAAGCCACAGTGCTCACACAACTGCTCAAGCAAACAGAGAATAGATAGCTAGAAATGTCAGAGTTATCCTCCCTTTATGCATACAGTAAATAATTTAGCAGCAGTCAATAGCAATTCAAGTATCATTTACAACAGATTGGACAGTACGTTCAGAACCAGTGCTACTTACTCCTTTTCTAGATTGTCCAGGACACTGTGGACGTGATTGAGATCAGTCTGTTGAAATAAAAAAAAGACCTATTGCAATCAAAAGGTTTTTTTTCCTTGCATTAAAATAATAAATGTCCTAATTTTGAATTGTCTCTATATGCCAATGTAAAGGGACATCACTCAAAATCAATTTCCCACAAGTGTTTTATGTCTAATGTTAAATTCTATGAAGTCGTGTTTATTTTATTGGTGTGCTGCAATGGCAACTCAAATTCCACGACACCAATTGGTGTATGTGACAATAAATGTCCTTTGTACTTTGTCCTGGATCATCAAAATTAAGTTCTCCTTATAACATCGAGTTGTTTAAAGAAATTAATGATGCAACTTGCCTGAGAGTGAGAGTGACAGGCATTGGGAGGGACGAGGAGGCACAGTGGTGCCTCAACGTGCAAGAAGCCTGGGTTCGATCCTGACCTCGGGAACACATTCTCCCTGTGTGGAGTTTGCACATCCTTCCTGTTTCCCCAGGGTGCTCCGGTTTCCTCCCACATTCCAAAGTCGTGCGGGTTTGTTGGTTAAAAGGCCTCTGCAAATTGCCCATAATACGTAGGGAGCGGATGAGAAAGGGGGGTAAATCGAACATCGCAGGAGTGGGAATGGGTGAGCCATGGTCGGCATGGACTCGGTGGATGGAAGGCCCTGTTTCAATGCTGTATGGCTAAAACTAAACTAAGATGAACTGACGTGTAGAATCGAAAGAGACAAAACATCTGTGCACTAACCAGCTGCATCAGCCCATGGCCCAGGCCATTTCTGTGCTCAGCTGTACACACTTCAAGTCGAATACATTGGCATCGTGTATTGCAAAATTGGCATATAGAAAATTAGCATAATGTATTGCAAAATTGCTACATTTATGGGCTGTTCTGGATGTATAATTGGATCATCTTTAAGATTATTTTTTGCACAAAGTGGGGGGGGGGGGGGGGGGGGGGGGGGAGAATAGGGCCTTTGCAAAGATGCTACTTTTTAATCATTCCTCTTGGGGCATTCGAGGTGACTGGGAACGACTGCAGCTTTTCTTGCGAGGGAGAGCATTCAGGGAAAGCGCAGTTTGAGTGTCAGTTGGTCAGCTTTGCACTTTGGAGAAATATTACACAAGCTGTCAGTTACAGTACATAAAACACAGTCTTAGAACAGTTTCCCTTGCCATCATGTTGAGAACTCGTGTAAAAAAATCTACCTCCTCCCTGCATGGCATACTGATATTCTTTAGTGACAGGCTCCAGTTAAAAATAACCGTAAACCAGCATCTGTTTCAGATTTCAAATAGGCTCCATGATACTTTTTTTTTGTTATCAAAGAGCATTAATGAAGTGCTCAGGTCTTTGTTCGTGGGGCTCCGGAACTTTTTCATCAATCCCAAACAGAATTATATATTTCAGATATGGATCCCTCTGTTACGAGACCCATTCTCACCATCTCATTTACCGTTACAATTATCTTTCTTGCCTGCTAACCATGTCTACTTTAACTCCCTGCACTCTGTCTTCGGATGCCGTGGATTAGTTTGATCTCCCTGATCTATGCTGCTCACATTTCTGGCAATGTCAACGAATGCTACATCTCCCAGCCTGTTTTTTTTCCCCCTGCTTGTTATTAATTTCTTATGATTCACACAGTTTCTCTGCCTTCGTTTTGAAAGCCGATTGCGTGTAGCATTTGTCATTTTTTTCTTGTGCATCCTGTCTCAGGTAGTTCTGCGACTGAATGGACGTGGCTGATGAACTGAGGGAGGAATTGTGGCACGAGAACAGTTTGAACAGTTGTAAGAGATTAAAAGCTTCCCTCGTAACAGCCATTCACAGTTTGTTCTGAGAATTGAACTCTCTTGCTGTAGATTGAACCCAGGGACACAATTGCAGCGAATTGTGGACGCAGCCCAGACCATCACACAAACCAACCTCACTTCCATTAACTCCATTTACACCTCACGCTGCCTCGGCAAGGTCAGCAGCATAATCAAGGACGAGTCGCACCCTGCCCACTCCCATTGGGCAAAGGGTATTAAAATGTGAAAACGCACACCTCCAGATTCAGGGATAGTTTCTTCCCAGCCGTTATCAGGCAACTGAATCATCCTCCCACAACCAGAGAGCAGTGCTGAACTACTATCTACCTCATTGGTGACCCTTGGACTTTCTAGAATTAGCCTTCACTCTCTTTACCTTGCACTAAATGTTATTCCCTTATCAAGTCAAGTCAAGTCAAGTTTATTTGTCACATACACATACGAGATGTGCAGTGAAATGAAAGTGGCAATGCTCGCGGAACAACAAAACATCCAAACAAATTATAAACACAATCATAACACACATATTATTTTACACGTATCTATACACTGTAAATGGCTCAATTGTAATCATGAATTGTCTTTCCACTGACTGGTTAGCATGCAACAAAAGCTTTTCACTGTACCTCGGTACACGTGACAATAAACTAAACTAAACAGTTTTACCACTATGCCATGTGACAATGTGAATTTAAATGTAATAAACTAAAAGTAAAAAAGGTCATTGTTAAAATTGTGTTAATACAAGTTAGTTGCGAAGCAGGAAACATGAGAATGGTGACACAAGAGACTAGAAGCTGGAATTTTGAGAGAAAAAAAAAACTGCTGAAGGACTCAGTGAGTCAGGCAGCATCCGAAGAGGGAAATATTTTGGGTTGGGATCCTTCTCCAGACTCAATAGACAGAGACAGTGTAGTGTTGGGAGCTATCAAGTTGGAGGCTGTGGAGGGGAGATTGCCAGGGGTGATGAGATCTGTGTGATGGTTTGGGAGATAGTGGCCTGGTGTTTGTTGGTGGGGTCACGGTCAATAAGTAAATACACAGAGGAATCCTGGAACTGATGCCTAACCTCTGCAAGGTAGAGGTCAGTCAAGGCGGCACAGTGGCGCAACAGTAGAATTGCAGCCTTAGACCCGGGTTCGATTGTGACTGCGTGTGCTGTCTGCAAGGATCCTGTACGTTCTCCCGGGGACCGCGTGGGTTTCCTCTGGATGCTCTGGTTTCCTCCCACATTCCAAAGACAAGCAGGTCTGTAGGTTAATGGACCAATAAAAATGGTCCGTATTGTGTGTCGGATAGTGTTAGCGTACAGGGTGATTGCTGGTCGGCGCGGATTCAGTGGGCCGAAGGTCCTATATCTTTCATCTCTAAAGTCGAAAGATTTCTTCCAAACTTCATCTGCATTCTTTATATCTCTGAGAATGGGCCAGTTTTCAAAATGTATAAATAAAATCTATAGATCCCTACTTTTAATTTTTTTAATTAAAAAAAATCGATTTAAGAACCCGCAGGAATGAAAAATCTGCAAAGATATTTTGTTATTGAGCATCTGAACATTGTGCTATCTGTGTTGGAATGTATGCACAGGCTAACTAGGTGTTTTGACTTCAGTCAGCGCAAGCAGAAACTGGTGGAAAATCACTCATCTGAGAGAGAAAAAAACAAGTCAAGTCAAGTTTATTCGTCACATCCACATACGAGATGTGCAGTGAAATGAAATTCACAAGTTAACATTTCAAGTCCTGGACCTTTTTAGAAACATAGAAAATAGGTGCAGGAGTAGGCCATTCGGCCCTTCGAGCCTGCACCGCCATTCAATATGATCATGGCTGATCATCCAACTCAGTATCCTGTACCTGCCTTCTCTCCATACCCCCTGATCCCTTTCGCCACAAGGGCCACATCTAACTCCCTCTTAAATATAGCCAATGAACTGTGGCCTCAACTACCTTCTGTGGCAGAGAATTCCAGAGATTCACCACTCTCTGTGTGAAAAATGTTTTCCTCATCTCAGTCCTAAAGGAATTCCCCCTTATCCTTAAACTGTGACCCCTCTTGTTCTGGACCTCCCCAACATCTGGAACAATCGTCCTGCATCTAGCCTGTCCAACCCTTTTTTTTTAGCAGAACTAAGTATCTGAAATGGGATAAAATGCAACCATTAATAACGCAACAAATAAAAATAAAAATCAGAGAAGTGGTTTCCTTTGCACATCTGCTCTTGTGGTTAAAAACATTTAACAAATGGGTGAAGGTAGACAAAAATGCTGGAGAAACTCAACGGTGCAGCAGCATTTATGGATCGAAGGAAATAGGGCAACGTTTTGGACCGAAACCCTTCTTCAGATTAACAAATGGGTGAAGTGGATTATTCGAAGTAAGATGCAAAGACGGAGTAGCAAACAAGTTGTGTACCTACCTCGCCTACAAACACCACTATTACACAATCCAACTTCTCCTCAGGAGACAGCTTATCTATCAGTGAATGAAGAGTCTCCGCAAGGTAAGACTTAACTTTTCTCTTCACGGTTGGAATTCCCAATACCAAGGACACTAAAAGGCCAAAAAGGAAAAAAAAAAACACACGTTATTAGTTAATGAGGACCTAATGCAAAAAACAGGGGGGGGGGGGGGGGGGGGGGGGGGGGGGGGGGGGGGTAGAGAACAAAGGAGGACCCAGGGGGGGGAACCGCCATGGGAGAGGCGAGGGGAGAACAAGAGTGGACCAGGCACGGGATACTTTGTACCTTTGTGAGCGCCCTGTATGTGGCGAATATTGCATACAGAACCTTGAGTATGCAAGCAAGAATTTAACTGTGGCTAAAATAAAGGGGAGGGCATTTAAGACTGAGGTGAGAAAAAACTTTTTCACCCAGAGAGTTGTGAATTTATGGAATCCCCTGCCACAGAGGGCAGTGGAGGCCAAGTCACTGGATGGATTTACGAGAGAGTTAGATAGAGCTCTAGGGGCTAGTGGAGTCAAGGGACGTGGGGAGGAGGCAGGCACGGGTTATTGATAGGGGACGATCAGCCATGATCACAATAAATGGCGGTGCTGGCTCGAAGGGCCGAATGGCCTCCTCCTGCACCTATTTTGTATGTTCCTATGTTTGTCACGTTTGAGAATAAAGTATTCAATTCAATTGAAATCTGAAAGCCAGAAACTGCTGAAAAAAACTGAGCAGCTCTGGCAGCATCAGTGGAGAAAAAAAACAGTCAATGCTTCAGGTCTGAATCAGAATTGAGTAAGGGAGAAATGCATCAATCTAGGTGACAGGGGAGATTGGGGAAGGTTACCAGCTACCTAGGCCAGTCGTTTCTCAGTCCTACACCCAAAATGTTGCCTGGTTTCTCTCTGCATAGATGCTGCCTGACCAGCTTTTCTTCCGGCATAAAATCTCTTTTTTATTACATAATTGGACAAAATTGGTGACCACAGTTAATAATTAAGGCTCCGGACACTTTGCTGTCAGGCTCAGACAGTCGTGGGTTTTGCAAAGATTTAACAAACATTTTGGGTAACTGCAGTGCAGTCCGAAGAGAAGTATAGAAGTATTGAGTATAGAAGTTGGGATGCTGAGTATAGAAGTTGGGATGTAATGTTAAAATTGTACAAGGCATTGGTGAGGCCAATTCTGGAGTATGGTGTACAATTTTGGTCGCCTAATTATAGGAAGGATGTCAACAAAATAGAGAGAGTACAGAGGAGATTTACTAGAATGTTGCCTGGGTTTCAGCAACTAAGTTACAGAGAAAGGTTGAACAAGTTAGGGCTTTATTCTTTGGAGCGCAGAAGGTTAAGGGGGGACTTGATAGAGGTTTTTAAAATGATGAGAGGTATAGACAGAGTTGACGTGGAAAAGCCTTTCCCACTGAGAGTAGGGAAGATTCAAACAAGGGGACATGACTTCAGAATTAAGGGACTGAAGTTTAGGGGTAACATGAGGGGGAACTTCTTTACTCAGAGAGTGGTAGCTGTGTGGAATGAGCTTCCAGTGAAGGTGGTGGAGGCAGGTTTGTTTTTATCATTTACAAATAAATTGGATAGTTATATGGATGGGAAGGGAATGGAGGGTTATGGTCTGAGCGCAGGTGTATGGGACTAGGGGAGATTATGTGTTTGGCACGGACTAGAAGGGTCGAGATGGCCTGTTTCCGTGTTGTAATTGTTATATGGTTATATGGTTAAGTGGGCATTGTTAGATGGATGAGATCTTGTCACCCAGCAGTCAGGGTGTCGTACACAAGGCTCTTCAGCCCGCGATGTCCATCCTGGCCTTCTTACCCACTTTTCTATACGATTGGAGATAGACACAAGGTGCAGGAGTATCTCAACGCGTCAGGCAGCATCTTTGGAGAAAATGGATGGGTTACGTTTCAGGTTGAGACTCTTCTTCAGACTCTTTAGAAGGATCCCGACCTGAAATGTTACCCATCCTTTTTCTCCAGAGATGCTGCCTGACCCGCTGAGTTACTCCAGCACTTTGTGTCTATCTTTGGCACATGCCAGCATCTGCAGTTCTTTTCTACATGTTATACCATTGGATCAGTCCCCCAAGTGAAAACGTGCCCAGGGTCTCACTTCCATTTATATAAACCACCTTTTTCACCATCCATCGTTGAAAGCCACTTTTGGGGAACTATGAACTCAGACCATTACCTCTCTCTGCTCATCAAGAGTAGCAACAAGGTTCTCCCTATTGCCCTGGCCACTAGTTAATTGCTCAATCAACCTCCACTTTATAGGATTATCTTCCCACCACCACTTTACCATGCGTAGGAAGGAACTGCATATGCGGGTTTAAACCGAAGATAGACACAAAGTGCTGGAGTAACTCAGCGGGGCAGGCAGCATCTCTGGAGAGAAGGAATGTGTGACGTTTCGGCTCTTTTGTGTCTATCACTTTACCATTTGTGGGAACATGCTGCGTTCAATTTGGCTGCATTTCCTACATTACAAAAAATGACCACTCTTCCCAGCTGTGTGACAACAACCACTGTAGATCAATTCTCCGAATACTACAATGGTTGCAAACGAGTTTGGGAAACATTGAAAGGCATTACACACATGCAGATCTTTCATTCCATGTCAATACAAGGAGAATAGCTTCTCTCACTTTCCCCACCATTATCAGCCCAGCTAACCTATACACCAAATCTGATGAATTTATGTTCAAATAGTTTTGGTACACAGAAAAATTAAAGTCATAATTTTATGTAATATATCCTGAAGTCTTATTCCTGATCATGGCCCAATTTTCTATTGCATATAATAAGTCTCCTGGGCGAGCAAATGCAAATAAGAAGAGATAAGGCTGCAGTTTTGAAGAGGATAACAGATAATTATAAACGGAGTGGAAGTTGGGGAGCGGGGAAAACTGTGACAATTGCATCTTGTCAAGGTTGGAGATAGCAATTGTTTCAGCTATCATCAATGCCAAGGGGCTTATTAAATCAAATCCCTTAAGATCTCTTGTGCGTTGGTGATGATATAGCTGCTGGAAGACTTGGTTTAGAAATTTACATAATTTTTGCTTTGTGAATCAAATTGGAAAAGATCACAACTCACACGCTGAAGACAATCATTAATAAATTCATTCAGTGGAAACGTCATTCCTCAGAGAGTGGTGGGAGCATGGAGCTTGCTCCAATGGAGCGGTCAAAGGTGTACTCTTTTGATACATTTGATGTTGCCAGGACTAGATGGTCTGAGCTATAAGGAGAGCTATAAGGAGAGGCTGAGAGCACAGGAGGATGATGGTGATCTTATAGAGGTGTATAAAATCATGAGAGGAATAGATCTGGTAAATGCATAGAGTTACTTGTCCAAAGTAGGTGAATCGAGGACCAGAGGACATAGATTTAAGTTGAAGGGGAATTTTTTTTTAATAGGAATCTGAGGGGTAACATTTTTACTCACAGCATGGTGGGTCCATGGAACAAGCTGCCAGAGGAGGTAGTTGAGGCAGGGACTATCCCAATGTTTAAGAAACAGTTAGACAGGTACATGGATAGGACAGGTTTGGAGGGATATGTGCCAAACATGGGGAGGTGCAACTAGTGTAGCTGGGACATTTTGGCTGGTGTGGGCAAGTTGGGCTGAAGGGCCTGTTTCCACGCTGTATCACTCTATGACTTTATTTCTGGCAAATTGTACAAATCCAGGCTTAGCAGAGAGGAATGAAGATCATGTTGAAAGGTAAACCAAGAGGGGATGTGGAAAATGGATTTCAGCATGTACAAGATGGGCCAAATGGTTTGTTCCTTTACAACCTGAAGTGTAGACACTGATGAATTTGGTTCATGTCCTATTGGCATGTTCTCTCACACTGGCGTATCACAAAGACTAAATTGAGCAGCAAATGTAACATACACAATAGAGGTTGCACATGTGAAGAACAGTAAAAATAACTGATGTTTATCAACATTTCTTGGAGTTTTTCAGCAAGGGGAAAATTAACTTAATTTTATTGGGCATTAAAAAAGACCCCTTGTGATTTGGATTGTGTAGTACCCTGTATTTCCACACTGAGATAGTAATGACATTCATACTGAGCTATTGACCTCTTTCAGCTTGTGAGGGATAGTACTAATTGGAGTAGAATCTATTTGTTTAAGAAGGAACTGCAGATGCTGGAAAATTGAAGGTAGACAAAAATGCTGGAGAAACTTGGCGGGTGCAGCAGCATCTATGGAGCGAAGGAAATAGGCAGCGTTTCGGGCCAAAACCTTTCTTCAGACTGTTAAGAGGATTTTATGTCATATGTTCCAAAATGGAACATCAGTAAGATAATCAAATGAAGTAAAATGTGAAAAGGTAGACACAGAATGTTGGAATAACTCAGCGGGTGAAGCAGTGGGTCAGGAGAAAAAGGATGGGTGACGTTTCGGGTCGGGACCCTTCTTCAGTCAGCGGGTCAGGCAGCATCTCTGGAGCAAAAAGGACGGTGATGTTTTGCATCAGGACCCTTATAATAATAATAATAATCTTATTTATATAGCACATTTTTAGTCAACTTGCATTGACCCCAAAGTGCTTCACATAATTACATTACATTACATTTACACACACAGGCAAAGGTGGGTGAAGTGTCTTGCCCCAAGGACACAACGACAGTATGCACTCCAAGCGGGATTCGAACCGGCTACCTTCTGGTCGCCAGCCGAACACTTAGCCCATTGCGCCATCTGTCGTCCCTTCTTCAGTCCCAACCCGAAACGTCACCTGCCCTTTTTCTCCAGAGATGCTACCTGGCCCACTGAGTTACTCCGGCACTTTGTGTCAATCTTTGGTATAAACCAACAAGTTTATACAAGTTTCTACAAGGATAGCACAGTGGCACTGCAGTAGAGTTGCTGGCTTACAGTGTCACAGACTCGGGTTCAATCCTGACTACAGGCCGCTTGTCTGTATGTAGGTTGTACGTTCTCCCCGTGACATGCATGGGTTTGCTCCGGGTACTCCAGTTTCCTCTCACACTCCAAAGACGTACAGCTCTGTAGGCTAATTGGCTTTGATAAAAAAATGTAAGTTGTTCCTAGTGTGAGTGTGGGATAGTGTTAGTTTTGTGGGGATCACTGTTCGGTGTGGACTCAGTGGGCCGAAGGGCCTATTTCTGTGCTGTATCTCTCTAAACTAAACGAAACTGTGTAAAATGGGCACCTGAGTGCCAGCAAACAATGAATTAGACATTAATGTCAACTCGTTTAAAATACTCCTGCTCCTCCCTCTTCCGATTCACACAAGAGACACAACCATACTGGTAACTCACCACCAGTTCTACCGAGGCCAACTTGCACAGCAGGTTGGAGGCTCTCCTCATTGTTAAGCAAGTGGGGCATGTGGTGGTAAATATTTGGCACTTGTAGAGCATTTCTGTTGGTCAATTCCTTCAGTATCTTTTTTGCGTCATCTGAAAAAGATTGAGAAGAGGGTTCATTTACATGAGGATAAATACAATTTGGTGGTGCTTTACAAAGGTCGTTTTGCCTAAATTACGACAAAAAAAAAATTGAAACAAATATAAAGTAAACATGAAAAAATAAGACAAAAAAATATACATGCTCCCATTTCCAAAGCCGCATAACATTAAAATGAATTAACATTCTGAGCACTTTGTTTTGTATATCAAATGTGAAAATATGCTATTTTTGATTATCTTTCATCTACCCAGCAGGAAAAAGTCATATGCAGCCTCTAGATAACAGAGAATGAGTGGGAAATTGTGGTAAATACATTGGTGTAGATTGTATGTATTGTTTATACTGACAGCTACAACTCCATAAGCAGCATTGGAACATAGAATATCAATGTACATTGCAGGAACATGTTATTTGACCCACATTATCTATGCTGAACATGAGGCCATGATAAACTTGTCATCTGTCTACACATGATCCATATCACTCCATTCCCTGCATATCCATGCGCCTATCTGAAAGTCTCAAATGTCACTATTGTACTTGCCACGGCCACGAACCCACCAGCCTCTGTGCAAAAAAAACAAAAAAACTTGTCCTGCACATCTCCTTTAAACTTTGTCCTTCTTGCCTTAAGGATATGCTTTCTAGCCTTTGACATTTCTACCATGGGGAACAAACCTCTGATCGTCCACCCGGTAAATGCTGCTCATAATTCTGTCACGTCCCCCCCGCTCCAACTCTGGCTTTCCCGAGGAAACAGCCCAAGTTTGTCCAACCTCTTTGGGTAGGTATTACCCTCTAATCCATGCAGCAGTCCGGTAAACGTCTTCTGCACCCTCTCCAAACCTCCACATCCTTCCTGTAATGGGGCGACTGGAGCCACATGTAATACTCCAAATGCGGTCAGACCAAACAATCTTACAACTGCATCATGATTTCTGAGGAGGCTGAAGAAAGTTCCCCTGTCCCCCCCAGACCCTGTCCAACTTCTACCGCTGTACCATTGAACCTGCTTCACGGTGTGGTACGGCAGCTGCACCACAGCTGACAGGAAGGCACTGCAACGGGTGGTGAAAAACACTCATCACATCATCGGTGCCCCGCTCCCTGCCATGGATGCCCTCCACCGCACACGGTGTCTGAGACGGGCTGGGAAAATCATTAAGGACCCCCCACACCCCAACCATGGACTATTTGCCCTCCTCCCATCAGGGAGGCGGTACAGGAGCCTCAAGTCTCGCACCAGCAGGCTGAGGAACAGCTTCTTCTAAAATACCATTACCCTGCTGAACTCACAGGCCCGACGCTAGCTATCTTTTATACCCTTTTATTTGTATATATGTATATGCCTATGTACCAGACCAATTTACCCACATTGTACATATTGTTTTTAACCAGTATTTTACTACTTTGCATTTAAGAAGGAACTGCAGATGCTGGAAAATCGAAGGTACACAAAAATGCTGGAGAAACTCAGCGGGTGCAGCAGCATCTACGGAGTGAAGGAAATAGGCAACGTTTCTTCTTCAGGGTTTCGGCCCGAAACGTTGCCTATTTCCTTTGCTCCATAGATGCTGCTGCATGGTAAATGGTAGGGAATTGAAGAATACAGTTGAACAGAGGGATCTGGGAATAACCGGGCATAGTTCCTTGAAGGTGGAATCTCATATAGATAGGGTGGTAAAGAAAGCTTTTGGTATGCAAGCCTTTATAAATCAGAGCATTGAGTATAGAAGCTGGGATGTAATGTTAAAATTGTACAAGGCATTGGTGAGACCAAATCTGGAATATGGTGTACAATTTTGGTCGCCCAATTATAGGAAGGATGTCAACAAAAAAGAGAGAGTACAGAGGAGATTTACTAGAATGTTGACTGGGTTTCAACAACTAAGTTACAGAGAAAGGTTGAACAAGTTAGGTCTTTATTCTCTGGAGCGCAGAAGGTTAAGGGGGGACTTGATAGAGGTCTTTAAAATGATGAGAGGGATAGACAGAGTTGATGTGGACAAGCTTTTCCCTTTGAGAATAGGGAAGATTCAAACAAGAGGACATGACTTCAGAATTAAGGGACAGAAGTTTAGGGGTAACATGAGGGGGAACTTCTTTACTCAGAGAGTGGTAGCGGTGTGGAATGAGCTTCCAGTGGAAGTGGTGGCGGCAGGTTCATTGGTATCATTTAAAAATAAATTGGATAGGCATATGGATGAGCAGAGAATGGAGGGTTATGGTATGAGTGCAGGCAGGTGGGACTAAGGGAAAAAAGTTGTTCGGCACGGACCTGTAGGGCCGAGATGGCCTGTTTCCGTGCTGTAATTGTTATATGGTTATATGCTGCACCCGCTGAGTTTCTCCAGCATTTCTGTGTACCTTTTACTACTTTGCACTCTGATTAGATGCTGAACTGCAATGTAGATAATGAACAGACGATCTATGTCGCAAAAATTTGATTGAGTGATAAATAATAAAAAAACGTTCCCTGGACAGTTCTTTGAAAAGGTGGATCTGTGGCACCGGCCCAAGAGAGCAGATACACCTGGAGAAGGACTCCATACCCCCCCCCCAGAACATTATTACAGGGCATCGAGTATGAATCAGGAAATCATTTTTAGATTAGATTAGATTCAACTTTATTGTCATTGCACAAATACGAGTGAATAACCCAATTCTTTGTGAAGCATAACATCTAGCCTGTCCAACCCCTTAAGGGCAAGCATCTCCTTGCCCCAAGCGTGTCAAGTAATTCAACATGGCAAATATCCAAGACTCCTCCCACACACTTGCAGGCAGTCGAGGAACGTCTGTAGCAAAGGTTGGGAAGCATGTCTCTCAATGTTGGGCAATATGTTACATGGAGGATTAGTGAAGGGGAGTACATTCAAGTCCATCTTAATCCAGCAATAAAAGCAACGTGTTGAAGCTTAATTTAATCGGCTTTGAACATCAAGCCTTTAATGACAGCAATCTATCTAATGTAATTTCACTTTTATTCAGGTCCAGGCCAGATGCGATACGGACTTACCCGAGAAATGGTTCAGAGCCTCTTTGCTGCCGTTCGACGAAGCCACGATGCGTTTGAACTGCTCCAGCACAGCATTTAACTCAGAGGAGCGCTGTAACGTTCGGTGCTCAGCCACACGAAGACGCTCCCTCAACGCATGGAACTCGTGCTGATAGGCATTTAGCTTTTCTGTGAACCAATAAAGGAAACATCAGTTATAAAACACGCACTCACCAAACAAGATTCCTGGAGGAAATATTACAGCCACGATTGGATCAGGTGAACAGAATTAGTGTTAGTATGGCTTCATTATTATCTAGATACAGTTCAATTTAGATTATTGTCATGTGTGGCAAGGTACAGTGCAATGCTTTCAGAAACATAGAAACATAGAAAATAGGTGCAGGAGTAGGCCATTCGGCCCTTCTAGCCTGCACCGCCATTCAATATGATCATGGCTGATCATCCAACTCAGTATCCTGTACCTGCCTTCTCTCCATAACCCCTGATCCCTTTAGCCACAAGGGCCACATCTAACTCCCTCTTAAATATAGCCAATGAACTGACCTCAACTACCTTCTGTGGCAGAGAGTTCCACAGATTCACCACTCTCTGTGAGAAAAAACATGTTTTTCTCATCTCGGTCCTAAAAGATTTCCCCCTTATTCTTGAACTGTGACCCCTTGTTCTGGACTTCCCCAACATCGGGAACAATCTTCCTGCATCTAACCTGTCCAACCCCTTAAGGATTTTGTACGTTTCTATAAGATCCCCCCTCAATCTTCTAAATTCTAGCGAGTACAAGCCGAGTCTATCCAGTCTTTCTTCATATGAAAGTCCTGACATCCCAGGAATCAGTCTGGTGAACCTTTTCTGTACTCCCTCTATGGCAAGAATGTCTTTCCTCAGATTTGGAGACCAAACCTGCGTGCTAACCAGCCAGCGGAAAGACAATACACAATTACAATCGAGCCACACACAGTGTACAGATACATGATAAGGGAATGATGTTTAGTGCAAGGTAAAGCCATTAACGTCCGATCTAAGATAGTCCAGGAGTTCCCGATGAGGTAGAGTGCTCACTGCTTGCGATAGGATGGTTTGGTTGCAATAGTCTGCTAACCAGTTAGTGTGCTATCCAGTCAAACCATGCTATACATAAAATGATGGAGTAACTCAGTGGGTCAGGCAGCACCTCTAGAGAAATGGAATAGGTGACATTTCGCATCGAGACCCTTCTCCAGACAGTCAGGGGAGAGGGAAACGAGAGATATGAAAATGTACAAAGAACAAATGAATGAAAGGTATGAAAAAGAACAAATCAAAGCCAGCTTCTAAAGGGACTAGTGTATGAATATTGATTTCTCTAATTTCAAGTAACCCTCTCTCGCCATCCCTCTCCCCCACTCTAGTTGTCCTACTCATTTCACACTGTCGATCGGCTTAGGTTCACAGCTTGTATATACTCATTATCGCCTTTTCCACAGCCAACAATGGATCATTGTGGGCTCCACCTTTCCCTGAGCATCGTTGGTGGCTTTGATGTTTTCTTTTCATATCTTTCACCCATTTGTTCTTTGTACCATTTCATACCTCTAGTTTCCCTCTCCCCAGGCTCTCAGTCTGAAGAAGGGTCTCCATCCGAAATCTCGTTTTCTCCAGAGATGCTGCCTGACCTGCTGAGTTATTCCAGCACTTTGTGTCTATCGTTGGCATAAACCAGCATCTGCAGTTCCTCCCTACACCTACAATACATAACTATACTATACTGTGGCATAACTCTACTATGGATACCTTCTCCACTTTAGCACCGTTGATGTAGATTTGGGCATGTACTGTACATCAATCACCTCATTTTCTGCAGTAAACAACAAGCTCCTTCATCTTGCTGATTTAGGTTTAGTGACACAGCGCGGAAACAGGCCCTTCGGCCCACCGAATCCGTACATTACACTATCTTACACACATTAGGGACAATTTACATTCGATAGCAAGCCAATTAACATACAAACCTGTACGTCTTTGGAGTGTGGGAGGAAACCCAAGTTCTCGGGGAAAACCCACTCAGGTCAGGGGGAGAACGTACAAACTCCACCCAGACAGCAGCCATCGTCGGGATCGAACCCCGCTCTCCGGCGCTATAAGCTCTGCAACTCTACCGCTGTGCCACCGTGCAACCCACTTTGAGGAAGAGGGTTTAAGAGGGAACTGCAGATGCTGGAGAATCGAAGGTTACACAAAAAAGCTGGAGAAACTCAGCGGGTGCAGCAGCATCTATGGAGCGAAGGAAATAGGCAACGTTTCGGGCCGAAACCCTTCTTCCAAGGGTTGAGGAAGAGGGTGTTGGCCTGACACCATATTTCCTAAACTCTCACTTTCCTATGCTGCATCTTGTTAGAGGTCTGGAGAGGCATTGTGTAAACTTGTAAATGGAGTTAGAGCAGAATTTGGCAGCATAGTCACGAGGGTATAGGGAATATAGAAAGGGGCTGAGAGAACTCATCCTTGCTGGGCACTGTTGTAGGTGATTACCGTGGAGGACTTTTTGTCACAAACCCTCACGGATTGTCATCTCGGAGCCAGGAAGCCAAGCATCCATTTGTAGAGCGTCTTACAAGATCAATGCAACGTATTTTCCAAAGCTTCGAGGGTCTGTTACAAAACCGAATAAATAATACAAGGTAACTATTTTTTCGCTATGCTATTCCTGAGATAAGGTCTGAATTCATTTCTCTCAGGAGCTGTGCTCAAGACTGCAGTCATAAAGCACGACTCCACACAACCCTGCAGTTTCACAGAAGTCGTGTTCAAAGCTGTGCCTCTTCTCCATGCCAACGTCCTCCACGGATTCCATGTATTCACATACTCTTCTGATCAGCGTCCCAAAATGCTCATGGCATAAAATCTGTGCCGGCTTGCCAATCCCTGGACAGATCTAATATCGGCCTTTTGCTACTTCCCCAATCCCCTTGAGTGACGGACAAGCCCACAACAGCCTGTTCGTTACATACTAGAATACGATTCTGAACACCTCCTTGCCTTTCTTCTCCTTAAAATTACTCCATAAGACCTGGAGGATCTGTTGATTGTTTGAAGACAATCCAGTGCCTGTAAACGCCAATACAACGCATTGTTGCAGGAAAACCTCCCTTATTCTCATATCAAAACAAGTTGTTTTTTTTAATAAGCGTAGGCACTCAGCTCAGAGCTAATGGAACACTTTGATGGGTTTTCAATTACTTCATCTGAATGCTCTTTTAGAAGCAGTGCAATGCAGAAAATAGAAAAGGTACAAAAACCGATTGCAAGGACTGATTTTAACAATGACTGCATGGTATGACTGACTGCTGGTGCTGTTTAGGATGATTCTAGTGCAGAGTGACGCAAGGTACTTTATTTCAATATATAGCAAGACAGGTAAAACTTTTCTTTATTGAACTTAGTTTATAGTTTTAGTTTTAGAGATACAGCGTAGAAACAGGCCCTTCAGCCCACCGAGTCCTCACCGACCAGCGATCCCCGCACATTAACACTACCCTAAACACACTTGCTAGGGATCATTTTACATATGCACCAAGCCAATTAACTTACAATATAACCATATAACCATATAACAATTACAGCACGGAAACAGGCCATCTCGGCCCTACAAGCCCGTGCCGAACAAATTTTTTTTTCCCCTTAGTCCCACCTGCCTGCACTCACACCATAACCCTCCATTCCCTTCTCATCCATATGCCTATCCAATTTATTTTTAAATTATACCAATGAACCTGCCTCCACCACTTCCACTGGAAGCTCATTCCACACCGCTACCACTCTCTGAGTAAAGAAGTTCCCCCTCATATTACCCCTAAACTTCTGTCCCTTAATTCTGAAGTCATGTCCTCTTCAGTTTCCTACAACAATGTTTAAGAAAGAACTGCAGATGCTGGAACAATCGAAGGTAGACAAAAAATGCTGGAGAAATTCAGCGGGTGAAGCAGCATCCATGGAGAGAAGGAATAAGCGACGTTTCGGGTCGAGACCTTTCTTCAGACTCTCGACCCGAGAAGGGTCTCGACCCGAAACGTCGCCTTTCCCTTCTCTCCAATTAACTTACAAACCTGTATGTCTTTGGAGTGTGGGAGGAAACCGAAGATCTGAGAGAAAACCCACTAGAGTCATGGGGAGAAAGTATAAACTCCGTGCAGACAGCACCCGTAGTCAGGATCAAACCCGGGTCTCTGGCGCTGTAAGGCAGTTGCTCTACCACTGCACCACCGTGCCACCCGACCTATTTACAACTATTGGTCATGAACAATTTAAAGCAGTTTTGGAACAGAAATACAACTAGATCTTAATGGTAAGAAACATGTTTGCCTCTTACGATGTTTTGGTGATATTTCCAAATGATGAGCAGAAAATATGACAAAATATGAAATAATTTGTGTTTGCAGATATTATATTTCGTATTCTGCTTATCGACAACATTTAAAAATTACGCGGTATAGTTTGTGGGAACATTGGTATTGATTTATTATTGTGATGTGCAAAAGAGAAAGGAAACAGAATGGAGAAGATTGTGTTACAGCTACAGAGAAAGTGCAAATTAAAAAAAGAGCCACAACGAGGTAGACTGGAAGATCGGAAATATATCCTCAGCAAATGAGAGATGCATCCAAGTACAGCAGGGAAAGAAGCTGGTTGTTCACTTTGGTGGTATGTGCTTTTAACCTTTTGCATCTGTATCCACAGTCACCATTACACATCCTGAGAGTGAAGGTGCACAAAGTGAGTGGCCCAGGTGGAGTCCCGGCCATAGACACATAGAAACAGAAATTAGGTGCAGGAGTAGGCCATTCGGCCCTTCGAGCCTGCACCGCCATTCAATATGATCATGGCTGATCATCCAACTCAGTATCCCGTACCTGCCTTCTCTCCATACCCCCTGATCCCCTTAGCCACAAGGGCCACATCTAACTCCCTCTTAAATATAGCCAATGAACTGGCCTCAACTACCCTCTGTGGCAGAGAGTTCCAGAGATTCACCACTCTCTGTGTGAAAAAAGTTCTCTTCTCATCTCGGTTTTAAAGGATTTCCCCCTTATCCTTAAGCTGTGACCCCTTGTCCTGGACTTCCCTAACATCGGGAACAATCTTCCTGCATCTAGCCTGTCCAACCCCTTAAGAAATTTTGTAAGTTTCCATGTCCTCAGGAACAGTGCGGAGCAGCTGACAGGAATATTTGGCACATCTTTAACTCTACCCTACTCCAGTCTGCGTTTCCCAGCTGCTTTAAGACGACATCAAACATCCTGATGCCAATGGAAAATGATTTTGCGTGCCTGAATGATGTCCATCCTGTCATGGGATCTGGCCCATCCACCATGGGTGATCAATCTCTAACTCCTAACCCCATTCCCCTGCCTTCTCCCCATAACCTCTGACTCCTGGACTCAGCAACCCCCTCCGAAATTGGATTATTTCCTGATCCATAGACCGTTGTTAATAAGGATCAGTGACAACACATCCTCCGCGATAGTGCTTAACACCGGCGCTCCACTAGGCCGAGTCCTCAGCCCTTTACAATACTCCCTATACCATCACAACAGTGCGGTCAAATTCAGTTTCAGTTTAGTCTAGTTGATTGTCACATGTACCGAGGTACGGTGAGAAGCTTTTGTTGCGTGCTATCCAATCAGCAGAAAGACAATACATGATTACAATCGAGCCATTTACCATGTATAGATTACATGATAAGAGAATAACGTTTAGTGCAAGGTTAAGGCAGCAAAGTCCGATCAATGATAGTCTGAGGGTCAACAATGAGGTGAGATAGTGATTCAGCACTGCTCTCTAGTTGTGGTGGGATGATTCTGTTCCATCCATTGAAGATGACACCACCATGTTGGGCTGGGCCTTGGGCAATTACGAATCAGAGTATAGGAAGGGGATGGAGAGTTTAATAGCACGGTGCCCAGACAATAATCATTCCCTCACTGCCAGAAAAATGAGGGAACTAATTATTGGCTTCAGGAAGCGGAGTGTAGTACAGACCCCACTCTGTAACATTGGGAGGTGATGTCACCATCCTCAAGTTCCCCGGTGGAAATATCACCAACAATTTCACATGGTCTGGCCACAATGACAAAACATCCAAAAATACATTGAGTGGTTCTGACAACAGGCCCATCGAATCAATGATGGTTTAGTGGTCTGATAAACTACTCCTGGAGTTTTCAACAATGCTTTATTCGAAAGTTCAAGTTGCAGCATACAGGTTTAACAGACACGTCTGGCCACATCGGTGGTCAGCGCTGAACTGGCGCGTGCAAAGGAAAAACCGCGCTAAAACAACAACCCCTCCCGAGTCACGTGACCGCGGATTCCGAACGGCGGGTTCGATATCTGCGTGCGCTAGCAGGAGCCGCTACAATGGACTCAAAGATACAGTGAGGTTCAACAGTTGCCATTAACACAGTGCAGTCTTTCTAAATAAGAAGGTGGATTATCTTACCTAAAAATAATACAAAAACAAAATCAATGCGCTCAAATGAACTAGCAACTAATGGCAATTAAACCCCTTGTAAAACTCACACATGGGTCCAGCAGCATAATCAAGGATGAGTCTCACTCCCTCTTCTCCCCTCTCCCATCAGGCAAAAGGTACAGAAGTGTGAAAACGCACAGCTCCAGATTCAGGGGCAGTTTCTTCCCAGCTGTTATCAGGCAACTGAATCATTCTATCACCAATTAGAGAGCGGTCCTGAGCTAACATCTACCTCCTTGGAGACCCTCGGACTATCTTTAATCTGATTTTACTGGACTTTATCTTGCATTAAACGTTATTCCCCTTATCCTGTATCTGTACACTGTGGGCAGCTTGATTGTAATCATGTACAGTTTCTCTGCTGGCTGGATAGCACGCAACAAAGAAAGCTTTTCACTGTACGTGACAATAAACTAAAGTTTACAACATTTTTGTACGGAAGAAACATTTGATAATGCACATCAAACGCTGAAGTAACAAACACATAATCACCACTCAGTGTACGGTGCGCATGCCAAGACCAGATCCATACTGGAGTCTGAACCATTAATCCTATTTAGCAGAAGCCTTTGATAGTTTTCTTCTTTCAAATGGTCATCTAATTCCATTTTGCATCAGGTCAGCTTTTAATGGCAACCTGAGGTGATGCCTTCCATTAAATTAATCCTGTTTAAATTTTTTTTTAAATCTGAGCTTCAGTTTTTTTTACATTGGGACTAATCCTAAACACAGGCCCACTTGAGGGCAGAGAACATTCCCTTCGACACTACAGACAATATCACAATCACCCCCCTGGAACACCTTCACCCCATTTAAAATAATCAGCTCCTATTTAAAAAAAAATTGGTTCTCTCAGAAAAATTAAAACATTCCCACCATGTGGCCTTACAGTTGGTCTGAAGCATACATGGCATTTTAGGGATTCATTTATGTAATCACGAGTTGCAAGTATATTTTGTGTTGGATGAAGGTTTGTGGTTTGGATTCGTTCAACAGGATTTAACAGGATGATTGCAATTTGCAATGAATGGGAAGGGTGCAGGGTGGAAGATATCAGTAGAAATCGTGAGATGAATAAATAAAGGTTTGCTTGATTTTACGTTTCAATGATTTATTTGTTGTCAGGGACCTGTGCAGGGTGAGAGGGCTGAATGCATGTATGCATGTAAATAGATTTATTTATTGAAATCATATTCTATGTCGCTCTTCCAGGGAGATGCTAACTGCATTTCGTTGTCTCTGTGCTGTACACTGACAATGGCAATTAAAGTTGAATCTGAATCTGGTGAAGGGGACTCAGTGCAGTGAAAAATACCTCATCAAATGTTAACCTCTGCCCCGTTGACCCTCTCCTCCCTGTGGACCACTGATATACCTGGGCTGACACATAGTACATGGAACAGTGCATCGCAAGAACAGGCCCTTCAGCCCACAACGTCTGTACTGAACACGATGCCAAGATCAACTCTTATCTGTGTGCACATAATCCATATCCTTCCATATCCAGGTGCTTATTCAAAAGTCTCTCAAAGGCTACTGTCAATCTGCCTCAACCACCACCCATGGGAGTGTTATCCATGCACTCATCACCATCTGAATAAAATATTTATCCTGCACATCTCCTTTAAAATTTGCTCTTTACAGCTTAAAGCTATGGCCTCTAGTATTTAACATTTAAGAAACAGTTAGACAGGTACATGGTAAGACCAGGTTTGGAGGGATATGGACCAACTACAGGCAAGCAAATACTGGTGAGGCTGGAACATTGTTGGCCGGTGTGTGCAAGTTGGGCCAAAGGGCCCAATGTCCATGCTGTATCACTCTATGACTCTATTTGGTTTTTCAAACCTGGGAAGTAACATTCTGACAGTCTATCCTGTCTGTGCCTCTCATCATTTTACAAACTTCTATCAGGTCTCCCCACAACCTCCAGCACTGCAGAGAAAACAGTACAGCCTCTCTCTGTAGCTAATACTTCCGAATCCAGGCATCATTCTAATAAACCTCCTATTAGCACCCCCTTCAACAGCCGCCACATATTTTCTGTAATGCGGCGATCAAAACTGCAGGCAATACTTCAAAATGTGTAGGAAGGAACTGCAGGTGCTGGTTTAAATCGAAGATAGACACAAAAAGCTAGAGTAACTTGTGGGTTCCACCTTTCCTTAATCATCATTACTTTTTTGCATATCTTTCATTCATTTCTCCTTCTGTACCTTTTGTATCTCTCGTTTCCCGATCAAGAGATCATCAAAGACAGCTCCCATCCTGCGTTTGGACTGTTCGACCTGCTGCCCTCTGGAAGGCGTTATAGGTGCATCAAATCCAGGACAAATAGACTCAGAAATAGTTGCTTTCCGAAAATTATAACTACTCTTAATTCAAATTTACACATGCACTGACTTCACAGCCCAACACCCGGACTTCCATCTGTATATATGTATATTACATATATAGCGCCGCAGAATTGTGCACCTATCCCCCCCCCCCCCCCCCTTCCCCCTTCTTCTGTTTTTTTGTTTTTCTGTTTCTTGTTTTTTGTACTAAATTATATGTATGCACTGAGTACGAGCAGCTTTCAATTTCACTGTACATGCATAGTGACAATAAATGGCATATATATCTTCCCCCAACTCTCAAACTAAAGAAGGGACTCGACCCAAAACGTCACCTTTTGCTTTTCTCCCGGGATGCTGCCTGACCCGCTGAGTTGCTCCAGCATTTTGTGTCTATTAGCAGTGAAAGGATTAGTAAATATACCTCAAATACAGCCTAACCAAAGTCCTATAAGCTTCATAGTGTCTTCCTAACTGATATACTCAATGCCCCAACCTATGAAAGCAAGCCTGGAATAAGCCTTCTTGACCACTCTATCGAAGCTGTCTGCACATGTTCAATGCCACTCAGCATTTCAAAACCATTAAGGACTTTGGACTTGACCCAGATCTGCGTAGCAGGAAGAAAGTGGAGAGTAATCGTTGCTGCCTAAGAAATACTGCATCCTTTGGATTCTCTACGTTTGGCCCCATTAAAGCAGAAGCAACCTTTGTCTTTTATTCATGCAAATTGAGCTGTTTAATGAGTCATAATGCAGTCACGCAGCAGTCTGCTTCAATACTAAGTGACTTTGGTTAGTGCCACATTTAAGAAAGAAGTACAGATGCTGGAAAAATCGAAGGTAGACAAAAATGCTGGAGAAACTCAGCGGGTGAGGCAGCATCTATGGAGTGAAGGAATTGGTGAGACCCGAAACGTCACCTATTCCTTCGCTCCATAAATGCTGCCTCGCCCGCTGAGTTTCTCCAGCTTTTTGTCTACCTTTGGTTAGTGTCACAGAATCTTACAACAAAAGTGGAGAACACCATTCGCATGTTCTTTGAAAGTACTGAGCAATTAGCCACAACCTTTTGTTCCTTAAAAAGAGCATGTAGAGAGATGATGCAAAGATATATACCTTTCATTCACAGTTTTTTATCTGTGTACATCATCGTCTATATCTCTCGTTTCCCTTATCCTTAACTAGTCTGAAGAATGGTCTCAACCCAAAGCGTCACCCATTCCTTCTCTCCAAAGGACTTACTTTCTTGTGATATGGCACTAACTATCATTATTCCTTATATTTCTTCATAAAAAATCTTCCAAAAACCATCTATAAACTATATATAGACAAAAAAAACCGGAGGAACTCAACAGGACAGACAGCATCTCTGGAAAGAAGGAAAGGGTGACGTTTCGGGTCGAGACCCTTCTTCAGACTGGTTTAAACCACCATCTGTAGTTGATTTTTACAGATAAACTGGAGTCTGCCTTGGCTGACAAATTTCAGTTGCTTAAAAATATATATCTACATGAAGCGAATTTAACAGTTTTACTCTTGAAAGATAAAATAGGAAGCTTTCACTCGAAACAACAGTAAAACAGTGATCCACACTCTGAAGGTGCAATAAATGAGCAACAAAGCTTTCAATTCATTTAGAAAGCAACTCAAAAACTATAATCTAGTTTGTGCGTGTCCAAAGTTAACTAGGAACAGTCCCGATTGCTTAATGGGTCAATGCACAATGGGTGTTTGGATAAGTACATGGACTAATGCTCTAAATGCGAATCTCAGCCAAAATATTAATTGCTCTGTGGCGGCAGATGAATACATTTTGCAACCTTTTCCATTATGAATCAGAATCTTGATCTTGCGTGGGCGTTTGTTGAACATGACTGAATCATTGAATCAACTTGTGAGATGGTACGTGGTGCAGTGGAAGAGTTGCTGCATTACAGCGCCAGAGACCTGGGTTCAATCCTGGCTACAGGTGCCCTCTGTACGTAGTTTGTTCGTTGTCCCCGCGACCGTGGGGGTTTCCCCCGGGTGTTCCGATTTCCCTCGGGTGTTCCGATTTCACCACACAGTCAAAAGACGTACAGGTTTGTAGGTTAATTGGCTTCGGTAAAGACTGTAAATTGTCCCTAGCATGTGTTGGATAGTGCTACTGTCCGGGATTGCTGGTCAGTGTGGACTCGGTGGGCCGTTTCCAGCGCTGTATCTCTAAATCTAAAAACTAAAAGCCCAGTCCCACGGTACGAGTTCATTCCAAGAGCTCTCCCGAGTTTGCCCTGATTCGAACTCGGAGATTTATGGTAATGGCCGCTCGTCGGTACTCGGGGCTCTCATGGCCATTTTTCAACATGTTGAAAAATATCGAGCTTACCTGTCATTAGCGAGTCTTCCCGAGTACCTGCCGTTAGCATTACGAGCCACTGAGGGACGTCCCCGAGCTCCGACGTACCCGCTACGTTCATTCTCCGTGCTTACCACGAGTTTGATTTTTTTAAAACTCGGGAGAGCTCTTGGAATGAACTTGTACCGTGGGACAGGGGTTTTAAGCTTTACGACCGTTTAGCTAACAACACTTCTTGACTAGGGCCATCGACAAATAATATCTAACATGAAAAGACACACCCGTCTCTTCATGCATCGCTGCTTTCAATGGTGAAAGGAATGGTTGGTGTTTGTGGGAAAGGAAGGGGTAGATGGAAGAAGGGAAAGTGGAAAGGCACTTTAAGGATTACAAATGGGAGAAGGACTTACGTCACTTAATTCTGGATTCGGAACAAATATGAATGAGGTTGTTCACTGCCATGAAAGATCGAAGAGAGAAAAACAATCAAAAGGAGAGCAAATGTATTCAGCAATTTGACGACGTTACTGAACAGGCAACTGTAAATTCAAGAGTCAAGAGTGTTTTATTGTCATGTGTCCCAGACAGAACAATGAAATTCTTACTTGCAGCAGCACAACAGAATATGTACACATAGTACACTGTAAACAATATGATAAACGAGAAAAAAAACGTTCAGTGTGTGTATGTGTGTGTCTGATATATATACACACACACACACACACACACACACACACACACACACACACACACACACACACACACACACATACGTACACACAAAAAACCCCAATAATAGTGCAATAACATCAATAATAGTCAAAATAGTTCAGAGTTTATTTGAGGTTGTAGTGTTTAATAGCCGAATGGCTATAGGGAAGAAGCTGTCCCTGAACCTGGATGTTACTTCAGAGTAATGGCCAAAATGTTCTGTGCAGAAAGTTAAAATTATGACGCTTGCGATTTGTTCAACTATCAAGGGAACAGAGACTGATATACATGATGAAAAGCAGTGAAGGCAGAAGAGAGATACAGACAGTAGGGAGAGTTAAGTAGTACATGGAGGAAGATAGAGGGCACCAACATTTGAAACACATTCATATATGGACACAGTGGGGAGGAAAAGGAAAATAAATTCACTGCTTCAAGAAAAATTGATAAATTATTGCTGATGTATAAGTGTTCTAACAAGATGATGACAGATTCTGAAGCAGAGAGACTGATAGGCAAATGCAGAGATGCAAAAAGGGAAGCTTGCAAATGACGAAAGGCGCACTCTAACATACACTCACTGATAGCAACAGGAAGGAAAACAGTGTATTTCACACAGAGAGTGGTGAATCTCTGGAATTCTCTGCCACAGAAGGTAGTTGAGGCCAGTTCATTGGCTATATTTAAGAGGGAGTTAGATGTGGCCCCTGTGGCTAAAGGGATCAGCGGGTATGCAGAGAAGGCAGGTACAGGATACTGAGTTGGATGATCAGCCATGATCATACTGAATGGCGGTGCAGGCTCGAAGGACTTACTCCTGCACCTATTTTCTATGTTTCTATGTTTAAGTGGGGGAGGTTGTGGTGTGCACAGTGAAAGGCATATAGCATTTGTAAGGAGGAAAGAAAACTGTCTTCCCATAACAACGTATTGCATTGTGTGTGTGTGTGTGTGTGTGTGTGTGTGTGTGTGTGTGTGTGTGTGTGTGTGTGTGTGTGTGTGTGTGTGTGTGTGTGTGTGTGTGCGCGTGTGTGTGTGTGTGTGTGTGTGCGCGTGTGTGTGTGCGTGTGTGTGTGTGTGTGTGTGTGCGCGCGTGTGTGTGCGCGCGTGTGTGTGCGCGCGTGTGTGTGCGCGCGTGTGTGTATGCGCGTGTGTGTGTATATATGACTAAGTGAATGAACAGACAAGTATTTTACACATATTAACATACTATTTGCTTTACATTCAGTGCCAGTTTTATTGTAAGGAAAAAGGCATCATGATTGTCAGACAGTCATAGCAGTGCCCACAATCAAGTCTGCAATGAGCAGAAAGTGCAGACATTATATTTGTCACCGGGCTGTGTTCACTGCATAAAACTGATCACCCAGCAGAAGAGATCCTACATTAAATTAATATTTATGAGGCTTAATTGGCAGAATCGGATTAAACACATTACAGGGTTTTGAATGTAGCAAACCTACATTTCTAGAGTAAGAGGCAATAGATTTATCTGTTAACATATAAAAAAAATAGATGGAATGCGTGCTGCTGGCACCATCTAGCAAACAGACCACTTTAACGATGCCAGTAAATATGCAGCAAGCATTTGAAAGCTTATTTCAAAATAATGACTTGGAAAATAAATTCACTCCTTCAGGTAAAACTGATGTTACTGCTGATGCATCTCTGTTCTAATAAGACAGTGACAGATTCAGAAGCAGCAAGCTAACATTGCAACAAGACATTTAACTGCTCAAAGCAGGGAGATCAACTGATTGGCAAAAATCAGAATGCAATTAAGGAAAATGATAAAGTAAGGTTCATGGTCTTAAAATCTGTATTAATCTGGCCTACAGTCTATGCATCATTAGATTTGCTTTGCTAAATACCACAAATGCACCACTGCAGTATGGCATTGATATCATAAAGGGCTTTAAGGTTTTTTTGCAGCAACTATCTATGTCCAGCTGGGAGTGAACCAACAATCTTTGTATCCACACTCCTCTCAAGACTGCTGGGAGAATCCTTGGAAAGCATTACAAGATAAATGGAAACCAAGGCACGGGTGTTTCTTGCTTTCTAGTGAGACAGGACTAAATGGCTGGACTAAACAAATAGCCCTCTTGCCCAGAATAATAAAGAATAGTATTTCAGCACATACTACACCCGGGCACTGTAGAGGATGCGAAAAGGGAAAAAGGAATTAGTACAGGAAGCATTTTTGTAAAGAAAACCAGTTTAAGAGACTTCAATAGACAATAGACAATAGGTGCAGGAGTAGACCTTTCGGCCCTTCGAACCAGCAACGCCATTCAATGGGATCATGGCTGATCATCCACAAACAGTACCCCGTTCCGGCCTTCTCCCCACATCCCTTGACTCCGCTATCTTTAAGAGCCCTATCTAGCTCTCTCTTGAAAGCATCCAGAGAACCGGCCTCCACCGCCCTCTGAGGCAGAGAATTCCACAGACTCGCCACTCTCTGTGTGAACAAGTGTTTCCTCGTCTCCGTTCTAAATGGCTTACTCCTTATTCTTAAACTGTGGCCCCTGGTTCTGGACTCCCCCAACATCGGGAACATGTTTCCTGCCTCTAGCGTGTCCAAACCCTTAATAATCTTATATGTTTCAATAAGATCCCCTCTCGTCCTTCTAAATTCCAGAGTTTACAAGCCCAGCCGTTCCATTCTCTCAGCATATGACAGTTCTGCCATCCCGGGAATTAACCTTGTAAGCCTATGCTGCACTCCCTTAATAGCAAGAATGTCCTTCCTCAAATAAGGGACCAAAACCGCACACAATACTCCAGGTGTGGTCTCACTAGGGCCCTGTACCACTGCAGAAGGACCTCTTTGCTCCAATACTCAACTCCTCCTGTTATAAAGGCCAACATGCCATTCACTTGCTTCACTGCCTGCTGTACCTGCATGCTTACTTTCGTTAACTGATGAACAAGGACCCCCAGATCCTGTTGTACTTCCCCTTTTCCCAACTTGCCACCATTTAGATAATAATCTGCCTTCCTGTTTTTGCTACCAAAGTGGATAACCTCACATTTATCCACATTAAACTGTTCACTCACCCAACCTGTCCAAGTTACCCTGCATTCTCATAGCATCCTCCTCACAGTTCACACTGCCACCCAGCTTTGTGTCATCTGCAAATTTGCTAACGTTACTTGGAATCCCTTCATCCAAATCATTGATGTATATTGTAAAAAGCTGCGGTCCCAGCACTGAGCCTGGCAGGTCAAAGCAGAGGATAAATTATGAAGATGCTGCCCGACCTGCTGAGTGACTCTAGCACTTTGTGTCCTTTTCTGTAAACCCAGCATCTGCAGTTCCTTTTTTTCTACATTTGGACTGGGGAGATGACTGCATTCAGTAATGAGACAATATAAATATTGATCTTAGCACACCCAGATAAGGGGTGTTGTGGATAATGAAGAGGATTTCCAAAGTCTCCAGAGTGATTTAGGTCATTTGGAAGAATGGGCTGAAAGATGGCAGATGGAGTTTAATGCTGATAAATGTGAGGTGCTAAACCTTGGCAGGACAAATCAAAATAGGATGTACATGGTAAATGGTAGGGAATTGAAGAATGCAGTTGAACAGAGGGATCTGGGAATAACCGTATATAGTTCCTTGAAGGTGGAATCTCATATAGACAGGGTGGTAAAGAAAGCTTTGGTATGCTAGCCTTTATAAATCAGAGCATTGAGTATAGAAGCTGGGATGTAATGTTAAAATTGTACAAGGCATTGTTGAGACCAAATCTGGAGTATGGTGTACAATTTTGATCGGCCAATTATAGGAAGGATGTCAACAAAATAGAGAGAGTACAGAGGAGATTTACTAGAATGTTGCCTGGGTTTCAACAACTAAGTTACAGAGAAAGGTTGAATAAGGTAGGTCTTTATTCTCTGGAGTGCAGAAGGTTAAGGGGGGACTTGATAGAGGTCTTTAAAATGATGAGAGGGATAGACAGAGTTGATGTGGACAAGCTTTTCCCTTTGAGAATAGGGAAGATTCAAACAAGAGGACTTGACTTCAGAATTAGGGGACAGAAGTTTAGGGGTAACATGATGGGGAACTTCTTTACTCAGAGAGTGGTAGCGGTGTGGAATGAGCTTCCAGTGGAAGTGGTGGAGGCAGGTTCGTTGATATCATTTAAAAATAAATTGGATAGGCATATGGATGAGAAAGGGAATGGAGGGTTATGGTATGAGTGCAGGCAGGTGGGACTAAGGGAAAAAAATTTGTTCGGCATGGACATGTAGGGCCGAGATGGCCTGTTTCCGTGCTGTAATTGTTGTATGGTTATATGGTTATATGATCACAATCAGTAAGAACTGAATCAAGGTGCCGCAGGGTCTGTGTGGACGAAAGGTGTTTAAGCCCAATTGATCAAATCCTTCCTGACAACAAACCCAGTCACCTCTGTAGCACTTTCATGAATGGATCCATTGTCCTGTTCCACTTTTACAGCCAAACCACATTCTCAGCAGCATGTACTGAACTGGATTCGTACAGTTACTGATTTGACATTTCGTACTATCATAAGAGATACAAACTTGTGATTTAAAGGTTAATAATGAAACAAGAAGCTATTATCTCTCTAATCACTGTAGTAGAAACATAGAATCACAGAAACATAGGAAAATGGGTGCAGGAGCAGGACATTCGTCCCTTCGAGCCAGCACCGCCATTCAATATGATCATGGCTGATCATCTAAACAAACTAAATGCGTCTCACTGACATTGCGCGACGATAAGTACATAAGTATTCACAAGTCCGCAAGAAAGTTAAAAAACACACAGAAACAAAACAGAAAAATACTTTCATCAATTAAAACAGCGTTCTGGGTAAGACATTATATATCAATCTCAGCATGCCATGCCATTAGCTTTGCAAGTGAATTATTTATTTTGATCACTCTCGGACCATAACATAGTGATTGATTTTACTTCGGAGTCACGTGAGTGACTACGTGAAGATCCCGCTCAGCACGCATGCGCGGCATTACGTTCAGCAGTGCAACAGCGGCGTATCGGGAGTCAGGCGCTCCCGCTACAGGTGAAAGAACGGACCGTCAGGTAAGCTCTGAGGTCGGGTTTTCTTTCACAGGGAGCCTTCTGCTTTTCAGGCAGAGATAAAAGGCTCTTGGACAAATCTGTCCCCCGCTCGACTCCACGGAGGAGCGTTCCATCTGGGGGGGGGGGGGCAGCAACAAGGCGGTAGGACCGCTTACCCGGCGCTCCGCTATTTCCCGACACCGTGCCGAGCCCAGCCCGCTAGCGCCTGAGCAGCGGGCTGGAAGTAAAGCCACGGAAGAGGCGTCTGGCCGGTGGCTTCCGACTTGTCGGACGGGGACGTCTCTCCACCCGCACGGGGGAGAGACAGCCGCCTGAGCCTCATGGAGCGGCTCCTGGAGCAGGAGCTCCAGCGAGACGCGCTTCATGAGGGGCGCTCTTACAGGGGGGAGTTCAGGCACTCCCTCCACAGTGCCTTGTGCACTGCCCATTGCTTCCTCCTTACCCGAGGGCAGCTTTGGTGACCAGCACTGGGCTGGTCAAGAAGAGGGGACGATGGCTGAAGATCGTTGCCCTTGTAAATGATCTGGCAAGTCCTTTAATTGTCGCAATCTGCCAAAGTATTTAATTAAATTAATATAGGCCTGGCTCACACCACCTTTTGCTGGTGATTCGGAGGCAAAATGCTGGTGTTTACTAAACTGCTGGTGTTTACTATTTAAACCTCGTTAAAATCCCAGGCTTTCACCCACGCACAGAATTCCAGCACTTATTCCCCAATTCTTAGTGGGGAAAATGGGGGTATTAGACCCTCTGTCAATACAGATCCGACAAAGAGGCCAAATTACTGAAATTGAGATGTGTGGGAAGGAACTGCAGATGCTGGTTCACACGGAGGTTAGACACAAAATGCTGGAGGAACTCAGCGGGTCAGGCAGAATCTCTGGATGGAAGGAATGGGTGACGTTTCGGGTCGAGACCGTTTTTCAGACTGAGCGCCAGGGAAGTGGGACTTAAGGGCTGGTCCCACCAGCATGCGATTGCATGCGTCTAGCGCGACCAAACGTGGTCGCTTGAGGCGTACGGCATCGCGGGGCCGGTCCCACTTCGATAGGCAGAGGCGTATGGAGTTATGCAGGGCTGGTCCCGACATTGCGCGGGGCTCCAAAAATCTTGCACTGTCCAAAAATCCCGCGCGACAACGGCCTGTCGGCCCGCAGCCGCATTGAGGCGGTACGCAACATCTTGACATCGTACGCAGTATCTTGACGTCGTACGCCTAGCGCGTGGCGTTGAGCGATGACCCCACCGCCTGGCATGCCGTTGCACGATGACGTCACCGCCCAGCGTGCTGTTGCGTGATGATGTCACCGGCCGACGCCGTGCGACGTCCAAATTCAGTCTGCCCGCCTCCTGCCCAGCTGATTGGTCAGTATGATGTCGGGACCAGCCCCGCACAACTCCATACGCCTCCGCGGGTTGAATTGGGACCGGCCCCGCGAGGCCGTACGCCTCAAGCGACCACGTTTGATCTCGCTAGACGCATGCAATTGGGTGCTGGTGGGACAGGCCCTTTATAGAGATAAGGAAGTGTAAGAGATCAAAAGAGATGAGGATCAAGGAAAATGTAAAAGAGACCTTTGTTAACTAGGAGAAGGTGACAACAAAGCAAACAGAGATAAAATGTAATCAGGACAGTGGGACTGGTTGGAGAACTGGGAAGAAGATGGGATGGAGAGACGGAAACCATGGGGTTACTTGAAGTTAGAGAAGTCAATATTCATACTGTTGGGGTGTAAACCTAATCCTTGTTACCTATTTATTATTAAAGATAGTCACAAAATGTTGGGAGCAACTAGGTGTATCTAGGCGGGTCAGGCAACATCTCTGGAGAAAAGCAATAGGTGACGTTTTGGGTCGAAACCCTTCTTCAGACTGCAGGAGGGTTCCAATCCGAAATGTCACCTATTCCTTTTCTCCAGAGACGCCGCCTGCCCCGATGAGTTACTCCAGCATTTTGTGTCTATCTTCGGTATAAAACCACCATCTGCAGTTCATAACTAAACCTCTTACCAATTCATTAGTATATGTTTTCATTTATATGTTCCTCCATTTATCCCGGCCTCTGATGTTACAATACATCTGCCTGGACATGGTCTATACAAGTGTTACAATAGCTATACAATCAGTGTTCTGGCACTAAACTGCATTTTAATGAGAATTATTTGATGGTTATTCCTTTGCAGTCTTCAATTTATTTAAAAAAATCAATAAATGAAACCATCCAAACTGAGGATTTCATTGTCTTTGAATCTGATAAGATGATTTAATCTATGCCCTTATTCAATTTGAAATGCACTGTTCATTACTCATCTTTTCACCAACAGTTGATAGACACTAAATGTTGGAGTAACTCAGCGTGTCAGGCGGCATCTTTGGAGAAAAGGAAATAGGTGATGTTTCGGGTTGGAACCCTTCTACAAGATTATTCAATCTACCCCTTTATTCCAGTTCAACTCTTCGAGAAGGATTCCAACTTGAAACGTTACCAATTCCTTTTCTCCAGAGATGCCATTACATAGGGCATTGTCCAGCCCTATTCCCATTCCAAACTCCTCCATCCATAGGTGAGCCTGCAAAGTTTTGTATTATATTTGTCGATAATTTAACGTCATGTTTTTTCCCCCTTCCCCCACTCACATGAAAGAAGCAGAGCCCACACTGGGCCACCAGTCATTGATTTTATTTTGGTCACCAGCCAGTCCTGCCTGCCTTAATGTTCTAGTTGTGGAGGAGGTTGAGGAATCTCAACCTAGGTTGAGAACATCCCCTAATCGGAGGAAAGACATTCTTGCCATAGAGGGAGTACAGAGAAGGTTCACCAGACTGATTCCTGGGATGTCAGGACTTTCATATAAAGAAAGACTGGATAGACTCGGCTTGTACTCGCTAGAATTTAGAAGATTGAGGGGAGGATCTTATAGAAACTTACAAAATTCTTAAGGGGTTGGACAGGCTAGATGCAGGAAGATTGTTCCCGATGTTGGGGAAGTCCAGAACAAGGGGTCACAGTTTAAGGATAAGGGGGAAATCTTTTAGGACCGAGATGAGAAAAACATTTTGCACACAGAGAGTGGTGAATCTCTGGAATTCTTTGCCACAGAAGGTAGTTGAGGCCAGTTCATTGGCTATATTTAAGAGGGAGTTAGATGTGGCCCTTGTGGCTAAGGGGATCAGGGGGTATGGAGAAAAGGCAGGTACAGGATACTGAGTTGGATGATCAGCCATGATTATATTGAATGGCGGTGCAGGCTCGATGGGCCGAATGGCCTACTCCTGCACCTATTTTCTATGTTTCTAAGGTTTATTTTTGCCTGAATGCTTCCACTGCTCATCTCTGCAGGATCTCAGCTTTGATCCTCAAGTCGTAGTCAGTGAGAGAGAGACACACATACAGAGGTTTGACCCTTCAACCATCAACCACCCATTTACACTAATTCCACGTTAATACTGTTTTTATTCCTCCCGCATTCTCATTAACTCACAATAGACACTAGATGCATGAGTAGGCCATTCGGCCTTTCGAGCCAGCACCGCCACTGCCATTCAATGTGATCATGGCTGATCATCCCCAATCAGTACCCCGTTCCTGCCTTCTCCCCATATCCCCTGACTCCGCTATTTTTAAGAGCTCTATCTAGCTCTCTCTTGAAAGCATCCAGAGAACCTGCCTCCACCGCCCTCTGAGGCAAAGAATTCCACACACTCGCCACTCTCTGTGAGGAAAAAGTGTTTCTGCGTCTCCGTTCTAAATGGCTTACTGCTTATTCTTAAACTGTGGCCCCTGGTTCTGGACTCCCCCAACATCAGGGTGGGAGATTGCAACCTTCACGTGGTCCGCCCTGTTTCGACTAATGCAATCAACCTGGCATGCACAATCAAATAAATTCATAGATTCATAGAAAATAGGTGCAGGTGTAGGCCATTCGGCCCTTCCAGCCTGCACCGCCATTCAATATGATCATGGCTGATCATCCAACTCAGTATCCTGTACCTGCCTTCTCTCCAAATGATTTCCCCCTTATCCTTAAGCTGTGACCCCTTGTCCTGGACATCCCCAACATCGGGAACAATCTTCTTGCATCTAGCCTGTCCAACCCCTTAAGAAATTTGTAAGTTTCTATGAGATCCCCCCTCAATCTCCTAAATTCTAGCGAGTACAAGCCAAGTCTATCCAGTCTTTCTTCATATGAAAGTGCTGACATCCCAGGAATCAGTCTGGTGAACCTTCTCTGTACTCCCTCTATGGTAATAATGTCTTTCCTCAGATTTGGAGACCAAAACTGTACGCAATACTCCAGGTGTGGTCTCACCAAGGCCCTGCACAACTAGATCAAATTGTCCTACAACTTTAGGCTGTGCACGCCATACACAAGAAGATTAACTCACCCCCGATTTTACTATTCGTCCACATCAAGGAGCAATTTCGCTGCCAACCTGAGATGGTGACAAAATGCTGGAGTAACTCAGCGGGTCAGGCAGCATGTCAGAAGAAGCGTTCCGACCCCAAATGTCAGATATACATTTCCTTCAGAGATGCTGCCTGACCCGCTGAGATACTCCAGCATTTTTCGATATGATACGATAGAACCTTATTTATCCCAGGAGGTAAATTTGATCATTTTGTGTCTACCTTCGGTATAAACCAGCATCTGCAGTTCCTTCCTGCACAACCTACCAACTTGTATGTTTTGGTGACAAGAGGAAGCTTGGAGCACCTGGAGGAAACCTGCACGGTCACAAGTCCATACAGACAGCACCCGAGGTCAGGACTGAACCCAGATCTCTGGCACAGTGTCTTCACTAGCTCAACCACAGTGTTCCCCTTTACTAATCCTGCCTTGTAGTGGTTCAAAATCTGGGGAGTGAGTGGAGATGAAGTGCGTAGAGAGTAGAGGAGAGTGGCCAACAATGTTCACTTCCTCTCACCTGCTGCCACGTTCTCCCTTCTCTCCCCTTCAACCTGTTGTACAGATACTATGGTTGCTATGGAGACGCATCCTAGTTTAGAGATACAGCGAAGATCTCGGAGAAAACCCACTCCCCGTGGATTACCGTGGCTTTGACTGCAACCAGCTGCTCCTCCGAAGGATACGGATCATATTTCAGTCGACTAGATTAGGAGCGGCACGGTGGCACAGCGGTGGAGTTACAGCCTTACAGCGCCAGAGCCCAGGGTTTGATCCTGACTACGGGTGCTGTCTGTACGGAGTTTGTACGTTCTCTCCGTGACCTGCTTGGGTTTTCTCCATGTTCTCCGGTTTGCTCCCACACTCCAAAGACATGCAGGTTTGTAAGGCTCCATGGCTTGGTAAAATTGTAACTTGTCCTTGCAATGCGTGGGATGGTGTTAAGGGCCTGTCCCACTTAGCCGACTTTACAGCGGCCCTCGGCTGTAAAATTCGCGGGACTCGCCTGAAAAACCGGGAACTGGAATGGCGAGAGCCAGAGTGGAACACACACACACATACACACACACATTGCAAAGGCAGTGTCCAGGGAAAGCGGGGGGAGCGCTGTCTAAAATTCACACGGTGCAAAGCCAAGGTGATACAGACACACACCGCGATGAGCAGGAAGGTTAAGACGGCTAGTACAATGTATGATAAGTCCTTTAAAAGAGGGGAGATGGGGAGAAGTGGGGAGAAGGATTGGAGACACTTTTAAGAAGCCAGGCAACTTTTAATAAGCTAGAGATACACAGTTGCGAAGGTTGGCGGACATTTAATATTATGGTCGATTATCCTTGGTTCTGAATCAGGCTATTGAACACTACAGGCTCCAACTAAACTCCAAGTTATGATCTGTCTTGGATTTGGGACTTTGGGACACTGGGGACTTTGGGAAACTGGGGACTTTGGCCTTGGTTTTGTTTTGCACCATATTAGGTGTTTTATTTTATTGAACTTCCACTACCGGTAGTCAGGATCGAAGCCGGGTTTCTGGCGCTGCAAGCGCTGTAAGGCAGCAGCTCTACTGCTGCGCCACCGTGCCGCACTGAATGAAAAATGAAAATGCTTACAAATTAGCACAGAGGGGCATAGAGGGAGTACAGAGAAGGTTCACCAGACTGATTCCTGGATGTCAGGACTTTCATGTGAAGAAAGACTGGATAGACTTGGCTTGTACTCGCTAGAATTTAGAAGATTGAGGGGGGATCTTATAGAAACTTACAAAATTCTTAACGGGTTGGACAGGCTAGATGCAGGAAGATTGTTCCCGATGTTGGGAAAGTCCAGAACAAGGGGTCACAGTTTAAGGATAAGGGGGAAATCTTTTAGGACCGAGATGAGAAAAACATTTTTCACACAGAGAGTGGTGAATCTCTGGAATTCTCTGCCGCAGAAGGTAGTTGAGGCCAGTTCATTGGCTATATTTAAGAGGGAGTTAGATGTGGTCCTTGTGGCTAAGGGGATCAGGGGGTATGGAGAGAAGGCAAGTACAGGATACTGAGTTGGATGATCAGCCATGATCATATTGAATGGCGGTGCAGGCTCGATGGGCCGAATGGCCTACTCCTGCACCTATTTCCTATGTTTCTATGATCCACACTCTTTGGCCTCCACCACCCCGAAGTACAAAGGTAGTGGGTGAATGGACATCCGCATGTTCCCAGGGACATCACCCACAATCCAGACTTGAACATTCAATTTCTGTTGAAAGGCCATCGAATCGAAACATCGTGTAATAAAAATGGAACTGCAGGTGCTGGCTTATGTCAAGGATAGACACAAAATGTTGAGGTAACTCAACGGGTCAGGCAGCATCTCTGGAGAAAATGGATAGGTAAAGGATCCCAACACGAAACGTCACCCATGACTGAATGAATGAATACGTTTATTGGACAAGTATTCACATACAAGGAATTTGCCTTGGTGCTCTGCCCACAAGTGACAACATGGCATACAGTGACAATTAGGAATGGCACATAAAACATTAAACATTAATAGTAAAATTATTACCGGGGTGTTCTGGTGGCGAAGCGAGCAGATGGCTGCTTAATCTCCAGCTCCCGATAGCAAGTTTAAAACTAGCCTCCCTTAATTCACTAATTGCCACATAATTCGCAGTATTCTGTATTGGAATGAGTGGGGGAGCGACAAAAGAAACGTGATGGATCTTTCTTCACCACCACGTGGCTCTTCTGGCATAGCTCTGCCCTCACCTTTTAATTCAAAAGGTAATAATCAATTCGTACTCACAATCCAGTGATACGTCTTCCGATGCGTTCCGATGCTGTTGATAGACCTCAAGGCTCTTCCTGGCCAAGATCTTCTTCAGTTCCACGATTGGAACCAATCTTCTTTGGCTGCACCTCTCCTAGGTCTTAGCCTTCGTCCTGCTCTGGCCGCACCTCTCCTAGGTCTTAGCCTTCGCACTTCGATCTTCTGTCCCTATCTCAGGGACTGGTATTTACCCCCGTCGGAGGTTCGCTTTTACTTATCTTCTTCTTCTTCTTCTGTCCCAATCTCTGGGACTGGCAATTACCCCCTGCCGGAGGTATCCTTCGACTTAATGTAGCGGCAGATTTTTCAGATCTTTCAGGAAATTAACTCCCTAGCCACTAATTGGGTGAGAGGGGATAAGGGGAATATCTTCGGTACGCATGCAAGCTGCCTCAGAGACTTTCAGAGCTTCTACTTTCATAAAGCTTCAGCACACAGTCTTTTAATGAATATTTTCTTTATTGTAGATATAAAACAGTAAGATACATCCAAGGTTTTCCGACTTGTTCCAGCAATCTTCTTCGAACTCCAGCGCATTGCTTCAGATACTAGAAAACTCCTCGTGTCTTCTTCTTCACATGAGGCTTGACATGCTTGACATGGTCGAAGGATAAACCTTCTCCCTCTCCTGTCCAAAACGAATTCCCAACTAAACTAACACGCAAGCAGTTAAGCTGCATAAACACGCCCCAAGACACGTCATAAAATCCCACCCACATTATAACGGGCTGGCTAAAATTTAAAGGAACATGCCATCCACAATGACATGCAAAACAGGCCAAATGGCCACTACAAGGAATTCACCGGAGATAGATAAAGTTCAGCGCTCAAACGATGACTTGGCAGAAACCATGCGCTCAATGCTCCATAATATCAGTAAGGAAATACATGATTCAGGGCTGAATATAAACTGGGCTTGCATAAACTTAAAGAAGGACTCAAAGAAGACATGAAAGCCAAACTCAAAGATTAGAAGCAAGAACTTTACCATAAACTTTCTGCCAACTCCAAACAAATCCACACCCACGAAACGAGACTAAACAAAGCAGAGGCACGAATCGACGAGACTGAGACAATTAGCATGGCTATGAAAAATGGGATGATTAAATCTATGAACAAACAGAAAGTCATGCAAGAAAAACTGACAAGATTTGGAAGGACGGTCTAGGCGAAATAACATTCGCATCTACGGCGTACCCAAAGAGAAAGAAGGCAAATCCATGTCTGAATTTGTGGTGCAACTTTTGAAAACTGAACTCGCAATAACAACGGACAACAACGTACCGATCCAGCGCGCGCGCACAGAGCTTTGGCTCGCAAACCGGAACGTAACGCACCACCTAGGTCCATAGTGGTGAATTTCCTGGAGCTTCCTGGAGTTTAATACCGAAGAAATGGTGTTATAAAAGGCCTGGGGAAAGAAGATACTGATTGACGGGCGAGGTCTCTCAGGAGAGAGGTGTCCGCTTCCAGACCCCGCTGGATAAGATGCGCATTCACTGGGGACTCAGGAACTTGCACATATCATAGTGCACAAGATGCAGCGCAGGAGTTGAGGAGGAGAGGCTACTCCGTGGAGACACCAGATAACAGCGCTGAGGAGCTGGCGGACCCAGAGATGGAGCGTCTTCTCCAGGCTATGACATGGCAGAGAGTTGGAAAGAGGAGCGAAGATGGGAGTGAGACAGCAAGAGGGCGACTACAGGGGTCTGAGCAGACCCCATCCAACTAGCTATTGTTGTGTCACGACTTCCTTTTGACTGGAAAATAAATGCTATCGGATGTTGTTGGACGATACTAGGATGCGTGAAATGGAGTGTTTCACCTCTAGTGAGGGGCCCTCTGGAAGGAGGTTTTCCCCTCTACACGCCAACGGGGCTCAGGGTGGCAAGGAATCACCCTTACTTGGAAGTCAAGTGTTTTCTCTTTTTTTTTTAAATTTTCTTTATTTGGCACAAGTTGTCCAGATGTTCAGACCTGCACAATTCCAAGTTATCTGGAGATATATGAATGCAATACAGGATTAGGTAAATTAAATGTCACACAATATTATTAAATTGGTGTCACTCAATGTAAATGGGATGAATAATCTAGTTAAAAGGAGCAGGGTCCTGGCTAAACTGAAAAAAGAAAAAGCTCAGGGACTATTTTTACAAGAAACCCACCTGCCCCAACAAGAACATGAGAAATTAAAATGGTTTGGCTTTAGAAACGCATTTTATAGTTCCTACAAAGCTAGCCAAAAGAGGGGAGTGGCTATTCTTATCACAAATGTCGTCAGATTTGAATGCCATAAAGAAGTCGTGGACAAAGAGGGAAGGTATGCATCAGTTAAAGGAAAGCTGGAAAACAAAGTAGTTATATAACCATATAACCATATAACATGGTGATATGGTTATATGATCAATGTCACTACTTTGTTTTCCAGCTTGATCAATGTATATGCCCCCCCAGAGAGTACCAAATGTCTTTTCAAAATTCTGTTTGACATTATTGCTTTAGAGACTGAAGGTATTTTGACCTAAAGACAAGATGCATCTGACCAAGTTTATTAACACATCAGTGCAGGAAATGGGCCTAATTGATGTTTGGAGAGAACTTCGCCCTTTAGAAATGAAATGAAATGATGAAATGATTCAATTTATTGTCATTGTCAGTGTACAGTACAGAGACAACGAAATGCATTTTTAGCATCTCCCTTGAAAGGGACAACACACACTATTCAGTACCTCCCTCAGTCTATTCCAGAATTGACTACTTTTTAACGAATACGGGTGCAAGCCACAGGATCACAGAGTGTAAAATCGGGGTGGCAGATGTGTCTGATCACAGTGCGATCAGCTTGACAGTACACCTTGAGGTTGTAGGGGGCGCTGCACTGGCGGCAGCCTGTCGGCAGCGTGTCCGTTTTTTTCAACTTTTTTAAATTTTTTTAGTATGTTTAAAAGTCTGTTTTTAATGTTTCTTTGTGTGTTATGTGTGGGGGGGTGGTGTGGGGGGGTGAGGGGGAAAGCGTTTTGGCCGCCTCCTCCATGGAGAGGCGACTTTTTTTTTTTTTTCCAGGTCGCCTCCCCCGTGGCCTAACATCGAGGATCGGGCGGCCTTTCCCGGAGACGCGCCCGGAGCTTCAGCGGCGGGCGCAGCGTGGACTCTCGGCGCGGAGCGGGTGAGACCTCGCTGGGGCTCGCCGGAGGGGAGTGCTCCGTTACGCTGGCCCGCGGCAGCCGGCAGCCTGAAGCAGCGGTCTGCAGAACTCCAGCTGGTGCGGCGTCTACAGCCCGGGATCCCTCGTGGAGGACCCGGGGGGAAGAAGAAGCTTCCACCGCCGGCCCGCGGCCGTCTTCTACCGCGGGCGCGGTATGGACTTACCATCTCCCCTGGGGGGGAGCTTCGACCGCCGGCCCTGCAGACTGCGGTGCTTCCGGCTGCGGCACGGCAGGTACTTTAAAACTTTGACCGCCGGCCTGCGGCCTACACCAGCCTGAAGCCGCGGTCTCTGGTTGGGAAGAGCCGATCCTGGACTCACCTTGACTTTGATTTTGTCCCTTACCATCTGGACGCCCGCAGCAACGGCTGCGGAGGGTGGAGGTCCCGACCACGGGGGAAAATGGAGGAGGACTGGCCAAGTTCTGTGCCTTCCACCACAGTGATGAATGCTGTGGTGGATGTTTGTGTAAAATTTTTATTGTGGCTGTGTGTTCTTTATTACTGTACCGCGGCTGGCAACCCAAAATTCCACCGACCCTGGTTGTGTGGCAATTAAATTATATTATTAAATTATATTATTACCTGAATAGTAGAAATAAAAATACTGAATGGAGGCTCAATGTGGATATTTTGAATAATAAGGCAAATGTGGAACAAATAAGGGAAGAGGTAAAAAGGTACATAGAAGAGAATGGTAACGGGGATGTGGATCCTGTAATACTGTGGGGTGCTATGAAGGCAGTTATACGTGGAAAGTTGACCGTCCTGACATCATCACAAAAAAAGGCCCGGCTAACTACGTATGAACATAAAGTAGAAACATTGAAAAGAATTGGAGAAAAAACATAAAAATACACAGGATCAGTTGGTACTAAAACAGATAAGGAAATAATGGGGGAGGTAGATGAGATCCTCGGGGGAGATATGGAAAAAAGGGCAAGATTTGCACTGCAGACCTATTATGAAGCAGGTCAAAAAGCAACTAAACTCCTGGTCAGACGCCTGAGCAAACAACAGGCCTCTAATACAATTCATAAATGAAGAGATCCTAACACCAATCAATTATAAGAATATTTGAAGAATACTAAAAGAAACTCTATTCCAAACCACCATCAGCTGACGAAAGGACAATGAGAAGTTTTCTTAACTCACTCAACCTGCCATCCATTGGTGAGATACAAAATAATGCCATCATGTTACAATTTACAGTTATGGAGCTAGAAGCTGCAATCAGTAGACTTAAGGCTAGTAAATCACCAGGCAGCGGTGGGTTACAGTCTAAAAAGGAGCTAACACCTCAGCTCATGTCTTGCTTTAACTGGACCCTTAAAGAGGGCAGGGCTCCCCCATCATGGAAAGAAGCAATTATTACCATTTTCCCTAAGGCAGGCAAAGACAAAGAGCAATGTAAACATCTCAGGCCAATCTCAATTTTAAATGTAGACTAAAAACTATTTACCTCAATCATTTGCAAAAGACTACAGACTTTTGTACCAGATCTGATTAATGAAGACCAAACTGGATTCATTAGGGGGCATCAAACACAGGACAATATTAGAAGAACCCTCCACATTGTGGATAATGCTCAAACAAAGGATACAAATATGGTCCTGGTCAGTTTAGATGCAGAAAAAACCTTTGATAGTGTTAGTTGGGTATTTTTATACGAAGTACTGAGGAGATTCGGTTTCAATGAAGATGCAATTCGGTGTATTAAACAATATATCAGGAGCCTACAGCTAGGATTAAAGTAAATGGAAACCTGTCAAAAAGGATCCAGTTAGAGAGGGGCACAAGGCAAGGATACTATCTTTCACTTCTCTCTTCGTTTTATATATTGAGCCCTTTGCACAAGTAATAAGGCAGAGAGAAGACCTGCAGGGGGGTCAAAATAGAGGGGAAAGAACATATCATTGGTCTTTTCGTTGATGATGTAATTATTTTTCTTGAAGGACCAGATATATGTCTCCAAACATAATGAACCTATTTGAAACATATGGATACTACTCAGGGTATAAACTGAATGTAACAGAAACACAAATTCTTTCATTCAATTATTCTCCATCCCAACAAATCAGAGATGCATATAATCTGAAATGGAATTCAAAATCAATGCAGTATCTTGGTGTAACTATAACCAAAACACTTTACAACATGTTTGAAACTAATTGTAACAAAATTGAAGAAAACATCAAAAAGGATGTTGAGAGGTGGTCGACCCTTCCTCTAGACTTCAGTGCACGAATACAAACGGTAAAAATGAATATCCTACCTAAACTACTATATTTATTCTAATCTCTCCCAATTAATGTTCCCCAAGATAAATTCATAGCCTGGGATAAAATGATCTCTAGATTCATTTGGAATAGCAAAAAACCAAGAATAAAATTAACAACACTTCAACTGCCGAAAAACAAGGGTGGAATGGCTTTACCAAATCTGAGGAAATACTTTAATGCAGCTCTACTCAGACCTCTGGCTTGTTGGTGTCGACCTGATTATGAATCTCGATGGAAATAAATGGAAAGGGAGATATAGGGTTACCAGACCCAGATTTTGGTGGGAGACAAATATCTGAGAGGGGCTTTGAGACATGCTATGGATCCAATATTAGCATTTACGTTAGAAATATAGCAAATTAAAAAGAGGGGTTCACGCATTGAAGTGGTTCGCATATGACTCCAAGTTTAAGCCAGGGGTATATGATTCAAGATTCAAAGAATGGGCACAAAAAAGCATAACGACAATGTATACAGTTTCAGAAAATGGCCGGGTTATGAGCTTCCAAGATTTAAAGTCAAAGTATGGTCTCGAAAACAAAGATTTTTTTAGATACTTGCAATTAAGAGACGACTTTACAAAAGAGATAAGGCCAGAACTAGATGAAACTTCAAATAATGTGATCAAGGTGATTGTGGATGCATACAAACAGAAGGGATCTCGGGTCACCTCTGCTTTCTACCAAGCTCTGGTGGGAAGTGGGGGAGAATCAACACTCTACAGAAAAACAAAATAGGAAGCAGAATTAAAGATTCAAATAACAGAAGAAGAATGGTAACAAATGTGTGACCACAATGTACATCCACAAGCTCACTAGTATGGAGAGAATTTTGCAGGAAGAATCTAACTTGCTGTTTTATAACACCCAAAATAAAAAGCCGGCAACTTGCTGTACTACAACACTGTTGGAGGCTGTGCGGGAGTATGGAGGCAGACCACTCGCATATTTTCTAGAACTGTGTAAAGATAAGGTCATACTGGGAAAATGTTAATGCAGCTGTAAATAATATCTTGGGTTATAAAATCCCAAATACCTGCCCTGTGATGTATCTGGGGCACATTAAAGATATTGTAAAGATAGAAGATACCTATTTGATTAAAGTTTTGCTTGCAGCAAGTAAGAAGGCCATTACCAGGCAGTGGCTTAATGAAAAAAACCGCAAAACAGGAACAGTGGCTAGAAATTGTGCGAGACATCTTTACTATGGAGAAACTGACATACTTCTTGAGAGTCAAGGAGAATTGATTTGAGAAGATATGGGAAAAATGGACCATTTATTTGAGCCATGACACCAACTACATAAATGCCGAGCTAGATATGGGAAGAATGTGTTATATAGCCTATCTCACCAGGGACTAACTCTACAGAACGTTTTTGTGTTATTATAGATATGTGTGTTATATGATTGGTTTATAATTTGTTTGGTTGTTTTGTTGTGAATTTTGCACAAAAGTCCGCGAGCAGCACTTTCATTTCACTGCACATCTCGTATGTGTATGTGACAAATAAACTTGACTTGACTTTGTAATTAGATGGTATGTTTGGGTAAAATATCTGAACTACATGGAACTTTTTTTTTTAATTTAGTGACCTCATGGTCTTATTCCAATTTTTTATTTATTGACACCTTCTCCCTTCCCCCCCCCCCCCCCCCCCCCCATCTATCTATCTATCTATATTTATTTATTTATTTATATATTTATTTATTTAGATTGTTTTTCTTATTTTGTTTCATTTACGGTGATGGTGTTGCACTGTTTTATATATATCTCTGGAAAAAATCAATAAAGACTTAAATGAAAAGAAAAAAATGTATCCATTTTCTCTGGATATGCTGGTTTATCTACTATGTTACTCCAGCACTTTGAGTCTATCTTTGAATCAAAACATCAACTCCTTTTTGTTTATTAAGGATGATGCCTGACCTACTGGATAATTATAACACTTCCTGCTTTAATTAAAATTCCTGAAACATTTATTGTAGGTGATTTAATAATAATTTATAACAAATAATAATTGATAAATGATTTGGAAAGCTTAGCTTTTAAAGCAGCCTTTCCAATTCACTAATGCAACCACCACAAATATGTAAATAGAGCATATTAAACATACTTACTTACCGTGAACTGCCTGAATTTATTGGAATTTTAAGGAGGGCACATTTGCGGGAAAATGAAAATTGCATGAAATAAATCTCTGTCAAGTGTCATTACTAAATCAAAATTAATAGCGATGAGAAGATTTTTCAGGTTGAGTAAATCAGCTGAAAAGGGTGAAAAATTATTTTCTAGGCAAATGCAAGCAGTTCGACAGGATTTACAATAGATGGCAATGAGATTTTCTGCTCACAGGCTCATTCATTTTAATTACGTTAGATTCAGCATTTCAAAGTTGAGGATCTACAGTAATATGCAATTTGGCACATACTAATGATTTAAGTGTATTTGGATGCATTGGGAACAAAAACCTGGTAATGCCTCAGAACCACATGTTATAATACAAAGCTCCAGCTAACATCTTATATATGTATTATTTTGTTACTAGTTGCATCGTTCAAACACATCCGCAGCTGAAAACTGTCATAATAGTGAGCAGGCTGCTCGGGGAAGTAATCAAGGCCATGTTTATACAATGACCCGCCCTTATTACTTGTAAACATAAGATGGGTTATATAAGCAAGGAAGTTAATTGGGAGCAATGCATTGGCCAGAATCTGAGCCGTTAACATTGGTGGGAATGTCAGCATGCACCATTACCCGTGTAAAACTGACACCACCCTTTCCTGTCAGATGGAAAATATAAAAGCTTGAAAGCACCGGATGGAAGAACAGCTGCTTTCCCGCTGTTATCAGACTCTTGAAGGGACCTCTCATACGCTAACGATGCATTTCCCATTTTCCAACCACCTTGTTGCAGTCCATTCGCATCATTTTACATCTGCACCTTCTCAGTAGCTGTAACACAATAATCCACATTCTCCAGAAACAAGGAACTGCAGATGCTGGTTTAGAAAAAAAAAGGACACAAAGTGCTGGAGGGACTCAGCGGGCCAAGCAGCATCACTGGAGAACATGGGAATAAGTGACTTTTCAGATTGGGACATTCTTGCCATAGAGGGAGTGCAGAGAAGGTTCACCAGACTGATTCCTGGGATGTCAGGACTTTCATATGAAGAAGGACCGGATAGACTCGGCTTGTACTCGCTAGAATTTAGAAGATTGAGGGGGGATCTTATAGAAACTTACAAAATTCTTAAGGGGTTGGACAGACTAGATGCAGGAAGATTGTTCCCGATGTTGGGGAAGTCCAGAACAAGGGGTCACAGTTTAAGGATAAGGGGGAAATCTGTTAGGACCGAGATGAGAAAACCATTTTTCACACAGAGAGTGGTGAATCTCTGGAATTCTCTGCCACAGAAGGTAGTTGAGGCCAGTTCATTGGCTATATTTAAGAGGGAGTTAGATGTGGCCCTTGCGGCTAAAGGGATCAGGGGGTATGGAGAGAAGGCAGGTTCAGGATACTGAGTTGGAATGATCAGCCATGATCATATTGAATGGCGGTGCAGACTCGAAGGGCCGAATGGCCTACTCCTGCACCTATTTTCTATGTTTCTTAATTCCCCTACCATGTGCACTTGCACTATCTATTCCCCTCATGATTTTCCCCTCAATCTTCTGTACTCCAAGGAATGTAGTCTGAGACTGACCAGTAGCTCAAGTCCTGGAGTGTTGTCAATGTCTTCACAAATCTTTTCTGCATTCTTTTCAGCTTAATGGCATCTTTCCCTCAATACTCCACAGTAAGTGCAGCCTCACCAGCACATTAGTGTACTCTGGTGGAAACATTTATTTGAATACAAGCCGCAGACAATATTAATGTCTTCTGGGATTTAAAAAGAGTGAAGCTGAAGAACATTCATTTTTGATCAGCATGAAATGACAGATGAATGGTTTCCTTCAGTGCAGTCAATTTTGACCGCCCCATAGTATTTTCATAACTCTACACTACGTTTCATGACATGATTTGAAATCAGATTAATGCAGATTGCAACAAGATACTCAGTCAGCTATTTTAAGTAAATATTTGGAACAAATGCCACGGTGACGCAGTTGAGCTGCTGCCTCACATTGCGCAGACACCCGGGTTCGATCCTGACTACGAGTGCTGTCTGTGTGGAGTTTGTATGTTCTCCCTGTCACCGTGTGGGTTTCCTTCAGGTGCTCCGGTTTCCTCCCACATCCCAAAGATGTGGGGGTTTGTAGGTTAATTGGCTTCTGAAAATTGCCCCTGGTGTGTAGGAAACGAAAGTGGGATAACATAGAACTAGTGCATAGAAACATAGAAAATAGGTGCAGGAGTAGGCCATTCGGCCCTTCGAGCCTGCACCACCATTCGTTATAATCATGGCTGATCATCCAAATCAATATCCCATATCCCGTACCTGCCTTCTCTCCATACCCCCTGATCCCTTTAGCCACAAGGGCCACATCTAACTCCCTCTTAAATATAGCCAATGAACTGTGTGGCCTCAACTACCCTCTGTGGCAGAGAATTCCACAGATTCACCACTCTCTGTGTAAAAAATGATTTTCTCATCTCGGTTCTAAAAGACTTTCCTCTTATCCTTAAACTGTGACCCCTTGTTCTGGCCTTCCCCAACATCGGGGATAATCTTCCTGCATCTAGCCTGTCCAACCCCTTAAGAATTAAGTTTCTATAAGATCCCCCCTAAATCTTCTAAATTCTAGCGTGTACAAGCCGAGTCTATCCAGTCTTTCTTCATATGAAAGTCCTGTCATTCCAGGAATCAGTCTGGTGAACCGGTATGGGTTATTGAGGGTCGGCATGGACATGGTGGGCCAAAGGGCCTGTTTGCACACTGTATCTCTAAACTAAACAGGTTGCCAACGCTAAGATAAGGTCACACTGGATTCAGATTGGACATCTATGCTATAGTTTCAATTGACTGGTTTGTTGGTATTGGTTTATGGATTTGTCCAACCTCTCATCCAAGATGTACCTCTTGACTTCCCAGGTCCTCCCATTTTTAACAAGAGGCGTTAGAAATTCCCTCACGGTACTAATGCCATCATGTCTGCTCACTTGTTAATCTGTACATGCTTTAATGCATTTTACTTTGAAGTTACTCAAAACAGATTTCCTGAAATGGCTTTACTTCAACTTAGTCTCGTGAGAGTGCTGCAGTAATTGCTGTGTTCGGGAGATATATATGTCCATCGAGCCTACTTGGTCTGAACCACAGTGGCATCATGTCATTTGCAGCTCTTCAGCATTGCAATGCATCAGAGGACTGGCTACAGGTTCAGGTTGTAAATTTGCATGTACGGAGTCAACTTGCATTAAAACTCGCTGTAGCACACCCAGGGCACCCAGCTGCACTCTGGAAGCTGGAGATAACGCAAGGTTTTTGGCACGGAATTTGTTGCAGAACAAGAAAAATCAATATGTAATTACTTCAGTGTGCAGTTCAAGCACCAATGGCCAATATAATTCTTGTGCTTGGAACAGTAGAATTTCAGAAAAGGCAAAAATTAAACAGAGGAACACATGAATTAACAGCAAGAATGAACCACAAAGTGCCTCAAGTCAACTCCAACATTAGAAAAAAATCTGTTGTCAACTCAACTCCATGTTCCCACCAAACCCTGGAACTTTTTCTGTATAACTTCCCCACACTTTAAAGACTCCACCACACTTTACTTCTTGCCAAGCAGAAAAACACCCATTTACACCAACTTCCCTATTTACTGTCACAAAGACAATCAGCTTTATGCACCAACATGTTACCTCCTACAACATTTGGTTTCTTCAATAACCTTTGGAATGGCACCTTCTCAAACGCCTTCTGGAAATCTACCGCAGATTCCCCCCGATCCACAAAATGATATTTTTTCAAAGAACATAAATGATCCCCCACCTCACCCTGAGTACGACTTCAATGCAGTTTGAAGGAAAAGATGGAAAGGAGTATTTTATGGTTTGGACATATTTCTGAGACTGATAACTGGGATTATTACAGCAAATACCCACGGGAGAAAAGAGAAAGGGACAAGATAGATCTAAAGTGTCTCTTTGGTCGTGGTGAACATGCAATGAAAAGGAACTGAGGATGCTGGTTTATACCAAAGATAGGCATTGCAGAGGATGGTGAAAATTGCCCAACGCATCACCGGTTCCTCGCTCCCCTCCATTGAGTCTGGCCAAAGCAAGCGCGGTCGGCGGAGGGCGCTCCGCATCGCCAAGGGCTGCCCTCCCCCCAACCATAGACTTTTTACCCTCCTCCCCTCCGGGAGCCGCTACAGGTCTCCCCGTTGCCGAACCAGCAGGTCGAGGAACAGCTTCTTTCCGGCGGCTGTCACTCTACTCAACAACGTACCTCGGTGACTGCCAATCACCACCCCCCCCCCGGACACTTATTGTTATTTATTCAAATCGTTTGCTATGTCGCTCTTCAAGGAAGATGCTAAATGCATTTCGTTGTCTCTGTACTGTACACTGACAATGACAATTACAATTGAATCTGAATCCGAATAGACACAAAGTGCTGGAGTAATTCAGCGGGCCAGGCAGCATCTCTGGAGAACATGGATAGGTGACGTTTTGGGTCGAGGCCCTTCGGACTAAAGAAGGATTTTGACTGAAACGTCACCCATCCATTTTCTCCAGAGTTGCTGCTTGACCACCTAGTTACTCCAGCATTTTGTGGCTATGATTATGAATAGATGTTTTGTGACTGCAAGGCTGCTTATTCAAAGGCTTTGAAGACTTTGCTCGAAGGCTTTCCTTCTCAAGGTGCATCTTGTAGATTTAGATGCAAGTGGGAGAGCCATAATTAATTAGCTTGTGAAGGAAAGAAATAAAACAGGTGTCATGCCTGCTCATGAAGAAGAAAACTGCAAACTGCAGGGTGACTTCCGAGGATTGGTCAAGTGGGCACAGACGTGACAAATGAGGTTAAATTCTCATCAAGTGTGAGGGAAGAGGGTAGAGGAATCAAGAACCAGAGAACATAGGTTTAACGTTTGAAGAGCAAGATTTCATAGGAACCCGAGGGGCAAATATGGTGGGTATATGAAACCAACTGCCAGTGAAAGAGGTTGGGACAGGTACTATAACAGCATGTAAAACACACTTGGTCTGGTATATGGCTAGGAAAGGTATGGAGGAATATGGGTTAAACAGGACCAGCTTAGATGGTCATCTTTGTGGGCATAGATGAGTTGGTCTTAAGGGCCTGTCCCACTTGAGCGACCTAATCCGTGAGTTCTGGCGAGTTTGCCCTCGACTCATGCTCGCAGCATGGTCGACATGAGGTCATAGGAGGTCTTCGTAAGTCTCCTTCATGCTCAAGAGTGGTCTCCGCGCACTCGGGGCCTTAGCTAGGTTGCAGCGTTTTTTTTCAATATGTTAAAAAATGCCCGCGAGTAAAAAAAGGTCGCCATGGAAAAAAATCAATACTTTTTTTACTCATAGGTTTAGTCGTAGTAGGTCGTAGTAGGTCGGCATGTTAGTCGTAAGTAATCGAGGGAAGGTAGTCGTAGATAGTCTTCAACATCGTCGAAGGGAGGTCGAAGGAGGTCATCTTCACTCTCCACTATACGATATCCAATTTTCCCGAAGTTAGTCGAAGTTAGTTGAAGCTGGTCATCAACGTAGTTGAAGGAGGTCTTCAACATGACATTTTTTTCAAATTCCCCTAAACTCTTCTAAACTCACTAATTAGGTCGCCCAAGTGGGACAGCCCCTTTAAGCGGAATGGTACCGTTCGACGCCGCCGTTTGGGCGCCGCCATTTCGGCGCCTCCGTTTCGGAGTGTTAGAGTTAGGGTTAGGGTTAGTGGGCCAGTGGAAACCAATTTCCAAACTTGTTAACATAAAGCTGATCTCACTTGCAATATCCTTGGCATAGGAACTTCTTGCAGAGGGTGATGAATCTCAGGAATTCACTATATGTATTGTGACACATGGAACACTTTTATTTATCTGAAGGTATTAGGGATAGGGTTCTGATGAGTACAGATATTATAAACGGAGGCGCCAAAAAGAACCCGACCCCCTTTAAGGGCTTGTTTTCCGTGCTGTATGACACTATGGCACTTATTACTCTCCCAATGATCAGGGTGCAAAAACCAAAAAGAGACAATTTACGAAGTAAGGGAGGATAAAGTAAACTTGTCCATTATACCTTCAACAACACAGCTAAACACCGTACAGATCGGTTGTAGGCTTCGACAGCGGCTGACAGCATTTGTCGAGTTGTAAACCTTTCAACCACACAACAGCCCCAGGCAATTCCATCTCACCCAAGATAATTAGCAAAATGTCTGTCTGTAAGTGGTTGGACATTGAATGCAAACCATCCATAGCTGTACCACTGTTGTGGGTAAACTAGATTTAGTTCATTGAGCGCCGCAAGTCAGATAATTGGCAAACGTTTTATGTTCAGATTAGAGAGCTCTTATCAACAGCGGGTTCTGCTTTGGCATAATAGATCAGGTGCGAATCTCTCTCCATCTGAATATTTCAGTCATAGTGACAGTAGCACACAGGGCAGTGGGCCAGAGATACAAGATTTTGTGCAGAAGCTAAAAATATGTAGGGATTTGAAACAAGTCACAAAAATCTGGCAAAAAAGCTCAGGGATGCAACAGATGGGAAAGGAAAATAATTAAAGCTACCTGCATAAACTGCTTCTGCAATGAATCACAATGCAAATCATTTAACATAACACGGAAGATATTCGAGTCTGAAGCTAATGTGGTAGCAAGCAGAAGCACATAAGCCTTTGAACAGATTAAATAGCAGTGTTTTTACAATCTTGATACTTGCCTTGAGATAGTGAAGTTGCAGAATAAAATTCACCAAGCTCTGCTGCACCTGCTGTCATGCAGTGTTAAAATATTATCTGCAAATGAAAATATTATTTGCCCTAGTTTATCAAGGGATAAGTTTGAAATGTGTGTTGTTTTTAAGGCGGTACAACGTGGAAACAGGACCTTCGGCCAACCGGGTCTGCGCCGACCAGCGATCACCCGTACACTAGTTCTATGCTACACACTAGGGACAATTTACAGGAGCCAACCTTATAAACCTGCATGTGTCTGGAATGTGGAGGGAAACCGGAGCACCTGGGGAAAACCCACACTGTCACAGGGAGAACGTGCTAACTACAAACAGACAACACCCGTAGTCAGGATCGAACCTGGGTCTCTGACGCTGTAAGGCAGCAACTCTACCCCTGCACCACCAAGCCGCCCCTGTTGATCAAGTGACTCAAATAAATTCAAATTCTACCACCATTTTCAGAAAACTGCATTATTCTGGAACGTTTAATATGCGGGTCAATCACCAAATGGCCCATTTCCAGACTTTAAATTGCATATTAATAATCATTAATAAAGGTTAGCATTATTATTCATGGGTTGTGGAACTGGTCCAGACACCTGGACTGTTGACCTGGAGTTTAAATACCATCATAGCAACTGGGAAATTGAAATACAAGTAATTACATAAATCTAGAATGAAATTCGTGTTTCAGTAATGGTGTCATTAAAAACCCAACCTTGTTCACTAACAAGCTTCCAGAAGGAAATCTGCCACCATTGCCTGGTGAGGTTGATGTATGGATACAGACCCGTCATTGTGGTTGTCCCCAAGTCACTGTGTGAAATGGTCTAGTAAAGGGCCTGTCTCAGCAGCATGCGACTGCATGCGGTGGGCGCGACCTAACGTGGTCGCTTGAGGCGTACGGCCTCGCGGGGCCGGTCCCACTTCGATCGCCGGAGCCGTATGGAGTTGTGCGGGGCTGGTCCCGACATCGCGCGGGGCTCCGAAAAACTGACTGTCCAAAAATTTTGCACGGCAACGGCCTGTCGGCCCGCAGCCGCATTGAGGTTGTACGCAGCGTCTAAACACCGTATGCAGCGTCTTGACATCGTACGCCTAGCACGTGGCGTTGTGCGTTGACGTCACCGCCCGGCGTGCCGTTGCGTGATGACGTTACCGCCCGACGCTATGCGACGTCCAAATTCAGTCGGCCCGCCTCCTGCCCAGCTGATTGGTGAGTATGATGTCGGGACCAGCCCCGCACAACTCCAGACAGCTCCGCGGTTGTAAGTGGGACCGGTCCCGTGAGGCTGTACGCCTCAAGCCACCACGTATGGTTGCGCTAGATGCATGCAATCGCATGCTGGTGGGACAGACCCTCAAGGCACCTTGGATCAGGGATATGGAATGGACGTCAGTCTCGCCAGGGATTTTATTTCACCATTTGTACACCTCGCTGTCACCTTCCCTTCATCCAACAATGAACCATTGTACATTTCCTTGTTCGTCGTCTGCTTTGATCTGTTCGTTCCACACCTTACATGGTCTCAGTACACTTCCGTGTCTCGTTTCCCTCTCAGTCTGAAGAAGGGTCTCAACCTGAATCGTCACCCATCCCTTCTCCCCAGAGATGCTACCTGTCCCACTGAGTTACTCCAGCATTTTGTGTCTATCTTCGGTGTAAACCAGCATCTGCAGCTCCTACACAGTCAGGGGGGTTGGCCCACTTCCCATGAAAAGTTAAATAGATCAGATTTTTCAGCGCCAGCTCCTCTTCACTGCTCTGTTCTGCCCCTCTGCACTGGTACAGTTAGAAATAGTCAATTATATGTATTATGAACCAAGAACTGGTAATATTGTTTTTCAGTAGAATGAGGCCCATCAACTACGGTCTACAGAACCTGGATTATAGAGTCAATGACAAACCACTAAACTGCACGGCCCAGGGGAAAATATAACAAAGGACAAGATAAAAGTCATTTTTGGTTTTAGTTGAATGATGGCGACTTGTCTGACTCTCCCTTAAAGCTTCGACAAAGAAGCCTCTGTGGAAGATTACACCTGAATGTTCGCAGTCCAAGTGTGACCAGCTCTGCTGTGTTTAGTTTAGAGACACAGCACAAATAACGGCCTTACGACCCACAAAGTACGTGCCAACCAGCGATCCCTATACACTAGCTCTATCGTAGGGATACTAGGGACAATTAAAAATGTTTTTTAGAAACATGGAAAATAGGTTCAGGTAGGCCATTCGGCCCTTCGAGCCAGCACCGCCATACAATATGATAATGGCTGATCATCCAAAATCTGTACCCCGTTCCGGCTTTTTCCCCATATCCCTTAGCCCTTGATTCCCTTAACCAAAGCCAATTGACCTACAAACCTGTATGTCTTTGGAGTGTGGGAGGAAACTGGAGCACCCGGGGAAAACCCACGCGTTCACTGGAAGAATGTACAAACTCTGTACAGACCGCACCTGTCGGCAGTATCGAACCCGGGTCTCTGGCGCTGTAAGGCAGCTACTCTACCGCTGCGCCACACTGCCGCACCTATCAGCATTCTGTGTTCACTGAACTGCGGGTGTAGACTTTAATTCAACCGCCATTCCCATTTATGTTTGACCGCGCAGCTACAAGTGTTGCTGTTATTCTCAATTTCATGCGCTTCATTAAATAGTCTTTCATGGATCTCAAAGAACGTACGCAAGGGGCATGCGCCTCTCACTAGGTACTTGCCAACCAAAGATGGAAAACAAACCTATTTACTGATATTACAATGGGAAAAATGTATTGCAATGTGCTGAAGCCCAATAAAACTACTTCTGTAAACATTGGACTGTAAATTTACCCTCCCTCCAGAGGTGTTACTGCATCTACCAGCGCTCGAGAGATTCTAAAATATCTTCAAATAACTCAACCTTCCTAAATTGCTTACATTTTATTACTGAACTGCCATCAAATGCAAGCATTAAATAAAGATAATGACACTGCGCTATAAATGGCATCGCAGAGTTATGTCCATATGCCCCATTTGATTTCTGTCCCATCTCTAACTGTTTTCCTTTCCCTCTGGGGATTGCACAAATACTACACACACCATGAGCAATGAATGCTCGGGGAGATTAAATAACATTGAGCAGACAACTGCCAAACAATATATTTACTTCTACCCGATTCACAACATCGGGAAAATGATGGATTAGAATAGAATAGAATACAACAAGTAGTACGCTGTTGAAAGAGACCAGAAGAATGAGACTACCATAAAACAATACAAAATAAATGAAGCCCCAATTTTCTCACAGTATATGTGGACATTAAGCGACAAGGTGCCTTCTGAAAGCTTTGTGCAATGGTATTATACAACGGTTATCAAGTACTATATTCCTTTGTCTCTCGAATACAATGGTGCTTTAAAGCCAGCTTTTAGAAGAATATTGTTTCTAGTCATAGAGTCTTACAGTGTGGAAACAGGCCCTTCAGCCCAACTTGCCTACGCTGTTCAACATATACCATCTATACTAGTCCCACCAGTCTACGTTTAGCCATAGAGGGAGTACAGAGAAGGTTCACCAGACTGATTCCTGGGATCTCAGGACTTTCATATGAAGAAAGACTGGATAGACTCGGCTTGTACTCGCTAGAATTTAGAAGATTGAGGGGGGATCTTATAGAAACTTACAAAATTCTTAAGGGGTTTGACAGGCTAGATGCAGGAAGATTGTTCCCGATGTCGGGGAAGTCCAGAACAAGGGGTCACAGTTTAAGGATAAGGGGGAAGTCTTTTAGGACCGAGATGAGAAAAACATTTTTCACACAGAGAGTAGTGAATCTGTGGAATTCTCTGCCACAGAAGGTAGTTGAGGCCAGTTCATTGGCTATATTTAAGAGGGAGTTAGATGTGGCCCTTGTGGCTAAAGGGATCAGGGGGTATGGAGAGAAGGCAGGTACAGGATACCGAGTTGGATGATCAGCCATGATCATATTGAATGGCGGTGCAGGCTCGAAGGGCCGAATGGCCTACTCCTGCACCTATTTTCTATGTTTCTGTTTCTATATCACTCTAAACCTGTCCTATCCATGTACCTGTCTAAATGTTTCTTAAACGCTGCAATAGTACCTGCCTCAACTACCTCCTCCAGCAGCTCGTTCCATACACACACCATTCTTTGCTCGAAAGTTAAATCTTTACCCCATATTAAACCTATAGTATGTCCACTGGTTCTCAATTCTCCTACTCTGCTCGATCTATTCAATAGACAATGGACAATAGACAATAGGTGCAGCTGTAGGCCATTTGGCCCTTCGAGCCTGCACCGGCATTCCATGTGATCATGGCTGATCATCCCCAATCAGTACCCCATTCCTGCCTTCCCATATCCTGACTCCGCTATCTTTACGAGCTCTAACCCTCTCTTGAAAGCATCCAGTGAACCTGCCTCCACCACCTTCTGAGGCAGAGAATTCCACATACTCACAACTCTCTGTGTGAAAAGGTTTTTCCTCATCTCCGTTCTAAATGGCTTACCCCTTATTCTTAAACTGTGGCCCCTGGTTCTGGACTCCCCCAACATCAGGAACATGTTTCCTGCCTCAAGCGCGTCCAAACCCTTAATAATATTATATGCTTCAATAAGATCCCCTCTCATCCTTCTAAATTCCAGAGCATACAAGCCTAGCCTCTCCATTCTCTCAGCATATGACAGTCCCGCCATCCCAGGAATGAACCTGGTGAACCTACGCTGCACTCCCTCAATAGCAAGAATGTCCTTCCTCAAATTTGGAGACCTAAACATAGAAACATAGAAAATAGGTGCAGGAGTAGGCCATTCGGCCCTTCGAGCCTGCACCGCCATTCAATATGATCATGGCTGATCATCCAACTCAGTATCCTGTACCTGCCTTCTCTCCATACCCCTTGATCCCTTTAACCACAAGGGCCACATCTAACTCCCTCTTAAATATAGCCAATGAACTGGTCTCAACTACCTAAACTGCACACAATACTCCAGGTGTGGTCCAATTAGGGCCCAGTACAACCACAGAAGGTCCACTTTGCTCCAAAACTCAACTCCTCTTCTTATGAAGGCCAACATGCCATTCGCTTTCTTCACTGACTGCTGTACCTGCATGCTTACTTTCAGTGACTGATGAACAAGGACCCCCAGATCCTGTTGTACTTCCCCTATCCCAACTTGACACCATTTAGATAATAATCTGTCTTCCTGTTTTTCCCACCTCTCATGATTTTGTACACCTCTATAAGGTCACCCCTCATCCTCCTGAGCTCCAATGAATAGAGTCCTAGCCTGCTCAACCTCTCTCCATTGCTCATAACTATTATCAAAAAATATATTTAAATTACACTGATTAATTTCACAATAAAGAACATCATCCTGGCACTAGAAATGTAAAAGTTGCACTTTAAGACAAAAGTTACACTTGGTTATATTTACTGTATCCAAAGATTTGAAATTCTAAGGTAGTCAGCCAATCTTCTCCTAGATTTATCTACTACGAGCACAAGGTCAGTTTTACTTGTCTACCCACTTGTCTATAATCCCTCATCCCCGAGACTACTTGAGTAATCTCCTGAATCTTCAACAAAGCCTTCATATTTTCCCTGAAGTGCAACGACTGAAATTGGCTTCTATTACGGCAAGTGGAAGTGGCTTTGAGTTGGAAATGGTGTGGGTAGGTTCTTCTTCTTATCGAGTCCACACACAAGATCAGGAGTTGTTCAGCCAGAGCTGAACACACTGCTCGGCATCTGGATACAAAGGTGTCTGTCGTGTCGCTTCTTGTCGTGGTGGTGGAAAGATTGATGGAAACAGGGCCGCGACGTGAACGCTCTTTCTTTGACCCCCGTTGGTATTTCGAAGTGCAGGATTTAGGGCAGCACAGTGATGCAACGGTAGAGTTGCTGTCAGTGACCCGGGTTCAATCCTGTATGGAGTTTGTACGTTTTCCCTGGGACTGCGTGGGTTTTCTCCGGGTGGTCCAGCTTCCTCCCACATTCCAAACACGTGCAGGTTTGTAAGTGAATTGGCTTCTGTAAAGATGGCCCTAGTATGTAGGATGCAAAACTTGGATATCCCAGATCTGGCGTACAGGTGATTGTCGTTCGACGTGGGCTCGGTTTTCCAAAGGGACCATTTCCACGCTGTATTTCTAAATTAAACTAAGATATACCGAATCGCCACCTTGTTCTAACAAAGTAGAGGCATTGATGGGTTAATTTTTGTTTGCATCAATGTGCGTGGTTGAGGACAAATCTTCAGAAAGATGCACATCGATGAAGACAAGTTTGTAGATCCTGGTGTTTAGAAATGTTTGCAAAGTAATTAAAAAGAAATAACTGAAATATCACAGTTACTTAAGTATTCAGATCCTTTACTTAGTACTTTGTTGAGGCACCTTTGGCAGCGATTACAGCCTCAAGTCTTCTTGGATATGATGCTATAAGCTTGGCACACCTGTATTTGGGTAATTTCTCCCATTCTTCTTTGCAGATCTTCTCAAGCTCTGTCAGGTTGGATGGGGAGCGTCGATGCACAGCTATTTTCAGGTCTCTCCAGAGATGTTCGATCAGGTTCAAGTCCAGGCTCTGGCTGGGCCACTCATGGATATTCACAGACTTGTCACAAAGCCACTCCTGCATTGTCTTGGCTGTGTGGTTAGGGTCGTTGTCCTGTTGGAAGGTGAACCACCACCCCAGTCTGAGATCCAGAACGCTCTGGAGCAGGTTTTCATCAAGGATCTCTCTGTACTTTGCCCTGTTCATCTTTTCCTTGATCCTTACTAGTCTCCTAGTTCCTGCCGCTGAAAAACATCCCCACAGCATGATACTGCCACCACCATGCTTCACCGTAGGTATGGTATTAGCCAGGTGATGAGCGGTATCTGGTTTCCTCCAGACAGGACACTTGGCATTCAGGCCAAAGAGTTCAATCTTGGTTTCATCAGACCTGAGATCTTGTTTAGGTGCCTTTTTGCAAACTCCAAGCGGGCTGTCATGTGCCTTTTACTGAGGAGTGGCTTGCATCTGGCCACTCAACCATAAAGGCCTGATTGGTGGAGTGCTACAGATATAGTTGTCCTTCTGGAAGGTTCTCCCATCTCCACAGAGGAACGTTGGAGCTCTGTCAGAGTGACCATCGGGTTCTTGGTCACCTCCCTGACCAAGGCCCTTCTCCCCTGATTGCTCAGTTTGGCCAGGCAGCCAGCTCTATGAAGAGTCCTGGTGGTTCCAAAGTTCTTCCATTTAAGAATGATGGAGGCCACTGTGCTCTTCGGGACATGCAATGCTGCAGAAATTGTTATATACCCTTCCCCAGATCTGTGCCTCGACACAATCCTGTCTTGGAGGTCTACGGACAATTCCTTTGTCTTTTTGCGCTGACATGCACTGTCAACCATGCAACCTTATATAGGCATGTGTGTGCTTTTCCATATCATGTACAATCAATTTAATTTACCACTGGTGGACTCCAATCAAGTTGTAGAAACATCCCAAGGATAATTGATGGAAACAGGATGCATCTAAGCTCAATTTTGAGTGTCATAGCAAAGGGTCAGAATACTTATGTTCATAGAAACATAGAAAATAGGTGCAGGAGTAGGCCATTCGGCCCTTCGAGCCTGCACCGCCATTCAATATGATCATGGCTGATCATCCAACTCAGTATCTTGTACCTGCCTTCTCTCCATACCCCCTGATCCCTTTAGCCATAAGGGCCACATCTAACTCCCTTTTAAATCTAATGAACTGGCCTCAACTACTGCTGTGGCAGAGAATTCCAGAGATTCACCACTCTCTGTGTGAAAAATCTTTTCCTCATCTCGGTCCTAAAAGATTTGCCCCTTATCCTTAAACTGTGACCCCTTGTTCTGGACTTCCCCAACAGCGGGAACAATCTTCCTGCATCTAGCCTGTCCAACCCCTTAAGAATTGTGTAAGTTTCTATAAGATCCCCCCTCAATCTTCTAAATTCTAGCGAGTACAAGCCGAGTCTATCCAGACTTTCTTCATATGAAAGTCCTGACATCCCAGGAATCAGTCTGGTGAACCTTCTGTGCACTCCCTCTATGGCGAGAATGTCTTTCCTCAGATGGGACCGCGCCCCAAATGGGAGGCCAGTGTAGGCTCCATGAGGAGCTGGGATAGCGGCTGTTGCCGTTATAGTCTGCACGGCAGCAAATGTGATATTTCAGTTATTTCTTTTTAATTACTTTGCAAAAATTTCTAAACCTGTTTTTGCTTCTTCATTCTGGGGTATAGTGTGTAGATTGATGATTTAAAAAAAAAATGGATTTAACCCATTTTAGAATAAGGCTGCAACGTAACAAAATGTGGAAAAAGTGAAGGGGTCTGAATACTTTCTGAATGCACTGGAGGATATGTTCGTATTTGGAAGAAAATATACTGATTAATGGGCCTGCTCCACTTACTCGACTTTTTCCACGACTGCCGGCACCCGTCAAAGGTCCTTGCAGGCCGCTGAAAATGTTCAACATGTTGAAAATTCAACTGCGACCAGAAAGACACTACGACTCTTTAGGCGACTAAGAAGACAGCACACGACCATACAAGTGACAGGCTGGCGACATGTGGCGGGGTGAAGCCTGTACGATCATGAGTAGTCGCCCAAAGAGTTGTACCTTGTTCTGGTCGCCGCTGGAATTTCAACATGCTGAAGATTTTCGGTGACCTGCTGCAACTGTGACATGTGTCGGCAAGTCGCCGATAAAAAAATCGCGTAGGTGGGACAGGCCCATTAGGATATCAGTATGTCTTTGTGCAGGGCTGGTCATGTTGTGTAAACATGGTCAAATGTTCTGAAAAGGTGACAAAGGTGAACAATGAGGGTAAGGTTGTGGTTATTGTCCTATTGACATGATTTTGAGAATCAGAATCAGATTTTATTCGTCAAGTATGTTTCGCGACATACGAGGAATTTCACTGGCCAGGTCAGTCATACAATCAAAAGCAACACACTCAAAAACACATTTTAACATGAACATTCACTACAGTGACTCCTACACATTCTTCAGTGTGATGGAAGGCGAAATGAAGTTCAAGGCCTTACTTTTGTTCTTCCTCAGTAGGGGGCCTCGAGCCCTCCGTTGACGGGACGATCTTGACTCCCATAGCCGGCGGTGTTCGGGCTCTCTGCATCGAGGCGTTCAGCTCCCGCATCTGGGGGTCGTCAGCTTCCCCGCGCGGGGCGATCAAACCTCGCGTCGGGGCTGGTTGAACCTTTTGTGGCGTTGGAGCTCTCGACTAGCCTCTCCCGAGACTGCCAGCCCTTGATGGTAAGTCCGCAGGCCGCGGTGGGAGCGATCCCAGCGGTGGGGCTCACGACAGTTCGAGGTGGCTCCCAGCTCCAGCGATTGTAGGCTGCAGAGCCTAGCATTAGCTATAAAAGGCCTGTCCCACCAGCCTGTGATTGCTTGAGGCGTACGGCCACGCGGGGCCGGTCCCATTTTGATTGGCGGAGGCGTATGACGTTGTGCGGGGCTGGTCCCGATATCGCGCGGGGCTCCAAAAATCTTGCACTATCCAAAAATTCCGCGCGCCAATGGCTTGTCGGCCTGCAGGCGCCTTGAGGGCGTACGCAGCTTCTTAATGTCGTACGCAGTGTCTTGATGGCGTACGCCTAGCGTGTGGCGTTGCACGATGACGTCACCGCCCAGCGTGCCGTTGCGTGATGACATCACCACCCGACGCCGTGCGGCGTCCAAATTCAGTCGGCCCGCCTCCTGCCCAGCTGAATTATATCCGCGCGAACTTTGCGCATACTCAGCGCGAACTCCGCTTCCGTTTGGTCGCGCCAGACGCATGCAATCGCATGCTGGTGGGACAGGCCCTTAAGGAGGCTAGACAAACTTTGGTTGTTTTCGGTAGCGCTTCGGAGGCTGAGGAGAGACCCGATAGAAGTATATAAAATTATGAAAGGTATGGATAAGGTAGACGGTCAGAAACTTTACCCAGTTTCTGTGCAAAGCGACTTCGGGCCAGGCTGTTAATGCAAAGAGTAGAAGACCCGAGGTGGTGAGAAAGTATATGAAATACAAAACTTCCCTATGAAAGATTGCATGGATAAGGTACTATAACCCCACTGACTCCCATGGCTATCTGGAAACTTTTGCCAGTGTGTAAATGTCACATTTTAGAGTGCAAAGCTTAAAGGACATGTGCCGGTCATTTGTTGTTGTTAATGCAAAGTAGAAGCGTAGCCAGAGGTGGTGATGGAAGGCACATTTAAGAGCAGGAAACATAGGAAGATCAGTTGGATTTGTTTGACAAAGACATTGCGGGCTGAAGGGCCTGTTCCTGTACTGTTCTACGTGTAGGAAAGAACTGCAAATGCTGGTTTAAATCAAAGGCAGACGCAACCTCCCGGTGTTGGAGTAACTCAGCGGGACAGGCAGCATCTCCATGGACAGCGAGAGCACCGGAAAATGGGGTGACATTTCGTTTGGGGGGTCTGCACACCTCGAGCCGACTTCTCCCAAACGTTCCTCACCCATTCTTTGTCCACACCCACCCCCACCCCTGACATGTTTCTGCCTGACTCCATAGATGCTGCTGCACCCGCTGAGTTACTCCAGTATTTAACCTTCGATTGTCTACCAGTACTGGATTTGTTTGACAAAGACATTCTGAAGGGCCTGTTCCTCCATGTGTAGGAAAAACTGCAAATGCTGGTTTAAAATGCAGACGCAAAATGTGGAATCAGCGGGGCAGCATTGAAATGGGAATGGAACATGAGAAAGACCCAGTGTACGCTGCCTGACCCACTGTTACTCCAATGTTTTACTATTTACTGTAATTGGTGCTCACCCACTGGGCTGAAGGGTTTGTTTCCATCGTATATCTCTGTAGGACTTTCAAGTTTAAGAGTTTAGAGATACAGCGTGGAAACAGGCCCTTCGGCCCATCAAGTGCATGCTGACCCGAGATCACCCCATACACCAGCACTATCCTACACAGTAGGGCTAAGTAGGATCGAATGGGCTTGTATCCACTGGAATTTCAAAGGATGAGAGGATATCTCATAAAAACATGTAAAATTCTTAAGGAATGCAGGAAAAATGTTCCCGATGTTGGGGGAGTCCAGAACAAGGGGTCTCAGTTTAAGAATAAGGGGTAGGTCATTTAGGACTGAGATGAGGAAAAACCTTTTTACCAAGAGAGTTGCGAATCTCCAGATTTCTCTACCACAGAAGGCAGTGGAGGACAATTCACTGGATGTTTCCAAGAGAGTGTTAGATATTGCTCTTTGGGCTAATGGAATCAAGGGAAGAAAGCAGGAACGGGTTACTGAGTTTTGGAACAACAGCCATGATTATATTGAATGGCGGTGCTGGCTCAAAGAGCCGAATGGCCTACTCCTGCACCTATTTACTATGTATCTAATTTATAATTTTATCGATGCCAATTCACCGACAAACTTGTATGTATTTGGAGTGTGGGAGGAAACTGAAACACACTGGGGGGGGGGGGGGGGGGGGGGGGGTAACCTACGCAGGTCATGGGAGGAATGTACAAACTCCATACAGACACCACCCATAGTCGAGATCGGACCCGGGACTCTGGCGCTGTAAGGCAGCAACTCTACCGCTGCACCACTGTGCTGGAGAGACTGCCTCTTTGAGCCGTTCCATCCTCATCAATCTTACGTTAATTGTAGAGGAGTGTTCATTCTATACCTTTAGCAAGGAATAATGCTTCTGCTCTAGAATCGGGATCTCCACTCCAGCTCCGTTTTTATGAATGCCACATTATGTTATTACGCACAAAGATCTATTTTCTCACTTTCATGCAACCAGTATTCTCTGCTTAAGGCTACCATGAAATGCACAAGCTCCCCTCATCCCCCCCCCCACTTCTATACAGTCAACCAACCTTTGATTAATAGCGACAGACTTTCCCAATATTATTTCCTTCATCAATAGTCCAAGAGCTCCATCAGTAAGCTGTAAATCCTAGCCAACGTGATGCAGCACCATCTGCGCGCTAACCATTTAGCTTACTGTTCTCAAATCAACATGATATGTTGCTCTGAAAAAAACCGAGCTATTCAATAGAAACCAATTACACATTTAATTAAAAGGAAAAACTAGTCATTAACCTTGCACTCTCGGGACACTGTCAAAGCCACAAAAGCTGCTCGGAATCCTATTTGCCATTTCAAGCATATTTGAAGCAGGCCTTACAGGATGATCTCAAGAATTCCATTCCTGGCATCTGCTGCAATAAATCGAGTGAGATGCAGTGGGATTATCCAATTTGTTTTAACGTTCATTCACTAGATGTGAGCATTATTGCCACGTACAGAATTTATTGTTTGGCCTCTGTGCCCTCAATCAAAGAGCCCTCCACATTGAGTTTGAGTTTAGTTTATTGTCAGATGTACAGAGGTACAGTGAAAAGCTTTTGTTGTACGTCAACGAGCCAGCGGAAAGACAATACACAATTACAATTGATCCAGTCACAGTGTACAGATACATGATAAAGGGTTTAACGTTTAAGGGTCTATCCCACTTAGGCGTCATTTGAGCGTCGCGCGAGGAATCCCAAAAACCTGTGGCACCGCGTGCTACCGCGCGTCACTGCCCACGCCACCACGTGTCACCACGCGCCACGTGCGTGTAATGCACGCCATGCATTATGCATAAATGATGTTGCGTAAATGACGCGCAAATAACACCCAGGTGGTACTGGCCCTTTGGTCCTAGTTAGAGCCAGTAAAGTCTGATCAAAGATAGTCAGAGGGTTTCCAATGAGGGAGATGGTAGTTTGGGACTGCTCTCTAGTTGTTGGTAGGATGGTTCCGTTGCCTGATAACAGCTGGGAAGAAACTGCCCCTGAATCTAGAGGTGTGCGTTTTCACACTTCTACAACTTTTCTTCTCCTCTCCCTTGGGACAAATGGGTTTAATCCAGTGTCACTAATCAAGCCAGCTGAGGGAAAGATGGAACATATCCTTCCCAGAGGGTGACACTGGTGAATTAGGTGTGATTTTTTTCTTAAATTGGCTTTTTTAATCTGTTTGAACCATAACATCTAAGTTCCCCAATTTTCATGGTGGGATTTGAATGAGTGTCCCTGGGTTCTTGTTGTAGGAGCAGAATTAGGTCATTCGGCCCACCAAGTCTACTCCACCATTCAATCATGACTGATTTATCTTTCCCTCACAACCACATTCTCCTGCCTTCGGTCCATACCCTCTGACACCCGTACTGATCTGGAATCCGTCTATGTCCCGCCTTAAAAGTATCCATTGACTCGGCCTCCACATCCGTCTGTGGCAATTAATTCCACAGATTCACTTGGGTTACTAGCCCAGGCCCCCAGTTTATTCGCGCCGGGCCCCTGGTTTTCTCGCCCAGTAACGTAGCTCATCTGCTGCACTGCCTCAACATTAATGTTCTTTAGGTCAAGGAATACACTCATTCAGGATTACCAAGTGGTCTCTCTTACAGAATAAATCCTGGATCAGAATCAGTAGCAACACCAAAATGATGAAATAACCGGCACTCTCTATAGATGATGACTGGTCACGACAAACAACAGACACTGAGCTAGAGAACAAACAGCAAGGATGTTGACAAGATGGGAACAGACAGAAAAACTGGTGAGGGGTTGATGTGTGGAGTTGCAAAGAATTTTAACAGACATTGATAGAAACACATCGACAGAAGTGACAGGCAAAGGATTCACTGCAGAACGCCAGTGAGAGAAACCATTGACGCCTCTCTTTACTGAGTGCATTGCGATCAAGTCAAAATTCGGAGAAAGGTCTTGACCCGAAACGTCGCCAGAGTCTGAAGAAGGGTCTCGACCCAAAACGTCGCTCATTCCTTCTCTCCTGAGATGCTGTCTCACCTGCTGAGTTACTCCAGCATTTTGTGTCTACTGTCAAAATTCAGAGATGCAGAGGCCCAGTCAAATGCCCTGTAGGAAGTTTGTCTGCATCAAGGTTCTTTAAAATTATGAAGAGAGTGTAAAAGTTGTCTCAATCTCAGAAGCGTTCTGCCTTCCTAGCGTTTTTTTAAAAAAAACAAACACAAAAATAGCCCAAATGTTAATTGAGATAGACACAGGGCTCTTCTTCGGTGTGAAGAAGGGCCCCAACCCGAAACGTCACCCATCCATTTTCTCCAGGGATGCTGCCCGACCCGCTGAGTTACTCCAGCACTCTGTGCCTATCTTAGGTATAAACCAGCATCTGCAACTCTTTGTTTCCACAAAGGTTAAGTGGCCCTCTTCACTTTAACCACAAATAAACAATAATATTTTTGTCTTTAATATTGGTGTTAGATATTTAAGGCTAGTTAAAATGTTATTTATAGATACATAGATACATGGACAATAGGTGCAGGAGTAGGCCATTCGGCCCTTCGAGCCAGCACCGCCATTCAATGTGATCATGGCTGTTCATCATCCACAATCAGTTCCCTGTTCCTGCCTTCTCCCCACACCCCTTGATTCCGCTAGCCGTAAGAGCTCTATCGAACTCTCTCTTAAATGCATCCAATTAATTGGCCTCCGCTGCTTTCTGCTGCAGAGAATTCCACAAATTCACAAGTCTCTGTGTGAAAACGTTTTTCCTCATCTCAGTTCTAAATGGCCCACCTCTTATTCTTAAACGGTGGCCCCTGGTTCTGGACTCCCCCAACATCGGGAACATGTTTCCTGCCTCTAGCGTGTCCAATCCCTTAAGAATTTTATATGTTCCTATAAGTGCCCCTCTCATCCCTCTAAATCCCAGTGATTAGCCCAGTCGCTCCATTCTTTCATCATATGGCAGCCCCGCCATCCCGGGAATTATATTTCAGTTGCAACAAAAATAGATGTAGAGTGACAGAGAATTAAGGACAATTAGTAATTAATTAAGGACAACTTAGTTTAACTTAGTGACACAGCCGGGAAATAGGCCCTTCGGCCCACCAAGTCCTCACTGACCATCAATCACCCGTTCACACTAGTATTATGCTATCCCACTTTCTCATCCACTCCCTACACAATTATACAGAGGCCAATTAACCTAAAAACAAACAATTACAGTTTGAATTTGGAGACAAGCCACAAAAACTATTAGCACGCCAGTTGCGAAAAATGGAAGGGGAAAAAATAATTCATAAAATTAGAACAGAGACAGGAGAATTATTAAAAATGCCCAAAGATATAAATGATAGATTTCTACAATACTATCATAACCTTTATTCAACTAAAACGGTAGCACAACCAGAAGGAATAGCAGATTTTTTAATAAAATGTAATTTAAAAGGTTTAGATGCAAATGATAGAGAATTATTAGAAAGGGAAATTACGATAAAGGATATTGAGGAGTCTATTGGCTCTCTAAAAAATGGTAAGGCAATAGGGCCAGACGGTCTAGGTTCAGAATTTTACAAAAAATTTCATGATCTGCTGAGCCCACGCTTGCAAAGACTATATGATTACATTTACACGCAACAGAAACTCCCAGACACCTTAAATGAGTCTATAATAACGCTTATTCCTAAAGCCGATAAAGATCCGGAAGATCCGGGATCATACAGAGCAATTGCACTTCTGAACACAGATCAGAAAATACTAACTAAAATACTAGCACGTAGATTAAGTACAGTGATAAATAAATTAATACACCCTGACCAAACAGGCTTTATTCAGAAACGGTATTCATATTATAATCTAAGAAGATTATTTAATATTATATATACCAAGAGAATTATTAATGAAGATTTAGCAATAATCTCACTTGACGCTGAAAAAGCATTTGATCAGGTCGAATGGCCTTATTTATTTTCGGTGATGGAAAAGATGCAGCTAGGGGAGAAATTTTGCACATGGATAAAACTACTATACACAAATCCTACGGCTAGAATACTTACCAACCAAAGACTTTCATCTAAATTCAGTCTATCTAGAGGTTGTAGACAAGGATGCCCGTTATCTCCATTACTATTTGCACTTGCAATTGAGCCACTTGCAGAAAGAATTAGGGGGCATCCGGAAATATATGGGTATAACACTAAAGACACAGTGAATAAAATTTCTTTATATGCAGATGACGTATTAATTTACATCACTAAACCAGAAATTAGTATCCCAAACCTATTAAAACTAATAAACCAATTTGGTGCACTTTCAGGATACAAAATAAATTGGAATAAAAGTGAAATTATGCTAAAAAGGGAACATAACAAACAGATAATACAACAATTCCCATTTAAAGTAGTAAATGAAAAATTTAAATATCTAGGTATCTACGTAACTAAGATATATACATCATTATTTAAAGCGAATTTCCCTCCATTATTGAATAAATTACATAAGAATATCCAATACTGGAAAACATTACCTATCTCAATGGTTGGCAAAATTAATGCCATAAAAATGATTTTTCTACCACAAATATTATACCTTTTTCAGACGATTCCGATATACCTGGCAAAAAACTTCTTTAAAAAATTGGACTCTATTGTTAATGATTTTATCTGGGATTATAAGAATCATAGGATAAGCAAAAGACACTTGTGTAAATCAAAAAATAATGGAGGCTTGGTTTTACCTAACTTTTTGTTTTATTTCTGGGCAGTTAATATTAAAAATATGAACTTCTGGTTGGGAGAAATAGACCAGCAACCAGACTGGTTAAAAATGGAAAAGGAAGATTGTATGCCTTATGACATTGGTTCGATATTATTTGCTACGTCCAAATTAAACAAGAAAATTTACAGGGAAAACCCTATAATATTTAGTGCTATAAAAATTTGGAAACAATTAAAAAATACATTAAAATTAGATAACTTATCTCTTTCTCTTCCAATCGTGAATAATTCATTGTTTAAGCCTTCATGTTTAGACGGGGGTTTTACACAATGGAAGAATAATGGAATTAAAAATATGGGACACCTTTACAAGGAAGGCTCTTTTTTGACATTTCAGGAGTTGCAACAGGTTTATGGACTTCGAGGGAATGATTATTTCAGATATCTTCAACTTAGAAATTATGTTAAATCAAATTCTAAAAACTTTCGAAATAGAAACCCAGAGATTCTTGACGAATGTTGGAATAAGCATCCTAATACAGAAAAATTAATATCTTTTATATATAATATCTTATTAGACAGTGACATCCCTATGACGGACTTACACAGACAAGCATGGGAAAAAGAATTAAATCAGGTAATAACGAAAGACACTTGGGAAGAAAGTTTACAATACATACATCAGTGTTCACTAAACGCCAGACACTCTCTAATACAATTTAAAGTAATACATAGGTTACATTACGCCAAAACAAAATTACATAAAAATTTTCAACATATCTCACCTATATGTGATAAATGTCAACATTCAGAAGCTACGTTATCGCACATGTTTACAAGCTGTACAAAAATTAAAAATTTTTGGGTAAATATTTTTAGTATAATATCCAAAGTAACCAAAACACAACTGGAACCAAACTCAAAATTAATAATACTCGGAATATTAGAATTAAATCAAACACTTAGAATAACACAAAGAAACTTTATCGATTACAGTTTAATAACAGGAAAAAAATTAATCCTAAAATTTTGGAAAGGCCCTACGGCCCCCACAATCAGAATGTGGATTATAGAAATGACGGAGACCTTAAATGTGGAAAGAATTAGACTTGCCCTGTTGGACAAACAGGAATTATTCGTTGGAACATGGTCTCCTTTTATTGAGTACTTAAAGGGTCAGAATAGTTCAGCACAGGAACCTGACTAGCACCCGGACTAAAGATTGGGTGAAATACTACACTTTGAAATATACGAACATATCTCGAATGATGTCTTTAAACTTAAACAAACTTTTCCATTCTTCCTTAATTACCTTTTTCACCCCTCTCTCTTTTTTTTTTTTAATTTTATTTTATTTTATTTTTTTTTTTTTTTTTTTTTTTTCCCCCTCTTTCCCTCTTCTTTCCCTCTATTTCACCTATCCTTTTAGTTCTATCTAGTTATAAAAAAAAACGAAGAAAAATGTAAAAAATATTGGAGACAATGTAATAATAACTGTCAATGTTATAATTTTAAAAATGTAAGACAGTAATGATGTAATAGACTATGTACTTATCTCCAATAATAATAAAAATATAAATAAAAAAAAATAAAAAAAGAAGATCTCCAGCAAAACTCGAGGAGAATCGGCTTTTAAGGAGCAAAGGTGATGATTCACAATTATTTTCACTATTAGCAATGATTAGCAACACTCAAGGGAAAGATAAGGAGGAACATCTTTAGCCAGAAGGTGGTGAATCTGTGGAATTCATTGCCCCAAACAGCAGTGGAGGCCATGTCATTGGGTATTTTTAAAGTGGAGATTGATAGGTTCTCGATTAGTAATGGGCCTGTCCCACTTATGCGACTTTTTCGACTACTGCAGGCACCTGCCAACAGTCATTGCAGGTCGGCGAAAATGTTCAACATGTTGAAAATTCAGCGGTGACCAGAAAGACGCTACGACTCTTTGGGCAACTGAGGAGACAACACAAGACCATACAGGCGACATGTCACGGGGTGAAGCCTGTATGGTCGTGAGTAGTCGCACCTTGTTCTGGTTGCCACTGGCCCTTTAGGCCACCTGGTCTGTGCCGACCTGCGATCATCCATAGACTAGTTCTATCTGCACACTAGGGTCAATTTAAAGAATCCAATTAACCAACAAGCAAGCATGACTTTGTAATGCAGGGGGAAACCGGAGCACCTGGAGAAAACCCACACGGTCACAGGGAGAATGTACAAACTCCGTACAGATATCACCCATAGTCAGGATCGACCCCTGCTCTCTGGCATTGCAAGACAGCAACAGCCACAGTGCCGTCCAACAGGTTTATGGGTGTATCAAGGCAGACACAAGAGACTGCAGATGATCTGTGGAATTCTCTGCCATAGAAGGTAGTGGAGGCCAGTTCATTGGCTATATTTAAGAGGGAGTTAGATGTGGCCCTTGTGGCTAAAGGGATCAGGGGTATGGAGAGAAGGCAGGTACAGGATACTGATTTGGATGATCAGCCATGATCATATTGAATGGCGGTGCAGACTCAACGGGCCGAATGGCCTACTCCTGCACCTATTTTCTATGTTTCTATCAGCTTCCGGAATTAATTAAGTAAAAGAGAACTGAAGACATGCCCATTGCATCCCAGAATGTTTTTAAATCAGCATGGTAAGCCATTGGATCAACTTTAGGGCAGCACGGTGGCATAGTGATAGTTCTACTGCCTTACAGCGCTAGAGACCCGGATTTGATCCTGACTATCGATGCTTGTTTAAACGGAGTTTGTATATTCTCCCCGTGACCTGCGTGGGTTTTCTCTGAGATCTTCAGTTTCCTCCCACGCTCCAAAGGTTTGTAGATTAATTCGCTTGGTATGAATGTAAAATTGTCACCAGTGTTTAGGGGTTAGTGTTAACGTGCGGGGATCACTGGTCGGTGCGGACTCAGTGGACCTAAGGGCCTGTTTCCGCCTGCATTTCTAAACTAAGCAAACAAAAAAATCTGGGCTTATGTCCATTTATTCATTTGGTACAAATGATGTAATAAACAAATATATGGACTTGCAATTGGAGTTTCACCTGACAGAGCCATGCCAATATGAAAGAATAACAATGCTTTAAATGCGAGAGTTATAGTCGTTAGGACACCAGGGCCAAATGGAGGCACAGAGTTGCTGTGTATGCCCCTGTCCCACTTAGGAAACCTGAACGGAAACCTCTGGAGACTTTGTGCCCCACCCAAGGTTTCCGTGCAGTTCCCGGAGGTTGCAGGTGGTTGCAGGTAGTGGAAGCAGGTAGGGAGACTGACAAAAACCTTGCAGAGGTTGCAAACTTTACGCAGAGAGTGGTAGCGGTGTGGAATGAGCTCCCAGTGGAAGTGGTGGAGGCAGGTTCATTGGTATCATTTAAAAATAAATTGGATAGGCATATGGATGAGAAGGGAATGGAGGGTTATGGTATGAGTGCAGGCAGGTGGGACTAAGGGGGAAAACAATTTTGTTCGGCATGGACTTGTATGGCCGAGATGGCCTGTTTCCGTGCTGTAATTGTTATATGGTTAAAAACCTCTGGGAACCGCACAGAAACCTTGGGTGGGGCGCAAAGTCTCCAGAGGTTTCCATTCAGGTTTCCTATGTGGGACAGGGGCATTACAGCGCCAGAGACCTGGGTTCCATCCTGACTACGGGTGCTTATCTGCACGGGGTTTGTATGTTTTCCCGTGGATTTTCTCTGGGATCGGATGTATATTGTATCTGATCTGTTGGATAGCAACTTAAAACAAAGCTTTTTGCCATTTCCCAGTGAGCGGTGACAATAATAAACCTACACATGTGCCATGTGCCAGGCGTCCCACCACATGATCTGTCCACTGCTGACCATGATGCAGGCTCTGCTTTCTCATATCCCTGACATAATGCCGCTCTTGCAGATGAAGGATGCAGAGATTCTCGACCACAAGGAAAGAGGTGCTGTGCTCAGTCAAGGGAAGAGCTTCATCAGTCATCAATGGACAGCACCGTGGCCCAGCAGTAGAGTTGCTGTTTTACAGCGCCAGATATCGGGTTCGATCCTGACTATGGGTGCTGGCTGTATGGAGTTTGTAGGTTCTCCCTGTGACCCATGTGGGTTTTTCCACCTGATTGTTCCAGTTTCCTCCCATACTCCAAATACGTACAAGTTAGTAGGTGAATTGACTTAGATAAAATTGTAAATTGTCCCTACTCTGTAGGATAGTGCAGGTGGGTACGGGGTGATCTCTGGTCGGCGTGCACTCAATGGGCCGAAGGGCCTGTCGCCATGCTGTATCTCTAAACTCTTAAACTCGAAAGTCCTGCAGAGATATAAGATGGAAACAAACCCTGGCAGCGCAGCAGTAGAGTTGCTGCATAACAGCTCCAGGGACCGGGTTCAATCCCATCTACCGGCGCTTGTCTGCACACAGTTAGTACGTTCACCAGACTGATTCCTGGGATGTCAGGACTGTCTTATGAAGAAAGACTGGATAGACTAGGTTTATACTCTCTAGAAGTTAGAAGATTGAGAGGGGATCTTATAGAAACTTACAAAATTCTTAAGGGGTTGGACAGGCTAGATGCAGGAAGATTGTTCCCGATGTTGGGGAAGTCCAGGACAAGGGGTCACAGTTTAAGGATAAGGGGGAAATCCTTTAGGACCGAGATGAGAAAAACATTTTTCACACAGAGAGTGATGAATCTCTGGAACTCTCTGCCACAGAGGGTAGTTGAGGCCAGTTCATTGGCTATATTTAAGAGGGAGTTAGATGTGGCCCTTGTGGCTAAGGGGATCAGGGGGTATGGAGAGAAGGCAGGTACGGGATACTGAGTTGGATGGTCAGCCATGATCATATTGAATGGCGGTGCAGGCTCGAAGGGCCGAATGGCCTACTCCTGCACCTAATTTCTATGTTTCTATGTTTTTATGTTCTTTCCGTGACCTGCGTCGGTTTTCTCCAGGATCTCCCGTTTCCTCTCACACTCCAAAAACGTACAGGTTTGCAGGTTAATTGGCTTGGTAAAATTGTAAATTGTCCCGTGTGTGTGTGTGTAGGATAGTGCTAGTGTGCGGGGCCAAACTCTGTACACACAGCAGCACCAGTAGTCAGGATTGAACCTGGGTCACTGGCGCTGTAAGGCAGCAACTCTACCGCTGCGCCATCGTGCCGCACTTATATGTCGGCGAGGACTCGGTGGGCCGAAGGGCATGTTTCTGTGCTTTATGTCTAAACTAAGCGAAACACTAAAAATAAATAACATTTCTGTATATAGCAGCTTTAAAATATGCATTTGCCTTTGGTACAATTTTGTTTGCGTGACAATCTGTCCAAGTAGATCATCACCTCAGAGAAACTGCTGCCACTATATTGTACCATGCATTTCCAAAGAAACAGGCCCTCCGAGACTTCTGTGCCTTTCAATTAGATCGTGGTTTATTTTGTACTCAACTCTGCTTTCATTTCCTGTCCCTGGATCAACTGCAGCAGCCAGAAAGACTGATAGTTGAGTTGGTGTTAAATTCTATCTGTGCTTTCAATTTCCCATTGTGTTTTCCCTTTGTGAGTTATTAGGGATAAAAGAAGCTTACAGATGAGTACGAGAGAGACACAGAGCGCGACAAAGAGATTATAATCGCAAAGTACAATAAGGTTTTGCACAATTCTGAAAATGCACAGAACATTTGTCAACAACGTCTTTGCAAAATGCAAAATCATCTAGACAAATGTTTTTTTTCTGATCAACAGGATTGAAGTCAGGGCTTCGTTTGAATGATTCATTGCAGTTTTCCCACTTCATTTACATTTCAACAATCTTGAAGCAGGTTTGACCGACACATTACATCAGCCCAAGGACTTGTAATTCTTTGCCCTAACCTGGGAGATAGGTGACTACTGCGGGCAAGAGGAGTTGATCTTAAAATTCATCAAAGCCTGACAGGGGCAATGTGTAGCGGAGACAAGAGTGGGCAAGCAGATGGAATTTACTCCCAGTTGGTTCAAGGTGGTGTATTTTTGGGTTGGTCCGACAGGATTTGACACAGGCCAACATTGTAAAGTTAGGGAAGAAAGAGACCTTGGTGTTTCAGCTCACGGTCAAAGTGGAAACACTGGTACATCAGGGAGTGATGAAAGCATAAGGGATGATTGCCTTCATTAGCTGGGGCACAGTGTACAAGAGCATGGAGGTCATGGTAAAACGTTATAGAGGATTGGCTCGGCCAAAGCTGGAACATTATGATGCGATTGCAGAGGAGATTTTTCAAAATGTTAGTGGGGGAAAGAACGACACAAAGTGCTGCTGGAATAACTCAGCGGGTCAGGCAGCATCTCTGGAGGACATGGATAGGTGAAGTTTCGGGTCAGGATCCTTCTCGTTTCTACATTTTGGCTGCTCCACTGCAAATTCTCTTCAAGGTTTGCCTACTTTGAGGATGTTCTCCTCTCTCAGACAGGGATTCAGCGAGACCCTCTCTCACTGCTCCCCCTCTGTGAATGATTCCTGCTCCACCGGTCTGAAGATGGGCCCTGACCTGAGATGTCTCCATCCATGTGTGACTCCTGCCACTCGTGCTTCATTGTGGGTTGGTTACCATCCCAGCTTGCACTTCATTAGGACTGCCATAGAGCAAACGCAATGCTAGCATATATTTCGAGACGGCTTGTATACAAAAACAGGGATGTAATGCTGAGGCTCTATAAGGTGCTGGTCAGGCTGCAATTTGGAATATTGTGAGCAATTTTGGGCACCATATCTGAGGGTGCGCTGGCTCTGGAGAGGGTCCAGAGGAGATTTACAAGAATGATCCCAGGAATGAGTAGGTTAACCTATGTTGAGCATTTGTCGGCACTAGACCTGTACTCGCTGGAGTTTAGAAGAATGGGGGGGGGGGGGACCTCATTGGAACGTACAGGATAGTGAAAGGCTTGGATAGTGGTTGTGGAGAGGATGTTTCCAGTAGTGGGAGAGTCTAGGACTAGAGGTCATAGTCTCAAAATTAAAGGATGTTCTTTTAGGACAGAGATGAGGGGGAATTTCTTTTGTCAGAAGGTGGTGAATCTGTGGAATTCTTTGCAACAGAAGCCTGTGTCGGCCAAGTTAGTGGATATTTTCCCCATGATCAATTCACCTGTTTCTGACTGCAAGGGACCTACATTTGTTTTAACTAACCTTTTTCTCTTCACATATCTATAAAAACTTTTGCAGTCAGTTTTTATGTTCCCTGCCAGATTTCTTTCATAATCTATTTTCCCTTTCCTAATTAAGCCCTTTGTCCTCCTCTGCTGGACTCTGAATTTCTCCCAGTCCTCTGGTAGGCTGCTTTTTCTGGCTAATTTGTATGCTTCATCTTTTGTTTTGATACTATCCCTGATTTCCCTTGTTATCCACAGATGCATTACCTTCCCTGATTTATTCTTTTGCCAAACTGGGATGAATTATTGTAGTTCATCCATGCGGTCTTTAAATGCGTTCCATTGCACATCCACCGTCAACCCTTTAAGAATCAATCGCCAGTCTATCTTGGCCAATTCACGTCGCATACCAAAGTTACCTTTCTTTAAGTTCAGAACCCTTGTTTCTGAATTAACAATGTCACTCTCCATCCTAATGAAGAACTCAACCATATTATGCGCGGGAGATGTCGTCAAACGGAAAGCGAGCAATCTGATCCCGGCGGAGGCGAGCGTCCAGCGCCCACTGTGAGTCCCAAACGCACTGCCATCGCAACACCCCACAGCTCCAGCCCCCTTCCCCTCTGGTCCCCCTCGCTGGCAACCTCGAGATGGGGAGGGCCGTAGAATGGGGGAGAAGATGGGATAGAGCGAGAGGGGGGTAGGGAGGGGAGAGGAGTTATGGTGGGAGGGCGTGACTGAGGGTAGGAGAAAGGAGAGGGAGAGAGGTGAGGGAGGGATTGGGGAGGGGAGGAGGAGAGGGGAAAGAAGAGAAAGGGTGAAGAGGAGGGGGAGAGAGAGATAGTGATGAGGGGAAATGAGGTGCGCCTGTGCAGTTGGGGGCCATGGGTGAGTGGTGGAATATTGTGTTGGGGCCCAAACCTCCTGTGAGACAGGGACCCAACGGGTCCTACTGAGTTTAATATTAATTTAAAGATTCTAATAATACAAGGTCTTGCAGCATGGCTTCACGTAATAAGATGTGTTTGAACAGCAAAGACTAGTGGTTACTTGTACGTGATTGCTAGTTTGAATCCGCTGGTCTTTGCTGTTGGGCCATAGCTGTGCTTGGTTGCGAATGGCACTTTAAATCTGCATTCACAGCCTCTAGACCAGGGAGACGTCAGGACACAGTCAGTTCTTGTTCTGAATTAATAGTGAGCTCTGTGGAAGGTGTACGGTACACGGAATGGCGGACAAAGAGAAGAAAGACTGAGCCAATTTATTACCAAGCTTCACTCTTAACCCGACATGCGGGCTATCTAGATCTTGAAATATAAACACACAGAACATGGAACAGTGCAGCACAGAACGGGTCCTTTGGCTCATCATGTCTGTGCCAAACATGATGCCAAGACCAACTCTTATCTGCTTGCACACAACCCATATCTCTCTGCTCATTGCATTCCCTTATGTTTATGCAAAAGTCTCTTAACTGCCACTAGCATATCTGCCTCAACCACCACATCCAGCAGCACATCATTCCAGAAACTCACTGCCCTCCATGCCAAATACTTGTCCTGCACATCTCTTGAGACGTTAGAGATACAGCCACCGGTGATCACCCCGTGCACTAACACTATCCTACACACTAAGGACAATTTACAATTTTACTAAAGCCAATTAAAGATTCAGATTCAGGTTCAATCTTTATTGTCATTGTGCAGTGTACAGTACAGAGACAACGAAATGCAGTTAGCATCTCCCCCAGAAGAGCGAACATAGAATAATGAACAGCAGAATATATATGTACATACATTAGTGCAATTTTTCTGGGGGAAGGAGTGTCCGGGGGGGGGGGGGTGACTGGCAATCACCAAGGTGCAGAGTTAAGTTGTGTAACAGCCACAGGGAAGAAGCTGTTCCTGGACCTGCTGGTCCGGCAACGGAGAGACCTGTAGCGCCTCCCGGATGGGAGGAGGGTAAACAGTCTGTGGTTGGGGTGAGAGCAGTCCTTGACGATGCTGCGCGCCCTTCGCAGACAACGCTTGCTCTGGACAGACTCAATGGAGGGGAGCGTGGAACCGGTGATGCGTTGGGCAGTTTTCACCACCCTCTGCAGTGCTTTCCGGTCGGAGACAGAGCAGTTGCCATACCATACTGTGATGCAGTTGGTAAGGATGCTCTCGATGGTGCAGCGGTAGAAGTTCACCAGAATCTGAGGAGACAGATGGACCTTCTTTAGTCTCCTCAGGAGGAAGAGACGCTGATGAGCCTTCTTGACCAGTGTTGAGGTATTGTGGGTCCAAGAGAGGTCATCAGAGATGTTGACCCACAGGAACCTGAAGCTGGAAACACGTTCCACCTCCGTCCCGTTAATGTGGAGGGGGGTGTGCGTGCCGCCCCAGACCTTCTGTAGTCCACAATGTGCTCCTTGGTCTTCTTGGAGTTAAGGGCCACGTTGTTGTCAGCGCACCGTGCTGCTAGGATTAACCTACAGTACAAACCTGTACATCTCCTTTAATGTTTGCTGCTCTCAGCTTAAAGCTCTGCTTTCTAATACTTGATTTTTCCATCCTGGGGTAAAAGCTCCAAATTGTCTACCCTATCTATGCCTCTCATAAATGTAAATACTTCCATTAGGTCTCCCAATAAAGAAAAAGCAATCCAAATAACATTTTGGGAAGTGGGAGTTGATTGCAGAAAGCTAGTTGCAAGAAGAAAAAAAGGTGCTGCAATCTTTCTGATGGACCATTATTTAATTTGCAGTTTTAATATGTTCCCTTTCAAGATATTCCTGTTTTCAGAATGTGTGAGGGTATTGGAAGCCTGAGGCGAGTACACCAACAGCATCCAGCAGGACCTTCAGTGGATAGCATCAGACAAGCTCCAATTATGCTCTTTAAATAGCACGCCAAACAACGAGAGCTGAAATGTTAATTAAATCGCATGAAGGCGTGCCTCCGCAGTTTGCCTGTTCACACCAACCACGCTGCGAGCACAAGCCTCCTCCGATCCCTGTGAAGAACGCCGCACTGCTGTGGCCCAATCAGCCACAGATAAGACCACCGCTGCTCTCCGAAAGCTTTGCTAAGATTCTTTTCCAATGTTTTCACGGGTTGGCAAGTGGCTGCTCCCTCAGAGATGAGAGCTCGAGATTAATGAGTCAAGATGAGGAGAAATGTTACGAATCTTTGCAAACCTGTACCATGGAGAGGCTGCAAAAGCTAAAATATTGATTCTTTTCAGGACTGCAATCAATAGATTTTTGAGGCACTGTGACAATCAAAACAAAATGATAACGGATCGGGCAGAAACATAGACTCATAAAGGGACCAGCTATGGGTAGATTGAATAGTCAAGTAGAACCAAGGCCTCCTGTGGTCCACTGATTCTACTGAAAACCACACTTTAGACCACAGTACAAGGTCGCTAATTGGATTAAACAGTTTGTGGTAGCTTCGCAAGGGGATTAGGGAGCTGTGGGTGGCGCAGCGGTAGAGTTGCTGCCTTACAGCGCCAGAGACCCGGGTTCGAACCTGACTACGGGTGCTGTTTGTATGGAGTTTGTATGTTGCCCCTTGAACCTTGTGTTCAATTTATTAATGTGAAGGATCAGTTCCCAGGGATATAGTGGCAGCTCTGTTGAAGTTACTTGACCAATAAGTCAGAGAATGGGCTAACCATGTAAATGACAAGTTTAATTCTCACCGTGCCCACACTATGGGATATAACTACAGGTTAATAATTATTGCAATTTAAATAAGAAACTAGCCCCTTGTACTGAAGACCATCTGTATTGTTGTAAAAACCAATCTGGTTCACCGATGCCTTTTAGAAACAGCACAGTGGCGCAGCAGTAGAGTTGCTGTCTTACAGTGCCAGAGACATGGCTGTTGTTATGCCATAGCTTTGTTCACTCTGCCGTTGAATCCTAAACTCAGGTGCTGTCTTCATGGAGTTTGTTAGTTCTCCATGTGATCCTCTGTGTTTCCTCCGAGTTCTCTGGTTTCCTCCCACACTCCAAAGACGTGCAGGTTTAGAGGTTAATGGTCCCTAGTGTGAAGGGTAGAACTAATGTATGGGTGGTGTGTAGGAAGGAACTGCAGATGCTGGTTTAAACCTAAGATAGGCACAACCCCTTCTTCAGACTGATCACAGGTTGACGTGACTATTGCTGCAGCTCACATCGTAGCCCCCTGGGGACAGCGCTTTCTTCAGGCTGCCACCATCACCAGGATCCTTCTCCCCGTCGCCCAAATATTCCACCTTGGTAGATGTCGGCGACTTTGGGGAGAAGGAGGATGGGGAGGGGGGAGGGGGGGACACGGTGGAGGAGGGAGCGGCAGAGTGAACAAAGTTACGGGACAACAACAGCCGTGGAAACCGGACCCTGCGGTAGCTGGTGCAGAAGGTCTCACTGGTGCAGACCAGCTGCATCGGTGTCTAGCTTTAAGGTGAAATGACACGAAGTGCAGGAGTAAGTCAAATTGAATCAGTCTGAAGAAGGGTCCTGACATCACCTATCGATGTTCTCCAAAGATGCTGCTTGACCCGCTGAGTTACTCTGGCATTTTGTGTCCTTTCGTGCATTAACCATAATCTGCTGTTCTTCGTTTCAACTACATACAATGATGAAACCTTTAAGAAAGAACTGCAGATGCTGGAAAAATCGAAGGTAGACAAAAATGCTGGAGAAACTCAGCGGGGAGAGGCAGCTTCTATGGAACGAAGGAATAGGTGATGGTTCGGGTCTCGACCCGAAACGTCACCTATTCCTTCTCTCCATAGATGCTGCTTCACCCGCTGAGTTCCTCCAGCATTGTTGTCTACCTATGATAAAACCTTACTCAGTTACATTGGGCAATGAGCAATATCGGATACCATCACCCACCTCCCCACCATGGTCTATTTAATGAGGATTTACTGTATATCAAGTTCTTTCTTGTTTCCAATGCCAGTACCTGTATTGTTATTTACTGTAGTATTGGAAGCTTATTTTTTTTTATCAGTAATACATTTTGGCAAGAAGGAATCTTCACCTCTATCGGTATAGTTTAGTGATACAGTGTGGAAAGGGGCCCTTTGGCCCACCGGCTCCACACCGACCAGTGATCCCTGCACATCAACATTGTTCTAGGTACAACTTACATCTTTACCAAACCAATTATCTTTGGAGCGTGGGAGAAAACCGAATATCTCAGAGAAAACCCACCCACGCTGTTACGGGGAGAACATCTCAACTCCGTAAAGACCCGTAGTCGGGATTGAGCCCAGGTCCCTGGTGCTGTAAGCGCAGTAAGGCAGCAACTCTACCGCTGTGTCACCGTGGCGCCCTTAGTATTAACTGATCCAGCTATTATTGTGGACTAGTCTCACTAATCCTCTGTCCACTTTACTGGAGCACTGTCACATTGGTAATACTACCAGAGTCGAGAATCTTAGAGGCAGTTTCGCTGTTTCAAACTGACAATGATAGTTATTAGATAAATATTCACACACCATAGAGACATTTCTATTCGAAACATGTTATGTGACATTCAAAACTAGTTATTTAAAAATATATCATTCCGTACTTACATACCCTGTCAATCGGGGGATTCTGACAAGATGCTTTAACTATCCTTTCATCTGGTATTATGTTCCCTTGGTGCTCAAAAAACATGTTTTTTTTTAAAACATTGATTTAAAGTTTTAGTCAAAGTACTGGAGTATCCCAGCGGGCCAGGCAGCATCTCTGGAGGATACGAATATGCAATGCTTTGGGTCGGGACCCTTCTTCAGACTGGTTGCGGTGGGAAGGGAAGGGGAGAGAAGAGAAGAGAAGAAACCTGGGAGGGGCCAAGGAACTGCCGAGGACTAAGGGGGACAACAAATGGAATGTGCTGAAAATGGTTTGTGTTCAAATGGAATACTTTGAAACTTTGTTGGGGGCCTTTATGTGGCAACTCTTTGCTTACCGTGGGTATGCAACACAAAGAATATCACTGTGACTAAAGGGCCTGTGTTATTTGCGTGTCATTTATACGACTTCATGTGATGCGCGCATTATGTGCGCATTATTCGTGGTGACGTAGGCGGTGAGGTAGGCAGAGACGCGCGGCGCCCCAGGATTTTGGTATGTACAACATTTTTGCCCGCCATCTGCGTGATGCGCAAATGACGCCCAAGTGGGACAAGCCCTTTAGTGTTAACCTGTGAAAATAAAGTATCATTCATTCATTCAAGTCAAAGCCAGACAAGTGATGTGAAACGCACAGCATATTATAGATCAGCTACAGAAATGGGTGGAGAAACAGCAGATTGAGTTTAAACCAAGCAGGTGCCAGGTGTTGACTTTGGGAGGTCGAATGCAAGGGGAAAGTATACAGTTAATGGCAAGTTACTTAACGGCATTGATGTACAGAGGGATCTTGGGGTCCAAGTTCAAAGCACCCTTAGAGTACCAATACAGTAGTAAAAGTGGTGGTAGTGGCAGCGTGGTAAAAGCAATGTATGATAGGCTTGTCTTCAATCCTCAGAGAATTGAGATTAAGAGACAGGAAGTGATGTTGCAGCTTTATAGGACTTTGCAAGGAGTATTGTGTGCAGTAGGGGTTGCCCCATCATAGGAAGGATGAGGAGGCTTTGGACAGGATGCAGAAACGGTTTACCAGAATGCTGCCTGGATTAGTGGGTATTAACTATAAAGTTGGACAAGTCCTACCACAACCTACTACATAGTTGGAATCATCCGACCACAACCAGTGAGCGTTGCTGAACCACTATCTACCTCTTCAATGACCCTCGGATTATCCTTGATCAAACTCTGCTGGCCTTACCTTGCCCTTAACATTATTCCCTTATCATGTATCTACACACTGCAAATGGCTCTATTGTAACCATGTATTGTCTTTCTGCTGACTGGATAACACGCAACAAAAGCTTTTCTCTGTACCTCGGTACACATGACAATAAACTAAACTAAAGGAGAGGTGCAGGGCAAGTTTATTCTGGAACGTGGTGGTTTAAGGGATTGGACACGCTAGCTGCAGGAAACATGTTCCCGATGTTGGAGTAGTCCAGAACCAGGAGCCACAGTTTACGAATAAGGGGTAGGCCATTTAGAACCGAGATGAGGAAAAACGTTTTCACCCGGAGAGTTGTGAATTTGTGGAATTCTCTGCCTCAGCAGGCAGTGGAGACCGATTCACTGGGTGCATTCAAAAGAGAGTTAGACAGAGCTCTTGGGGCTAGCAGAATCAAGAGATTTGGGGAGACGGCAGGAACGGGGTACTGATTGTGGATGATCAGCCATGATCACATTAAATGGCGGTGCTGGCTCAAGGGGCCGAATGGCCTACTCCTGCACGTATTGTCTATGTATCTACGTATGTATGTGGTGGAGGCAGATACAACTCCAAGCTACCACATTGGAAACCTCCAAACTATCTCTAATTGGAGTTTACTAGCCTAGTGCGAGGTGCAAGGGGAAAGTATTGGCAAATCCTGTATTGTGTATGTGCACACTGTGGACGTCTTAATTGTAATCATGTGGTACAAATGACAATAGAAATAAAATAATAATAAACTAATCTAATATTGACATTTAGAAACATAGGAACAAGGTGCAGGAGGAGGCCATTGTGATCATGGCTGATCGTCCCCAATCAATAACCCGTGCCTGCCTTCTCCCCATATCCCCTTGATTCCACCAGCCCCTAGAGCTCTATCTAACTCTCTCTTAAACCCATCCAGTGACTTGGCCTCCACTGCCCTCTGTGGCAGGGAATTCCACAAATTCACAACTCTCTGGGTGAAAACGTTTTTTCTCACCTCAGTCTTAAATGGCCTCCCCTTTATTCTAAGACAGTGGCCCCTGGTTCCGGACTCGCCCAACATTGGGAACATTTTTCCTGCATCTAGCTTGTCCAGCCCTTTTATAATTGTATCTGTTTCTATAAGATGCCCCCTCATCCTTCTAAACTCCAGTGAATACAAGCCTAGTCTTTTCAATCTTTCCTCATATGGCTTTTGATTGGCACAAGGATATGCAGAGAACGGATATTATTTTAACTTGGTTATGATCGGCACAGGCATTGCGGGCCGAATGGCCTGTTCCCCGTTTAGCAATACCACTCTCTCCACCCCCTAATCCACCTTTAAACTTCAAGATTTGTTTGCCAATATAACACTTCCAACCTCCTCATTTGTGCATTCTGAAGTGACAACTACTTAGTATTGTTCTGAAGTGACAACTACTTAGTATTCTGCTGCTGAATACATTGGTGTGGTATTTATTCCATCTTCGTGGGTTGTAAGTGAAACAACAGCACCACATCCCTTTGATAAAGACAATTGGAAAGTGGAACACACATCCTCCAGCCCGGATCCTCAAAAGAACTAGAAACATAGAAAATAGGTGCAGGAGTAGGCCATTTGGCCCTTCGAGCCTGCACCGCCATTCAATATGATCATGGCGGATCATCCAACTCAGTATCCCCTACCTGCCTTCATACCCCCTGATCCCTTTAGCCACAAGGGCCACATCTAACTCCATCTTAAATATAGCCAATGAACTGGCCTCAACTACCTTCTGTGGCAGAGAATTCCACAGATTCACCACTCTCTGTGTGAAAAATGATTTTCTCATCTCGGTCCTAAAAGATTTCCCCCTTATCCTTAAACTGTTACCCATTGTTCTGGACTTCCCCAACATTGGGAATAATCTTCCTGCATCTACCCTGCACAACCCCTTAAGAATTTTGTAAGAATTTTGTAAGAAGCAGGCAACACAGCCCGCTCTCCTCGCATTGTCCTTTCCTTCACCCCTCTCCAGCTTACAACACACCAAAGGAGCACGGGCTTCAAGCTTTTATAGCTTAAGCCTTTAGGGCAAAACCTCCACCAGTCTGAAGAAGGGTCTCGACCCGAAAAGTCACCCACTACCCTCCTCTCCAGAGATACTTACTGCCTGAGTTACCCCAGCCTTTTGTGTCTATCTTCAGAGCAAAAACATAAATTGGTACCAAAAAACAAAATCACAGAGATGCCCATCAACATGGCACGGTTCACAGGGAGGGAAATATGCAGTTCATTTGCAACTTGGAAAACACATCTGATGAGGAGAAAATGAAGGCAGAACCACGCTGATGATCAAAGGTACACTGTGCACATCGACACGTGGAGCTCTCTCCATTTGCAGCAGGAGGATCCAATTTAGTCATCGTTTTCATTTAAAGCCAGAAGAGACAGAATTCAATCTTCAGAGAGGATTGCAAAATATTATTCTGTGTTCACCAAAGCAGATTTACCACAGCTTGCAGGACATGGACTGCCTTTCCCTGTTATCTGCACAGAATGTTTTTGAGGGAAACATCAGCAGGAATTCATATTTTGCTTTAACTCCCCTGCGTCGCAGACTCCATTTACAAATTGGCATTAATAAGTCACACTGCACCCAGCTCCCTGCCACAATGCTCTCATTGGCATTGGTATCTGTGCGATAAATATTCTTGTCATCTTTTGTAAATCAGGAAATCTGGTCGTGGCTCGAGTGTAGGCTTTTGATCTGATCCGTTAGTTACAGAGAGAGAGTCAACCATACAGCACAGAAACAGGCCCTGTGACCTGCCCATGACTCATCTACACTAGCCCCAACTACCCACCATTGGCCCATGTCCCTCTTAACCTTTCCTGTCCAAATTCCTGCCCCAATGTCCTTTAAAGCTGTGGATTGTGGAAACAAAAACATCCCACCGATAGATTTAACTGGAAAATCCTGATGTCAATGAGTTGCAGGACAAACAGGCGCGTCTCCCATGACATGTTTGAGGTATTGTCTAATTATTTTTTCTTAGAACATGGCTGGCTTGTCGAAGGGCAATGGTACCAAGATGTTATAGAACATAGAACAGTGCAGCATAGGAATGAGACCTTGAAACTCCAATGTCTGTGCCAAACATGGTGCCAAGACCAATTCTTATCTGCTTGCACTTAATCTATATCCCTCCTTATCCGTGCTAATTGAAAAGTCTCTTAAATCGCATTTGTATCTGCCTCCACCACCACCCCCAGCAGTGTGTTGCAGACACTCATAGTAATAGAGTCCTACAGCGTGGAAACATGCCCTTTGGCTCAACTAGCCCACACCAAACAACATGTCGCATCTACACTCCCACCTGCCTGCATTTGGCCCAAATCCCTTTAAACCAAATGTGCCCGTCTAAATGATTCTTAAACGTTGCGAGCATGCCTGCTTTAAACGTTGCACTAGTACCTACACTTATCCCTCTGTGTAAAAAAACTTGCCCCCTACATCTCCTTCAAACTTTGCTCCTTCACCTCAAAGCCATGCCCTCTAGTATTTGATATTTCCATCCTGGGGAAAAAGGTTCTGACTGTCTACCCTATCTATGCCTTTCATATTTTTTCTTGGTCATTCTGTGGCTTTGCAGTAATGCGGAATGTGAAAGGACACAGATTCCACAGTGGCTGGCAATCAGTAGATTTCCTCAGTAGTGTTTGAGCTGATGCCATAATGATCTCAGGGAGTCTGGGGCGTTTTACTCCTAGTTTTACTCCCTACCAAAGGTATACCACTCTACCAAATCTTTGTAGCATCCATATAGCCCTGAGAGAAGAGTAATAGCACAGGGAATCGGGGCGATCTGGCTGTACCAGCGCACTGTTCCCTAAAAGTAGCGAGTAGTGGACAGTGTGGTGACGGCTGACACAAAAAGCTGGAGTAACTCAGCGAGTCGAGCAGCATCTCTTGAGAAAAGGAATACGTGATGTGAAAGTTACGGCGGCAGGCGCGGGCACACCGCGACGCCCTGTGTCTCCCTTTCAAGGGAGATGCTAAAAATGCATTTCGTTGTCTCTGTACTGTACACTGACAATGACAATAAATTGAATCATTCTGCAGACTGAGAGTCAGAGGAAAGGGGAATGTGAGATATAGACGGTACTTAGGCCAAATGAATGGAAGATATGCAAAAAGCAGCAACAAACAAGGAAAGGTGGTGTCCACAATGGTCCATTGTTGGCTGTGGGATAGGTGATAACAATGGGGGGGGAGAGGAAGGGGGAGAGGAGCGGGGGGGGAGAGGAGGGGAAGAGGAGGGGATGCAAGGGTTACTTGAAGTTAGAGAAATCAATATTCATACCACTGGGTTGTGACATGTATGGCATGTTTGCCTTCACTGGGAAGGGTATAGAGTACAAAAGATGGGGCATCATGATGCAGCTGCACAAGTCACTGATGATACCACACTTGAAGTACTGTGTACTTCTGGTCACCCAGCTACAAGAATAATGCCTTTAAGCTGGAATGGAGTGCAGAAGAGACTCACCAGGGTCTTAACTGGGCTTGCAGGTTTGTGTTATAGGGAGAGGCTGGATAGCTGGGATATTTTTCTCTGCAGCATAGGAGGCTGAGGGATGACCTTATTAAGATATACAATATCATGAGGGGAATGGATAAGATGACGCTGTCAGTCTTCATCCCCAAATTGGATGATTCTAGAACTACAGATACAGAGCGGCCTGTCGAGTCCGCGCCGACCAGCCATCCCCGCACGTTAACACTATCCTACACACAGTAGGGACAATGTACACATACACATACAACTTACATACCTAGGTATGAACATAGGTTTAAGGTGTGAGGGTAGAGGGTTAAGAGGTACCTCAGAAGCAACTTGTTCACTCAGAAGGTAGTCCATACCTGGAACAAGCTGCCAGAGGAAGCTATAGAAGAGGATACAATGACTTTCACAATACATTTGGACAGATATATGGATGGGAAGGGTTGAGAGGCATCTGGGCTAAATACAGGCAAATGGGATGAGCCCAATATTCCAAATTGATTGGCCAATTAGCCTACCGACCCACACGTCTCTGGTAATGCCGGAGGAAACCGGAGCACCCAGATGAAACCAAGATGGTCACAGGCAGAAAACCAAACGCCACTCGGAGCGTCCAAGGTTAGTATTGAACCCGGGTCCCCGGTGATGCGAGTCTGCAGCTTTACTTAGTTCAGCCATCTTGAGAATGGGACCAAACATACCCAAAGATAGCAATTGAGGAAGCATATTGTGTAAAAACAAGTTATGAGTGTGAACATATTGTAAATATCAGTGTGAATTTGACCATCTCGGGTTGCAGCCCGACTAATCTCAGCGTTAACTGCCCCAATGTTGACACATCTCCAGGTGCAATGTAGACAATCCAATACCCATCGTATATTAGATGGAAACCAATTCCCACAAATAAAGACAAACTAAACCCATTACTACGATCTATTTGACTGCAAAATCAATTTCAAACACACAACTTTTTACAATTTATTCTCTGTTGAATGCGCACCTGGAATTCAGCCCTAACAGCAATAAATCAAAATCCTGAACTTTTTTGAGAGGGTACTTCCACAGAAGGAACTGACAACTACATAACACAGATTTATCACTCGCCCCTCTTGCTTGCTTTTGCTGCCTTAGGTGTGAACCCACAGCAAATGAACTTGTAAGCTTAGCTCCGAGTCACAGCAGATTAATGAAGTTAAGGGCCTATCAGTCAACCCAAACAGCGCCCTTACATTTAAAAAACATTTTCCAGCTAAAAGAATGCCAACAGCTTTGCAGCGAGCAAATTAATTCTGTTCACATGCAATTTGCATTGTAGTTTGAGTTGTATCTTGCATGGACCCTCCTGCAAACTGGCCTTTGAAATTTAAAAGGGAGTCCTCAGAAGCATGATGAAGACAAATGAAGACCCCAAACGTAAAACACGTCCTGTATTTAGGGAGCATCTGTCACCTACTGAAAGATATTAAGGCACTTCTCAAAAGCAATGTAGAACAACATAGGGAGATATTGGAACAGAAGGCCATAAGTTTGGTCAAAGGCAAGTTGTTGTGGGCCATCTTAAAAAAAGACATGTAACAGATGAAAAGATATAGCAGAAGAGCTTTCACAGCTGAGAATGGCACAGTTGAAAGACCAAGAGACAAAAACTAAAGGAACTTGCACTTGAAACAGTAGATGGTTTATTAAAATGATTTAATACAAATGGGTTTGCCTATGGGTGGCAAAAGAGTGTTCAACTATGCAATTACCACACATAGAGAATGGTCTTCCAGGTAACCTAATATGTCATAAAGGGGATTTAATATTAAATACATTTAGATTAGATTGATTTGAGTTTATTTTACTGCCTTTCATCTTCCAACCAAAGGTCATTACACTGTACTTAGAAGATAAACTTGATTGGCAGAATCCAGGTGAAATATATAATTGGTATTCTTGCAATTTTCTGTCTATTTATTATCAATATATGAAGCACTCTTATTTATCACTGTATGCCTTTTCAATTGAGACCGTTAAAATATCTAAAAGCCTATTGGCCAATCAATGGAAAATAAGTCTGAATAGATCCTAGTCTTGAATACCAAACATTTACTGGAGGTGGAAACTCACAAGATTCTCCAACCATTCAATAAGTCCTTTCCCATGAGAAATACAGAGAGATCACCTTATAGAAACATAGAAAATAGGTGCAGGAGTAGGCCATTCAGCCCTTCGAGCCTGCACCGCCATTCAATATGATCATGGCTGATCATCCAACTCAGTATCCTGTACCTGCCTCCTCTCCATACCCCCTGATCCCTTTAGCCACAAGGGCCACATCTAACTCCCTCTTAAATATAGCCAATGAACTGGCCTCGACTACCCTCTGTGGCAGATAATTCCACAGATTCACCACTCGCTGTAGTGCTCCTGACTAAAACAAGTCTTCAAATATTCTTGTTTTGTTTTTTGTATGCTGTTTCACACTTGCTTTTTATTCTTTTATTCTGTTGAAATAAATAAATAAATAAATAAGTAAATATACAAATAAATAAATAAATAAATAAATAGATAGATAAATAAATAAATGATTTTGTATGGAGTTCACTGAAAGACTAATGCCGGAGGAGGTCGTTGAGGCAGGTACTAATTGCCATATTTAAGAAACAGTTAGACTAGTGCATAGATAGGATAGATTTAGATTAATACGGGCTAAATACAGGCAGGTGGGACTATTGTTGGTGGTACATGTTGGTTGGTGTGGGCAAGTTGGGCCAAAGTCCTGTTTCCAATCTGCACGACCATGACTCCATAATGTAACAGATGAAAATTATTATTTCTTGACCTTTTGTGGCCTTTATTTAGTCTGCAGTCTCTAAATCAATAGTTTTGCAATTATTGTTACAAATCAGTGCAAACCGAAAAACATTTTCCTCTGCTCTAATGTTGACTCTTATTTTAAAAAAAGGCCCGGGTTTCAAGACTTTCACCATTGAGTTTTTCTACCATTCTGAAAAAGATTGCTAAAAGGTGCTTCCCCGCCCCGCCCCCCCCCCAATTCAAAACAGTCTCTTGGCAATGATAAAGCGCTGTCAGGATATAGTGGAATGGGAGACTGATTTCATACATTAGTTAAAGATCTCTTAATAATCTTCGCATTAAAAACCTCTTTACATTCTTCTCTGATACCCTGAACTTTAATATTTGCACATGTAAATACGACATGCCAATCTGTACCGCACAACATTTGTATCCTGCGTAATCAATTCATAGAAACATAGAAACATAGAAATTAGGTGCAGGAGTAGGCCATTCGGCCCTTCGAGCCTGCACCGCCATTCAATATGATCATGGCTGATCATCTAACTCAGTATCCCATACCTGCCTTCTCTCCATGCCCTCTGATCCCCTTAGCCACAAGGGCCACATCTAACTCCCTCTTAAATATAGCCAATGAACTGGCCTCGACTACCCTCTGCGGCAGAGAGTTCCAGAGATTCACCACTCTTTGTGTGAAAAAAGTTCTTCTCATCTCGGTTTTAAAGGATTTCCCCCTTATCCTTAAGCTGTGACCCCTTGTCCTGGACTTCCCCAACATCGGGAGCAATCTTCCTGCATCTAGCCTGTCCAACCCCTTAAGAATTTTGTAAGTTTCTATAAGATCCCCTCTCAATCTCCTAAATTATAGAGAGTATAAACCAAGTCTATCCAGTCTTTCTTCATAAGACAGTCCTGACATCCCAGGAATCAGTCTGGTGAACCTTCTCTGCACTCCCTCTATGGCAATAATGTCCTTCCTCAGATTTGGAGATCAAAACTGTACGCAATACTCCAGGTGCGATCTCACCAAGACCCTGTACAACTGCAGTAGAACCTCCCTGCTCCTGTACTCAAATCCTTTTGCTATGAAAGGATGATTGCATAATCCACTATTCAGGATGATTGCATAATCCACTAGATGTCCATCATCATTTTAGCATCTTGAAGTGTCATGGGAACATTGAATCAACTCAATCTCCCTGCAAATTGAAAAGCAAAAAAACGACTGGAAATCTTAAATAAAAACAGAAAATATTGCAAATACTCCAAAGGTCATCAGCCTGAAATATTAACTTTCTCTCTTCACAGATGCTGCCTGACCTCCAGTGTATTTTAGGAATTTTTGCTTTTATTTTTAGTCTCCCAATTTTCAACTTAATTAAAACATGATCTTTAAAGCCATTATCCACAACTCAAACCAGCCCATGGCATTCAAACCATTAGTTCATAGCAAAAGGATTTGAGTATAGGAGCAGAGAGGTTCTACTACAGTTGTACAGGGTCTTGGTGAGACCACAGGCTAGATGCAGGAAGATTGTTCCCGATGTTGGGGAAGTCCAGCACAAGAGGTCACATTTTAAGGACAAAGGGGAAATCCTTTGGAACCGAGATGAGAAAATCATTTTTCACACAGAGAGTGGCGAATCTCTAGAATTCTCTGCCACAGAAGGTAGTTGAGGCCAGTTCATTGGCTATATTTAAGAGGGAGTTAGATGTGGCCCTTGTGGCTAAATGGATCAGGGGGTATGGAGAGAAGGCAGGGATGGGATACTGAGTTGGATGATCAGCCATGATAATTTTGAATGGCGGTGCAGGCTCGAAGGGCCGAATGGCCTACTCCTGCACCTATTTTCTATGTTTCTATGAACCAGGCACCATAGTTGAAATGAACTATCTGTGTAGACAACCTCCTAGCATCTGATGGTAGAATCATCTTGTTCTCCAGAGATGCTGCCTGACTCGCTGAGTTTCTCCACCACATGGTGTCTTTGTGTTGCAAATCAGTATCTGCAGTTCCTTGTGTCTCTGAGATAGAATGGATGTGGAGGGGATGTTTCCGGATGTGGGAGAGTCTCTGACCAGAGGGCAGCTTTAGAATGGAGATGAAGAGAAACTTCTTTAGCCAGAGGTTGTTAAATCTGTGGAATTCATTGCCACAGGCAACCGAGGAGGCCAAGTCATTGGCCATTTTTTTAAAGCGGAGATTGATAGGTTTCTGATTAATATGGGCATCAAAGGTTACGGTGAGCAGACAGGAAGATAAGGTTGAGAAGGAAAACTGATCAGCCGTGAACGAATTGTGGAATAGACTCAATGGGCCGAATTGCCTAATTCTTCTCTAATTCACCGTAACTCCACACACTGCCAAAGTGGTGAGCAAGGTGAACCCATTTGCAACCAGATGCTCAACATTTCTGGAGATTGGGACATACCTAGTTTTTAAGCTGGAATCGGAAATCCTTATGTGGAAGATAACCAGATTGCTTTGACAGTGACAAATTTTAATATTATACCTCCTGATTTGTTTGGCTCACAGTTTAAAGTGTTGCTGAACTATCACCCGGGGCAGTTAAAATTCATTGTCTGAAGGTATTTGGATCAAGTGACTTCTTATTTGCATACCTGTATCTCGTGTGGGCACAGGAGCCAATTTAATGATGAAATTGACCATGGAATCATGTAAATTCACCGCGCAGGGAGCCACCATGCAGTTTGATCGAAATTCTCAGTCCAATACCCTTATGCCATGACAATTCAAATAGGCATCCAGTTATTTCTTCGTGTGCTAACGTCCCCTGCTTCCTTCCCCGTCTCAGACAATGAGATCCAGACCACCAGCCACTTTCACATGAAACATAGAAACATAGAAAACATAGAAAGTAGGTGCGAGAGTAGACCACCAGGTCCGTCGAGCCCGCACCGCCATTCGCTCATGGCTGAACACTAAACAGACACACTTACCCACAAACAGTAGACACAAGACACAGAACACAAGACACTACCCTCCCCCTTATACCGCTATCACCCCTCTCCACCCAAGAACCTCGAAATATGAAAGCATATTTGTCTCAAACCAGTGCCAAGCTTTCTGCCGATTACTTTAAATCCTTGTCCCCCACTTACTGAAGCCCTTCCTTTGAACCCATCACAATCTCACAGTCCTTTACACAAACAAAATAACTCCAATTTAGCTCATCTCTATCTGCAACTAAAGTTCTCCAGCATTGGAGACATCTTTGAGAATAACCCCTATACCCTTCTCTAGTGCTATTGCATTCTTTTTAGTGAACGGTATTCAGCAGTGCCCTAATTAGTATTTTATGCAGTTCTTGCATAACCTTCCTGTCCTTAAATTCTGGGCGTGATGCCTTCTTAACCACATGTTTGCCATCCTCCGGTTAATGTGGATGTACAATCTTTGGCCACTCGCTACCCTACCATTTATAATGAATAAGAAGGAACTGCGGATGCCGGTTTACACTGAAGATAAGTCTTAGATTTAATACCTTATTATACCTTAAGGAGATTTTGCAGTGGAGACGACGAAATGTGTGGGAAGGAACCGCTCAGTCTGCCTAAACCTACATGATCCCCTGCTTTGCTTGTTAAACATTTTAACTCCCCCTCCCATTCCGACACTGACCTTTCTGCCTTGGACCTCCTCCACTGCCAGAGTGAGGCCCAGCGCAATTCTCGCTTGAGCAGCTTACACCCCAGCAGTACGAAGATTGACTTCTCTCACTTCAAGTAACCCTTGCTTACTCTCTCTCTCCCCAACCCTCCGCCATCCTAGTTCTCTGACCAGTCTGACTGTCCTCCTGGTTAAACTGTATCTTTTTATGCTTCGTTGACACCTTCTCCCAGCTAACAATTATCTATTCTACATTTCTTTGAACTCGGTCATCTTTGATGTCCCATTTTCACACCTTACACTTCCTTATCGCTGTGCCTCCCTCTCCCCTAACTCTCAATCTGAAGAAGGGTCTTGAACCAAAACGTCGCCCATTCCTTCTATCCAGGGGTGCTGCCTGTCCCACTGAGTTACTCAAGCATTTTGTCTAGCTTCATTTACAATGAATACCCTTGCTTCATTTGCTTCATGCATTAACTCCTCGGTTTCCGGCCTAAATTCCATCACCACCAGTTTGTTTACTCATTACGTCCACTGATCTCCTCGTAACACGTAGTCCTAACACATAACTGAATAGCCACTTAATAACAGCCTTCTAAAAATTATCCTCGTCAAGAAATTAGATTCCAGTCTCATATTTATCTCATAAAAGCTTTTCCCACTGAGAGTAGGGAAGATTCAAACAAGGGGACATGACATGAGAATTAAGGGACTGAAGTTTAGGGGTAACATGAGGGGGAACTGAATCTTTACTCAGAGAGTGGTAGCGGTGTGGGATGAGCTTCCAGTGAAGGTGGTGGAGGCAGGTTCGTTTTTATCATTTAAAAATAAATTGGATAGTCTATATGGATGGGAAGGGAATGGAGGGTTATGGTCTGAGCGCAGGTATATGGGACTAGGGGAGATTATGTGTTCGGCACGGACTAGAAGGTGTTGAGATGGCCTGTTTCCGTGCAGTAATTGTTATATGGTTATATGGTTATATTTACTGTCAATGCAAGGTCATCTCCTAGCAAAGCTCACTGATGTATAGAAACAATAGTTAATGTATTAAGATTCCTCATTGTAGCTGAAGAGTGTCACCACAATTCCTTGTTGTCCTCTGGTAAATATTAAATCCCAACAATCAGTCCGTCCAAATGTTAGTCAAACTGCGGAACTGAATACATTACATGTGTAGGAAGGAAAATTCTTAAGGGGTTGGACAGGCTAGATGCAGGAAGATTGTCCCTGATGTTGGGGAAGTCCAGGACAAGGGGTCACAGTTTGAGGATAGAGGGGAAATCCTGTTGGACCGAGATGAGAAAACCATTTTTCACACAGAGAGTGGTGAATCTCTGGAACTCTCTGCCACGGAAGGTAGTTGAGGCCAGTTCATTGGCTATATTTAAGAGGGAGTTAGATGTGGCCCTTGTGGCTAAAGGGATCAGGGGGTATGGAGACAAGGCAGGTACAGGATACTGAGTTGGATGATCAGCCATGATCATATTGAATGGTGTTGTAGGCTCGAAGGGCCGAATGGCCTACTCCTGCACCTATTTTCTATGTTTCTATGAACTGCAGATGCTGATTTAAACTGAAGATGGACACAAAAAGCTGGAGTAACTCAGCGGGACAGGCAGCATCTCTGGAGAGAAGGAATGGGTGACGTTTCGGGTCGCGACCGTTCCCCAGTCTGACGAAGGGTCTCGACCCGAAACGTCACCCATTCCTTCTCTCCAGAGATGCTGCCTGTCCCGCTGAGTTACTCCAGTATTTTGTGTCTCTTCTGAATAACTTTCATCCTGGTTGTGGTGTGGAATTGTGCTCCAAGAGTTGTCTGCATCATTAGCCATGCAAGGTGCACTATCACCATAGAACCAGCATCCACCTGGCAAAGTGAAAAGCCATGTTCTGTCATCAGAAGGCAGAATAAATTCAAATGGGTCGTTTGGCTCCAGACCTCATTCCAGCCTTGATCCAGTTAAAGGCATGATGAGAATAATTGAGTAGGAATGAACTGCAGATGCTGGTTTACACCGAAGATAGACACAAAAATCTGGAGTAACTCAGCAGGTCAGGCAGCATCTCTGGAGCAAAGTAGGCACACCTTGAGGAGATTTTGCAGTGGAGCAGACAAGATGTGTAGGAATGAACTGCAGATGCTGGTTTAAGTAGACAGAATGTGTAGGAATGAACTGCAGATCCTGGTTTGAGAATTATTGACATTGACACCAAGTATCATCATTCCTCTGCCTGCAGCTGTATAATCAGATGTGAAAAAGTGTCTCGACACGAAATGTCACATATCCATGTTCTCCAGGGATGCTGCCTAACCCGCTGAGTTACTGCAGCACCTTTGTGTCCTTGTGTATTAACCAGCATCTGCAGCTCTTTGTATCTACATTCTAATCAGGTCAATATCCTGACCTGGGTTCATAATTGGGCTGTAACATTCATGCCGCCCACGTATTGGCCAAACGACCACCGTGCCAAAGTCTACCCACCGCAGCATGACGTTTGGAGCCATCACCATTGCCAGGGTCCCCATTCCCCACCAACATCTCAGTGATCATCTGTGAGCAGACCATGGACCAGAATATCATTGCAAACACTCTGCCCAACGCGAGTGATTGCGTATGGCATCATGATCAATGAGCCTCCGAGGGTAATTTTACCATAACATAGCTGGGGAAAACTATTGCATTCAAAAGAAAACAAAATCGTTTGGTGTTTAGAACCACATCTTGCTTGTTTGGTGACAAATCGAGAGTGTTAAAATGCCCGTTGTGTATTGATTGGCATGCACAAGTTCAGCTTGTATACTTGTCTGATAAAAGCTGACCACTGTTTTTTTTAATAAATAAAGGTAACCAAGTGCAAAATACAGACTAACTTCAGAGAGAGACAGAGACAGAGACAGAGACAGAGACAGAGACAGAGACAGAGACAGAGACAGAGACAGAGACACAGACACAGACACAGACACAGACACAGACACAGACACAAGCAAAGCATGGCACGGCTTGAAAGAGAAACAAATGCAGATTTAATTGCAAGTTTTTTAAATGATTTAGGTAATAATGGAGAGAATGTCTGGGCTGAAAGGTAAAGAACAGGGAAGTGGGGCAAACTGAAAAGCTTTTTCAAAAACCCCTACCCACACAGGCAAGGCTTTGCTGTGTGCAGATTTTTTAAAACATGGGCTTGCTTATTTAAGCAATGCAATGTGTTGTGTAAACAAAACACTCCAATGATTTACAAAGTCACACTGAGAAGGCTGGGATCGTCAAAGCCTGCGGCACTGTATCCACATATTCGGTGCATGTGACATACTCGATGAAACATCATGTGGTTTAAAATGATTGTCATCTGTAAAGTGGCATTCCTGAAATAAAAACTGCATTCTTCATGCACTTTGTCCTTTACTTTGCAATTTATTCCATGAAATTCCTTTGTGGTCACACTGGCAATGGGAAATGGTTCAGCCAGGCACACTGTGCCTTCTGTTAGCATAAAATATCATATAAGTATTAAAACTCGTGTGTGTGCATGTGTGTGCGCGCGTGTGTGTGTGTGTGTGCCCATGTGTGATCACATCTCAATAAAAATGACACGCCAATGGTAAAATGTTTACATATTCCGTTAGAGATTGTCCCCCTGGAGTCCAAAATTGCCTTATCTGAAAAATGTATGCTTTATTTCTCCTGTTATTAATCTGCTGTCTTTTTGCTCGCGCTGCAAGTGACATCATCCCCTCCCCCACCCCACGCCCCTCGTACTCGGGCCCTGCCTGGAGCCAGCCTCCTGTGGGGGCTACGGGTAGGGGGGCGGGTGCGTTTGGGGGGGGGGGGGGGGGGCCTGCAGCCGGGAGCTGCCAGCCGGGAGCCGCCAGCCGGGAGCCAGGAGCCAGGGAGTTTTGGGTGCCCTCCTCCCCACCCCTCGGTAAAAACTCTACCCCCTCCCTCTCTGCGCTCGCGCCCCCCCCCCCCTCACTCCCTCCCCCCACACCTCCCGTGGGGGCTACAGGTAGGGGGCAGCTGCGTTGGGGGAGCAGACCCAACGGGTCTGCACTTGTATATTTTAAAATTGTAGCTGCAAACAGTAGTTCTGCTTTCTTGGGGTTCACAGTTTTAACCTGGGAATGCTGTTATAACAAGCCCACAAAGGAAGCACAGTCAAGAGGCCCCAGGATGCGTTAATTTAATCACACAGTACGTTAGTGAACTTCAACTTGGAGTTGTTCCATTAGAGGTCCTTGACAGAAACCTGCCTGTTCAATTCCTAGAGTACATCTTCCCTGACCCACCTACTGCTACAGGATAGTGTACATTGTATGGAGACACAAGGAACTGCAGATGCTGGAAACCAGAGTGAAAAACACAGAAGAGTTGGAGGAACTCAGCGGTTCACACAGCATCTGTGGAGGGAAATGTACCTAATGGGCCTGTCCCGCTTGGCGATTTTTTTAGGCAATTACCGGTGACTG